>NC_072378.2:103580000-104205000 GCF_028885625.2 Pongo pygmaeus | reverse complement strand
CTAGGGTTTTTATTGTTTTGGGTTTCATATTTAAGTCTTTAATCCATCTTGAGTTAATTTTTGTATAAGGTGTAAGGAAGGGATCCAATTTCAATTTTTTGCATATGGCTAGCCAGTTCTCCCAGCACCATTTATTAAATAGGGAATCCTTTCTTATTGCTTGTTTTTGCCAGGTTTGTCAAAGAGCAAATGGTTGTAGTTGTGTGATTTTATTTGAGTTCTCTTTTCTGTTCCATTGGGCTATGTGTCTGTTTTTGTACCAGTACCATGCTGTTTTAGTTACTGTAGCCTTGTAGTATAGTTTGAAGTTAGATAGCCTGATGCCTCCAGCTTTGTTCTTTTTGCTTAGGATTGTCTTGGCTATTTGGGCCCTTTTTTGGTTCCATATGAATTTATCATAGCTTTTTCTAATTCTGTGAATAATGTCAATGGTAGTTTAATGGGAATAGCATTGAATCTATAAATTGCTTTCGGCAGTATGGCCATTTTCATGATATTGATTCTTCCTATCCATGAGCTTGGAATATTTTTCCATTTGTTTTTGTCCTTTCTGATTTCTGTGTGCAGTTGTTTGTAGTTCCCCTTTATCTCCATTACTCACTAGTTGAACTAAATAACAAGCAAGTAAAATATATGATGTCTTTGTCAAAACAAAAATACCTTAAAATTTTACTTAGGGCTAGGTATTTGTATATCTAATGAGAAATTTTAAACCTCAATTTTTTCTTCCTCACTGTATCCCAATTAATGTTGATGTATGCATATTAAAAATGAAACATTTTATACAAAATTAGCAAGGCATGTTGGTGCATGCCTGTAATCCCAGCTACTCGGGAGGCTGAGGCAAGAGAATTGCTTGGGCCTGGGAGGCAGAGGTTGCGGTGAGCCAAGATCACGCCATTGCACTCCAGCCTGGGCAACAAGAGCAAAACTCTGTCTCAAAAAAAAAAATAAATAAATAAATAAAATAAAAAAATCACACCAATAATACTTTCAAATGTGTAAACTTTTAAGGTATGAAGTAAAACAAACCTTACCTTAGACACAGGGTCTTATTCCTTTGTGGAAGCTTATTTGTCTAATCTTGAAAACAAGATGAGTATTGAATATTTTATACATATGATAAAATATGAAACAGTACTTTTTCATATTTTATCATATTTTTAAGATGTAGATTGAAACTAATGTATATTTTATACTATAATAGTAAATTGACCTCTGTAAATGTTTTAAGATAAAAATTAAATGTATGAGAATACACAGTAGATTGAATAAATGTGCTAACTCAATTTAAAAAAGAAATAGGCCAGGCGCAGTGGCTCAAGCCTGTAATCCCAGCATTTGGGAGGCCGAGGCAGGCGGATCACAAGGTCAGGAGATCGAGACCACGGTGAAACCCCCTCACTACTAAAAATACAAAAAATTAGCCAGGCATGATGGCGGGCGCCTGTAGTCCCAGCTACTAAGGAGGCTGAGGCAGGAGAATGGCGTGAACCTGGGAGGCAGAGCTTGCAGTGAGCTGAGATTGCGTCACTGTACTCCAGCCTGGGCCACAGAGCGAGACTCCCTCTCACAAAAAAAAAAAAAAAAAAAAAAGGAAATAAATTGTGTATGGCTATAGCTGCCATAGATAGTGATTACTCTGATCTGGGAAAAGTTACTTGAAAACCTTTCAGAAAAGATTCATTATTCTAGATGCCACTAAGAACAATTATGATTCAAAGGAGGAGGTAAAACTATCAACATTAACTGGAGTTTGGAAGAAGTTGATTCTAACCGTCAGTCATCAGGGGTGACTTTGGGGGGTCCAAGACTTCCGTGGAGGGAAGTACCTGCAGATGTGGTAGAAATAGCAAAATAAGTAGAACCAGAAGTAGAAGTAGAGCCTAAAGAAGGGAGTGAATTGCAATCTTATGATGAAACTTTAATAGATGAGGAGTTGCTTCTTACAGGTGAGCAAAGGATGTGCTTTGAGATGGAATCTATTCCTGGTGAAGATGCTGTGCACATTGTTAAAATGAAAAAGGGTTTAGAATTTTCCATAAACTTAGTTGATGAATCATCAGGATTTGAAATGATTGACTCCAAGACTGAAAGAAGTTGTACTGTGGGTAAAATGCTATCAAATAGCATTATATGCTGCAAAAATTTTTCATGTGTGTGAAAAGAGTAGTCAATGTATGTGACAAACTTCATTGTTGTCCTGTTTTAAGAAATTCTCAGTCACTCCAACCTTCAGCAACCACCACCCTGATAAGTCAGCAGCCATCAACATCAAGGGAAAATCCCCCACCAGCAAAAAGATTACAGCTCACTGAAGGCTCAGATTATTGTTAGCAATATTTACCAATAAAGCACTTTAAAATTAAGGTATGTACATTTTTTAAGACATAATGCTATTGCACCCTTAATAGACTACAGTATAGTGTAAACATAGCTTTTATATGTGCTGGGAACCAAAAAATTCATATGACTCACTTTCTTGTGATATTCACTTTATCACGGTGGTCTGGATCTGAACTTGCAGTATGTTGAGGTATGCCTGTATGTGCAGACTACACGTGGAACAGCTTAGATAAAAATTAGACTGAAGTGAGACTGGAGCTGTTGCCCAAGGAATAGGGGTTGTAGTACAAGTCTAGCTGGAAATATTACCTGCCTGAACAAAGGAAACAATACTAATGGAGAATAATAGCAGAATTCAGAATCTTCACAAATTAACATACATAACATTAAAGATGAAACCTAAAAGTACTTAGCATACAAAACCAACAAAATGGAACTCATTCTCAAGAGAATATAAACTCTACTAAGTCTAACTCAAGGATCAATAAGATGTTGGAAATAATAGACAAAGATTTAAAAGTCACAGAAATACTTATCGTCTATGAAGTAAAAGAAAGCATGTTTTCAATGAAGAAAATTTCAGCAGAGTAATAGATACAGGAAGAAAATTAGATGTAAATTATAGCATCAAATAATGTAATTTCTAAAATAAAAATATTAACAGGATAGATTTAACAGCCGAATGAAAATGACAGAGGAAAGAGTAAGTAAAGATAGATCAATAAAATTATCTAAGGTGAAGAATGGAGAGAAAATTGAAAAAATGAGCAGAATGTTGGTGAGCTGTGAGACAACATTGAGCAGTCCAGCATATGCAGAACTGGAAACCCAGAAAGAGAAAAGAGAAACAAGGGCAAAAAAATATTTTAGGAAATACCAAAAATTTCCCCAAGATACATGAAAGACAGAAAGTCTGTAAATACAAGATGTTAAACTAACACCAAGCAGAATGAACACAAATAAGCCTGTTTAGAAACATATTATAGTCAAACTGTTGAAAGCCAAAGATAAAGAACAAATCTTGAAAGAGAAAACTGACATATTACATATAGGGGAACCAGAATCTAATAGCTGCCTTCTTATAAGAAACTATGAGGTCCAGAAAGAATAAAACGTCTTTAAAGTAATAAAAAGAAAACAAAATCACAAAAACCTGTCGACTCAGAAGTCTGTTTCACTGAAAATATCCTTCAAAAATAAAGATGAAATAAAGACATCTTCACATAAAATAAACTAAGACAATTTGTTGCCACAAGACCAGCGTTATAAGAAATGCTAAAGGACATTCTTTACTTTTAAATATTTTTTGTTTGAATTTTATTTTATTGTGATAACACAAGACAAGATCTATTTCTTAACAGTTTTTTAAAGTATATGATACATTGTTGTTCGATACATCTCTAGAGTGCATTCATCTTGCTTAACTGAAACTTTATGCCTATTGATTAGTCATGTTCTTTAGATGTTCTTTAGAATAAAGAAAAATGGTAGAAATTTAGGTTCTCAGGAAAGAATGAACAGCATCAGAAATGGTTAACATCCATATAAAAGCAAATGAAAATTTTTGTTTTGCTTTTTACCTCATACCTTTAAAAACTATGTAAGCATTTAAAGCACAAAATATAACTTCCTATTGAGGGGATTATAATGTGTGTAGGTATCATAGAGATACAACCATTATAACAAAGGATGAGAGAATATGAACCTCTAAATGTGCTAGATTTCTATATTTTATGTGAACTAGTAGTATTAACTCTACTGTCTGTGAAGAGTCAGAGATATACATTGCAATCCCTTCAGTCAACAGTTGAAAAGGTTGCAAGGAAGAGTAGCTAAAATATCAACAAAAAATTGAAATAAAATTCCAAATACATTTAAATACCACCCCCAAAAAGGTAGGAAAAGAGGAATAGAGGACAGTCATGTAGAAAACAAAAATTAAAATGGTAAACCCATACTTAATCATACCAACATGACATTACATTAAATGTTAATGGACTAAACACTCCAAATCGAAGTTGATATTATTAGAATGGATTCAGACAAACAAACAAAATGTATTTTGTATAAAAGTGATGCATATTAAATGTAAATACACAGGTAGGTTGGAAAAAAAGATATCTATATATGTAGTAAACATAGGAAGGCTGACTTTGCCATATTAACATTAGATAAAATAGATTTGAAAACAAAATAGTATTAAGAGAGATTGTTCATAATGATAAAAGGTTCAATTCTTCAAGAAGTCATAATATTCATGAATGTGTATGGGCCCAATAACAAAGATTCAAAAGACAGGAGGCTAAAGTTGACAGAATTAAATGGAGAAACAGGCAAGTATACAATCATATATGTATATTTTAATAGCCCCTCTCAAGAACTGAATGAATAATTAGACAAAAACCAAAAGACCATCAAAGCCATAGACAATCTGAACAACACTATCAATCTCTTTGACTTAATTGATATTCATACGTCGATACAGCCCCAGACAACAAAACACTTTCTTTCAAAGTGCACATAGTACTATACCAGAATAGATAATAATCTGGCAATAGAACATGTCTCAATAACTTTAAACATATTGAAATTATACTGTTCTTGACAACAATGAAATTAAAGAGTCAATAATAGTGAGATAACCAGAACCACCCCCACCAAACTCTGTGCCAAGAACATACAGCAATTAAATGAAAGACATCTAAGTGATCATTTGGTCCAAGAAAAAATCACAAGAGAAACTGGAATCTGTTGGAACAGAATGATGACAAGCATACAACATCAAGTTTGTGGGAAGCAGCTAGTGATGGAGGTGGCCTTACAGGTCTCCAAAAGTATTGAGTAATTGATTATCCACAGATGAGGTAGGAAGAAGGGTTTTATGCTCCTGAACAGCTCATTTTCATAGTCCTTTCTGCTCTGCACCTTGGTCCTGTTCAGGAAAGATTTTTCTTCTGTCTTAAACTTTGAATTCCTTCTGAGTTTTAAAGTTACTATTCTGCCTTTTCTCTTTCCTTATCTCAGGCCATCCTAACTCAGTTCTCAGAGGGAAAATATTAGCCTGGCAAATAGGCCTCAGAGAAGGGAATTATTGCTTTGCAATTAAGTCAGCAATTCCTTTGAATGTATTTCTGCACTTTGGTGTGGGCTGGGGGAAGGAAAATGGCCCTTGGGGTGAAAGAGAAAGTATGAAGTGGTGGGGCAGGAAGTTAATGGAGCCAAGTCTTGAAGAGGAAGAAGCAGCCAATAAGAGCACATTGAAAGATTCACTGTTGAAATGGGAGGGAGTAAAAGATAGAGACTTATCTTCCTTACACCTTGGGGAGAATGAAGAGGCTGGGAGAAATCTTTACTAAGAGATTTCAAATGATTCTGTCTGGTCTTCTCTCTGACAGGTACAGGGGCTATACCTTCATCCTACCACCACCACTCTAGGTGTCCAAGGCCCCATTCACCAACCATAGAGCTTTCCATGAGTTTTGGCAAACTGAACTGGGGTTGTCCATGTAGTGTGCTTCATATAGCTGCTGGCTGTTTTGGGGGGATGTTGAGCAAACATCCCCCCAAAAGGGAGCACAGAGGTACGGCATCTCCTGGATAGTCAGTGGATGACTTGCTGGCTTGGTTGAATGGTCTTTACCGAGTGGCTAGAGAGGAAAAAGTATGGGCTTGTTTCTATGATGCAGGACTTTCTACCTAATTTGCTCCTGTTGCTGTTTTCTCTTGGATTCTCTTTTCTCTAAACTGTAAAGTCTTTCATCTTCATTTGGAGTACCTCAAAAAGGCATTTGATTCAGTTTCTTACATTAAATTTAGTGTTTTTACTTCTACAGTGGCCCAGTTCTGATAGCCATGGGAAAGTGAATCATTTCTAACTGAAAGTAAGCCTGAATTTGAATCTTGGCCCTCTGAGGGTGCAGCACACCAACATGGCACATGTATACGTATGCAACTAACCTCCACGTTGTACACATGTACCCTAAAACTTAAAGTATAATAATAATAAAAAAAAAGTCAAACATGACAGGAGATGAGGAAAGGAAATTGGGAAGCACACCACTTAGAAATGTAAAGTATCATCCAGCAAGGAAAACAAAGTCTAACTAAAGATAGAAAAATGGAGGTAAAGGGAAAGGAAGTTGGGGCTATTTAGGCAAGGTGATTGTTTTCAGTGATAAACTAACCAGGGTCATCTGTTGAGTTTAAGAGAGCAAATGAGTTATAATAGTTTCCCTTTTGCAGTGTTATGCATATGAAATCTAAAAAATATTCTATTTTTGTGAGGATATCTAATGAAAGAATGAGAAAAACACTTTCCAATGGAAGATATACTCATCTATAACATCTGCAAAATAAAAAACATCAGTGGAGAATTACAATAAAAAAGGATAGTTTACTTTCAGAGTTTAATAGCATTAAAAGTGCTTTTAAAAATGAATTTTAGATACCTTAGAGGAAGAAAAAAATAAACCATGAAGTCAAGCAATTTAATGTGAACTCAGATTATAAAAATACATGATGTTTGGCCATCAAATTCAGTTAAAGAAATGCTGATCTGAGGTTGTTTCTCACATTGTGACCAACAATACCTCCTCTTCTCCTTTCTCACCTATGCCACGCTGCTCCATTTGTGGAGCTCCATTTGCTCCATTTGCCTTTAGGATGCCAGAATTCAGCAGCAAGGTATTATTTAACTTGAGAAGAAAAATTGCTTGGCTTTATAGCTTTCAAAGGACCATGTGTCATGATGTTATGCACGAAAAGAGTTTTCCTGTGGGGGAACTAGTTTTATAAGCAACGAATGACCACGGGGAATACACCGTAGTTATTTTAAAGAGCGTCTGAAGAACTCTAACAAATTAACATTTTATACTTCATAATATACCTCCTTCCTAAAATTTGCCAAGAAAGCCTCAACCACTGATTTTTACAGTCATCAAATGTAGAGAGTATCCTTGGCTAACACCCAGCTACACTTGGTGGCTGATTTTATTCCCCTTACTCTGTTCTGCTGGGTCAGGGCCTTCACAGAAAGCAGGTTTCAAGAGAAGTAAAAACAGATCCATTCTTTTCCTTTTTCTCCTGACTCTTCTGTGTATTTTATTTTTTACAGAATGCTTTATCTGATACTTGCATTATTACAAACATCTTTTATTAATAATACATTCTGGATATATTTTTAGCTGCAGAAAATACATCCTTTATTCAGCCTTCTTCAAAAGGTGGGTATAATACAGAAGTATCTCCAAGATCCTTTTTAAGAAAAGGTGTTTGAATTGGGTTACCCACCAAGTGAGTTTGCTTTTGTGTGTCTACTTCCCAGATGGCAGAAAGAGTGCCAGCAGAATTGGTCAAAAGTTAAGTTGGCTATTTGTCATAATGCTCTGGAGATCAGTCATATTTAGGGAATTGATTAACACTCATCATAGTTGCTTGTTGAAAGGCTACTAGGAGAGAGAGATGAGTAAGAAGGCATTGATTAAGATAGTTTTCTGTTTTATCTCACTGACTTGACTGCCAAGAAAAGTTGGCCATTTTCAATTAAAGCCATCTCTACATCCTGGAGCCACTAAACACTGAAGATAATTTATATATAATTCAATTAGTCATTAAGAAGTTTACAGATAATTGAATGTTTGCTGTCATGCAGATAAAAATGGTAATTAAAGTGTTTAGTTCCCATCAGCATACTATCACAGATACATAATCATAAACCAGGTTCAGCAGTCTTTGCAACAACAAAAATTGAACACTATTTTCCATCCAAAATCTTTTATTCCTTGCCTACAACTCACTCATTTTTGCTTTAAAGTGTGTGTGAATAAGGTTATGATGCTTTATATCATCTTCAGGTTTTTCTCCTTCAGTTGAATGTACATGGTGCAGACTCTTGATGCTTGAGCAGCTTAAATTTTTTCAGTATTTAATTCAAAGTTATAATGATTTTTAAGATTTTTATTTAAAAATTGATGTAATAACATGTATCCAGCAAAATTAATATAATTATATATGACTTAATCTTTAGTTTCAAAATTTACAATAGTTAATATAACTGTTTAAGATTTTTAATTATTTTATATACATTATCCAAGTCTTATGTCTACATGAAGTATAAATTGATTATTGAATACTGTAATTAGAGGAAAATATTTGTGATAGTGTATCCTTTGAAAATTCATTACATTTGCCTTTAAACATGTATTATAATAATCTTAAAACAATGTTTCAGAAAAATATTG
Source organism: Pongo pygmaeus (assembly GCF_028885625.2). NCBI lineage: Eukaryota > Metazoa > Chordata > Mammalia > Primates > Hominidae > Pongo > Pongo pygmaeus. The sequence continues at coordinate 104,196,415 of NC_072378.2, read as the reverse complement.
TACTTTTGTTCATATAAAATATGTATTCTAGTTTATTCTACTGTGAAACAATACTAAATTATATTCTACTTTGGAAGACTAATGTTTTAAAACAAATGCCTAAGTTCAGATTGATATCATGTGATATGGTTTGCCATGAAACTGGTTTGAAAAAAGCTAAGACTTCAGAGACCTTTTCAAAATAAAAAATGGCAAGAATATCATTTGAAAAGACTACTTAAAATTTTCAGATGAGAATTTTTTGCATTAATTACATTTTTAAAACTGCCTTTAAAAAGCTGGTAGTATTAAAAAGCATATTTATTCTTTGTTACCTTTTTGAGGAACAAAATGCTTAACAACTTTTATCGAACCTCTTTCATAATTCGAGTGTAGTCAAAAAAGAGAAAATAATTCCATGATTTTCTGCACTATTTCATGAAGACCTTATTAGAACTTTAATTCTGAATCATAATTCATTTGTAAATCCATTGTGAACTCTGTATTGATTAAGAGTGAGTTATTCCCTATGGGAAAATTAGAGAAATAAAACCTTAACTTTCAACATGAAAGGGGCTCATGTCAATATTTCTTTTGAAATGAGAATATTACGTCTTTTGGTAACACTAGAACTATTTTTTTTTAATATTTATATTTTAGGATCACTTACCAAGATCACATTTCTTTACACTTACAAATCTTGTGTTATGTGAAAACTCTTTGAGGGAAAAGGAATGTTGAAGGCCGTTAGCTTTATCTTTGCCCAGGTTTTTATCTGTGGCTCTCTGGACACTGTCTCTAGAACATAAACTTAGGAAATAACTTAGATAACTAATATTGTCTCATTTTCTGCCAAAGATATTGATTGAGATCATTCTTAAACATAATTATATCACTACTTATGGAATTAATCTTGAGATTTTAAAAAATCATTTTTGTTTGGCCTCTTTAAATAAATTTCACCTATGAGTCCCATTTGAGTTTATTAGTTGACTCATAATTACTTCATACATTTTCTGTAGTGTTAGTATTCTCTTAACTTAGATATTTGAGTATAAGTATACAATTTTCCCCCTCTTTCATATCCCTTCAGAACAAGTAGCATAGAATAAACTATAACTATTGTTCAATGAACAGGTATGTAAATTTCTGTGGTGTGTTCAATGGCAATCAAATTATACAAAGAATGCTTCAAGACTGATAACATTTTGAGTCTTTGATATTTGGAAAGAAGTGTTACACAACTGACATGAGATAAAGTAGATAATTTTTCAAAGTTAGTCAGTAGTACCTTAGTAGAGTGTAATAGATTTGTTAACCTGTTAATAAAGTGAAATCCAACAGGATTTTTAAATGACTCAAAAGACAAGAGGGAAAGTTATAGTCTGGCAGTGACAGCTGGCAAACTTGCCTTACGTGCTTTTAAGAACAAAATTGATAACATCCATGACTGGCTGCAGTTCAGGGTGCCCAGTTCCAATGTGCTGTCAACCGTATATTTTTACTATTGATTAACACTCTAGCTACATTCTCTTCAGAATTTTCATGTTGAACAGTTATTTTAGGAGCAGCAGCCGTATGTTTTTCTCTCAGACCTGTGATGAAATATATGAAAAAGAATCAATTAATATGTTCTTATGGATAAAGTTAATGTTTCCATTAATCGTATTTTATAAATCTAAGGAAACTGTTTTAAAGCCAAAGAAAAATCAATCAATTTTAGTGAAAATATTTGAAAAGAATGCGCACACTGCTAGGCTCAGTATCAAATGAATATATTCAAATAATGTGACTTTCCAAGTAGTATCCACACACTTGGATCACATATACAATATCAGATGAATTCAGCATAAACGTTAATGTCCATTCCATAGAACCGCCTAATCCTCAAATTTCACACATATGCATAAAATAAATCTAAACAAGTAAAACAACCCTGTTCTCTAATGTGTATAGAAATTTGTCTCACTTATAAAAGTGTTCATAAATTTTTTCACTTGACAAATATTTATTGAATGTCTCATATATGCTGTATATTGTTCTAAGGATATGGTAGATAATGGAACAGACAAAAGCCTCGTTTTTATGAGTTTATGTTCTATGGAAGATAACAAAGCAGATAAGACAGAAAATATATAGTCAAATAATAAGTACTTTGGAAAAAAATGAAGAAGGGAGCAGGCATAGGACAGGTAAACAATGTCAAGGAAGGCTTTTGTGAGAAGTTATCTGAATAAAGACCTAAAGAAGTGAGGTAGTAGGTCATGGAGGTCAAGGGGAAGAGCATTTTAGCTGAAGAACACATCTTTTTGAGATGAGAGCCTGATGAGAGATATTGAGGGCTAGTGAAGATGCCAGTGTGGTTGGGCAAAGTGAGCCAAGGGTGTCTGGTGGGAATAGGATGTCAAAGGGATAATGGGGTTGGAGGGCAAACTGTTTAGAGCCTTCTAGGCTACTGTAGCGATACTTGGCTTTTACTGTGGGTGAGATTGGGAAACTCCTGGAAGGTTTAGGCAGAAGAGTGTCATATTCTGATTTGTAATGAAAGAATCACTCTACTGTTCTGAGATTAGGCTGTAGGAATCAGGGATTGAAACAGGGTAACAATTAGTTGGGTGATCGAGTGGTGTTGAGACTGGTGTATTTGATTCCAAGGCTACTTGAAATATGTGCAGGGACATAAGTCTTTAAAGTAATAAATGTCCAGATCTACTAACTGTCAAACATTTAGCTGCCTGGTAATGAATCTGGGGTCAAGACATTGTACCTCACTCTTCCCATCTTCCACTTGACATCATCTTTCACTTTCAAAAGAAAGCCTTATTTCTCTTCTACTCTAGATTTTACTGTGATGCATTTTCCCAGGGTGTAAAAACTTCTAGAGTGAAAAATGAAGGGACAATTTCAAATATTTTTATTTGACATTCTCACTTCTTTCACCTACCTTCTGTCACTAGAAAAACTATCATTCCTGTGGGAGATACCTTTGAGAGCAAAACAAACTGAGGTTTTATCATGTCACAGATTTACAGCAAGGCTGTCTGTTTTATTCATTCACTTATTTATCTGTTCACCTATATATCTATCTGAGAATTTAGATTTTTGAAGATTGTTTCCACAAGAAACTTTATTAAAACAATTATGTAAGTGGAAAAAAAATCAAGTTAGGCTATTCTAATTGTGTGCAGCTGGTTTGATAATAAGAACTGATTTTCCCATTTCCATTCACATTTTTCTTAAATTGGATTAAGAAAGTCTGCAGCTCTATAGCTTTAAGCAAAAATACATTCAAAGCCTGATAAGACATATTTTATTTAATAATTTGTTTTGTAAAACATTTAGAAAATAATTATATTTTGATTTTTCCTTGTTGTTTCTAATTGTATCTTGTGAAATAGTTGTCTGTAAGTGAAGGAGTAGTAGGTATACTGAATAGCAGTTTAGTAAATATCAGTAATTTTTTTTGGTATATATTTCATAAATTTAAAAATTGAATAACTTTAAATGACTTGACAAATAAAGGTAAAGATTAATAGTATTTTCTACTTGACAAAATTAAGTATTTAAGTTAGTAGTTGATTATCAAAATAATTTTTATGAGAGACTACTATGGATTTTTGTTATAAAACTTGGATAGAGTTCAATTAATTTTTAATATTAAAAAGTCTATTCTAACTTATTTATGTAAAGTGTCTCAGTACTTATATCTATACAGGAAAATAAGTGTAAAATGAATTGCTGTTAAAATGTATACAATGAATAAGTTTTCATCTATGGATAGGTCAACTAATTGGGGGTAAAAATCCCCATCTATCTTATTAGAGTGTGCCAGTCCAATAAGATGGTATGTTTCTTATTTTTCCTTTAGTAATTACAAAGTATTCCAAAATTTGATGTCATTTTCATCAATTATATTTCACTAATAATGGAAACGATAACTTAATTCAAAATATATTTTAAAATTTTAGGATTTATGGGCCTAGGAAATTAAAAAGTATCAAATTCTAGACATTTTTATTGCAGAGAAGTTTGTTAGGTGATCAATAGAAGAACCAGCACTATCCAATACAAATGTAATTTTAATAGAATTGCATATAGAAACCACGTATATAATTTTAAATATATACTGAAAATAAAAAGAAACAGGTGAGATTCATTTTAAAACATAATTTTATTTTATCCAATATGCCAAAATATTATTTCATTGTCATGCCATCAATATAACATTAATGACATAGTTTATAAAATAGAAAATATTATATTTTCATATTGTGAAAATCTGAAATCTGGTGTGCATTTTACTTTATAGCACATCTCAATTTGGACTAGTTACATTTCAAGTGCTTAGTAGCCACATGTGGCTACTGGCCAATGACTATTGGCTAATACTCTGTACAGAACAACTCTAAATTTCAAATAGATATGTACATACATACATATATTACAAGTTTAATTAGAAAAAGAATTACTTTAACATTTCCACTTGTTAAAAAATGCTTATTCATATATATATTTTTAAGTGGAAGATGGTGGGGTTAAAACAATATGGCATTTAGATTAAATGGGATTATGTAAAATAAAATTTATTATTTGCAACAACTTAAACTCATAATGCAATTTTTAGTTCTTGATTTAAAAATGTTTAGAGGAGCATGTGGGCAAACATGTTTGAAGACTGCTAGGCTATTTCAATAATACTGGCAAGAGATGATGATAACTTGGGCCAGATACTGAAACTCAGTTGAAATTTGGATATATTTTTAAGCTTCAGGTCACTATCCAAATTTTTTTAAGACAAAAAAGGTAGAAATGGTAGCTTTTAAACCTGGAAAATATTGCTAGTGAAAGGATCCTTTAGGTTCTCATCAGGAATATATGAGGTTTAGAAACCACAGTACATTACAGAGACTAGTTTTTAAAAAATAGAACCTTATCCTGTGCCATGTTACCCTAGGCGGACTTCCCGTAATTGTTATGTCTCAATGCCATTGGGACCACTAATAGTGTTTGAAGCATGATAGCAAATTGTCTGTGGTGGTTTGGCAGGACTTCAATCTGTAATTGTAAACATTTTCTCAACATCTTTAGGATTGCCTCCATTATATTTGGGACTCTTTCTAAATTACAATTTGGTACTCAGCCTGCCTGGTGTGTATTTTTCAAACACTCAATCCCTACCACAGAAAATTGGAGACGACACACACATCAGATAGTTCTATCTGATTCAACTTTGGATTTCTATGGATAGATGACAATTTAAATGATTTAAAATTGGATTGTCATCCAATTTTTTCAGGTTGAGGGCTTGTAAGTCAGTTCCTTCTCACCAAAGCCTCTGAGGAAAGATTAGAGAAATCCCTTTCTCAAGATTTCTGTTGATCTTTTATCTACCTGTGGAATTTGTGGTCTTGGAAGAAAGATATGTTTAGGTGGTGAAGCTCTTTTTTATCTTGGTGTAACTGAACTCAGATTTTTTTCCACCGCCCTTATGTGACACTTCCTTGGAAGGAGTATATAGTTTCACTGTATCTATGATTCTATTCTCTTGCTTCAAGATTCTAGAGTCTTATATTCTGTTAAAGGGAGTCTTTAGGCTTTTTGTAGTCATGAATTACAGCCATTTTTAAATTCCCTTTAATATTCGTATTATTTCTACCAGAATAGGCCTTTTGCTTTGAGTGAACAGAAACTCCTTGAGAAAATTTCATTATATTGCTGCTATTAGCACCTTTCTTTCAAAATATAGAGTCATGTAGTATCTATATTCGTTGAATCTTTTCATATATATGTATATAAAGTCTATTAGACTACTTATAAAATAGAAGCTTTCATGCATCTTTTCTTAAAGCAATTTGTCAGGGTGGAATGAATCAAATTTGATATTTTTACCCTTGGAGATGAGACATTTATTGACATGTGGTATGTAAATACTGTTAAAGCCACTCAGGTGTGACAGGCAGTCCTCTCCATGCAGTGTGCAAATAAAACGTGGGATTAGACATGAAGATTTGACTAGAGATTTTGGGCCCTAAAGTTTTGCATATTTTAAACTTTTTATTAGATAACTGATGTGTTTTCCTCAATTGCAGCATTTCCAATAGGAGCAAAATCTACTGATTTAGGGATAACACATTCTTAGGAATTTAAATTTCAGTTTATTCTGGGGAGATTTTCTTTCTACTTGTCTTTATTTCCTTCTTAACTCTCTTCATATGATTTGATTGTTTACTTCATATGTATATATAGTATAAACTATCAACATATTGTAAGACAAATAGATGGTCTAAACTATATAAATGCTCTGTATATAAATTATATATCTATTGTATACATATTACTCAATATATGTTTCTGCATATAAATTAGGTATTGTGTTTTTATACCTATAAAGTATCAGAAAAATTTAAGTCAATGTATAGTTTAAAATATCTTATTAGCTGCAGTTCTTGAGAATTCAATAGTACTCTGAAAAATGATAGCATTGTACAAGAATGCAGAATGTGTTATGTGTGTATTTGGTGGGGGTGAAGTATATTCATCTTCACAACCATGTGAAGATTTGAGTTTTCTGGTCAGATAATCTATTTTTATTTTGACATCACAGTTTATCTGAGAGACTGGATAAATATTTGAATATGTTTTTATTTTTCGTCTTTTAGAATATTTGGCTAGAATAATTTCTAGATGAGAAGTTTTTGTTATTCGTTATATTTCAGCTATTTGACAAATACAGGATTTCTTACAGAAATCATATGGATAAAGGTTATCTTTAGGTCAGAATAGTATAGAATTTTGGTTACATTCATACATAATATAGTCCACTGTATTATGTGGATTCTGCAAAATTATTTATTTTTTCAGTTGTCCACCTATTCAATCCACATTTATTTAGTACCAACTATTTGCTAGGAACTTTGGTGGGAACTAGAGATATGAATTTAACCATTTTCAAAATGAACAAACTTGGTTTAGAGAAAAATATTGTCATATAAGCTGATTACTATATTTACTATCAAATTTTTTCTATAATATAAGGTACAAGGTATACATCATGTCCTCATATGCATAATAAGTCATATTATGTTTATTCCAATATTGGTATAAATTTTTGAAATTGAGAATGGCCTTGAAATTGGTTTGTAAGCATTATCAGAAAATGAGTATCTTTGTAATTATGGTTTTTTAAATAGTCTAATTTTGTTCAAAAATATCTCTCATGATTACATATATAATTCACCAGATTTGGATCTGAGTGGCTCTTGCTATTTTAAAAATCAAATTTCCTCAGAAAGGGAAAAATGATTTTGCTTCAGTTAAGATGATTAAGAGGTAACTTAGAAAAGAATCTTCCAAAATATTTTAAGCAACATGCCAAATAAAATCTCAACACCATTTCTAAAAATACAATCTAAGAATGAGCCTCCAGACATCATATACACATGTGCCTGCATGTGCAGTCATATCTCCTGCAATAATCATTCAGCATCATCTAAATCCCAAGCAGCATGGCCAAATCTGAGCATCATAAAACTAGAATTACTTTCAGGAGTACTTTCCGTGGACTGCCATTACTAGGAAAGGGACTCATTTTCACAATTATTTTAGAAAGACCAAGAAACATGCTGAAATCCATACTTATGTATGTATGTATGTATGTATGTATCTATCTATCTATCTAATTATAGCTCATTATATAAACCAATATGTGACACTGCTGGAACATGTTTCCACTTAGAAGGATGCTGAGCCATTTTATTGATTGCTATATAGATACCTTTAATCTCACATGAGGTAGAGATCTGACAGCTGCCCTAACTCAGTGATTTTATTGTCTATCCTTTCTATATTCTATGTAAAACCAAGTTTCCAAAAGGTTATACATTATTTCTTTCAGTTTTCTTGATTCATTACAATTGATTGAATTACCTTTTGCTACAGTCATTATGATCAAATGTTATGTATGCTTTGCAATGTTATAATTTCACTTAAAAAAGACATTAACAGCCAATCACTATTAAATTGGTTTTTATGAATTTAAAACTTCAGTAGGTATTTTAGAACTCACAGATAGAACACATGTAAACCACCCTAAGTGACATTATTCAAGTGGAATGATATTTGGAACTCTGTTTCAGTTTGTTTATAAAATGTTCACTTCTAGCTGTTCATGGTAACACTTAATGTTACTAATATGTGGCTGCTATTTATGGCCCTCAATGAAGAGATGGTTTCAAAAGCATGCATTGAGATGGTTGTAAGCCAGCCTTAAACAATGATGACATACAAAGGCGATATGAATTTAATAAAATGCATACAATAGTGAAGTCAAAGTCACAGGTCACTTTTATGAAGGTTCTTTTTGTTGTCTTTAGTGCTGTGATTTAAATTTGCAGATGGAATTTTTCATAAATATAGAATCCAAATGAAATCACTGATATTAGTTTCCTTCTTCTGAGATACTTGTTTGCTATCCAGTAAAAAATAGGAAAGGCAAATTTCTAGAGTGTCAAAAATATTTGTTTAGTATTTACAAGGCAGAATATCCCAGGTGTCTACATTGGTCCACTTCTTCATTCTTTGTATGAAGATTAGATTTTTCTAAATTTTATAGAAAATACATTCTTTCAGATAAACTCTCTAATCCCTCCTCCTATACAGAGATGCTGGTGCTATTACTGATAAGACATAGGCACAATAACTTCTTCACCTCATGCATTAAAAAAAAAAGTTGTTACCTCTCTAGGATTTCTCTACTACCTATTGAAAAGGTGTTTTGTCTGAATAATCATTGTGATGTATCATCGCTCTGAATTAAGGAAAACAATGGTCTCCAATTTTTTGGTTATACTCTGAAACAGTGCTTCTAAAATTTTTTTGTGCCTTTAGATCACCTAAGCTTCTTGTTAAAGTACAGATTCCAACTCAGTAGGTCTGGAGTGAGGCCTGAGATTCTGCATTTCTAACAAGCCCCAGGGATACCCAGGCTGCTTATAGAGGGACCACATTTTGAGGAACAAGATGCTAAAGCTGCTCAAGATATTTGTGGATCAGCAGATAAAGCAGACATGTAAAGAATGATTTGCTAAGATCCAAGAATAATTCCCTAGCAAGATGGTTTGCTGCCTTTCTACTGTTTCTTTACTGCTATCTGCTCATGAAATCATTTTTAGTAGCTGATTTGTACTCTTTAATTCAACCTGCTCTATTGAGAAGAGAAATAATAAACAACATGATGTCAGATCACAACTTCGTAAATTTTGGACATTTTAAATCTAACAGCCATTAAGTATCTATTATGAATGATTCCAAATGAGCTCCTTTGCTTTTAAAAATGTACATTTTCCCTTTTAACTTGGAAATGGTTTGCTTGTGTGCTCAAGCTAATAGTCATGGGAAATTGTTGAACTGCATTTTTTTGGTGATACATGGACTGTATTTCTTATTTTCTTTGCTATTATGAAAATACAACTTTCAATGGATAACTTTAAACATTATTATAAGGATTTGGTCTGCATTATGACCAAAGTCTTGTAGCACTGGAACTTTTTCCCATTGAAAACAAGTTTGCATTCTAGAATTCTGCTGAAATAGGAACAATGCAGAATGTACTTTGGGCCAAGTATTTTAAAGACGTCAGATGGTAGAGAAGATCTTTGTAGCTCAATTGACATAAATATGTGTTATTAGATTAGTTTTCTCCTTTGCCTTCAGAGGGTTCTTTTATTCTGAGTTAATTCGGGGTTAGAGTTGTTTTATTTAGCTATAATGAGATATGATTTATGGAAACAAGATATTTGGCAAGGTGGAGGAGAAGGTGTTATTTGTGGTTGGGCAGCATGGTGCGGTCATGTATGTAATGTAAAGTAGGTTGAGAAAGACTGAGAAAAGATGTTTTCTTCCCAGCAAGGGCTTATATTTTCACAGCTAGCTGGTTATGTTCTGGTAGACATGTGTACCTGGCTTGTAGCCATTTACCTATCCTTTATCAAATGAATTCATTTCTGATACAAATGGGCAAAGAATAACAGATGTGTCCATATTTATAAATTTAAGACATGTTTTGAATTTAGGCAGTCTCGAGAATTCCATTGCTGTAAATATAAATTCCTTTCAAATGTGAGAATGTTGGAGTTCTTTTGTCTGATCCCTAGGAGTCAGGCAACTTAGTAGTAATGATAGTAGTCATATTTTTCTGGAGCAACTTTCTGGGAGATACCTGATAAGTATGCATGAATCAAAAAGACGAGTGGATGAATACTCTCTAACTCATGTTTATCAAGAACAATAATTACTACGTTTTACATATCCATTTTAGGATAATATATGCATGCATAAAAATAAACACATTTTCAGTTCAATGAATTCTTGTCAGAAGAATAATTTTGAGACTGTAAGCCAAGCTTTTGTCTATTATTAACCAAACGAGTTCATTAGGTGTCAGGGAAGAAGGCATTGAAGGTACATTTTGAAGGGATGATTTTATTACAATAAGTAGTTTTTCACAGTTGTTCAATGAGAGCAGGAAAATAGCTTTGCATTATACCTGCAAGTATCTGTTTAGAAAAGTATAAAAAAGCTTATATGTGCAAAAGTTTCTGTTAAGAAGAACCAAAGTGATTGAAATTGGATTCTTTTTTGTATGGCACTGTGAACATCATATCATTCCCAGTAAAATGATAAACTTGCAAGAGTAAGCTTTTTATTTTCCTTATAATGATCTTGAAACTGAAATCACATCTCGAACTTCACATGCATATCAAACTTTCTCTTTGAAACAGTTAGTGAGGCTTTTTGTCCTATTCTTGGGAATGATTAATTCAGTTCAGCTCTCTCTCCCTAAATTTGCCACAGTGTTTTTACATGGTGGAATAAAAAAATTGCAATAAAAGGGAATAATAAAACTAACTTACATTTTTACTAATCATTTATCATGAAAAATGTTTTCTTTTGTCATATACATTTGATAAACATTCTACTAAATAAGTAAACCTATCCTCCCTTACCTAAAGTGAGATATTGCTATTTGTTTAGGATGATATGATACTCTTAATCAACTCCTAAGCATATGTGTATACATATAACTCCTCATATCATAGTGTTTCTTCAGATTTATTTTCTTTGATATTTCTCTTTTAATTTTTAAGCGTATGCAGTATGTCTAAATCACTGTTTATTTAGAAGTTCTTTAGGGCTATAAATCTATAGATAACTTAGATCAGAACTCTAATTCATGTAGTAGAACACCTTTATTTTTATAATCTAAATGATACCCTCAGACTTGTTTATGAATAATAAGTTGATAATTTGCCATCAGCATCTCTAGCTCTTCAGCTGTCTTCCTGAGTGGTCTGATCCATTCCCCATTCCTACTCCTGTGTTGCCTACTCCAAATCTCATGAATGTAGGAATGTTGGCAGAAGATGGCATAGCAGATTGGGCAGGTTGCCAGTACAGCTATAAATGGAGATGACCAAAGTGAAGGAGGAGTAGAAGTAGGTGAGTGGCAGTCAAACAATATTGCATCAATCCTAAAGTGTAGAGGGCAGGTGAGGGGGAGGGTATGGATTTGAAATGCAAAGAACCCTTCAGTTGGCTTCATAAACTCTAAAAACCAGTTTGACAGAAAATGTATACTTGTTCTGGCAGAAAACTGCTTTCCAAGTGCAAGCTTTACAAAACCGTTCATCAGATGGTAGAGTTCAATGAATGGAAGGAGGGGCAGAGCAGTGGCAGAAAGTGTCAGGCCACAAAGGCTAACCTGAAAAGTCCTTTGATATACCTACTGCTAGTGGTGTTGCAGAAGCAGGTGATGGCAAGGCACTGGAAGTTGAAGTCAGAGAAATTTATTTTATTTTATTGTGGTAAGAACACTTAACATGAGATCTACCCTTTTAAATTTTTAAGCGTACTATACAAACAGGAACCCTTGCATGCCGGTATAGCCACTATGGAAAACAGTTTAAAGATCCTTAAAAAATAAAAATATAACTACCATGTGATTTAGCAATTCCACTTCTGAGCATTTATCTAAAAGAATTAAAATCAAGATTTCAAAGAAATATTGGCACTCCTATTTTCATTACAGCACTATTCCAAATAGTCAGGATGTAGTAGTCAAAGGAATTTTTAAATGGAAGTGTGATTGGGAGTGTGGCACCCACTTTATAGGAGAGTTTTAAGTAAGCACAGCATGGTACCAGCTGAGTAGCATGCTGGGAGGGAAGGGGCTGAGTTGAGGTTTGAGGGGATTTCAACAGGAAAGAAGGCAGTGATGAGAACTGGAATGACAGTTCAAGAAGTACAGTAAATATTATACGTTAAGTTTGGATGGAAGTGTGACAAATGCAAACTAGTCTCAAACTAAAGGAGAAATTCAAGGCTGCAGGTCATAATCTGGGAGAACAGGTGCTAGGTAAAGTGTAGGGGTACAGGGAAGACATAGTGGAAGCATCAAGCACATTAAGGCATCTTGGGGAAAATTAGGCAGAGAATAATGAAAAAGTGTCTAGCCCATGTGAAACAAGATTGATGAGAATGAAGTGGGGGAAATGACTAGGGCATAGGGCACGTCACCTGTAGCTTGAGTTGTGTAGGCAGTGAATGGCTCTACTGCTTCTTAGAGCCTTTGGGGCACTTGGAAATTTATCTCTGGTATCTGGAGCTTCTAAGATCCTTTCCCAGACAAAGCCCAATAGTAGTTTTGCTCATTAGTTGCAGGGTTGGCTGAAGTGTGTACAGATATTTAGTGTTCAAGGCAAATAACTGAGATGGATATGGCTTAGATTAAAAGACTATATCCTGCACAGGCAACATTACTGCTCTTAAATATTTAGGTAAACACAGCTTAGTGAACTACTCTCAAGTGAACATTTTAGTGTTGACCCTGCTGTTTTCCTTTTGTAACCCTAATTTGTGCTAGTACAGGTATTATGAAGTCACAAAATTATAAAACTAAAACATTTACTGAGAAAATATACTACCATGTGATAATTTGTGGCTAAGGAGCAAACAGCCTGGGTTTTCTCTGTTTGATTCAATCAGTACTGTCCAAGGCCTCTCAATGTCCAGGCAATTATTCAGAGCAGCAACACCATAATTCTTGTTCCACCTGCGTCACATAAGATTGAAGGTAACAATATTTTGTATTGGGGAAACATCAAACCAAAAATGACACAAAACTATTACTATTGAAACAATTAAAAATTCACTTAAATACCATGAATAAACAAAATCTTCTAAATTCTAGTTGCCCCCATAGTATATGTCAATATTTATGTGGATAAAATAGAGAATACTAGCAAAGGAATTATTCTTCTTCATATTTCTGTATACTAGTGAATGGAGTTGTCATTAGTGTCACAGAAAAACATGATTCTCTGTTGATTGTGCTCTGAAGAAGAGGAAAGGAAGGCCATGATGGAAACCAGAATACCAGTACTTGGAAAAATACTTCTGATTAGACAGAGCTTTTCCTTTTCTTCATGGATGATTGTTCATTCTTCCTGGCTGCCCCAGAATTAACTTCGAAGTTCAGTGAATACTTCTGGATGTTATTGCCTTAAATTTCCCAGGATCACTGTTTGCCCCTTTTCCTAAAAGACGACATTGACTCTCACAATTTCTTTTCTGGAAGAGTGAACTCATTTCACTGTATGTAATTTATAGCCAGAGAATAGGTTAGCAGTTGGAACTAAACACTCCCCTGTCTGGTGGACTCTGGTAGGAGCAGTTAAATTGTTTGGTTGTGCCCCCACCCAAATCTCATCTTGAATTGTAGTTCCCATAATCCCCACATGTCCTGGAAGGGACCTGGTGGGAGGTAGTTGAATCATGGGGGCGTTACCCCCATGTTGTTCTCACGATAGCAAGTGAGTTCTCACGAGATCTGGTGGTTTTATAAGGAGCTTCCCCCTTTGCTAGGCACTCATTCTCTCTCCTGCCACCGTGTGAAGAGGTGCCTTCCACGATGATTGTAAGTTTCCTGAAGCCTCCCCAGTCACATGGAACTGTGAGTGAATTAAATCTGTTTTCTTGATAAATTATCCAGTCTTGGTTATTTCTTCATTGCAGCGTGAGAATAAACATATACAAGCAGTTAACCTGGATTCAACAGACACTTCTCATTAATGCAGATCATCAGACCCCAGCATGCTGAAAGAAGGGCAAATGCCAAATGGGCCTTTTTAATTGATGGGCATGACTAAGTGCATCTTTAGGTAATTGCTTTTTGTTTACTTTGGTATTCCAGATGCAGTCTGTTTTTTACCCAGTGGTTTCTCTTAGCTCCTTGTTTTTAATCTGCAACAAATACATTCTTTGCTGATTGCTTTTGTTAAATATCCAAATTCTCACACATTTAACTTGTTAGGAACTTCACTTTTGTATCTCTGTTCTACTCCATGGCAAAGTCGATTCCCATGTGTCTAACATTTTAAATCTGTGAAATATTAAATCTATCAGAATTTTGGAGATTGAATGTTTACTTACCAATGATATTTTAGTTGTATTATATAAGTATATCCATGAATATTATTGTGATTGTATATACTACATAGGTGTCAAAGAGTACAGAAACAAAAGATAATAATTTTTTTTCAATTTGAGGGACAGTTTTTTGCAAAATGAGAATCATTTGTGAACCAAAGAAGAGAAGAGTATAATTTGATGGTAGAACCTTACACACAGTCACCCCTAAGATCAGAAAGAGGAATTGTAAAGGCTGATTTCCATGGACCGTGCCTGTTCAGTGATGTTGAAAAGATAACCAGAGTCTGTACATTAGATATTGCAAATATTCCACAAGTTCAGATATTTGAAAGGACTCTCCAGACTCAACAGAGCATACTCATGTAAGGGTTTTGTTTTTTTTGTTTTTTTTTTCTTTTTTTTAATAGAAAAATAGTGCAGTGGGAGAAAGCGTGCAGACAGGCACTGGGAGTCTGGAGTCTGATAGATAACTAGCTCTAAGCTTTGCAGGGTTCTTATTTGCCCAAGGACACATTTTGTCTCTGAATTAAACTACCAAGTCTGTGTGAGGAGTCAGGGCATAAGTTCCCAGAGTGGGTGTTTATGACCCTCTGGTCATGTAGTCAAGCCAGGCTAACAAGTTACACCAGGTAAAAACTATCAGTAAACAAACTAGCCCTGGAGAGTCTCCAGGGTCATTTCGGACATTAAACTGCACATCATAAATCTCACTGCATTCATCTTGGGCCAGCGGTCAAACTTGACATTCAGAGTCCCCAGAGATAAAGGTAGACTTTTCTCAGTTAATTGTAAATTAACTATGTCCTATACAGTTACTTAACTGTTTTATGTACCCCAAGAAGATACACTTGAATATATATTTAATTCAATTAAGGCTGAATTATCACACGGAAGAAAAGATGAATGTCCACAAAGTCCTATAGCTATAACTGAGCCAGAACTAGAACTTACATCTGCTGGATTTAATTTTAATATTTTCCCCACTAATCTCAACTGTAACTCCTCGTAGTTTAGGACTCCTTTTAAGCATAAAACTGGTTATTTGTCAGGCATGCTGTCTGAGTCTGTTTTGTGTTGCCAAAACAGAATACCACACACTTGGTAATTTAGAAAGAAAAGACACTTATTTCTCCCAGTTCTAGAGGCTGGAAGTCCAATATCAAGGTGGCCAACATATGGTGAGGACCTTTGTGCTGCGTCATCCTATGGCAGAAGGCAGAAGTGCAAGAGAGAACAAGCTCAAGAGAGGGCCAGACTCTTTCATGAGGAGCCCACTCCCTTGATAACTCACTCCTGAGATAATAGGATTAATCTCTTATGACCTAATCACCTTGTTGCATTGGGGATAATTTTGAACACATGAACTTTGGAGGACACATTCAAACCATAGCATTTGGGACCTTGGCTCCCAAAATTATGTCATTCTCACATGCAAAATATCTTCATTCCATCTCAATAGCCCCAAACTCTTAACATATTCCAGCACCAATTCAAAAGTTCGAAGTCTAGATTCTCATCTGAATCAGATATGAGTGAGACTGAAGGCACAATTTATCCTGAGGCAAATTCCTTTGCAGTTATGGGCTTGTGAAATTAACGAGTGATATGCTTCCAAAATACTACGGTGAGATGGGTTTAAGATAGATATTCCTATTCTAAAAGAGAGAAACAGGCAAAACAAACAAACAAAAAGTATCTGGTCCCAAATAAATCTAAAACCCAATGGGGAAAACAACATTATCTCTTAACATTGGAGAATAATCTCCTTTGACTCCATGTGCTGCATACTGGGCACACTGGGGTGGGAGTTAGGCCCCTAAGGCCTTGGATAGACCTGCCCTATTGCTTTGCTGGGCTGAGTCCACCCAGCAGCTCTCATGAGTTGGAGTCTCATGCCTGCAGCTTTCTCAGGCTGGAGTTACAGGCTGGTAGATCTACAGTTTTGAGGTCTCTGAGGTAGCCTTGCTCCCTCTGTTACAGTAGACATTGCCCTAGTAGAGGCTATCTATGGTGTCTCAACCCCTGTGACAAGTGGGTACTTGGGTCCCTAGGTTGTCACAACATCAAATCTAGGTGGAGGCCACCATAGCCCTAAAGCTTGTGCACTCTTCGCTTCTGCAGTCAGCACATGTGGATCCTGCCCAAGGCCCACAGCTTGCTCCCTTGGGAACTGTGGCACAGGCCACACCTGGACCCACTTGAATCCCAGATGGAACATCTTAGGAGCTCTGCCCTGGGACGTGGGGAGCCGAGCCCTGAGGAGGTGGCCCTGGGTAGCAAATGCTGAGGTCACAATGGGTGCCTCTCTGAAAACCTTGTCCTCAAGGCCTTGCTCTGTCCCTGTGATGGAAAAGCAGCCTCAAGGATCTCTAAAATATCTGTGGGGTCTTTCGTAATCTCCTTAGCAAATGGTTTCTTGGCTAAACCCTTGGTTTGTTCTCCTAAACATGTTTGTTTTATTCTTTACATGGCCAGGCTGTGAATTTTTCAAATCTTTCCATTCTGCTTCTCTTTTAATTGTAAATTCCACCTGCATCTTCCTATATGCAGTTAAATGTAGCCATAAGTCTCCTTCAATATTTTACTTAAAAATTTCCTTCACCAGATATCCTAGTTATGGCCCTTAAATTCCACCTTCCATAAAGCCCTTGGGCGTGGACATAATTCAGCCAAATTCTTTTTGACTTTATAGCAAGGATGGCCTTCCATCCAGTTTTCAAAACCTCATTTTCATCAGAGACCTCACCAGAATACACATTACTGTCCATTTTACCAGTAAATACTCTGATCACAATCACTTAAGTAATCCCTAAGAAGATTTAGGCTCTCCTTATAGCTCTTGTTTTCTTCTGAGCCTTCACCAGTATTGCCGTGAACACTCCCTTCACAACAATACAGTCTTTTCCTAGCCTGCTCCTCCAGACTCTTCCAGTCTCTATCCATGACCTGGTTTCAAAGCCACTTCCACACTTTGAAGTATTTGTTGTAGCAACAGCCCTCCTTCTTGGTACTAATTTTCTGTCTTACTTGTTTCTGTGTTGCTATAACTGAACACCACAGACTGTGGGTAATTCATAAAGAAAAGAAATTTATTTTTTAGAGTTCTGGAGGCTGGGAAGTCCAAGGTTGAGGGGCCTGCATCTGGCAAGGGTCTTATTGCTGCATCATCCATGGTGGAAGGTGCAAGAGTGAGAGAGCAGGCTCAAGAGAGAAAAGGCCAAATTCTGTTCTTCAGAACCTCGTACCAGAGATAACTAACCCTCTCCCTCAATAAAGGCATTAATCCATTCATGATGGCTGAGCCCTCATGACCTAATCACTTCTTAAAGGACCCCCTCTCAACAATACTTCACTGGAGATTAAGTTTTGAACACATAAACTTTAGCGAATACATTTAAGCCATAGCACGTATCTATGTTGTGGAAACCAGGAAACCTTCAACCACTACTATACTCAAGGGTATAAAATGTCATTTACAGAACAAAACATATATTACTTTAAAAAATAAATAGTACCATATTCATATTAGTAAAAATGCAGTATCTTATTAGTAACTTTTATTAGTAAAAATTTTATCATTAAAGTAACTCCAAAAATTCAAGAGGTAGTAACTATTTTCCTCAACAAATAATGATCAATATAGCTTTTATTTAGATTTTCCAAAACTTAACATTTAGCCCTATCAAAATTATAAAAAGGTATGCGTTTTAAAAGAAACGTAACAGAAGGAGATAATAGAGTAATACAATTATATTTTGTACCACACACTGTAAGAAAGCAAATGTCTTCTGTTCTTGATATATTCTATATGTACATAAATATAGATCTATTCTCTCCATATATATATATATAAATATAAATATTTATATGTCTGATTTGGAGATGGAGTTCTTTGAGCATTTTAGTTTTCTCTAGAACCTGAGAAGTAAACTCTTAGAAGTGTCATGCTATGAGAAATAAGGCCTTGCACAAATCTGTGAAATATTTCTGAAAGACAAAATGGTTTATTTTTAGTAAGGAGAGGTTTTTTGTTGAGATATAACCTTGAAGACAAGGAGGGAGAGCAAAATAAACTGCCTAGAATAGTTATCATCAACACGTGTATTTGAGATAATCACATAAGCATTTTTACTTCTGATTATGTTGCTTTTCCATCTCCTGCTCAGCTTTTTCTGGACAAGCAAATAAATGATCAATTTAGAATCACATTACATTCAAAATGGACAAGATTGTGAGATCATGTTTGAACCAGCAGTCCAGTGGAGAGGATTCAAACTTCTACTGGGAGCCTACTGAAAATATAATAAACATTTCTACAAAGGGATATGTTTCTTGGATTGATCTGGAGAGCAAATCAATAACTCAGAGAAAAAGCACATGGTAAGAGAAGACAAGGGGACAAAATGGTTGTCTGAAATTTATAGATACTACCTGACAACTCCAAAATGGTTGAGTGCATTTTCACAATGCTGGTGAGGCCAGATCTTCAGCCAAGTCATAATACTGGAACCATCCATCTTGGCGATGAGAGAGGGCTGGATTACTGAAGATGAGTCAGCTCTTCTAAGCGCCTAGTCACTTGTATATTTGTGTCTTGGGCTAAAGAAACATAGCCTATATAATCTGCATTTGTGTGAAAGTAAAGGTTGCTATTCTGTGGAATGAAATAATAAACCCTCTTGTCCTGCTAATTTATTCAAACTACTCTAATGATGTTGTCGGCTTTAATGTTATTTGCAGCTGCTCGTGAACTCTTTTCTAATTGTATTACCTGAAAGCAAATCGCTGCTAAGATGATTTTGCCTGATGATCCTAGATCTTTGCTGTACTTTTCTACTGAAATTAGGTTTATATTTTTCTTCTTTTGTTCATGTCTTATACTATGAATTAAACGCATAGATTCATGAATTTTCATATGTTACACATGAGAGATTCTGAACTGGTAG
This sequence comes from Pongo pygmaeus, assembly GCF_028885625.2. Lineage (NCBI taxonomy): Eukaryota > Metazoa > Chordata > Mammalia > Primates > Hominidae > Pongo > Pongo pygmaeus. The sequence goes on along the minus strand of NC_072378.2, from coordinate 104,177,003 downwards.
ACAGCATAGAATCATTTTTCTTTTTTTAAAAATTTTTGTTTTCAGTTCAGGGGTACATGTGCAGGTTTGCTATATAAATATATGGGGGTTTGGTATACAAAGTATTTTGTCACCCAGGTAATAAGCATAGTACCTGACAGGTATTATTTCTGATCCTCTAGCATCAGGCAAGGGTCTTATTGCTGCATCATCCATGGTGGAAAGTGGAAGAGTAAGAGAGCCTCTCACCCTCCACACTCAAGGTAGACCCTGATATCTATTGTTCTCCTCTTTGTGTCCATGTGTTCTCGTTGTTTAGCTCCCACTTGTAAGTGAGAAGATGCAGTATTTTGTTTTCTGTTTCTGCATTAGTTTGCTTGGGATAATGGTCCTCAAGCTCCATCCATGTTGTGGCAGAGGACATCATCTTGTTTGTTTTTATGGCTGCATGGGATTCCATGGTGTACATGTGCCATATTTTCCTTCTCTAGTCTACTGTTTATGGGCATTTAGGCTGATTCTGTGTCTTTGCTATTGTGAATAGTGCTGTGATGAACATGGATGTGCATATGTCTTTATGATAGAACAATTTATATTCCTTTGGATATATGCCCAATAATGAGATTACTGGGTCAAATGGTAATTCTTTTTTAAGCTCTTTGAGGAATTGTCACACTGCTTTCCACAATGGCTGAACTAATTTACACTCCCACCAGCAGTATATAAGCACTCTTTTTTTTGCTGCAATCTCACCAGCATCTGTTATTTTTTGACTTTATTATAATAGTCATTCTGACTGATGTAAGGTATCTCATTGTGGTTTTGATTTGCATTTCTCTGATTAATGATGTTCAGCATTTTTTCATATGCTTGTTGGATGCACGTAAGTCTTCTTTTGAAAGTTGTTCATGTCCTTTGCCCACTTCGTGATGGGGTTGTTTGTTTTTTTTGCTTGTAAATGTGTTTAAGTTCTACATATATTCTGGATATTAGACCTTTGTTGGATGAATAGTTAGCAAATATTTTCCTCCAATCTGTAGGTTGTTTACTCTATTGATAGTTTATTTTGCTGTGGAGAAGCTCTTTAGTATAATTAAGTCCCGTTTGTCAATTTTTGTTTTTATTGCAATTGCTTTTCCTATTTTCGTCATGAAATCTTTGCCAGGTCCTATGTCCAGAATGACATTTCCTAAGTTATCTTCCAGAGATTTTATAATTTTAGGTTTTACCTTTAAGTCTTTAATCCATCTTGAGTTGGTTTTTGTAAATGGTGTAAGGAAGTGGTCCAATTTCAATCTTCTGCAAATGGCTAGCCAGTTTTTCCAGCTCCATTTACTAAATAGGGTGTTCTTTTCCCATTTCTTGTTTTTGTCAGCTTTGTCAAAGATCACATGGCTGTAGGTGTGCAGCATTATATCTCGACTCTCTATTCTGTTCTATTGGTCTGTATGTCTGTATTTGTACCAGACCCATGCTGTTTTGGTTACTGTAGCCTTGCAGTATAGTTTGTAGTTGGGTAATGTGATGCTTCCAGCTTTACTCTTTTTGCTTAGGATTGCCTTGACTATTCAGGCTGTTTTTTAGTTCCATATGAATTTTAAAATAGGTTTTTCTAATTCTGTGAAGAATGTCATTGGTATTTTGATATAGCATTACATATCATTGAATCTGTAAATTGTTTTGGATAGTATGGCCATTTTAACAATGTTGATTCTTCTTATCCACAAGCATGGGATGTTTTCCATTTGTTTGTGTCATCTCTGATTTCTTTTTTTTTTATTATTATACTTCAAGTTCTAGGGTACATGTGCACAACGTGCAGGTTTGTTACATATGTATACATGTGCCATGTTGGTGTGCTGCACACATTAACTCGTCATTTACATTAGGTATTTCTCCTAATCCTATCCCTCTCCCATGCCTCCACCCCACAACAGGCCCTGGTGTGTGATGTTCCCCACCCTCTGTCCAAGTGTTCTCATTGTTCAGTTCCCACCTATAAGTGAGAACATGCGGTGTTTGGTTTTCTGTCCTTGCGATAGTTTACTCAGAATGATAGTTTCTAGCTTCATCCATGTCCCTACAAAGGACATGAACTCATCCTTTTTTATGGCTGCATAGTATTCCATGGTGTATATGTGCCGTATTTTCTTAATCCAGTCTATCATTGATGGACATTTGGGTTGGTTCCAAGTCTCTGCTATTGTGAAGAGTGCCACAATAAACATACGTGTGCATGTGTCTTTATAGTAGCATGATTTATAATCCTTTGGGTATATACCCAGTAATGGGATGGCTGGGTCAAATGGTATTTCTAGTTCTAGATCCTTGAGGAATCACCACACCGACTTCCACAATGGTTGAGCTAGTTTACAGTCCCACCAACAGTGTAAAAGTGTTCCTATTTCTCCACATCCTCTCCAGCACCTGTTGTTTCCTGACTTTTTAATGATTGCCATTCTAACTGGTGTGAGATGGTATCTCATTGTGGTTTTGATTTGCATTTCTCTGATGCCCAGTGATGATGAGCATTTTTTCATGTGTCTTTTGGCTGCATAAATGTCTTCTTTTGAGAAGTGTCTGTTCCTATCCTTTGCCCACTTGTTGATGGGGTTGTTTGCTTTTTTCTTGTAAATTTGTTGGAGTTCATTGTAGATTCTGGATATTAGCCCTTTTTCAGATGAGTAGATTGCAAAAATTTTCTCCCATTCTGTAGGTTGCCTGTTCACTCTGATGGTAGTTTCTTTTGCTGTGCAGAAGCTCTTTGGTTTAATTAGATCCCATTTGTCAATTTTGGCTTTTGTTGCCATTGCTTTTGGTGTTTTAGACATGAAGTCTTTGCCCATGCCTATGTCCTGAATGGTATTGCTTAGGTTTTCTTCTAGGGTTTTTATGGTTTTAGGTCTAATATTTAAGGCTTTAATCCATCTTGAATTAATTTTTGTATAATGTGTAAGGAAGGGATCCAGTTTCAGCTTTCTCCATATGGCTAGCCAGTTTTCCCAGCACCATTTATTAAATAGGGAATCCTTTCCCCATTTCTTGTTCTTGTCAGGTTTGTCAAAGATCAAATGGTTTTAGGTATGTGGTGTTATTTCTGAGGCCTCTGTTCTGTTCCATTGGTCTATATCTGTGTTTTGGTACCAGTACCATGCTGTTTTGGTTACTGTACACAAGTAGTATAGTTTGAGGTCAGATAGCATGATGCCTCCAGCTTTGTTCTTTTTGCTTAGGATTGTCTTGGCAATTCAGGCTCTTTTTTGGTTCCATATGAACTTTAAAGTTTTTTCCAATTCTGTGAAGAAAGTCATTGGTAGCTTAATGGGGATGACATTGAATCTATAAATTACCTTGGGAAGTATGGCCATTTTCATGATATTGATTCTTCCTATCCATGAGCATGGAATGTTCTTCCATTTGTTTGTTTCTTTGAGCAATGTTTTGTAGTTCTCATTGTAGAGATTGTTCACCTCCCTGGTTAGCTGTATTCCTAGGTGTTTTATTCTTTTTGTGTCTATTTTGAGTGAGATTGCATTCCTGATTTGACTCTCAGCTTGGATATTTTTGGTGTATAAAAATGCTATAGATTTTGTACATTTACTTTGTATCATGAAACTTTGCTGAATATGTTTATCAGATCAATGAGCTTTAGGGCAGAGATTATGGTATTTTTCTCAATATAGAATCATGTCATCTGCAAACAGTGATGGCTTGACTTCCTGTCGTCCTATTTAGAGGCCTTTTATTTTTTTCTTTTGTCTGATTGCTCTGGCCAGGACTTCCAGTACTATGTTGAATAGGAGTGATGAGAGAGGATATCTTTGTCTTGTTCCGGTTTTCAAGGGGAATGCTTCTAGCTTTTGCCCATTCAGCATGATATTGGCTGTGGGTTTATCATAGATGGCTCTTATTATTTTGAAGTACGTTTCTTCAATGCCTAGTTTATTAAGAGCTATTAACATAAAGGAATGTCGAATTTTATCAAAAGCTTTTTCTGCATCTAATGAGATGGTCATGGGTGGTTTTTTTTGTTTTAGTTTTGTTTATGTGATCAATCACATTTATTTATTTGCGTATGTGCAACCAACCTTGCATCCTAGGGAAAAGGATAAGGCCTACTTGGTCAAGGTGGATTAGCTTTTTGATGTGCTGCTAGACTCGATTTGCTAGTATTTTGTTGAGGATTTTTACATCAATATTCATCAAGAATATTGGCCTGAAGTTTTCTTTTTTTTTTTTTCTTGTGTCTCTGCCAGATTTTGGTATGAAGCTGATGCTGGCCTCATAGAATGAATTATGGATGAATCCCCCTTCCTTAAGGTTTTGGAATAGTTTCAATAGGAATGGAAGCAGCTTTTTTTTAATATATATATCTGGTAGAATTCAGCTGTGAATCTGAGTGGTTTTATTTCTTGGAAGGCTTTTTACTACTCATTAAATTTCAGAACTCATTATTGGTCTGTTCAGGGATTCAGTTTCTTCCTGGTTCAGTCTTGGGAGGTTGTATGTGTCGAACAATTTATCTGTTTCTTCTATATTTTGTAGTTTGTATGCACAGAGGTGTTCATAGTAGTCTCTGAAGGTTTTTAGTATTTCTATAGGGTCAGTGATAATGTTCCCTTTGTCATTTCTAACTGGATTTACTTGGATCTTCTCTCTTTTTTTCTTTAGTAAGTTAGACTGCAAACTAGACTAACAATTTTTTTCAAATAACCTATTTCTAGATTCATTGATCTTTTGTATGGCTTTTTGCACCTCCATTTCCTTCAATTCTGCCCTGATTTTGGTTATTTCTCATCTTCTGCTAGCTTTGGGGTTGGTTTTTCTTATTCCTCTAGTTGTTATGTTAGGTTGTTAATTTGAGATCATTCTAACTTTCTGATGTGGACACATAGTGCTACAAACTTCCCTCTTAACACTGACTTAGCTGTGTCTTAGAGATTCTGGCATTTTGTATCTTTATTCTCTTTAATTTCAAAGCATTTCTTGATTTCTGCCTTAATTACATTACTTATGCAAAAGTCACTCAGGAATAGGTTAATTTCCAGGTAATTGTATGGTTTTGAGCTATTTTCTTTGTATTGATTTCTATTTTTATTGTGCTATGGTCCAAGAGTGTGGTTGGTACGATTTTGATTTTGTTGAATTTGCTGAGGACTGTTTTATGTCCAATAGCGTGGTTGATTTTAGAGTATGTGCCACGTGGCAATGGGAAGATTGTATTGTTTTTGGGTGCAGAGTTCTGTAGGTGTCTATTAGGTTCATTTGGTCTAATGTTGAGTTCAGGTCCTAAATATCTTTAATTTTCTGCCTCAATTATCTGTCTAATACTGTCACTGTAATGTTGAAATCTCCCATTATTATTGTGTGGTTATCAAGTCTCTTCCTAGGTCTCTGCGAACTCACTTTATGAAGTTAAGTGCTCATGTGTTGGGTGCATATACATTTAGGATAGTAAGGTCTTCTTGTTGAGTTGAACCTTTTACCATTATGTAAGGCCCTTCTTTATCTTTTTTGATCTTTGTTGGTTTAAAGTCTATTTTGTCTGAAATTAGAATAGCAATTGTTCTTTGCTTGGTAGATTTTTCTCCCACCTTGTACATTGAGCCTATGGGTGTCATTACCTGTGAGATGAATCTCTTGAAGACAACATGCCATTGGATCTTGCTTCCTTCTCCAGCCTGGCACTCCGTGTGTTTTAATTGGGGCATTTAGCCCATTTATATTCAAGGTTAGTATTCATATATGTTAATTTCATCCTGTTATCCTGTTGTAAGCTGGTTATTATGCAGGCTTGTTTGTGGGGTTGCTTTATAATGTCAATGGTCTATGTCCTTAAGTGTGTTTTTGCAGTGACCAATAATTGTCTTTCTTTTCCATATTTAGCACTCCCTTCAGGACCTCCTGTGAGGCAGGTCTGATGGTGACAAATTCCCTAAGCATTTGTTTGTCTGAAAAGGGTCTTATTTCTCCTTCACTTGTGAAGCTTAGTTTGGCTGAATTAAAATTCTTGGCTGGATATTCTTTCCTTTAAGAATACTGAATATAGTCCCCAATCTCTTTTGGGTTATAGGGTTTCTGCTGAAAGGTCTCCTGTTAGCCTGATGGGGTTCCCTTTGTAGATGTCCTAACTCTTCTCTCTAGCTTCCTTTAACATTTTTTCTTTCATGTTGACCTTGGAAGATCTGATGATTGTATATTTTGGTGATGATTTTCTTGTGTAGTGTCTCACAGGGGTTCTCAGCATTTCCTGAATTTGAATGTTGGCCTCACTAGTGAGGCTGGAGAAGCTTTCATGGATAATATCCTGAAATATGTTGTTTAAATTGCTTGCTTTTTCCCTATCTCTTTCAGGGATGTCAGTGAGTTGTAGATTTGGTCTCTTTATATAATCCTATATTTCTCAGAGGTTTTGTTTGTTCTTCTAAAATTTTTTTCTTTACTTTTGTCTGAGTTATTTCTAGAATAGTTTTTTTTGGCCACTTGAAAAATTCTTTCAGTTTGTTGCCAAGATTTAAACATTGGAAGACTTAAGAATATGCTTGTCTTTTAAAAAAATATAATTCCGACTTTTATTTTAGATTCAGGGGGTACATGTGCAAGTTTGTTACCTGGGTATATTGTGGGATGCTGAGATTTGGGGTATGATTGATCCTGTCACCTAGGAACTGAGCATAGTTCCTAATAGTTTTTCAATTCTTATCTTCCTCATTTTCTGACTCCTCCTGAAGATTCAAGCATCCGGTAGCAACAGTGTCATATTTCTGCATGGTCACTCTCAGCCATTGTTGTATAGCTATTGTCTCCTATAGACTTGGCTGTCGTACTTCACTTTGTCTCAGATCCTTCCTGACCAACTCCACTATGCATAGCATACTCCTGATCTCTGTGGACACTAGTACAGATAATCAGAAGCAGCTCAGGTATCTTAGAACACCTTAATGACGTTAAGTTATTTTATTTTATTTTATTTTTTTCTGATGGAGTCTCGCTCTGTCATCTGGGCTGGAGTGCGGTGGCTCAATCTCAGCTCACTGCAACCTCCGCCTCCCGGGGCCAAGTGATTCTCCTGCGTCAGCCTCCCGAGTAGCTGGGACTACAGATGTATGCCACCACACCTGGCTAATTTTTTGTATTTTTAGTAGAGACGGGGTTTCACCTTGTTAGCCAGGATGGTCTCAATTGCCTGACCTCATAAAATGCCTGCCTTGAACCCCCAAAGTACGGGGATTATAGGTGTGAGCCACTGCGCCCGGCCGGGATTAAGTTATTCTATAAAATTTAGTTCTTTTATATAAACCAAAACAGATTTACCAGCAAAACCCACATAAAGATTATTTTAAAACGTTAGAGATAGTTAGGCATTCATACTGAGTTCACATTCTTTCCATTCTAAATGCCCAGGTTCTGTCCTAGTCACTGCAGCATCTCTCTAATGAAGGAGTAGTCCATGAATTGCAGTATCTGTATTCCATTCCAACCTGAATATTTATTTTCTGAGCTACTATGTAAAATTTGAAGAGTATGTTACAAACTTTCTACTACCTCATGTATGTATGATAAGTGTGTCGGGGTCCTCAAGACCGTCCTGAGATCTGGTGATTTATTAGGATGACTCACAGGACTTAGCATACAGTTATACTCAATGGTTAAGATTTATTACAGCAAAAAGAGACAAAACTGCAAAGGAAAAAGACTACATGGGGCAAAGTCCAGACAAAACCAGTGCAAGCATCCAAGAGTCCTCTCCCCATGGAGTCACACAGGACATGCTTAATTCTTCTAGCATCAGATTATCACAATACATGTGAAATGTTGTTTATTAGGAAAGCTCATTAGACATTCAAGCCTCAGGATTTTTACTGCCCGGTGGTCACATAGGCACCCTCTACCTGGCACACGCCAAACTTCTAGAATCCCAGAAGAAAAGCAGGCATTCAACATAAACCTCATTGTTTGCACACATAGTCCAGATACATTAAATACTCTTAGCAGTTAGGGAATAGTGAGAACACACCTGAAACTCAACTTCCCAGATGCTAGTCAATGGCCAACCTCCTAAGCAGGCCCTTCTAAAGAGAGCTGTCAGGCCTGCTATGTTAACCTTTTTCTGGAAGAACAAAGACTAAGGTATTCTTTACTTACTTATCTTTGGCCAAGTATTTTTTTTAACTGAATAATAGAGAACCTACCCAGTTAGGAATTCCAGTCTGTTTTCTTTGATAAAGAGCTAGCTATGAACATAGTATTTGAGGTAAATCCTACCATTTATCACTGAGAGCTCTACTAATCATTAAACAGAGAAACACATCTCAGGCTGTGCTGTTTGATGAATTTATTTACTTCATTCACTCAACTCATATTGTGCATAAGGTCATTGAAATATCAGATTTCTGCTTTTATGGAAAGGATAGCTTACAATGAGGAGAGAAACATAAAGCCAAAGAATTAATATGTAAAATATATAGTATGTTAGAAGATAATAACTATAGGAAAAATAGAGCAGTTTAGGTGTGCGTCTTTGCTATGTTTATTTATAGAAGTTATATTTATATTCTAGATAAGAATCTGTGGTATGCAGGTTAAGGGCCTCCAAAAATACTCAGATTCAAATCCCTGGTACCTGTAAATATGTTACCTCACATGTCAAAATAGACTTTGAAGACTGGATTAAGGTTAAGGACCTTGAGAATAGACTTTGAAGACTGATTAAGGTTAAGGGCCTTGAAAACAGACTTTGAAGATTGGATTAAGGTTAAGGGCCTTGAGATGGAGGTTATCTAGGGGCTCAATCTAATCATGAATCCTTCAGAGTAGAAGAAGAATGCAGAAGAGGGCCCCAGAGAGACGTGATGTGAGAAGTGCTTGACCCACCATTGCTGGCTTTGAAGATAGAGGAAGGGTCCATGAGTCAAGAAATATGGCAGCATTTAGAAACTCGGAATGGTCTCAGTTGACAGCCAGCATAGTAATAGGGACTTTGATCCTACAACTGCAAGCAACTGAATTTGCCAACCACCTGATGAGCAACAAAATGAATTCCACCGCACTTCGAGGCCCCAGAAAGAAATGCAGCCTTGCTAACACCGTGATTTTAGCACAGTGAGACTCATGAATGAATCTTGTCCTGACCTGCAGGGCTGTAAGATAATAAATGTCTGTTGCTAAACTGTTAAGTTTTTGGTGATATATTTTGGTAGCAAAAGAAAGCTAATAATCCTTTGTCATATATGTTTATTGCAAACATCTCCCACTCTGTGCCTTGGTTTTTCACTCTTTTAATGCTATGATTTTAAGAGTTCTTAATTTTTAAGTAGTCTAATTATGGTTAGTGTTTTCTTGTCGTGTTTAAGAAATCTTTGTTGGGCAAGGCATGGCAGCTCATGCCTGTAATCCTTGTGCTTTGGGAGGCTAAAGAGGGAGGATTTCTGGAGGCCAGGTTTGAGCAACATAGTGAGACCCCCATCTCCACAAAAATTTTATTAAAAATCAGCTAGGTGTGGCTGGGCACGGTGGCTCACGCCTGTAATCCCAGCACTTTGGGAGGCCAAGGTGGGTGGATCACGAGGTCAGGAGATCAAGACATCCTGGCTAACACGGTGAAACCCTGTCTCTACTAAAAATACAAAAAATTAGCCGGGTGTGGTGGTGGGCACCTGTAGTCCCATCTATTCAGGAGGCTGAGGCAGGAGAATGGCGTGAACCCAGGAGGCGGAGCTTGCAGTGAGCTGAGATCGCGCTGCTGCACTCCAGCCTGGGTGACAGAGCAAGACTCTGTCTCAAAAAGGAAAAAAAAATTCAGCTAGGTGTGATGGTGTGTGCCTTTCATCCTAGCTACTCAGGAGGCTGAGGTGAGAGAATAGCTTGAGACTTGGAGTTTGAGGCTGCAGTGAGCCACTGTCCTTCAGCCTGGGTGACAGTGCGAGACCTTGTCTCTAAAACTCTACAAAAACAAAACAAAACAGAAAGAAATATTTGCCTACCTCAAGGTCATAAAAATATTATGTTTTCTTCTAATATATGTATTGTTTTAACTGTTGTATTTAGTTAACGCTCTATCTGGAATTGAATTTTTGCTTCTGGACTGAAGTAAGGGTCAAGGTTCATCGTTTTCTTTGATGGATATCTAACTGAGAGAGGGGAAACTTGCTGGAGTGTGTTCTTGTGTTGGTAAGATGGCATAGGATCTAGCAAACTTTTCTCTTTTCTCCTACATGTAACACCATTTATTAAAAATGTTATTTTTTCCAAACAGTACTGTTTTGTCACATTTGTCATGAACCAGATGATACGTTTAGGTCTTCTTCTAGGTTCTCTATTCTGGTCCACCGGTCCATTATTTTACACCTACACAAATACCTCATTTTTTCAGTTTACAATGAATACTTTTCTGGTAGTTTAAGCATCTGGCTTCTTTCTCTTTCCTAAAGATCTTCCAGGCATTCTTTGCTCTTTGCATTTCTATATAAATTTCCACAGAAAAATTGCTTGCATTTTGATTGAAATTACGTTGAACCTGAAGACTGATTTGGGAAAAATTGGTATCTTTACAGTGTCCATGAGCATGATATATGCTTGCATTTTTTTAGGTCATCTTTAATTTCTCTCAAATTCTTTAGCTTTTATTGTATAAAGCTTACAATGTTTCATTAATTCATTCCTAGGTATATGATGATTTTGAGACATATAAAGAATTTTTATAAAATATTATCTATCTTTGTTAAATAAAAGAGCATTTTTCATAATGACTTTTTATCAAGTGTCTTTGCAAAGTTTACTTACTATTTCTACTAGTTTGTTTATAGACATAATCATGTTGTCTGTGAATAATGATATGGTTGCCTCTTCCTTTCCAGTCCTTTACAACTTTATCTTGACTAATAGCATCGGCAAGAGCATTCACACAAAATTGAAAGAAAGTATTGCTAAAGTTTTTAGATTTTTGAAATTATGTTTATAAGAGACATTAGCTTATAATTTTTGTAATGTCTTTTTAAGAAAGGTTTTTGATAGATTTTCAATTTCTTCCTCTTAGCTTTGATAAGATGTTTTTCAAAGAATTCTTTTACTTAGTTGCTCAATTAATTTAATTTTGACATAAAGTCATACATAATATCTTATTTTAATGTCTGAAGATGTGTACCAATTCACTGCTAAGGATGGTAATTTGGGTCTTCTCTTTTATCATCTAGTCTTCCTAAAGCTTTAACATTTTTATCATTCTTTTCAAAATTAGTTTATTTTGTGGCAGTTTTTCTTCTGATTGCTTGCTTATTTTCTGGCTATATTTTCAAGATAGAACAATACCACCAAAGACAACAACTTTCCTGACAGATTGGCTGTGGGCTGTGGGAAGATGACTATAAGACTTCCGGCCTGGGCATCTTAATGGTTGGCATTGCCATAAACTGTGATAGGGATGGTGGGGGGGAAGCAGGTGATAGGTAGACATGTAAAAGTTCAGTTTTGGATATATTTGGTTTGAGATGTCAGTTAGACTTTAAGAGGATATGTTGAGTAGACAGCTGGATATATGACAGTGGAATATGGAGAAGTGTCTGGACCAGAGATATAAAGGTGAGAGTTATCCTCATAGAAATAGTGTTTAAGACCAGGGGAATAAGTGACATCTCTAATGGAGTGAGTATAAAATGAGAAGAAAAGACCAAAATCTAGGTCCTGCAGCATTCCAAAATTATGAGGTTTGTGGGGATGAAATAAAACAAGTGAAGGAAACTGGTGAGGATCAATGTGGGAGACGTTTTTTAATGCAAGTTAAGAAAGTGTGTAAAGAAGGAAGAGATCACATTTATCAAATTTGTTGATATGTGGAATAACATGAGAACTGAGAACTGACTATTAGAGTTAGCAACATGGAGATCGTTGAATAACTTTACAAAGAGCAGTTTTAGTGGAGAGGTAGATGGCAAAAGCCAGGTTGAAGAATGGAAATAGGAAGCAAATGGAACTGGAGACATTGAGTGCTGACAATTTTTGAGGTGTTTTGCTCCATGGAGAGACTAAGAAATGGGGGAGTGCTACTGGTGGTAGTTGGGTTAAGAGAAATATTTTTAAGATAGGAGAAATGACAGTGTATGTGCAAGGGAATGATCAAGTAGAAAGAAAAAATGTTTGATGCAGTGGAGAGAAGAGGAGGAAACTTGCTGGAATATGTTAATTGTGTTGGTAATAGCGTGGGATCTAGCCCTTCTCCCCTTTCTTTCCTGCATTCATTCATAATGTGCAGTAAAAGTCCTTGTAACTGTGTCTATAACATAGATTTGCTTGCAGAATGCCTTTATAAAATGATTAATAATAGTGTATATTGAAGATCTTGTAATATACATTTTTTAATAAAAATACTTTAAAATCCTACTTTTTTTCATCAGTAACATTAAAATTTAGAATATGGAATAAACCAAGGGATAAATGAAATAAATACCTGAGCAGCAAATGTATAATACTAAGTTCAAGTATTTTAGAATACCTTAATGCCATGACCCAAGTTATTTTATATAAACTAAGGAAATAGATTTATCAGCAAAACACAGTGTCAGTAGGGAAAAGCAGTAGATATCAACAGAGGAACTAGACACAACAAGTTTTGGAAAATCAGACAGTTCTTCTATTTAGACTCATGATACATAATTTAAATAAGAGACGTTACCATATTAATTTGGGCTAATACAGTATAGCAGCAAATATCTATATATATCTCGAGAACTTCTGAAGGTGTTATACTTTGCCTCAGTTCAATAATTGTTTCCAATGAGATCAAGTCTTTTTTTCAATATATGATAGTGTTCAATGGAAAATTTTCAATTAAATATTTGTAGAAAACCTTAAAAACATATTTTTGCCTAAATGACTTAAGAGTAGTGATCCGGAAACATGCTTAAGAATTTAGTTGACAAACTTTATTTTCTGTCATTTCTGATAAATGGAGCATTAATGCCTGCATACAGATGAAGATATCAAGTGCTGACCATCTCTAACATAACTAGACAAGCATATCCCAAGATGTGTTGTTTAAAAACATTGAAAGACAAGCATATTGATCATAGAGTAGTTGAGAGTCAGAAAACACCCTGGACTTTAATCAGTGTTGTATCTGCTTAAATGTGCAGAACTCATAATGTATAGTAATGGACATATTTATCCTTATTCTTCTAAATTTTCATGTGTATTTCTCATTGCTTAATCAGATAAACTATATTTTTCTTTATATGTTTATATTAACCATGAATAAGATAATATTACCAGACTACCAATTACACGTAATTAAGATGAAATTAAGTTCTGAAGTAAAATGTTGTCCTATAATTTAGGTATTATAGTAACTGGAAAAAGAAACTCGAATAAAACTTAATATATAAAAAATGTTGGAAATTAACATCTATTCAAGCCACTATGAATAACACTTTTTGTTTGGAATACATGTGTAGGGAGATGAAAGAGAACTAAACATATTTTACAGACAAATGAAATCAACTTTAACTGAAACCCAGAGAAAAAAGGGAAAAATGAAACTTCTTAATGTGGGGCAACTATTAGTAGACTCCTTTAAGAGAGATTCTGGTAGACAGGTCACTTTCATAGCAGAAAATGGTTGTGCAAATATGTAAAATTCTTGGTATATTAAGATGGAAAATCTAAATAGGTTACCTGTGAACAAATTCAAACGGAAATATACTAATATAGAATTGATAAATTATAGGGTTGTAAGCAGATACAATTCTTATAAGAAATGTACATGCGATGTGTATGCAAAGGCTTATACTTTGGAAGTCCATGTTAAAATATTAATATGATTCCTTGTGAGTGGTGAGAATATTATTTTTTTAATAACTGTCCATATTGTCTGAAGTTTTTGCCATGTGTATCTTATTTTCAGTTAGAAAAATATGTAATATCCTCTATTAAATATGCTAATATATTTTCATTGTAAGAACTTCTACTCATGAGATAAATACTCATACTATTTTGGGGTTTAGCCTTACTTTGTGTATTTACATATGCTTACAGGTGTAGTTACACATAAATATATTCTTTTATCATAAATGAGATCATCTTACATATGCTACTGTTTGTTCATTTATTAATAATCTTACAGAATTTTTCATATTGGTACTTTTAGATCCAGGTCAGTGATTTTAATAAATGCTTTAATTATTTATTTATTTAGTTAGTTATTTTTGAGACAGAGTCTTGCTCTGTCGCCAGGCTGGAGTGCAGTGGCACAATCTTGGCTCACTGCAACCTCTGTGTCCCAGGTTCAAGTGATTCTTCCGCTTCAGCCTCCCAGGTAGCTGGGACTATAGGTGCACACCAACACGCCAAGCTGATTTTTGTATTTTTAGTAAAGACGGAGCTTCACCATGTTGGCCAGGATGGTCTCAATCTCCTGACCTCGTGATCTGCCCGCCTCGGCCTCCCAAAGTGCTGGGATTATAGGCGTGAACCACCGTGTCCGGCCTATATTTTATTACTATTAAAATTTAACAAGTTAGCAAATCTTTTACTATTTGATTTATTTTCGTCCTGTACAACCATTTAAGCAGTACTTTATAGCCATTAACAAGGACTTTGTGGGACAGTTTCAAAAAACTTGGGGAAATTATTTTTGTATAACATCAAACTAAAAGCAGAGCAAAGCAAAAAAATGCAATAGAGCAAGACTGAAAGACACTACATTAAAATATTAGTAGAGGGATTAGAGGTGACTTTTTCTGTGTGAAAATATTAGTGGTGAAATTAGAGTGATTTTTTTTTCACCTTATTCCTTTTTGTATTGTCAAATTTTCTATAATAGTTAAGGAATTATTTTGAAAATCTAAAAAATATAAAATATTTATTTGACAGAAGCCTGCATTCAACTTAGTGTTGTTATACAAATTTGATCTTAAAGTCTTTCAAACTTTAATTACTAAGGGCCTAAGGCTCTGATGAAAAGCAAGACATCACGTCTGGAGAGATGGATCACATGTTTTTCTGAGGCTCTAAAATATGATCTTTATTTATTGTTCTAAACCTGATAATACAAAGTAAAACTTTCTTTAGTGCTGCGCTATTGCTGTACTTTTTGTTTCTAGCTAAAGTAGTTTATGTTAGAGTGAATGCAATTTTAAGATACATTCACTAAAATAATACTAAAAAAACTTCGTAGTCATGTTTCTGACAAAGAACTTAATTCACAAATAATTTATTTAAGGATCATGGACACAATATTTAACCAACTATAATATGTTATATCCTTATATAAAATAAGAATAGAATAGTTCAGTATGTATAAAAAGAGATTCACCAAGAAACACTGTAACTAGACAAAACTAGCATGAAATTATGGTTCATAACTTCATATTTCTTTACTTCTCCTAGAGACAGTGAAGTGTGAGACCACTTTAACTAGAGTCAGAGGATTTATAATAAAAAGGCCTCTTTCGGGGAGACACCCTGGGGTACCTAAGGCCACCAGATAACTTTTTGAGCAAATGTATCCATAGATGTCTCTTTGCGTTGTCCTCTTTTGCTTTTGCAAATTTTCCTGAGGTGAGCAGAGTCATTCAACATAAAATTGTTCCAACCTTCAAAAAGAAAGTCTTTCTTGAGCTGTGTCTCCTCAGCTCCAGTGCCTTCCCCTCGCATACTGATGCTGTGCAGGGCAATCCTGCCTTTAAAATGCAGGAAACTTGTTTGTGCTATATTTTTTATCCTTTGATCCTTACCAGACAGTTGTTTCACAGTTTGAGTCTCAAAGCTGTGGCTTAAATGATGGCCAAACTCAAGAGTACACAATCTATAGCTTGATATTGAGTATATAATATCCGGTCTTTCCAACTCAGGCACAAGTCTTACCCTTTGCCTTAAAATCATGGCTAGCAGTTTGAAATTTAGCATTCTTTTTTTTCCCCTTTTGTTAGTCATTTTTAAGGAATGAACATCTAGTGAGACTGAGTTTTCAGCAATATATCAGAACTTTTGTATCCTAGCAAGTATTAATTCCTTCAACAATTCCCTTGGGAAAATATATTGTTTTCCCAACAAAGATGCTGTTGCTTAGTGCTCTTCAGAGGCAATTTTCTAGCTACACATGAAAAAATTTATTATTACTTTGATAGAAAACATCCTCTTTTCTCCCCACTATTCTGTCTTATCTACCTCTTTCTTTTTCTGAATTTTCCCCTTCACTCCTTTTCATTTAGTTAATTAATTGGCTGGTGCATTAATTCATTCAGTCATTCATTCAACAAATAGTTATTAAGTGCCATTCCTGCTCAGCCCCACTTAATTTTGGGCTTTCTTTTGCCTTTCTGTTTTTTTTTCTTTCTTTCTTCTTATTATTTTTTTTGGAGGCAACATAATTGTGCAGCCAGCCATATACTAGAAGCTGGAAGTAGCCTTTCCTAGGGTACACTTGGAAATTGATTAAAATCTGATATGCATGATGTTAGACTGCTTGAAATGTCCTTATTAGGAAGGGGTTTATTTGAAGAAACATTGCAAATTCATATGAATAAAAATCTAGGACTACTTGTAAAATATCCCAAATAATTCAGTATAACTTTAGCATGTATATATGGTCCTTCACAGTCTAGCTTCAATCTCCCCCTCACTCGTTGTCAGCTAGTCCCTGCCCATATTGGATACTTCAATTAGCATCATATAGGACAGTTGTTCTCAATCCTCAACAAGGGGCATTTTGCCTTCTACCCCATGAGATACTTAGTAAACATCTGGAGACATTTTTGATAGTCATAACTCTGTGTGTGTGTGTGTGTGTGTGTGTGTTTGTGTGTATGTATGTGTGTGTGTATTACTGGCACCTAGTGGGCAGAGGCCAGAGGTGCTGCTAAACATCCTACAATGCACAAGACAGCCCACAAAACAGTGTTATCCAGCCCCAGGTGCCAATAGTGATGAGATGGAGAAAGACTGCTGTGAGCCTGTCACAGGTCACGCCTAGGCACCAGCTCTTTCTTTGGTTCATAAACCTCTAATCTTAAAAGTCATCTGAGAGGACACTTTCTCTTTAAAATGTTTTCTCAACTTGGTTTATTTGCCCTCCTAATATGCTTAAAGAGTGTTTTCTTATTGCTTCAGTTTTTTCTTCTTACGCATTAAATTATGTAACTGAATTCTCTACATTTCTGTCTCTTGCACTAGACTGTAAATTGCTCAAGGACATGGAAAGTATGTCTTGTTAACCTTTGTTACTCGAATGCTTACTGCGTGGCAGCTGCTTAATATATGTTTATAAAAAGAATGAAAGGAAATAGGTGACTAATATCCAAAATGCCAGCCATGAGTTGCTGTCAGAGGTCAATCGTCTTTCCTTCGGTAAACGATAGCTCCTGGTACTCCTCTGCTAACATCTGAAGCATCAATAGATTTTTGAAAAGAGAAAAATTGAAAGCAGAGTTCCAAGAGAACCTGCATATCTGTTAGTTCTAACTTGTAGTACCTTGCTACTTTGGCATTTTAGAAATTCTAACAAGTCAAACATATGCTGATGTTGAGGAGAAAACAAATATTTTGTTGTATTATGCTCAGATGTTTTCTAGCAAAACAGCACTTGACCACAACAAGCCAGAGTGCCAAGCTGTGAGACTATGACACCATTAGAGATGCTAAAGGGGTAGGCCTCCTGCACCTTGTCAGAGCCAAAGGCAGAAGCCCTACCTTTTGCAAGAGCTAAGGGACACATGTTAACTGCAGTGATTCCCATCATAGGCAGCACTTCCAGATGGGGACTTTCTAATCTGGCTACCTAGGCTATGCTAAAAATTTACCTGGGTATTAGTCAGGGTTCTGCAGAGAAACAGAATGAATAAGAGATACGTAGGAAGACAGGTAGGTAGGTAGATAGATTTATTATGAGGAATGGCTCATATGATTATGGGAGCTGAGGAGTTCTACAATCTGTCATCTGTAAGCTGGAGATCTAGGACAGTTAGTGGTGAAATTCCAGTCTAAGTCCAAAGGCCTGAGAACTCGGGGAGTCTATGGTATAAGCCCCAGTGTAAGGGCAGGAGAAGACTGACTTCCCATCTCAAGCAGGCAGGCAAGAAGGAAAAAAAAGACCAAAATCCTCCACCTTTTGTTCTCTTCTCACTGAATTGGACAATGCACCACCACACTGGAAAGGACAGTCTACTTTACTGAGTCCACTGACTCAAATGCTGATTTCATCCAGAAACACCCTCACAGACACACTCAGAAATCGTGTTTAACCAGACATCTGGTCATACCCTGGTCCAGTCAAGCTGACACATAAAATTAACCTAAATGACATGCATTTCAGAAATAAGTTGGTATGGGGGTAGGGTAAGAGTGTTTCTGAGAGAGTTTATATAGAGTTGGTGCTTCAGAGGAGGGTCACGTATCTGCCTGGCTCCTTATGGAATAAGACACCAGCAGGTATTCTTTTCTTGACACATGAAAGCTGCTTGAGATACAGCATTACTCTTCATTTTGTACCTTTTGGGTATGTTTTGAAAGTTCTGTGTGATAATTTTTTTTTAATCTTTACTTTTGGAAGGAAACCTGAAGAAGGCTTATGGGACCAGGAAGCAGTAATTACAACAGAGCATGAGAAAATACAGAGAAAAAGAAGGAATTCTAATTAGGACTGAAAACCCAGAAAATAACCTGAAACTTGCAAAGCAAGCCCTGGGAAAATTTTTGCAATTATTTTATTTTATTATTTTATTACTATTTTTTTGAGGCAAGGTCTTGCTCTGTCACCCAGGTTGGAATGCAGTGGCACAGTCACAGCTCACTGCAATCTTGGCTTCCCAGACTCAAGTGATCCTTCTGCCTCAGCCTTTGAAGTAGCTGTGAATACAGACACATGCCACCATACTCAGCTATTTTTTATTTTTATTTTTGTACAGATAAGGTCTTACTGGGCTGCCCAGGTTGGTCTCAAACCCCTGGGCTCAAGTGATTCTCTTGCCTCAGCCTTCCAAAGTATTGAGATTATAGGTGTGAACCACTGTACCCAGGCTGCATTTTTATATTAATAAGATAATACGGCTTTGCCACTTTAGAAATTGTTTTATCTGAGATATAGACATGAACCTGAATAAGTTTTTCTAAACTTACAAAAATTTCAGGCTATACCTAATTAACTAAGATAGAAGAAATAGCTTAAAATGTACATAAATTCACAAGAAAAGAATATTTAAAATAAGTGAGGGATCATAGGCAACTATATATAAACAAGTAAGGTGGATCAAAATGTGAGGAAAATACACAAGATGCATATAAATATACACTCAGCACTTCTGGATTTCCAAGTAAAAATGTGAAGAGAGCAATGAGTTGTTTCACATACTCCAGCACTCATAAAACAAAAACACATTTGTTCCCAATACTAAGATACCAGGAATATGTTACTTGTATGTTGCTTGAGATAGCGAACAAGGTCCTCAACAACACCTTCACAGTGACTATCTTGAGGGTGCTTCTCTTAAAGATTTTCCTGGCATCAACCATGACTTGTTGCTCAGGGTGGTCACGGCTGATGTTAGCAAGTAGGCAGCCATTTACCTAATTAAACACTATAGTTTAGAGTTTCTATAGAAATATATGTCCTGAATATCTATTGTGGACTTGAATGTTCTGTCATCCTAATTCCCACTCCCCCATACACGTTTTGGTTGCTTTACCTTTCCCGTGATTCACATAATAGCGAACTCATAGAAGCAATTTTGCAAAGCATAGTCCTGACCTCTTTGTTGGATCAGGGGTGGGAATCTGATCCAAGGTAAACTAAGCTGGTGTTTACTCTAGATCCTGTTCCTTGCCCATAATTTATTAGTTCAGCAAGAAACAAATTCAGCCACCTCTTAAGCAGTCATAATACATTTCCCTGGTATTACGGAATTGAGAACAAAAGAGAGAGAGAGGTGATAACCTCTTTTTTGGAGGTTGAACTTATAAAGGAAGATCATGATCATGTATAGTCAAGACTATACATCTTTAGCCCCTCTATGAACCAAAGTAGCAGAAGCTGGTCTGCAGATAGAGGGAGCCATGAATCAGGTATGCAGAGAAAAATACAGATAAGCCACAGATTTGAGCCCATTTATGAGGCCTGATGGTTGTATTAGTCTGTTTTCATGCTGCTAATAAAGGCATACCTGAGACTGGGTAATTTATAAAAGTAAGAGGTTTAATGGACTCTCAGTTCCACATGCCTGGGGAGGCCTCACAATCATGGCAAAAGGCAAAGGAGAAGAAAAGGCACATCTTAAATGGCAGCAGGCAAAAGAGCTTGTGCAGGGGAATGCCCGTTTATAAAACCATCAGATCTCATGAGACTTATTCACTATCATGAGAACAGCACAGGAAAGACCCACCCCATGATCCAATTACCTCCCACCAGCTCCCTCCCATGACACATGGGAATTACAGAAGCTACAATTCAAGATGAGATTTGGGTCGGAACACAGCAAAACCATATCAATTGTATTTCTGGTCTTGGTTTCCACGGCTCAACTCTATTTCCTATAAGGAATGGAAGGGGAGAGGGCCCTGTTACTTAGAATTATGAGTTAAATGCAAATTCCCCAAGATATTCTTTTTATTTATCTCCACCAAGTTTTACTTGGTTTTGCTGCAGTGGGCCAGTGTTATATTCACTGACAAGTGCCTGGACAGCATTTGTTCTGTGTCAGTTAATCAGTGACAAAAAGTGTGCTATAACAACCAGCTGAATTGAGGAGAATAATGACAGCCTTTTATGAAAATGTCCTCTAAAGAGGACATACACAAATAGAATGCAGCCTCAAATTTGTTCTAAGTATGCGTAACTAATTTGGAATATTATTTTGTCATTTTAACTTAAAATCATATTTTTAATATTCCCACTGGAGAATTTTAGGATCAGAAGATGAAAGACTCTCTTAGGTGAAGTTCAAATATTCCATCAACTTTGGTGAAAAGCGGGTTTCACTTTCTCCTGTGTCCATTTTCTTATAGCTATTTGTGGAACTGTGTCTTTTAGGTTATAATCTTCTTGAAAGCCAGAACCCTGTGTTATCTCTCCTTTCATCCCCCATGGGTGTTTGTAGAATGTCTGTCACAAAAGGGATGCTCAGTAACAATCTCTAATGGTCCTTTTGTCAAGAGGAGGAACTTTCCAGAAGAGCTTGAATTGACAGTGGTTGCTCTGTGAAAAGAAGCATGAGAGGTCTTGATCCTTCATATGTAAAATCATCAAGTATCTTTCTTAGTTGAAATAGCTCAGTTTTTCCATTCAATTACATCAAACTCACTGCTACATAGGCAGCACTAGAACATTGTGTGCCTTTCTGCTGGGAGTGAAGTGGGGAAGGTCATTCTCCAGCACACACAGGCAGGGACATATATGCCTATATCAGAGAGGCTTAAAGAGAGGCAGGAAGGGGAAGCAGAAGACATTGACCTGCTTTAAGCAGAGGCTTCCCTTTTACATGCCTTGGAGAAGGAAAGCTGAGCTTCCTTCAAAGTGGGTAGGGTTGAAACTCTCACCCTCAGAGTTCATCTGTTAACTGGTGGTCAAGGGATGACCTCTTTCCCCATGAAGCTGTTTATTAGGTACACTTTGGACAAAATGCGTACTTTCCCCTCCAAAAGAACACAGCTTAGCCTGTAAAAGAGCTTATTTTTCTGAGTATGTAAAATTGTACAAAATCAGAGCAGAATTGTCTGCTAAAACCTGTACTCTTCTGTACTCACATGAATTGAGAATCTGAAAGCTTTGTTAGGCTTTTCAAAATTAGCTTGGGCTCTTAGGCTGCAGGGCTCTGGGCAGATTTCCTAGGCAGCCTTCAAACAGGGAAATAATAGGCAAAAGTAGTGCATCCTTTTGACCTACTCTCTACAGTTCAGACTGATTGAAGATTATTTAATAATGATAATATTTTCCATGGTAAAATGTATCCATAGAGTTTTCAATCTCCAATGGCATTCTCATGCAAAACTAACTTTAATCTGAAATACCAATGACATATATTTAGACAAGTTTCCCCTGCTATGAGGCAAAACTCATTATGATGCAATCACTTTAAATGAGAGTACATATGGGTTATTAAGTATCAAACTGTGTGTTTATTACTCATTACTATATTTAGAGATTTAAATAGCTTTACTGCTTTGAGAGGTAGTTATAAGCTTTCAAATATTTAAAACCTAAATGACTAAACTGTTCGTTTATTCCAAGTTCATGATTTTGTTTAGACGGGAGCGAAATGTTTTTCATGTGCAACTTTCCATCAATGAAATGAATTTCAGGCACGGAATATAGAGAAGACATTTCCTAAATTAGAGTGTCAGTGCGTGGAGAGGCAATATGAAGTTAAAATGTTGAAGCTTTTATCTGGACTATTCAGGCCAAAACTGCTTTGAGGAAAATGAAGGGTGAGTTTGGATTTACTATGAAAGGTCATTACTGTGGTTGTAACTATATAATGCCAGAAATTTGGAACTATCAAGATGAAATATCTGAGGCTACTTTCTTTTTCAGAGCTTGGTATCTAATACCACAAGGGAACCTAAATATTAGTCACAATCACTTAATAATTGGTCTAACTCTTTGCTCAGGCTACCTCAGATTTAAAGGAGATTAAAAGTATGAGAGTGACAGGCTTCCAAAAATAGATTATAATTGAACTTAATTATAGCCTTTGGGAAATAGATGAAAATATGATAAAAGCTCAATATCAAGCCAAAACTACTGCTGAGAACCCTTTTCTGTTTTCTTTTTAAAGATGATTAGGGAACTTTAGTTTAACAATTTATTTTCTATAATAAAACAGTAGCATTAATAGCAAAAACTACATTACAATTAAAAACATTGCTTTTAAGACATTGGAAGACATTTGCAGTCATAATTTTGAAGTTTCTAAGACGAGATTCTTACATGGAAACAATAATAATAATAATAATAATAATAATTGATATGTTTCTTCTTTGTGATGATATTCCTGGACAAGCTATTTATAGGTACTTTTGGAATGAGTCTTAAACAAAAAGAGCCTTTTTTGGGGAAATGAAAACAATGATGTATAATTTTTTAATTTTATATTATCTTTAATTAGGCTTCTAATCCCCCTCCTCTAGTCTCCTCCTTTTGTTTTTCTTTTCATTTTTTTCCTGTGTGTTTTTAATATTTATTTATTTATTTTATTTTATTTTTAGAGACAAAGTCTCTCTGTGTTGGTCAGGTTGGAGTGTACTGGCATGATCATGGCTCACTGCAGCCTCAAGCTCCTGGTCTCAAGTGATCCTCCTCCTGTCTCAGCCTCCCAAGTAGCTAGGACTACAGGAGCATACCATCATAACTGGCTCATTTTTTTTTCCATAGACAGGGTCTTGCTTTGTTTTCTAGGCTGGTCTTGAACTCCTGACCTTAAGCGATCCTCCTGCCTTGCTCCTCTAAGGTATTTAAAGGGCTTAGGTATCTGTAATAATTCTGCTCTGTGCTATAAGGAAAAAGCTCAGCTCATCATCCTTCAAGGACTATTGAGTTGATGTAAGGCTGAGAACATACCCGAGAGAAAACTGCTGCCTTCTCAAGCAATCTTTGCAGTGTGGTAGCTTTGTAGTGAACAGGTTGGGTTGAATGAGAATTCTGCCTTAGCAGGTAGTTGTGAATATTAAATCTTAATCTTCCCAAATGATGCACATTAAGGACAGATAACTCAAGAGAGAATTCTAAGAGACAATAACTTACCTGCTTGAACAATCCCTTCAACTACTGGTAAGAAAAATATTATTTAAAAGTGTCACCAGCTGGATGCTTTTATTCTTTACTGTGTGAAACCTGGCTGTGGTTTATTAAATTTTATTTCTACATGTATCACTTTATTACGGTGAAAAGCTATATAAAATGTATTTTTAGCTGCTGGGAGCAGTTCCACCTTCCCTAACCTTCTCCCTCCCCTCCAAAAAAAGGCTCAAATATATAAACTCTATAGGAAAAGTTGTGTTAAGTCCCATAGAGACCCTGATGCTCAGTTATTTGATAATATTAATGATTTGTTTAATGATGGCTGCCTGGTTAAGGGTTACCTAGGCAATTCTTTACATTTTTGACACAAATTCTCATTGCATATTTTGACCATTGTTTATTCAGAAACAGCAGTTCACCTGTGATCTAGTACCTAGGGCAAAGGATATTGAAGGTCTAGTGCTGACCTTGTTTATTCATTCGTTTAATGAATATTTACTGAGCTCTTCTGATGTGGAATACGTTGTTTTTGAATTACTGAGAGACACAAATTTGATCTCCAATAGGTTGACAATATATTAAGGAAGATAAAATATGTGCAAGTTATTGTACTATAAGTAAGATAATAGCCACATATTAAGTCAGGGGGGAAGGGATGGATTATTCAAAAATAGGGAAAGAAAGAATTACTGAAAAAACTGTAAACTGGTACTAACTTTATGAAGACCAATTTGTTAATAGCTGAGCTGTCTGTAGGCCCCGAAATTCTACTTTGGTCCAGAAATTCTACTTTTAGGGATTTGTCTTACAGATATACTCATGCAGGTGAAACACTATATATTAATGACAGTATTTATTGCCACATCATTCTTAGTATTTATGAAAAGAAAAAAGACAAATTTCAGTGCCCATCCGTGGACTTTCATGTAATGTAACATTTACAGTTGTTAAAAAGAATGAGCTACCCCTTGATATAATCCACTGAGAAGGGCACAATATCACTTCTTTATTACACTTGTCAACATTGCATAAACTCAACTTGAGCATAAAAAAATCATCAGATAAGACCAAATCAAAGGACAATGTACAAACTACCTGACCAGTGCTACTCCAAGTGTCAGCATCATGAAGGACGAAGGAAGACGGAGTCAGTATCTCAGATTGTAGGACATTAAGGAGATAGAAAACTAAATGAGACATGAGGGACTGGACTAGATCCTGAAACAGAAAAAGTGCAATAGGAAAACAGATGAAATTCAAATAACATCTATGGTTTAGTTAATAGAATTGTAATAATGTTTATTTATTAGTTTTTATAATTGTGCAATGGTTATGCAGTCTGTTGACATTAGGGGAAGCTGGGTGAAGAGTGTATGGGAAATCTTTGCTGATTTGCAACTCTTTCATATGTATGAGCAGATACATATATGTTTAAATATGCACATACTATCTGTATAGTTAGGGCCTATAAAGTGGTTGAGAACTCAGGACCTGGATTTAGTAAGAAGCTGCCCGGCTACTTACTAGCTCTGTTACCCAGAACTTTGTCTTTTTATTTCTAGCCTTCTGCAGCATGAAGATGAGGATAAGAGTTATGAGGGTTGTTGTGAGGACTAAATCAAACGAACCATACTTATATGGTATCATGAAATGATAGCAAATATCTAGAAGTAGGAATTAATAGCAGAATCAGTAGATGATGTAGTATCAGTAGAAGTTGGAGTAACAGTAATAGTGATACGTTTAGTGTTCACTGAATACCACTGGAGAATTAATATAATATTAGCCCCCTAGGAACTTAGAGGCTCATTGGATAGCAAAGATAAAAACATGAAGTAATTGTAACTGTAAGTCATGCCACTGTGTATGAGCATGTAGGTTATATACTGTGCAAACTACATGATCATATGTGACAGCTATAAATATAAGAAAATTCATAATAGTATGTAATAGTGTAGTATGTAATGTGCAAGGTCTAAAATAGTCATAGAAAGTTTTATTTTGGAGGGAATTTAACTTGCTTTGATGACTACTATAAAGGACTGTAGACTTTATTCCAGAAAAGGAAGACAATGGGTGTGGAAATGAAATAAATGTACTTGTGGGATGTTGAAGAGTAGTTAAAGCAGTGACTTCCTGTTGGGTAATAAAATGAAAATGCACTTGAGTGGGGCTGACAGCATATTGGAGACAGAACAGGAGTCACTGGACTTGAAGACAAATCAATATAAATTACATATTGTGAAAAAGAGAAATAAATTTTTTTTTAAAAAATAACTTCTTATAACTGTGAGGCAGTATTGAGTGTTCTAGGATATATTTAATTGGTGTCCTCAAAGGAAAGAGGAAAGAGAATTGAGCAGAAATAAAATCTGAAGTACTGATGACCGAACAAATCCCTAAAGTTGATTTTAAAAAACACATTATCTTATAGACATAGAAGCTCTGTAACACCGAAGTAGGATGATAAAAAGAAAATGACACTTAGAAAGCTCATGTTCAAACTGTTGGAAACCAAAAATAAGTGGAAAAATTTTGAAAGCAAAATGAAAAATAACATATTTTATGCTGGACTCCTTCCTTATGCATGATGGTTGACCTCTCATCAGAAATAATGGAGGCCAAGAAGATAATGGAATGACGTCTCCTAAATACTGAAAGAATTTTAAAAAGACAAAGACACATCTGCTAATTCATATATCTATATCCAGAAAAAAAGTCCTTCAAAAATGATAACATAAGCCATTATCAGATCAACATATATTGAGAGAATTTGTGGTCAGCAGACTGTACTACTATAATTGTTAAAGGAAGTACTTTGGTTTGAGTGAAATGACACTAGATAGACACTTGGATTTTAGAGAGAAAGAGAAAGACATAGAAATTGTAAATGTATCTGTTAAAATGAAACACTATATATTTTCTTTTAAATTTTTCTCTAAAAATTTTAATTTTTATAAATATGGATTACATGCATATTTACACTTTGTGCATTGTTAATGCATTTATATTAATATATGTGTATATGTGTATATATATGCATTTTAAATAAAATAGCATCCTATTAAATAAGTAGACATTTTAAAATTTAAAAATCTTAATCCTAAGAAGTCACTAAAAGTTAATATAAAGAGTTAGTGACACACACACACACACACACACACACACCAGGAGAAGGAATAAAATATTTGGCCAAAAAAAGTTAGAAAAAGTAGGGACTGTGGGGCAAAAACAGATGAGACAAAGAAACAAGAGGAAAATGGTATGTGTCATACACATATTTACAGAACATTACAATTGAATAATAAACAATCCAATAAAATTGGCAAAAAGATTTGAACAGATTCTTTTCAAAGAAAAATGTATGAATGACCAATAAACACATGAAATATTCACCAACTCTAATCATCAAACAAATGCAAATTAACGCTACTAAAAGACAATCACCTCTCACCATTTAGAATGGATAAGTTAAAAAAGACTGAGATCATTAAGTGTTGACAAGGATGTGGAACAGTTGGAATTCTTATCCACTGCTGGTGGGAATAGAAAATGATATCACTGCTTTGGAAAACTATATGGCAATTTCTTATCAAATTAAAAATATATTTACCTTATGACCCAGCAGTCTCATTCCTAGGTATTTACGAAACGTAAATGAAAACATGTGCTACATAATTGTATGTGAATATTTGTAACAATATTATTCACAATACCCAAAAAACTTGGAAGTAAGCCAATGACTATCAAACAGTAAATGGATAAATTGTGATATATTCATACAATGAAATAATAATGCTCAGCAATTGAAAAGGAGCAACATATTAATAGATATAAAAATAGATGTTATTGTGCCAAGTAAATAAACACAAAAGATTATTCTATATTATTCCATACATCTAAAATCTAGAAAGGGTAAAACTAGAGTGGCAAAGAGCAGATCAGAGGTTGCCAATGGCTGGGAGTCAGAAGAGGGTATTAAGTGCAAAATGAGAAGTGAGGGAACCTTTTAAAATCCTGGAACTGTAGTATATTTCAATTGTAATAGTGGTTACATGACTATAATTACCAAAACTTCTCAAATTATGTATTTTAAATGGGTAAGTTTTATTTAAATACATTCAATAAAGACTTTGAGACTAACATTACAAGCCTAAGTGGGAAATGCCATAGTCTATATTTCTGGACCTATATTGTACCCATAATCTTCATCTTTATCTCTTTAAATGTCTCAGATTTGCTGCTCTTGGAACAATTACAACTGATGAACTTCCATATTAAGTGGTAGAATGTTCCTGTCTTTAGGCTTTTAAGAGACTGTTAGGTGGTACCTATGTCTGTCTCTTCTCCACTTTTGTGATACAAAGTTGGGTTGGTTCTCCTCTGATTTTAAACTAATTGTGGACTTAAGGCAGCTTTTGTTAGAAATATAACCTAAAATATGACAAAATAATTGTATTTTCTTGCTGTTATTTTACATTTATATATTTCTTTTTCTTTAATTTTATTTGTTAAATACATCAATTTCCATGGGATTTGTGTTCTTATATAGAAATTTTACATTGTGATAGAGAAAATAATTTTTTATATCTACCTTTTCAATGACAATCAATTCAACAACTTAGCACAATACCTAAGTATTAGAATAAAAATAAGAAACATAGGGCAAGTACATAAATCCAAAATTTATAATCTACTTGAAATTAGCTACAACTGAGGATGGCTTTTTTGCATGGTTTGTCTAATAACAATTCTAATTTTCTTTTAGAAATATTATCATGTTTTTAAGAACTGAGCTCTCTTAAATTGCTTTGTGCTTAGTTCATGTCACCATTAACAATCTCCTTTCCAGGCAAGTATTAAGGCGCTTCTCTTTGTATATCATGACCATCTAACCTAATTTTTCCTCATTCTCTTGTTCTCTTGCCCTGGGATACATATTAGTAAGACAAATCTGAGGGACATGGAAGATGCTATTGTCTGGTATGTAACAGTCACATTATATATTTGGTATGAATAAGGGAGAGTGTTCAGATTGTATGAAGATAGGTCAGTATGCCAGGGATTACAGGCATTGTCTTTTCTAGGGAGACCCTGTCTCTGATAGTGCTTTTTCAGGGAAGTACACCTTGGATCAGAAGTAGTTTCAGGGTTAGAGATTCCTCTGCAGTTGTTTTGCTGGGAACAGCCTCACAACCTTGTACCTATCCCATGAATTTAGGTAGTCTTTAGCCTGAAAATATGTGTTATTTGGCTAGAACAATGTTGGTCATCACAAGTTGACTGCCAATATTTAGAAACTTAGAGATTTTACAAAAGCCTGGATTTCCAGCTTCTTTTGCACAACTGTCTGCTACTGCTTGGTAGCAGCTTCCCTCTTTGGACGGAGCAGGTACTCTCTCTTTGCCACCTACTTAAACATTCCCTAATGTCTTTCTGACTCTGAGACACATTACCACTTGCCATTTATCATCATGTTCGAACTATGCTTTTTCTCTAGTAGAGTTAAGAGGGAATAAAAGATATCTCTTTTCATGATGAAGGAAAATCTTGGTGTTGTAGACTGTCAGCATGTCTGAGTGCCTATGGAAACCCATCTCCTAGATCCCCTCTAACTTTTGCTGTGTGATGCTTGTACAAATAAATATCTGCCTTAGTGGAAAAAGGATACGATACCTTTCAAGGTTACTTCACCCTCAGCTTATTCTTTTCTACACAGTATCCAGAAAAAAAGAATTTTCCTGCATAAATCCTTTCTATTTTTAAATTTTTGTTATTATTTTTTGGTTTCTTTTTATTATTATTATTATTATTATTTTTTTCTTTTATTATTATTATTATTATTATTATACTTTAGGTTTTATGGTACATGTGCGCAATGTGCAGGTAAGTTACATATGTATACATGTGCCATGCTGGTGCGCTGCACCCACCAAGTCGTCATCCAGCATTAGGTATATCTCCCAATGCTATCCCTCCCCCCTCCCCCCACCCCACAACAGTCCCCAGAGTGTGATGTTCCCCTTCCTGTGTCCATGTGTTCTCATTGTTCAGTTCCCACCTATGAGTGAGAATATGCGGTGTTTGGTTTTTTGTTCTTGTGATAGTTTACTGAGAATGATGATTTCCAATTTCATCCATGTCCCTACAAAGGACGTGAACTCATCATTTTTTATGGCTGCATAGTATTCCATGGTGTATATGTGCCACATTTTCTTAATCCAGTCTATCATTGTTGGACATTTGGGTTGGTTCCAAGTCTTTGCTATTGTGAATAATGCCGCAATAAACATACGTGTGCATGTGTCTTTATAGCAGCATGATTTATAGTCCTTTGGGTATATACCCAGTAATGGGATGGCTGGGTCGAATGGAATTTCTAGTTCTAGATCCCTGAGGAATCGCCACACTGGTTTCTTTTTATTATTATTATACTTTAAGTTCTAAGGTACATGCGCACAACGTGCAGGTTTGATATATGGGTATACATGTACCATGTTGGTTTGCTGCACCCATCAATTCGTCATTTACATTAGGTATTTCTCCTAATGCTATCCTTCCCCCAGCCCTCCACCTGCTGACAGGCCTGTGTGATGTTCCCTGCCCTGTGTCCAAGTGATCTCATTGTTCAGTTCCTACCTATGGGTGAGAACATGTGGTGTTTGGTTTTCTGTCCTTGTGATAGTTTGCTGAGAATGATGGTTTCCAATCCTTTATATTGTTTTTCATAATGTCATTTAATTCATCTAAGACAATAAGCAACCATCATAGAGTGAGCTCATTATTTTGTATTATACTGACAAAAATTCATATGTAAGCATTTGGGGAAAACAAGACAAGCAACAAACCAATGAATTTTTTTAAAAAGGAAAATAAAATCCCCTAAGGAAAAGAAAATAAGAAGATGGGTGATTCTGTCTGCCATTCCGTTTAGTAGTACATACCCTGAAGTGAGAAATGAATTCACTATTCCTTCTAGCAGCTTCAGTTCCCCAGTTCTTCTCATTATCATTGGGAGCCACTGAATGGCATTCTTGTCTTCATAAAACATTTTTCGTAATAACATATCCCATTGGAAGAAACAGACTTGCACCCAAGTATTATAAGACTCCACTAACTGTTTCTTTCAATTTTGATATGACTGTTATAAACTTTTACTAGAAATTTCCCAATAACCATCCTAATATTATGCATTTACCTTATTATAGCCTACCTGTAGCCTTCCTTATAAACAAAGCCAGCCATATCTTCACTGTGTGGAGTTTAGTTTGGCTAATTCTTATGACCTTCTGTACAGAAAAGAAACTATCAGAGTAAACAGGCAACGTACAGAATGGGAGAAAATATTTGCAAACTATGCATCAGACAAAGGTCTAACATTTAGAATCCATAAGGAACTTGCACAATTCAACAAACAGAAAATAATGCCATTAAAAAATGAGCAAAGCACATGAACGGACTCTTCTCAAAAGAAGACATAAAGGCAGCCAAGAAACATGAAAAAATGCTCCACATCACTAATCATCAGAGAAATGCAAATCAAAACCACAACGAGATAACATCTCATACCAGTCAGAATGACTATTATTAAAATGTCAAAAAATAACAGATGCTGGCAAGGCTGCAGAGAAAAGGGAACATTTATATACTGTTGGTGGGAATATAAATTATTTCAGCCACTGTGAAAAGCAGTTTGGAGATTTCTCAAAGAACTGAAAACAGAATTACCATCCGACCAAGCAATCCCATTACTGGGTATATACCCAAAGGAAAATAAATTGTCCTAGCAGAAAGACGTGTGTATTCTATGTTTGTTGGAGCAGTATCACAATAGCAAAGTCATGAAATCAAACTAGGTGACCATCACTGGTGAACTGGAAAAAAAATGTGGAACATATACACCATGGAATATGATACAACCATTAAAAAAGAATGAAATCATGTCTTTCAGAGAGACATGGATGCAACTGGAGGCCATTATCCTAAGCAAATAAATGCCGGAACAGAAAACTGAATACTGCATGTTCTCACTTATAAGTGGGAGCTAAGCATTGGCTACTCGTGAACATAAAGATGGGAACAACAGACCCTGGGGACTGTTAGAGGGAGGAGAGAGGGAGTGGAGCAAGGGCTGAAAAACTACATATTGGATACTATGCGCACTACCTGGGTGATGGGATCATTCATATCCCAAACCTCAGCATCATGCAATGTATCTGTGTGACATGCCTGCACATGTACCCTCTGAATCTAAAATAAAATCTGAAATTGTAAAAATTCAAATAGATAAAATTCGTTTTCCTGATCCTCTTAAAAACAAAACAAAACAAAACAAAACAAAAACTCTGGATCTCATAGGGGCTTTTCCAGCCAAATTTTGTATTTACTTTTTAATTTTTTTGGGGGTATTTTTCTCCTACTGTCTTGTCATGTAGCAGCTCCATTATTCATCATCTTTTCCTTCTCTTTCAATTGTTTCGAAAGCCTCTTGAAACAAAGAGGTTATGAAAAGTCTCATGGCTTTAAACTTTTTATCTAAGAACTTAGAAATATGAAAAATTAGGGACAAATGTCAACATTTTACAAGTCTATATTTTTCATTCAGTGCACCTTCGTATCTTGTTACTATGCCTTTGAATGTGTAAATAAAACATTTGCTTTGGATAATGTCATTTAGAATCAAAGATTATAAATTACCTTCTGGTCATAAATATCAAATCCATAATCAGTAATAAAGCTGTATTCCTTAATTACTTTGTTTTTACCATCTGCCAAGGAATACATTAAAGAATGTAGTAAACAAAAGGAGTGAGCTGTAAATGCTGACTGAAATTCTAGTGAAACACCCGTAGGAATTTTTTCTTGTGATAAATGACATGTTACTTCAGTGTAAGATTTGAGGTAAGAGGAAGGAAAAGTGGCTGTCAAGAAAGATTGAAAGGCAGATGTGTGATGGGTATAAGGCAAACTTCAACAACTGCTTTTAAGTTTTCTTAAATGTTAACTCTTGGTGGGACTATAGCACAGCATTTATACCCTACCTTTCTGTACATAATTATATATGTATAAAAGAGGCATTTGCCCAGTAATGTTAAATTTTGGAGTTGAAGTGCCATTACTCAAGTAGTAAGATGTAAAACCCTGGGCAAAGTTTACGGCAATAACTGTTAGGCTTAAAGTCTTGGAATATGCATTTGAGTTTGAAAATTGTTTTCTATGCTTGGGCAGTATGCTTTTTCTCATCAATTTGAGGCACAGGGAATGTTCAAATTAGAAGGATTTTGGACTGGGTGCTGTGGCTTTCACCTGTAATCCCAGCACTATGGGAGGCCGAGGTGGGTGGATCACCTGAGGTCAGGAGTTTGAGACCAGCCTGGTCAACATGGTGAAATCCCATCTCTACTAAAAATACAAAAATTGGCCAAGTGTGGTTGTGGGCGCCTGTAATCCCAGCTACTCCGGAGGCTGAGGCAAGAGCATTGCTTGACCCCAGGTGGTGGAGGTTGCAGTGAGCCGAGATCATGGCAGTGCACTCCAGCCTGGATGACAAGAACGAAACTCCGTTTCAAAAAGGAAAAAAAAAAAAAGAAGGATTTTGGAAATCATATAAGCCAAGGATTCATTTTATATAGATAAGTGAGTCAAAATAAAAATTATGAAAGTATAAAGATGAATTTAGGGCACTTTAAGGTACTTGTTTGAAGATTCTGTTGTTGTTTTGCATTGCTGCGGCTATTAGAGGGAAAGACCAAGCCCAAAATACATACTGATATAAAAAGATAGTAATTTGAGTTAAAGAGAGAAAACATGACAAAGGCTGTGTTCATTTAAATGAAAATTGTGTTGTTCATGGTAGAGGTTACTGTAATGACTTAAACACTTGCCAAATATTATGGAGGAGGTTGGCAGCAACTTCTAAAAAAATAAAATTCTATTCATGTTGAATCACTAATCATAATGATTTCTGAAGGGCAATTTTAATTGTATTAGATGGTGTGGTTATTAGCACTAAGCATATGAATTTTATTAACCAGAATTTATGTGATAACCTTTTGAAATTTTGGGGTCGATCGTGAATCATTTTATCTGAGTATTAAGAATTTTTAATTTTAAGAACAACGAGCTTCTAATATCAATTTTAAAAATTGTATTAAATATACATTTGTTTTTAGAATAAATGGTGTTAGGATAATTGTAATCGCAAATTTCAATTATCATCTTTTTATTAGTGGAGCTTTAAATTCAAGAATTCACTTTAGTGTGGAATTCCAACATTGCTTCTTGTTTGTTAAAACTATTTGGGTAAATTATAAAATGTAAAGTCTTAGATTATAACGCTGCCAAGCTAGAAATAATGAATGAGATACTTCTTGATAACTCTTAATGTGACTCTTAAACAAATGTATTGTACATGCTTATACTTAAGAGAAATAAAAATGTAATGGAGATTCTAATATGTCTATATACATTTTACGAACATGATGAGCCAAAAAACTTCCTACAATAATATAGTCTGAGACACTAGTCTGAGACATAAGGAAGCCCTGTATAAATCAGAAAGACAATGTTCAACATGTTTATCAAATTGCCTAATATCTACTATGTTCAGAGATTAAAAAAGAAAAGAAGGAAAAAATGAAGTATTTAAATCTTTTTAGAATATAAGAATTAATACAAACAAATGACCAAACGGCTCACAGTTCTGAGTCAAACAAGATTTCAGTACTTGGAATTCCACAAAAGCAGCAATGTGCCTGGGGAGTAGAGCAAAAAAAAAGGACTTCAAGCATTATCTAGTTTCAAATCCTAGCTCAGCTACATTTTAGCTGTGTAGCAATAGCTACACTACTTAAAATGTCGTAGTTTCAGTTTTAGGTCTTTATCTTAATGGGATTTGCAATAATGTATATAAAATGCCCAGCATGTGATAGGAATCAACATATGTTATTTTCCTTCCTCTATAAGCCCTGGGTATAAGGGGAACTACTTAGCACCCTTTCCTTAGGAACCTGGGATTTACACTTTATTAGGTTAAAAAAATTAAATATAGTTAGAAATTTTCACAAAAAAAGTTAGACAAAGTAAAGTTAGGAAAGTGGAAAAGGGCTGTTGTGAAACCCATTAGTCAAAGCCAGTGCATTAGTTAATTTATCAAGGTTAGAGACCAAAGGAAGAGCAATGTATAATAAGGGTTAGAGGGAAGAAAAGTTAGGATCAGGAAGATGGATTTTTGCTAAGTGAAGAAGGGAAAATAAAAAGCTACACAGGAGAGTGAGAAAACATTTAAAAATAGTCAGGCTGGTGTTATAAGCAGAAGTGCTCACACTTGGGAATTTGTGCCAGCTAGCCCAACTTTACGATGCCTCTAATGAGGACCTAATCCTGTCTGTGCTAGACAGGAGATTATATTTTAATGGTAAAGGAGACAGGAAATTATTTGACTATGACCAAATTATTTCACAAACTTGTGACTGTTATGTGAGGAATGTAGAATAAATTGGGGGTTCATTTCCCATGGGGCATAGTATTTGTGAGTAATATTGATAATATCCCCCTTTGGATTTTTATGAATTTGTAGGTTATTTTGTTTCTGCTTGTATGTAATGAGGAAAGAAGCAAGATGTAAATACCTTAGTAAAACAAATAAACAGGTGAACTATTGCTTGACAATTACACTTGAATACACCAGGAAGCATAGCAGTGGTTAGGCATATAGGCCAGAGTTAGACACAGCTGAATTTCATCTCAGTCCTCCCTTTTTTGGGATTTTGATCAAGTTATTAATAGTTTCATGCATCAGTTTTCTTGTTGGTAAAATGAGGTTATAAATACAACACACTTCATGTGGTATGTATGTAAATGACTTAGCACAGATCTCAACATAAACCCAGTATTTGGGTTATCTCTTATCTAAGTTATGGCTGACTAAATACCAGGAAGGAAGGAATGAATGGATAGGTGGAGGATGAAAAAGAGTGAGGAGAGGAGGAGGAAAAAGAGGTAGAAGAATAAAGGAAAGTAGGAAGTAAGTAGGAAGAGGGGAATGGTCAATTTATTAGAACAGTTACTTTTTCTTTGTGTTTTAACTTAGAATCTCTGAAGACAAATTACATATTACATAAATAGATGGCATATGCACTTAGTTTTCTTATCCTTAAATGTAATTCCTATAAGGCACAACAAGTGAATATTGAGAGATTTCAGATGCATGTCTAAAATTTGGAGTGAATCTAGAAGTTGGCCACTGTCATATCCTGTCCATCAGCTTCTTTTAAGAGGCTTTTAAATCAAATTCACTTGTAAAAGAATTCAAGTAATTTATAATAGCCAGCTGAAATGTCAACTAGAGACTGAAATTAAGATTTATTTCTGTACTAGTGCCAAAGCAATTGAAATATGGTGTCCTTAGAAAGTGTCATTTGGGATCTTAATGTTCTTATTGGTAGATCAGGAATGCGTGAAACAGATGTGAGGTAAAGCTGCCAATTCATCTGTATTTGAAACAGAATTTAAGATATTTTATTTTTCTCTATTAAATATATGTTGGTGCATTTCAGTGTTTTTTGCTTTGAGACTTTGATATTTCAGGCAGAAAGTGTAGAACATAAATGCTTTATTTATATTGTTTAAGGACTATTGCCTAAAGAAATCCCCTATTTTGACACAAATCCAAGAAGCCACAAAAATTTACATAACCATAAAATATTTCTGCTTTAAAATTTACCATAAACAAAGACATTGGATGAACAACCATCTGGGGAAAATATTTGCAACTCACATCACATAAAAGGTGCTAAGTTTCTTAATGTATAAAAAACTCATACAAATCAGTGAGAAAAATATAAAATATATAATAGAAAAATGAGCCAAACATAAGAAAGTTAACAGAAAAAATACATAAATGTTTCTTTTGTATATAAAAAGATAGCCTTATTAATAAGTATCTCTTGAAATTGCAACATCATTTTTTCACTTCTAAGATTAGCGAAGATCAATATTTTTTAGTAAACCATGTTGTTGGCAATTTCTAAGGGAAACAGACATTTTTGTAAAATGGTAGAGGTAAAATTGTCAATAGATATCAAATAAAAAAAGTACATCACCGTTGACTTGGTAATGTTACTCTTTGTGTGTGTGTGTGTGTGTGTGTGTGTGTGTGTGCGTGTTTTCCAAAGAGATGTACCTACTCACACAAAGGAGAAGTAAACCCTTTACAAAGATACTCACTGCAGAGTTTTTGTAATAGTGAAGAAATGGATGTACCCCAATGTCCATAAATAAAGGACTAACTGAATAAGTTATGGTATATTCATTATAATAAAATACTACTTAGCTGCTAAGATGGATGATGTGGGCGTATAGGTACCAATAAGAAAAATGTCCAAAACATACTACATAAAAAATTAAGATTCAGAGAAGTATATAGAGTATGCTACCATTGTGTAAAAATATGGCATGCATATTCTTGTGTATTGGGGGGTTCTACCAGCCATTCCAACTTCAGTAATTTGCTACAAAGACTCACACGACCCAGTGTGTGGTCATATCCATGGCTGTGATTGATTGCAACAAAAGATACAAAGCAAATTAAGGAAAGGGAAAAGGCACATAGGACAAGGTATGGAGGAAACCAGGCACAGGCTTCCAGAGTCTTGTCTCTATGGGATTATGCAAGATGTACTACTTCTTCCAGCTTCAAATTGTGATAACACTTACGAAGAGTTATAAACTAGAGAAGCTCATTAGAGACTCAGTGCTCAGGGGTTTTATGGGGGCTGTTAACTTAGGCACCCTCTGTCTAGCATGTGTCATGCTAAACTCCTAGAAGGAGTCCATTCAGCAGAAATCACATTGCTGGCACAGTCTAGGCACAGTAAACTGCTCTTATTAGTGAGGGTATGGTGGCAATGTTCCTAAAATCCAAGTTTTCAAACCCTAGCTGATGACCTACCTTGCAAGTTGGTCTTTCTAAGCATAGCAGTCTCAGGCCTGCCATGTTAACTCTTTTCTGCACGGCTTATATACAGCATATCTTGGGAACAATAAAATAAAAAAAAAAATCAGTGGCTGTGGTTTCTTCAGAAAAAGTAATTGAGCGACTAAAGAACAGGAGATTTGATTGGAGAAGTTCTCTTCAACATTTATTCTTTTCTATCCTTTTTTTTGTCATGTGTTACTTATTTGAAAAATAAAAACAGATGATAAAAAAATCACTGTTTATTTTGTTAAAGTACATTTTTATCTCCTTTTATATTTTACTATATTTTTCTCTTTGTGTATTTTGTTAGCATTTTTATTTTCATTTTTCTATTTAAATATTAGGCTTAATAGGGAACAGGAATTTCAAGGGCAGGCAGTTGACCCTGTAGATCAGGCAAGATGGCTGTGTAGGGCAAATCAGTGCTTTTTAACCTTTCTCATGTGGTGGAACATCTACAAAATGATACTATGTCTACTGGCACTTGGATATACATGTATGGCTTCTCATGAATAAGACAACCAGCCTATGGGCCAGCTGTGTCAGTCTATCCTTGGGAATATAGACATAACTTATAACTCATTTTCTTTTTGAGACAAGTTCTTGCTCTCTCACCCAGGCTGGAGCACAGTGTCATGAACATGGCTCATTGCAGTCTCAACCTATCAGTCTCAAGTGATCCTGACCTTCCCATCTCAAATGATCCTCCCGCCTCAACCTCCAGAGTAGCTGGGACCACAAGCAGCTGCCATCGTGCCTGGCTAGTTAAAAAAAATTTTTTTTTGTAGAGATGGGCTCTTGCCATGTCTCCCAGGTTGAACCTGAACTCCTAGGCTCTAGCAATCCTGCTGCCTCCACCTCTCAAAAAGCGCTGGGGTTACAGGCATGAGCCACTGTGCCCAACCCCATAACTCATTTACAAAACCTGTCCTTAGAATGAAGAAGCTCTGCTTACTTCTGTAGTAAATTTCTGCTTTTTTCTTAGATACTCCTCTTGGCTTTAAATATTGCCTTCTGGTAAAGATAAACTGTCTATCCAAATAGACCGTTCCAAGGTTCCTTATGATTTTGTCTTATTCCTTATTCATCTGAAAATAGGATTCCTTGACTTAATTACGTGTCAACTTGATTGGGTTATTGAAAAACAAGATAGCTGGCAAATCATTTCTGGATGTGTATGTGAAGGTGTTTCCAGAAGAGATGAGCATCTGAATTAGTAGACTGGGGAAAGAAGATAGCCATCACCAATATGTGTGGACATCGTCCAAACTGTTGAGGACCCACATTGAATAAAACGGTGAAGGAAGGAGAAATTTGTTTTCTTTGCATGAGCTGGGACATCCATCTTCTCTTGCCCTTGAACATCACTTATCCTGCTTCTTGAGCCTTCAGATTCGGACTAAGACATATACCATTGACTCTGATGGTCCTCAGACCTTTCGGCTTAGGCTGGAACTAGATTACTGGCTTTCTTGGTTCTTCAGCTTGCACACAGCAGATGCTGGGACTTATTGCCTTACATAATTTGAGAAGTAATCACTCATAATAAATATCTTTCTATATGTCTATAAAAAACTTGTTCATTCCGTTTCTCTAGAGAAACCTAATACGTTGCTTTTTCTCTAATCTCTCCTACATTTTCCTACCCACAGTCCTTTGTTTAGGCTCTTATTTCCAGAAAAGTTTGTCTCTTTTAAAATCCATCTGATAAATTTATACCTGTTTTTCAAGGTCCAAATTAAATTATCTCTCCTCCATAGATTCTTCTCTAAGCCATTTAGAATTAATTTCTTTGATATCCAACTACACGCTATTACTCCTAATTATAGTACTTTTCTTCTTGGGCGTTAGCAAATCACTTCCCTATTGTGGTTCCAGGGGTTCTTCCCTCCGTGAACATTACAATAGCCAGTGAACTTCCTAGCAACTCATGCCAGATGAAAGGACTCAGCCTCCCTGAGGCTGTGGTTCAGGTGATCATGTGAGGTAGGGCCCAGGCTTCCTCTAGGGGATTCTAACATGGACCTAAGATTGAGCACTCCTCACAGTTTTTCTAATTTTCAAGCAAACTGCCTGTGTTATTTTCAGTACTTATTTGTATACTTTAATCATTTAATTCAGTTTATGAGATCATTTAGGTCTGATCACTTAAACTTTGGAGAAGTTTAGACAAACTCACTATTCTGCAAAAGTGATGTTAAGTCCAGCTTTCTAAAAATGACAGAACTACATACATTATAGACAATTTCTAGATTATATTATCAGGGAGAAGAAAGGTTCTTGTTGAACTATTTGCTTTGGCAGGTAGGCTTGAATTTATTTCAACTAATTTCTATGAAAGTTTGTATTTAAGCTTTTATTTATGGTAGAAAAAAGGCAACCAGAGCTTCAAATAATTAGATTGGAATTTCAGTTGTCAGATGGCTTTTTTTCTTATCCTTTGCAATTTATCAATACCATGAAGATAAAAATGTGGAAAAGCCTAATTTTTATATTTAGGTTGCAAACATTAGAATAGCTGAAAAAGATTTCTACTGCATGGTAAATATTAAGAGATTTTTCAGTTTTTGTTTTGAAAATTTTTATAGCTACAGAACAAAAATTGTGGTGACTTATAATGTGCCAACTTCTCAGAATCCGTGTCTCTATGTGACTTCTGGTTATCCCTGACCACAAAGGACATTTGTACATGATTTTTGGAAAGCAGATATGAAGCGCAAACTCTAATTTTTGTGCACTAAAGTTTCCACAGGATGCTAAGCATATTGTTACTGAATTGGAAAGCTTGCTTTGTGGGAAAGGCAGCTCCTGGACCTGCCTCTTCCCCCGTCCTGCTGACTTTCTTTCCTGTTTTGTCTCTCCATCTCTGGGTGAGTATGTATACAGCTCTGAGGTGAATTCAGCCAGTTTCCTGCAGGTCAGCCATGGTAGTGAGCCTGAAGATGCTAAGAGACAGATGGACTTCTAGTTCATCCTCATAGCTCCCAGTTTGCTCTTATTCTTGTTCATAACCAGCTTTTCTTCTCAACTGCCAGTCTGGCTGACGCATAACAACTTCAGTCTTAATACTAGAGGAAGCAGCAGCAGTGCACATAAACTGCTCCCTCAGGTCCAACAAGGGCAAAGTTTGAACCTCTGGATCCCTTATTCTACATCACACATAGCTGTGATCCAACCCTGATGAATATAATATTAGGTTGGTGCAAAAGTAATTTTGCCATTTAATGGCAAAAACTGCAATTACACTTGCACCAACTTAATAACATATCTTCACCATCTGTAGTCAATAATTACTAATGTTTTATTATGTTTGTCTTTCCTATTTGCCTACCTTGTTTTGGAGGGAAGAAGGCTGGGCTGTTTGTAAATAAGCTATAGAAATCATGATACTTTATGCCTAAGTACTTTAGCATGCATTTTCTACTTATGATATTATCCTTGTAACTACAATATCATTATCACACAAAATTATTGCAAATCTCCTAAATCATCTAGTCCTTAGACCATATTTCAATTTTCTTAATTATCTACAATATATTTTTTTTAGCTGCTTTCTCTAATTAGTCAAATTTCTGATTGAAGTTTACATATGCATTTGGTTATGCTGCCTTAGTCTCTTTTAATCCAGAACAGTCCTTTAAATTTTTATTCCCCCAGTGGCATTGGAATTCCACCTTCTGAATTTGTGTATTATTTCCTCATGGGGTTCTTCTATTCTCTGTACTTTCTATATATTGAAAATTAAGTCTAAGGCTTAATTCAATGCAGTTTAAATATTTTCAGTGAGAATACTCTAAAGGCAAAATTGTGTTTTTCCTTTGTACTACATCAGAAGACACCTACTATCACATGATCCCCCTAATTATTAGTGATGCAATGATTAACCAGTTGGTGAAGGTAGTGATCTCCAGATTACTCCTTTGGGGGTAGATTTTCTTCTTTGTAATTAGCAAGTTATCTGTGGAATGATGCTTTTGTACCATGTGAATATCATATATATATATTTACCCAATAGTTTTATAATGCACTGATGTTACAACACTTGCCTGGTTCAGTTTTCTCACTGACTGTCGTAAGATAGTGATTTTCTAACTGTACCATTTTCCCAATATTTACTAGTTTGTATTCTGTTAAAAAAAAAAGCTTATCCTTATAAAGAGATTTATGATCACTATAAAAAAAGTGTTTTTCTGTTGTTAGAAATTTGCCTAATAGCAAATAATGGTGATTGGTCGTTCAAAAATTATGTCTTTAATCTTCTTCTTATATACGATATTAGATGGACCAGGTGTAAAATATGTGAAGGAAGCAGGAATAAATTTTTAGTGATACCCAGGTAGATGAGTATTCAAGCTAAGCTTTAGGGAAATATTTATTGGACAGTTTTGGGTGGTAAAAATATTATTGTATAAAATTTCAATGAGATTCTGAAATATGGTTTTCCTTGGATATTTTAAGTCTATCTGTCATAATGGCTCTGGAGAGACATACTGTAAGGCTTCTGTGCTCTTTCTTGATTGATTTCTAGGTTTCTAAAGACATCTTTTGAGATAGATGGTACCTAGCATATGCAGAGTGGTCATAGAATATTTATACTGAGGGATTCTTAAGTTCTAGTGAGGCCTCTTTATCAGGAGAAATCCATCAATATTACTATCATGAAACCTCTGGTGGAAATCAGTCCAACTTCAAGCAACAGACTGGATTTTCCTGATGAGGAAATTGGACAAAACAGCACAATGAGGATCACTTTTGAAATTTTAACTTGATGAAATCTTAAGTGAATGAGATTTTTCTTTTCTTTGAGGCAGGCTACTTTGAAAAATAATAGTTTTTAAATTAATATATGTAAATTATATAAATTATAATCACTATCCTTAATTATATCTCTTGGCAAAATATTCAAGATTCAATAAATATTTGTTGAATCTTGCAGAAAACTTTAGGGCTATACGGTTATTTTGAAAAATTAAACCCAATGAGGAATTTTTTTTTTTTTGAGACGGAGTTTCACTCCATCACCCAGGCTGGAGTTCAGTGGCGCAATCTCAGCTCACTGCAACCTCCACCTCCCAGGCTCATGCCATTCTCCTGCCTCAGCCTCCGGAGTAGCTGGGACTACAGGTGCCCGCCACCATCCCTGGC
Organism: Pongo pygmaeus; assembly: GCF_028885625.2. Taxonomy (NCBI): domain Eukaryota; kingdom Metazoa; phylum Chordata; class Mammalia; order Primates; family Hominidae; genus Pongo; species Pongo pygmaeus. The sequence goes on along the minus strand of NC_072378.2, from coordinate 104,134,185 downwards.
TAATTTTTTGTATTTTTAGTAGAGACGGGGTTTCACTGTGTTAGCCAGGATGGTTTCGATCTCCTGACCTCATGATCCGCCTGCCTCGGCCTCCCAAAGTGCTGGGATTACAGGTGTGAGCCCCCGCGCCTGGCCTCAATGAGGAATTTTTTAAAAACGGCCAGAATAATGATATTTAAGGAGAATTACAGTTAGAAATACACACGCACACACACACACACACACACACACATTTTTGATACATAAAACAAATATGTGGACACATTAAACCTAAGCTTTCTTATCTATGAGCCCAGATTTTTTTTTTTTTAACTTGGAGGACTGCACTGATGCATAAATGAAAATGTTGGTAGAAAAGTGGAGGATATAGGAGAATGGGGTGACAAAAGAGATAACATTGCTGGCGCTAGTCCCCTGGGAGCCAAAAAAGTATGGCTCTTGATCTTTGCCTGTTCCTGCTGCTATAACAAAATACCTGAGACCAGGTAATTTTAAGAACAGAAGTTTATTCCTTAAAATTATAGAGGCTGGAAAGTCCAAAATCAATGCACCAGTAGATTTGGTATCTGAGGAGGGCTGTTCTCTGCTTCTGAGATGTTGTGTTAATGCTGCATCCTCACAGGGCAGAAGGGGCAAATGTGTGTCCTCACATAGTGGAAGGCAGAAGTGGCCAAAGGGGATGAATGGTATGCTCTCACATGGATGGAGAGACAGAAGGGCCAGGCAGCTCTCTGAAGCCTCTTTTTATGAGAGCATTAATCTTATTCTTGAGGATGTAGCCTTCATTATATAATGACCTCTCAAAGGCTGGGGCCACCCTTTAATACCATCACCTGGATATTTAAGTTCCAGCATAAGAGTTTTAGAGGAAAACATACATTCAAACCATCACACTCTATTAAGGTTAATACATCAAAGTAGGCCATATGTTTCCAACATGAGTTGTAAGACATCAGTTGTGATATATTGGAGCCTCTAAATCTCAAAAGTATGTGGGTATGGGCCTTAAATTTTTACAACCCTTAGACTTAAGAAACCAAAAGATAAAATAATAAAATAAAAATGGCATCTCTAAAGACCTCTAGTGAAAGTTATAAACATATCACCCTATATTGAAGTCTAAATTACTTATGGCAGGACCATGCTTGTGCTTGGCATACACAGAGATATTTTATTTTGAAAATGGGGCTCAGAGACAACAAGCCTCATCTGGAACATAAGAAAATTTAATACCATGAAAAAGAATCAGGAAATAAGAGGAAAAAATTATACCCTATTAATTGACTAATGCAGAGAAATCACAATGAGTACATTTATGTTATTAGATAATAGAGTTCATATAACAATAGTAAGCTTATGAAAGTAAACAAGGAGAAGTAAAAGTAGCCAAACAGTATTTCTAGAAATGAAAAATCAGTGATATCAAACTCAGTGATAGGTTAAACGGTAGACTGGATATAGTCAAAGAAAAATAGTAAATTTGAAGATATATTTGAGTAAATCACTCAAAATTCACCAGAGAAATATGGAGACGGAAAATATAAAAAGGAAATTAAGACACAGAAATATGTCTACTAGAAATCTAAGAACTAGAGAAGAAAGAAACTAGGGAGAAGAAGATATTCAAAACTATTAAGGCTCATCATTTTCCAAGACTAATGTCAATGCTAGTTAAGGAAATCCGAAAGGACACAACAAAAAACGTGAATATTCTCATTCAGATTGTGTATGACCACCCAGAATATCTGGTCATTCAATTTTTCTGCTTAACACCTGTGATATAATAAGAAAAATATATGTGGTCTCCTGGCACAGAGTTTCTGAAACACTTGTATCTTCTTAAATGATAGATGTAAAAGGAGCATTATTTGTTTTTCATAAGCCCCTTTCAGTCATACCTGAGTTCATGCTAATGTGATCACTCTTGGTTGGGGTGTGGCTGGGGGATATGTCCTAGAAAGCTTCCAGAGGAGCCAACCATGTGTTTAGAAGGTTGGAACTTTCAACCTCATCCCCTGACTTTTTGGAAGGAGGGAGGGGCTGGAGCTTGAGTTCAATCACTAATGGCCAATGACCTATTCAATCATGCTGACATAGAGCCTCCATAAAAAATCCTAAACAATGAAATTCAGAGAGCTTCTGGGTTAGCATATGCATCTCTCTGCAGGGAGGGTACTCCAACTCCATGGGAAGAGAAGCTCCTGTGAGAGACTCTTTCAGACCTTGCCCTAGGTACCTCTTCATCTGATTGTTCATTTGTATATCTTACGTTCTGGGGTACATGTGCAGGATGTACAGATTTGTTACATAGGTAAATGTGTGCCATGGTGGTTTGCTGCATCTGTCAACCCATCACCTAGGTACCAAGTCCAGCTTGCATTAGCTATTTTTCCTGATGTTCTCACCCTCCCTGCCCTCCCCCAACAGGCCCCAGTTTGTGGTATTCCCCTCCCTGTGTCCATGTGTTCTCATTGTTTAGCTTCCACTTATAAGTAAGAACATGTGGTGTTTGGTTTTCTGTTCCTGCATTAGTTTGCTGAGGATAATGGCTTCCAGCTTTATCCAGTTCCTTGCAAAAGACATGATCTCATTCCTTTTTATGGCTGCATAGTATTACATGGTTGTGTATGCACCACATTTTCTTTATGCAGTCTATCATTGATGGGCATTTGGGTTGATTCCATGTCTTTGTTGTGAATAGTGCTGCAATGAACATACGTGTGCATGTATCTTTATAATAGAATGATTTATATTCCTTTGGGTATATACCCAGTAATAAGATTGCTGGGTCAAATGGTATTTCTGGTTCTAAATCTTTGAGGAATCACCACACCATCTTCCACAATAGTTGAACTAATTTAGCTTACCACCAACAGTATAAAAGCGTTTCAATTTCTCTACAATCTTGTCAGCATCTGTTTCTTAACATTTTAATAATTGCCATTCTGACTGGCATGAGATGGTGTCTCATTGTGGTTTTGATTTGCATTTCTCTCAGTGATGTTGAGCTTCTTTTCGTATGGTTGGCCACATGCATGTCTTCTTTTGAGAAGTGCTTGTTCGTGTCCTTTGCCCACTTTTTAATGGGCTTGTTTTATTCTTGTAAATTTGCTTAAGTTCCTTGTAGATTCTGGATATTAGACCCTTGTCAGATGAATAGAGTGTAAAATTTTTCTCCAATTCTGTAGGGTGTCTGTTCCCTCTGATGATAGTTTCTTTTGCTGTGCAGAAGCTCTTTAGTTTAGTTAGATCCCATTTGTCAATTTTTGCTTTTGTTGCAATTGCTTTTGGCAATTTCAACATAAAGTCTTTGCCCATGCCTATGTCCTGAATGGTGTTGCCTGGATTTTCTTCTATGGTTTTTATAGTTTGGGGTTTTAAATTTAAATCTTTAATCAATCTTGAGTTAATTTTGTGTAAGGTGTAAGGAAGGGGTCCAGTTTCAATTCCTGCATATGGCTAGCCAGTTCTCCCAGCACCATTTGTTAAATAGGGAAACCTTTCCCCATTGTTTGTTTTTGTCAGGTTTGTCAAAGATCAGATGGTTGTAGATGTGTGGTTTTATTTCTGAGTTCTCTATTCTGTTTCATTGGTTTATGTGTCATGTATCAGTACCATGTACCAGTACTATGGTGTTTTGGTTACTGTAGCCTTGTAGCATAGTTTGTAGTTGGGTAGTGTGAAGCCTCCAGCTTTGTTCTTTTTGCTTAGGATTGTTCCTGGCCATATGAGCTCTTTTTTGGTTCCATATAGATTTTAAAATGGTTTTTTCTAGTTCTATGAAGAATGTCAATGCTAGTTAAGGAAATCAGAGAGGACACAAACAGATGGAGAAACATTTCATGCTCATAGACAGGAACAATCAATATTGTGAAAATGGTTATACTGCCCAAAGCAATTTATAGATTCAATGCTGTTCATTTGTATTTTTTATAATATCCTTTATAATAAACTGGTAATAGTAAAGTGTTTCCCTGAGTTCCATGAGGCTTTATAACAAATTATTGAGCCTGAGCTCAATAAGCTTGTGGGAAGCTTTGAATTTTGTCCAAGTCAGACAAAATGTAGGTAACCTGATGTATTCATTTTCATGCTGCTGATAAAGACATAGCCGGGACTGGGTAATTCACAAAAGAAAGAGTTTTAATTTGACTCATAGTTCCCCATGGCTGGGGAGGCCTCACAATCATGGTGGAAGGCAAAAGGCATGACTTATATCAAAGTCGGCAAGAGAGAGAATGAGAATCAAGTAAAACAGGTTTCCCCTTATCAAACCATCAGATCTCATGAGACTTATTCACTACCCTGAGAACAGTACGGGAGAAACCACTCCCATGATTCAATTATCTCCCACCAGGTCCTTCCCACAATATATGGGAATAATGGGAATACAATTTGAGATTTGAGTGGGGACACAGAGCCAAAGCATATTATTCTGCCCCTGGCCTCTGCCAAATCTCATGTCCTCACATCTCAAAACCAATCATGGCTTCCCTACAGTCCCCCAAAGTTTTAACTCATTTCAGCATTAACTCAAAAGTCTACAGTCCAAAGTCTTATCTGAAACAAGACAAGTCCCTTCCACCTACAAGCTTATAAAATCAAGAGCAACTTAGTTACTTCCTAGATACAATGGGGGTACAGGCATTGGGTAAATACAGCCATTTTAAAAGGGAGAAATTGGCCAAAACAAAGGAGCTAATGGCCCTCTGCAAGTTCAGAGTTCAGCAGGGCAGTCAAATTTTAAAGCTCCAAAATGATCTCCTTTGACACCATGTCTCGCATCTGGGTCACACTGATGCAAGAGGTGGGTTCCCATGGTCTTGAGCAGCTCCACCCTTGTGGCTTTGCAGGGTACAGCATCCCTCCCAGCTGCTTTCACAAGCTGGCATTAAGTGTCTAGGGTTTTACCAGGCTGACAGTGCAAGCTGTCGGTGAATCTACCATTCTGGCGTCTGGAGGATGGTGGCATTCTTCTCACAGCTCCACTAGGCGGTGCACTAGTAGAGACTCTGTGTGGGGGCTCAGACCTCACATTTCCCTTCCACACTGCTGTAGTAGAGGTTCTCCATGCAGCAAACTTCTGCCTGGACAGCCAGGCGTTTCCATACATATTCTGAAATCTAGGCAGAGGTTCCCAAACCCCAATTCTTGATGTCTGTGTACTCTAAGGCTCAATACCACATGAAGGCTGCCAAGGCTTGAGGCTTCCACCCTCTGAAGCCATAGCCTGACCTCTATGTTGGCCCCTTTCAGCCATGGCTGGAGTGACTGGGACACAGGGCACCAAGTCCCTTGGCTGCACACAGCACTCAGACCCTGGGCCCGGCCCACGAATCCACTTTTTCCTCCTAGGCCTCCAGGCCTGTGATGGGAGGGGCTGCTGTGAAGACCTCTGACATGCCCTGGAGACATTTTCCCATGGTCTTGGGGATTAACATTGGGCTTCTCATTATTTATGCAAATTTCTGTGGCCAGCTTGAATTTCTTCTCAGAAAATGGGATTTTTTTTCTATCACACTGTCAGGCTGCATATTTTCTGAACTTTTTTGCTCTGCTTCCCTTATAAAACTGATGCCTTTAACAGCACCCAAGTCACATCTTGAATGGGTTGTTGCTTAGAAATTTCTTCTGCCAGATACACTAAATCATCATTCTCAAGTTCAAAATTCCACAAATCTCTAGGGCAGGAGCAAAATGCTGCCAGTTCTCTTTGCTAAAACATAACATCACCTTTGCTCCAGTTCCCAACAAGTTCCTCATTTCCATTTGAAACCACCTCAGCCTGGACTTTATTGTTCATATCACTATCACCATTTTGAGCAAAAGCATTCAACAAGTCTCTAGGAAGTTTCGAACTTTACCACATTTTCCTGTCTTCTTCTGAGCCCTCCAAACTGTTCCATCCTCTGTTAGCCTGTTCCAAAGTTGCTTCCACATTTTGGGGTATCTTTTCAGCAGTGCACCACTCTACTGGTACAAATTTGCTGTATTAGTTCATTTTCACGCTGCTGATAAAGGCATACCCAAGACTTGGTAATATACAAAAGAAAGAGGTTTAATTGGACTCACAGTTCCACTTGGCTGGGGAGGCCTCACAATCATGGAAGAAGGCGAAAGTCACATCTTACATCTCAGCAGGCAAGAGAGAGAATGAGAATCAACTGAAATGGGTTTCCGCTTATTAAACCATCAGATCTCGTGAGACTTATACACTACCATGAGAACAGTATGGAAGAAACTGCCCCCCCATGATTCAGTTATCTCCCACTGGGTCCCTCCCACAACACGTGGGAATTATGGGAGGACAATTCAAGATGAGATTTGGGTGGGGACACAGAGCTAAACCATATCACCTAGGAACTCACTACTTGCAATGGAAGTGGGCAGCAGTTTTGTAGGATTGAGCCCTTAACCTGTGAGGTCTGTGTTAACTCCTCGTAGTCTCAGAATTTAATTAGTTATAGGACACCCAGTTGGTTTCCTCTGAGAATTGAAGAATTGTTTGGCATGGAAAACCCATATATTTGATGCCAGAAATGGCTTCTGAGTGTAGAAACAGTTTTTTTTTCTGTTTGACGCCTTTCAATAGCCCTTTGCTGTCCATAAATAAGATCAAAATTCCTTAGCATGGCATGTGATCAGGTCCATACTCTATCTCCTTTGATCTTCATCTCTTATCACTCCCAGCATCCCCAAACATCTTATGGTTAATCCATTACCAATCTCTTTTTCATCTCCTTCCCATTATTCATGATGTCTGCATTGAGTAGAATTCCCTCTTCCTCACTTACTGTCATCTCTCATCTCATCCCACCTTTCCCATTATCTGCTAGGCAAGGCCTTAGCTACTTTTCCTTTAATGCTAATTTTAGAGATCATCTTCTACAGATTAACTATCCCTGCACTCAATGTTCAGGTTTTGAGGCCTTCTTACGGAATGACTTAACCAGAATGTGGAGAATCTCACTGAACTTTAAGAGACCAAGGAACTGCTAAGTTATTGAGTAAATTATGCACATAGGACATTAAATTACCTAGAATTTTTAAAAATTCAATAGCTTTAGGGGTACAAGTAGTTTTGGTTGCATTTATGAATTGTATAGTGTTAAAGTCTGAAGTTTTAGTGCACCTGTCATTTGATTAATATACATTGTACCAAATAGGTAGTGTTTTATCCCTCACTTCCCCACCCTACGCCCTCCTGCATTTCCAGTGTCCATCATACCCCTCTGTATGCCTTTGTGAACCCATATCTTAGTTCCCATTTATAAGCAAGAACATATGGTATTTGAATTTCCATTCCTGAGTTACTTCACTTAGAATGATAGCCTCCAGTTTCATTCAAGTTACTGCAAAAACACATTATTTCATTCTTTTTTATGGCTGAGTGGTATTCCAGGGTGTATATATACCATATTTTCTTTACCTACTCATCAGTTGATGGGCACTTAAGTTAGTTCCATGTCTTTGCAATTGTAAATTGCGCTGTGATAAACATATATGTGCAGGTGTCTTTTTGATATAAAAATTTCTTTTCTTTTGGGTGGATAGTCAATAGTGGGATTTCTGGATCAAATGGTAGATCTACTTTTAGTTCTTTGAGAAATCTACATACTGTTTTCCATAGAGGTTATACTAATTTACATTCCCACCAGCAGTGTATAATTATTCCCTTTGCACCACATCTATGTCAACATCTATTGTTTTTCAACTTTTTATAGTGGCCATTCTGGCTAAAGTAAGGTGGTATCTCATAGTGGTTTTAATTTGCATTTCTCTAATTATTGATGATGTGTAGATTTTTTTTCATATGTTTATTGGCCATTTGTATCTTATTTAAAATTTTTTTTTATTTTAGATTTAGGAGAACATGTGCAGGTTTTTTATATAGGTAAATTACATGTCACAGGGGTTTAGTGTACAGATTATTCCATTGCCCAGGGAATAAGCATAGAACCTGACAGGTAGTTTTTCAGTCCTCACCCTCCTTCCACCCTCCTTCCTCAAGTGGGCCTTGGTGTCTGCTTCATTTTTTGTGTCTGTACGTACTCAGTGTTTAGTTCCCACTTATAAGTGAGAACGTGCAGTATTTGGCTTTCTGTTCCTGTGATAGTTCATTTGGGATAATGGCCTCCAGCTACATGCATATTGCTGAAAAGGAAATAATCATTTTACGACTGCATGGTATTCCATGGTGTATATGTACCACATTTTTAAAAATCCAGTCTACCATTGATGAGCATTTAGGTTGATTCCATGTCTTGCTTATTGTGAAGAGTGCTGCAATAAACATATGTGAGCAGGTATCTTTATGGTAGAATAATTTATATTCCTTTGGGTATATACACAATGATGGCATTGCTGGGTTAAATGGTAATTCGTTCTGAATTCTTTGAGAAATCACCAAACTTCTTTCCCCAATGGATGAACTAATTTACATTCCCATCAGCAGTGTATAAGCATTTCTTTTTCTCACCAACTTTGCCAGCATCTGTTATTTTTTGACTTTTTAGTAATAATCATTCTGAGTAGTGTGAGATGCTATCTAATACTGGGTTTGCTTTGCATTTCTCTAGTGATTAGTGATGTTCAGCATCTTTTTATATCTTTGTTGGCCACATGTAAATCTTCTGAAAAGCATTCATGTTCTTTGCCCATTTTTTAATGAAGTTGTTTTGTGCTTGTTAAATTTAGTTCCTTATAGATTCTGGTTATTAGACCTTTGATGGATGCATAGTTTGCAAAATTTTTTCCTATTCTGTAGGTTGTCTATTTACTCTGGCAGTTAATTTTGTTGTGCAGAAGCTTTTAGTTTAATTAAGTCCCGTTTGTCAATTTTTGTTTTTGTAGCAGTTGCCTGTGGCACCTTCATCATGAAATATTCATCAGGTCCTATGTCCAGAATGGTATTTCCTAGGTTATCTTCTGGAGTTTTTATAGTTTTAGGTATTACATTTAAGTCTTTAATTCATCTTGTGTTTATTTTTGTATATATGGTGTGAGGAAGGGGTCCAATTTTAATGCTCTGCATATGGCTAGCCTGTTATCACAGCACCATTTATTGAGTAGTGAGTCTTTGCCCCATTGCTTGTTTTCATTGATGTCATCAAAGATCAGATGGTTGTAGGTTTGTGGCATTATTTCTGGGGTCTCTATTCTGCTCCATTGGTCTATGTGTCTGTTTTTCTACCAGTACCATACTCTTTTGTTTACTGTACCCTTGTAGTGTAGTTTGAAATTGGGTAGCATGATGTCTCCAGGTTGGTTCTTTTTGCTTAGGATTGCCTTAGCTATTTGGGCTTTATTTTCAGTTCCATATGAATTTTAAAATAGTTTTTTTCTAATTCTCTGAAAAATATCATTGGTAAATTGATAGGAATAACATTGAATCTGTAAATTTCTTTGAGCAGTATGAACATTTTAACAATGTTGATCCCTCCTATCCATGAATATGAAATGCTTTCCATTTGTGTCATCTCTGATTTCTTTGAACAGTGTTTTGTAATTTTCATGATAGAGATCTTTCACCTCCCTCATTAGCTGTATTCCTAGGCATTTTATTCTTTTTGTGACTATTGTAAATGGGATTGAATTTTTGATTTGGCTTTCAGCTTGGATGTTGTTGGTGTATAGGAATGCTACTAATTTTTGTATATTGAGTTTGTATCCTGAAACTTTGCTGAAGGTGTTTATTAGATCAAAGAGCTATAGGAAGAAATCATGGGGTTTTCTAGGTATAGAATAATATAGTCTGCAAACAGGGATAGTTTCACTTCCTGTTTGGATGCCTTTTATTTCTTTTCTTGCTTGATTGCTGTAACCAGGGTGTCTAGTACTATGTGGCATAGAAGTGGTGAGAATGAGCATCCTTGTCTTTTTTCAGTTTTTATGGGAAATGCTTCCAGCTTTTGCCTCTTTAGTGTGATGTTGGCTGTGGCTTTACCATAAATGGTTCTTATTATTTTGAGGTATGTTCCTTCAATGCCTTGTTTCTTGAGGGTCTTTTTTTTTATAACATGAAGATGTTGAATTATATCAAAAGGCTTTTCTGCACCTATTAATTATGTGGTATTTGTTTTCAGTTCTGTTTATGTTATGAATCACATTTATTGATTTGCATATATTGAACCAACCTTGCATATCAGGGATAAAGCCTACTTGATCATTGTGGATTAGGTTTTAGATGTGCTGCTGAAGTCAGTTTGCAGTATTTTGGTGAGGATTTTTGTGTCTATGTTCATTAAGAATACTGAAGTTTTCTTTTTTTGATGGTCAGAGCATATAGTTATAATTTTAGTTTTTTAAAAATTTGCTGAGGATTGTTTCATGACTAATTGTATGGTTGACTTTAGAGTATGCCATGTGTAGATGAGAAGAATTTATATTCTGTTGTTTTGGGGTGGAGAGTTCTGTAGATGTCTATCAGGTCCGTTTGGTCAAGTGTCAACTTTAGGTCTTGAATATCTTTGTTAGCTTTCTGCCTTAATGATCTGTCTGATATTGTTAGTGAGGTGTTAAAATCTCCCACTATTATTGTATGGTTATCTAAGTTTCTTCAAAGGTCTGTGAGCACTTGCTTTCTTTATGAATATGAGTGCTCATATGTTGGGTGTGTATTTATTTAGAATAGTTAGGTCCTCTTGTGGAGGTGAATGCTTTACCATGATGTTATATCCTTTTTTGTTTTTTAATTTTGCTGGTTTAAAGTCTGTTTTGTCTGAAATTAGAATAGCAATTTATGTTTGCTTGGTAGATATGTTTCTCTCGTCATACCTTGAGCCTTTGTGTGTCATTGCATGTGAGATGAGTCTCTTGATGATAGCAAACAATTGGATCTTGCTTCTTTATCCAACTTTCTACTCCATGCATTTTACTTGAGGGCATTTAGCCTATTTAAATTCAAGGTTAGTATTGACATGTGTGAATTTTATCCTGTCATTATGTTGTGGTCATTTAGAGATATAAAAACTCCGTGTATTTTTGAGTTGCCAGAGTTCTTGTGCTTCTTTCTCATCTGTGTTGGCTGATGTTCCTTCAATCTTTGAAGTTTCTGTCCTTTGGATGTTTTGTTGTTGTTGTTGTTGTTGTTTTTCTTTTTTGCTTTTATCTACTTTGATGCCCCCTGGTGACTTGATTTTGGTGTAATGTGAATTCAGCCAACTGACTTCATATCTGGAAAGTTTTCGTGGGCCAAGGCTCAGCTCAGCACTACTGGGCTGCATGCTCTAACTCTGTGTGGCTGGTATCGAGTCCCTGGCTTAGTCCTCTGGCCCCTTGAGGTTAGAAACCTACTGTGTTGAAGGGGCCAAGGCATTAACATGCCACTGGTCATAGCACTCTTAGGGGTGGTGCCAGCCAAAGCACTTTCTCAGTCTGTGACAGCAGGATTTGTGCTCATTTGCAGATGCCAGTGGAAGGGTGCACACTCATCAGCTAGGGTGGGGCACTGGTGGGCACAGGGCTGTAAGCCTCTGTGCATATGTGTACACCAGTTATACCATGGGGTGGGGGGAGGGGCAACTCTTTATATCTTCCTTTGAGAAATGCTTATTCATGTCATTTGCCTACTTTTTGATAGGATTATATTTTTTTCTCACTGACTTGAGTTTCTTTTAGATTCTAAATATTATTACTTTGTCAAATGCATAGTTTGCAAACAGTTTTCCATGCTGTGGGTTGTCTGTTTACTCTGATAATTACTGAAGTTTTTAGTTTATTTAGGTCTTATTTATTTATTATTGTTTTTGTTACATTGCTTTTGAGGTCTTAGTAATAAATTCTGTGCCTAGGGCAAAGTCCAGAAGTTTTTCTTAGGTTTTCTTCTAGAATTTTTATGCTTTAACATCTTAGATTTAAATCTTTAATGCATCTTGGGTTGATTTTTGTATATAGTGAGAGAGAGGGACCCAGTTTCATTCTTCATGTGGCTATCCAGTTTTCCCAGCATCGTTTTTGGAATAGGGTGTCCTTTCCTCAACTTATGTTATTGTATGCCTTAAGATCAGTTGGTTGTAAGTATTTGACTTCAATTCTGTGTTCCATATTCTGTTCCATTGGTCTAGGTATATACTTTAATGACAATACTGTACTTTTATTTTTTACTATAGCTTTGTAGTATAATTTGAAGTCAGGTAATGTGGTGCCTCCAGATTTCTTCTTTCTGCTTAGAATTGTTGTGGCTACACAGGCTGTTTTATTATTCCATGTAAATTTTAGCATTGTTTTTTCTCATTCTGTTATAAATGGTGTTAGTATTTTGATAGAAGTCACATTGAATCTGTAGATTGCTTTGGACAGTATGATCATTGTCATTATATTGATTCTTCTAATCCATGAGCATGGGGTGTATTTCCATTTGTTAGTGTCATCTATTATTTCTTTCATCAGTGTTTTGTAGTTCTCCTTGCAGAGATGTTTCACCTCCTTGGGTAAGTATATTCCTAGGCATATTTTAGCTGTTGTAATAGTGATTGAGTTCTTGATGTGACTCTCATGAACAAATCTTGTGATTTGTTCATTGTTTGCTAATAGCAGTGCTACTGATTTGTGTACAATGATTCTGTAACCTAAGACTTTACTGAATTCATTTATCAAATCTAGGAGCCTTTTGGAGGAGTCTTCAGTGTTTTCTAGATAAACAATTATATTATTGGAAAATAGTGGTAGTTTGACTTCCTCTTTTCCAACTTAGATGCCTGTTATTTCTTTTTCTTCCCTGATTGCTCTGCCTAGGACATCTACCAGTATGTTGAATATAAGTGGTAAAAGTGAGCAGGCTTGTCTTGTTCCAGCTCTTAGGGGGAATGCTTTAAACTTTTCCCCATTCAGTGGGATGTTGGCTGTAGGTTAGTCACATATGGCTGTCCTTATTTTGAGGTGTGTTCCTTCAATGCCTAGTTTGTTGAATGTTTTCACCCTAAAGCAAATCTAGATTTTATTGAATTTTTTTGTATCTATTGAGATGATATGGTTTTGTTTTTAATTCTGTTTATGTGACAAATCACATTTATTGATTTTTGAATATTGAACAATCTCAGCATCCCTGGGATGAAACCCCCTTGATCATGGTAAATTTTTTTTTTGATGTGCTGTTGGATTTGGGTTGCTAGTATTTTATTGAGGATTTTTACATCTATGTTAATCAAGGGATATTGGTGTGTAGTTTGCTTTTTGTTCTCTTCTTTCCTGGCTTTGGTATCAGGGTGATACTGGCTTCATAGAATGAGTTAGGGAGGATTCCCTCTTTCTCAATATTTTGAAATCGTTTAAGCAGGATTGGTACCAATTATTCTTTGAATGTGTGGTAGGATGTGGCTGTGAATCCATATGGCCCTGGGCATTTTTTTGTTGGCATTTTTCGTCTAAATTGCTGATTCAATCTCACTGCTTGTTACTGTTCATTCAGGATTTCTATTTCTTCCTGATTCAAGCTAGGAGGGTTGTATGTTTCCAGGAATTTATCCGTTTTCTCTAGATTTTCTAATTTGTGTTATAGATGTGTTCATTGTAGTCTCAAATTATCTTTTGTGTTTCTGTGGTGTTTGTTGTAATGTCACCATTTTCATTTCTAACTGAGGTTATTTGAATCTTTCCTCTTCTTTTCTTGGTTAATGTAGCTAATGGTCCGTTAATTTTGTTTATATTTTCAAAGAATCAATTTGTTGTTTCGTTTATCTTCTGTATTCTTTTTTGATTAAAGTTTCTTTAGTTCTGCTCTGATCTTTGTTATTTCTATTCTGCCAGCTCTTGGTTTGGTTTGTTCTTGTCGCTCTAGGTCCATGAGGTGTGGTGTTACGTTGACAATTTGAGATCTTTCAGACAGTTCGATGCAGGCATTTAGCTCTATAAACTTTCCTTTTGGCACTGTTTTTGCTGTGTCCCCTTGGTTTTTATCCCCTTGTTATTCGTTTCAAAGAATTTTAAATTTTTATCTCAATTTCATTGTTAATGCCAAAATCATTCAGTAGCAGATTCAATTTTCATGTATTACATAGTTTTGAGGGCTTTTTTTGGAATTGATTTCTAGTTTTATTTTTCTGTGGTTTGAGAAGATACTTGATATGATTTCGATTTTTAAAATGTATTGAGACTTGTTTTGATACTTATCATATGATGTATCTTGGAGAATGTTCCATGTGCTGAAGAGAAGAGTGTATATTTTACGTTTCTTGGGTAGAGTGTTTTGTAAGTATCCATTTATTTTACAGTGTGATTAAGTTCAGTGTTTTTTAACTTTCTGCCTCAATAATATATCTAGTGTTGATAGTGTAGTGCCGAAGTCCCCAAATATTATTATGTTGCTCTCCATCTCTTTTCTTAGATCTAGTAGTAATTGTTTTATGAATCTGGGATCTCTAGAGTTAGGTGCATATACATTTAGGATTGTTTTATCTTCTTGTTGGATTGACCCTTTTATGATTATATAATGACATTTTTTGTCTATTTTTTTTTTTTACTACTGTTGCTTTAAAGACTGTTTTGTTTGATATAAGAAGAGGCATCCCTGCTCACTTTTGGTTTCAATTTGTGTGGAATATCTTTTCCTACCCCTGCACCTTTTGTCTATAGGAATCCTTACATGTTAGATGTGTCTCTTGAAAATAGCAGATATTTGGTTTATAACTTTTTATCCTTTCTGCCAATCTGTATCTTTTCAGTGGAGCATTCAGGCCATTTAAATTCAATGTTAATATTAAGATGTGAGGTATGCTTCCAGTCAGATAGTTAATTGTTACCTAGTTCGTTTTCTTCACTGTGTTACTGTTTTTTAGGCCCTGGGAGTTTTATGCTTTCAAGAGGTTCTATTCTGTTGCATATCAACCTATCAATCTTTTGTTTCAAGATTTAGAACTCCTTTTAGTACGTTTTATATGGCTGATCAGATAGTGACAAATTCCCTCAGTATTTTCTTTCCTGAAAACAGCTTTATTTCTTTTTCATTGATAAAATGTAGTTTTTGTTGTTGTTGCTGTTGTTGTTTTTTTGAGACGGAGGCTTGCTCTGTTGCCCAGGCTGGAGTGCAGTGGTGTGATCTTGGCTTACTGCAAGCTCTGCCTCCTGGGTTCATGCCATTCTCCTGCTTCAGCCTCCTGAGTAGCTGGGACTACAGGTGCTTGCCACCATGCCCAGCTAATTTTTTGTATTTTTAGTAGAGGCAGGGTTTCACCATGTTAGCCAGGATGGTCTCGATCTCCTGACCTCGTGATCCGCCAGCCTTGGCCTCCCAAAGTGCTGGGATTACAGATGTGAGCCACCATGCCTGGCCAAAATGTAGTTTTGCTGAATAAAAAATTCTTGGCTGACACTAATTCTGTTTCAGGGGCTAAAGATAGCACCCCAGTCTGTTCTGGTTTGTAAATTTTCTGCTGGGAAGTCTGATGTTAGTCTGTTAGTTTTCCCCTTATAAGTTACCTGATACTTTTGTCTTGCTGCTCCTAGAATTCTTTCTTTCATGTTGCCTTTAGATAGCCTGATGACTATGTGTTTTGGAAATGTCCTTTTCGCAATTAATCATCCAGGGGTTCTTTGAGCTTTTTGTATTTCTAGCAAGGCCAAGAAAGTTTTCCTTGATTACTCCCTCAAATAAATTTTCAAAACTTTCTTGAGCATATCAATCCTAACAATTTTAAATATATTTGCACCTAACTCTAGAGCTCCCAGATTCATAAAACAATTACAACTAGACCTAAGCAAAAAGATAGCAAGGTAATAGTAGTTGGGGACTTTAGTACTACAGTGACAACACTAGTTATATTATTGAGGCAAAACTTTTTGCTTCATTTGCTCTCTAAGTAACACTAATGATTCTTAGGCTGGCCTATATTACATAATCCCATATTTCTTGGAGACTTTGTTCATCTCTTTTAATTCTTTTTTCTTTATTATTGTCTTACTGGATTAATTCAAAAGCCTTGTCTTTGAGCTCCGAAATTCTTACTTCTGCTTGGTCTAGTCTATTTTTAAAACTTTCCACTGCATTTTGTAATTCCCTAAATGTGTCTTTTATTTCCAGAAGTTCTAATTGTTTTTTCATTAAATTATCTCTTTAGACCTCAGTGTGTGATGTTCCTCTTCCTGTGTCCATGTGTTCTCATTGTTCAATTCCCACCTATGAGTGTGAACATGTGGTGTTTGGTTTTTTTGTCCTTGCGATAGTTTGCTGAGAATGATGGTTTCCGGCTTCATCCATGTCCCTACGAAGGACATGAACTTATACTTTTTTATGGCTGCATAGTATTCCATAGTGTATATGTACCACATTTTCTTAATCCAGTCTGTCATTGTTGGACATTTGGGTTGGTTCCAAGTCTCTGCTATTGTGAATGATGCTGCAATAAACATACGTGTGCATGTGTCTTTATAGCAGCATGATTTATAATCCTTTGTGTATATACCCAATAATGGGATGGCTGGGTCAAATGGTATTTCTAGTTCTAGATCCCTGAGGAATCGCCACACTGACTTCCACAATGGTTGAACTAGTTTACAGTCCCACCAACAGTGTAAAAGTGTTCCTATTTCTCCATATCCTCTCCAGCACCTGTTGTTTCCTGACTTTTTGATGATCACCATTCTAACTGGTGTGAGATGGTATCTCATTGTGGTTTTGATTTGCATTTCTCTGATGGCCAGTGATGATGAGCATTTTTTCATGTGTCTTTTGGCTGCATAAATGTCTTCTTTTGAGAAGTGTCTGTTCATATCCTTTGCCCACTTGTTGATGGGGTTGTTTGTTTTTTTCTTGTAAATTTGTTTGAGTTCTTTGTAGATTCTGGATATTAGCCCTTTGTCAGATGAGTAGATTGCAAAAATTTTCTCCCATTCTGTAGGTTGCCTGTTCACTCTGATGGTAGTTTCCTTTGCTGTGCAGAAGCTCCTTAGTTTAATTAGATCCCATTTATCTATTTTGGCTTTTGTTGCCATTGCTTTTGGTGTTTTAGACATGAAATCCTTGCCCATGCCTATGTCCTGAATGATATGGGAGGGGGGAGGGATAGTATTAGGAGATATACCTAATGTAAATGATGAGTTAATGGGTGCAGCACACCAACATGGCACATGTATACATATGTAACAAACCTGCACATTGTGCACATGTACCCTAAAACTTAAAGTATCATAAAAAAAGGGAGAGAGATAGAAGACTATAGTTTAAATATTACCAGTTTCCAAGACTCACAAAGTATGCATTTTGCACAAATGTCAAAATTTAGTAAGCAAATCAGAACAATTTGGGAGATGGGCAGCAGGAGTGATTTTAAAGCTGCATCTGTCCATATACACATCCTGCGGCCATTCTGTAGGATTAGCCAAGTTTTACAAATGAGAAAATATGGAAACATAAACATGAAAATATTTCCCAAGGTCATGATGAAAGCAGTAGTGGAGAGGATTAGGGGCTGAATGCTGTTTCTCCTGGGCCTATTTCTGAGCTACTGGACAACACAGCTTCCTGAATGCAGATGTTAAACAGGTTTTTGCCTTTAAAATAAAGGTTTAAAAGGTTAAAAAAAACTCTTTAGAAAATTTTTTATTTGTATTCCAAATTTTTAAAAAATTTCTTCACATTGATTCTTACAATTCTCTTGTATATCCTTGAGTAACTTAATAATCAACCTTTAGAATTTTTTGTCTGGTATTTCAAAAATTTCATCTTGGTTTCAATACATTGCTGGAGAGTTAGTATGATATTCTGGGGATGTTATATAACTGTTTTTTCATATTGCCAGAAATACTTTTCTGGTTCCTTCTCATTTGGGTAAACTATTTCTAATTATTTTTGAATTTATTTTTGATTTGACTGTGGTTTTTAAATTTCTTTCCCCTGTTGAGGATATGACAATAATGTTTATAGTTTATTGCAACCTAATTTGGCTCTGGGTGCATTCAGTGGTGAAGACTCTATGAGTTTGTTGGTTACAGAGAGTCTTATATGATGTTTTTTTCAGTTGCTGGTTGTAGTAGTGATGTGTTTGGTATGTGAGTAGGTTTACTGTCTCCTGTGGAGTCAGAAGTGCAGAGGTCTCATGAAGCTTATGTTGTTCCCCAGTGATGTGCACTCACTGACTTATTTATTTATATTTTTCCCCAATATTTTATTCACTAGGTTGAACAGTTTAGGCTTCAGGCCAGTTAAGTGTTGTCCATGGGTAAATAAAGCAGGCTAAAGCAGGTTGGTACATGCAATACCTAATGGTGGGCAGATGTCTCAGCCATAACAAAGGTGGCCAGGGGAGCTCAAAGTACAATGCATTGAGATCTTTTCAAGGGGAAGGGAGGGTGCCATCCCAGTTCTCCTACCAGTCTCCCGACTCCTACCAGGTCAGCAGGAAAGAGATCCTCTTCCTACTTCTACTCCTGACCCAGTGTTCCGGCTATTGAGATCAGACAGGTGTCTGCTTTCATCTGCAGAAATGATGATGTTCCATGTGGAGAGGGATTGTGACTTTCCCTTTCATACAAGCCTGAACCTGGAGGGCATTCCTTCTGTGGGGTTTCAGTCACCATGAAGTGTTCCAGAAAGGTTGTCTACAGGTGCCCCCACACTGAGCTTCCATGGGAGAAACTCCAGCTGTGTTTGCAGTGGTGGATAAGGGGGAGAAGAAATCTCCTTCTCCAGGACCCTTCATGAGGATCAAGGCTGCTTGTCTATTGGGGTAGAGCTGTAGACTTTCCCCAGTGAGCCCAGCAATGCCCCTGTCTCTCTGCTGAGAGAAACTTCTCACAAGAGAGAAGTTCTGGGACTCAGGGCCTGCATCTGGATTCTCTTATCACACGGGGTGCTCCCTTGTGGTGCACTTCCCTTTCCCCTAGGATGAGAAATCCCTGAGGGCCAGATTTCTGTGAATGCTGCTGCTGCTCTGGGTCTAGCCACCCAGCGGGGCTGCCACATTCCAGGCTGGTGATGAGGAATGTCTGCAAGGGATTCAGTGATGTGACCTATCCTCAAATCTCCTAGCAGCAGGTACCAGCACTAGCTCTGATGGGGGAGCAGGGGAGTGACATAGACTCTGTGAGATTCCTTGCTTATAAATAGCCTTAGTGTGTAGGCTTTCTCAAATGCCAGTTGTAGTAGTAACAAACTGGCCATATGGACAGACTCAAGACCTCCTGGTTAGCCAGAGTGATGCAGACAATGGTGATAGCTGAGATCATGCAAAAGTTTTGTCCTTTGTGGGCACTGTGTTATTCTGCCTGCAGATGTTGTAATGGACTGTCTAAATTGGGCTCCAGCCAGAGGGTTGCACTTGCAAAGGAGCACCTGCTCCAGTGGTAGCAGTGGGATTTGTGCTTGCCTTATGTTTCCCTGAGGAGGTACTCTGGTGTCTTAGTCAATGGTAAAGGCCATGGAGCTCCCCAGAATTTCTGTCTGTTGTGTTAAGTTACCAAGGTAGGTGGAGGGGCAAAGCCAGGTCAGGGCTGGGCCAGGTAAGTCCATGCCCTGGTTCCCTTCATGCAGGCACAAGCAGCTGTCTCAATGGGGATCAGAGTGCAGTTCTCTGACCCCTGGGGTAATGTTCCAGGGAGGAGTGCAGCTACCTCCATTGTACAAAAGAATTTTTGGGGTAGTGAGGAGTAGCAGGTGGCAGTATGCTCTATCCAGATCCCTTGTAGCTGGCAAGGCAGGTCTGACAGCCATAACATTCCACTAGCAGCAGATGGATGGATTCCAAGCAGTCTGTGCTCAGAATTCAAAACTGCCCAAGGTGGAAACCATGGCTTTCAGGCCGCACCCCTCCTGGTCTGCCCATGAAGCAGGGGCATCCACCTCCTGTGCCTGTGGCTATAGCATACTTCCCTCTTGCCCATTGGATCTGGCCAAGGGGGTTCATCTTCACTCAAGATTATATTGGGAACCCTAATTAGGAACTTCTGTCAACCTGTGACTGCTGCCTGAGTTAGCTGGCTGGCTTCTGTAGTTCCCTGTAAGGTAGGATCAGGGTGGGCTTCCCTCTGTTCCACTGGAGTCTGAGAGTACATGCAAAGAATGTGCTGATGCCACTCTGAAGCAGGATATTTCCCTGACCCCTTCACAGGACTTGTGAAGGGGGTGCCCCCTTTACAAGTACTCTCAACTCTTCACATGAGGAAGCATGTGAGTGAATGAGGTGGGAACTGGAGTACATAACTGCTGAAGTGAGCTGGCCACTCCAGCACCAGCAGGGGTGAACTCCACTTACTGGGACCCGCTGTGCTCCACCACTTGTGGGAGGGAGTATGCAGGTGAGTGGGTGCAAGAGTTCGGGTGTCGGCCGGATACACCTCCATGCTGGCCCTGTGGCAGCATCTGGGAGGAGATGCCCCCTGAAGCCCCAGAGGGTGTGTTATAGTGCTCTTTTAGCTTGGCTGCCTGCAGACAGCTTAAATGTTAACAGCTCAGTGGACCCTCTACATTTTCATGTGAGGCAGCTGCCTTCCACCAGCAAGGGCAAAGGGTCAGTGTGACAGCCTTTTGCATCCGCACTCATGGTTCCTGAATTCTTGTCTGGCATCCAGGAGAAATGAGGTTGCACAAACAAATCGAAGGATGGTAAATGTGGGAGACTTTTTTGCCGATAGAGGTGGCTCTCATTGGGAAGAGGAGCTTAAACGGAGATATGTTGGGAAGATAATCTTCCCCTGAGGTCTGGCTGTCTCTGGTCTGATTCTTCTCTGAAGTTATGCCTCTAACCTGTCTCTCTGAAGTTAAGCCACTTCTCTCCAATGTCCAGCCATAGTCTATGATGTCCAGCTGCTTCTCCTCTCTGCTGGCTAAGCCTGGGTTTTTTATGGGCACAGGATGAAGGTGCAGGGCCAACAATGGGTAGTTTTGGAAAAGGCAACATTTGAGCAGGAAAACAGAAATGTAAGGTCTCACTTTGGGAGGTGGTTTCAGGCTTTTTGGCTTGAGGGTGGGGCCCTCACCAGGGACATTTTCTGTCCAGAATTTCCCTGTCTCCTGTCCCTATCAACTGCTTCTCATATAGTTCCCACCACTCACTAAATCAGCTCCTGCACAGGGTAGGGTTAAAGCATTCTCCTCAAGGCCTGGATGGTCAGTTTTCCCAGTGGGAGTGTATATCCCAGAGGCGGTCTCTCCCATCTCACACTCTTGGGACTTAGAGTTTTCTGCCTGGCTCACAGTGTAAGCTGGAGCCTTCTACTTCTTTCAAAGGGTCTGTGGTTTCTTTCAGTTTTCCTGTTAATTTCCTGTGTTGTGTCTTGGAAAAAATGTTCACAACATGAGTCGGTGTACATTATTTTGTCTTTCCAAGTGGGAGAGGCATGCTAATGATGCCTTCAATCTACCATCTTGAAAAAAAAATCCTATCACCTAGAATTATGGCAGGAGAAAACACCTCTGATTCAGTGTCCAAGTTTTTGATAAAGGTGAGATAGTTATCAGTCAAGTAGAAGCTGGCACGTGTAGATGGAATCATCAAAAATATGTATTCCATTTTACAATATTCCACTTTATGGAAGTGAAAAAGCAATGATGTGAAAGTGATAATCCTGAGAAAATAGATGGTTGATTTTTCCATCTTACCAAAGCCTAAATGTGTTATTTGTGCTACAGCAAAATGGGCAGGCCTGCTCTAAAGTTAACTGCAAGTGAAATGGTGTCATCAAGGGAGAGCCATGTATAAGTCAAAGTAAGAAAATATAGGAGATACCCGTAAAAAAGGTGACAATAGCAAATGTGTTTGTCAATCAGTTGACATTATTTATTTCTTTTTTTGACACAGTCTTACTCTGTCACCCAGGCTAGAGTACAGTGATGTAATCTTGGCTCACTGCAACCTCTGCCTCCCGGGTTCAAGTGATCCTCGTGCCTCAGCCTCCTGAGTATCTGGGATTACAGGAGTGCACCACCTCACCTCACTGGCTAATTTTTGTATTTTTAGTAGAGATTGGGTTTCACCGTATTGGTCAGGCTGGTCTTGAACTCCTGACCTCAGGTGATACACCCACCTCGGGCTCCCAAAGTGCTGGTATTACAGGCGTGAGCCCTCTGCCCAGCTGTTGATCAGTTGACATTAATCAGAATGTAATACTCTACTCCCATAAATGTTATAACATAATAGATACTATTATAATAATCCCAGTTATCTCCCAGTTATTGGGTTGACTGAGTTTTGTGATATCCAACAGATTCTCTGGGACCTGAAAAATTGTGAGTCCTGACGGAAAACTGCTGACAAGTTTTATCTCAGGATATAGCAAGTGGATTTCTTAGTTTTGTGAATCCAGGATCACTTTCTTATTTGTGAAATTATAAGTGAGGCTAAATCACTGGACCTCTGGCCAGTCCTTCTTTTAAGAATAACTTAAACAGACTTAGTCTTACCAAAAAATAGCTTAAAACTTTGACCATTTTTCATTCTATATCTGAGCAGAGATGGTGAGAGACAGACATTTATATCAGGTAGCTTGGAAGGAAGACATTCATAATATTCAGATGGGATCAGTTCCAGTGGTGGGTGTCAGTGAACCTGCCAGCCTGCTGAGTCTGAAGTAATTGCTGCTTGCCTAAGGCTTTCCTGGTTCTTTGGGTGAAAGATATTGACAGGTAGAAAAAGGCTTGTAAAGGATTTTCCTCCTGATTTATAGAGATCCCACATGATGCCTGTGTGTTTCTATGTGTGTTTCGTGGGGGTGATGTATTTCCACTTTGCAGCTTGCTTACTTTGTGTTCACAATTGTGTCACCCTCTCCCCAAAGATCAATGTATCTGAGGCAATGAGAGAGGACTGATGCTTTGCTGTGAGTAGGCTGCTTATAAATGATTGCTTAGAGTCAAGTAGAACACAAATGAGTGCTTCCAAGAGCTAGGGATGAGCAATGTCTGCAGGGACACAGTTCCTTCAAATCTACTTTAACTCACGCCAGAGGAGAACTGAACTGGAGACTAACACAGAGTAGTCTTCTTTGACCAAACATAGTTTTCCCTCTTTAGTTACTGACACAATTTAGGTAAAACACAGATTCCTTTTCTAAATGTTCAGCAGAAAATCCAATTTGTTGTATCTGTGAATATTTTAATGAAACCCAAATAATCTCATATTTAAAGGTGATATACTAATAAGATTAAAAAAAACAACTGTATATACTGTTGTATTTTTGATGAGTCAGACCAGGATTTTAAAATTAGAAGAGGAAAGGTATAAGGGATGGAAGAAAAGACCCAGTAGTGCATCTAGGGTCTGGTTACTGGAACGAATAGGTTTTAAAAACTCTTAACAATCAATTATAGGATATTGAATGGAAGATATTCAGTTATTATTTCAATAAGGTTATTGAACTGTTTAAAATACTAGGATTATAAGGAATAAAAATGCGATCTAGATACACAGGGAATTCAGTCTATTTGATGATACAGACATGTCTAAACAGTGTCATCTGCATCATTTTGGGAAAATATAATCACGTTATATTTTTTTCCAGTTTATTATGCAAGCCCTCATGAACTTGTATTCTTTCTGATTTTTCAAGCATCTTGAAGTTTATATAGGCAAAAGACGTATGTCTGAATTATGAAATCTAATTGTGTTTTTTGGTTGCTAAAATGTGACGTCACCATTAAACACTGTTTCTTTGGAGTCGGATGAATACTTGTCCATACCTTTGTGATGCCTCACTGAAACAGACTTCTGAACAGGCTGTGGCAATGCACCCATCCTTGGAATTCAAGATGAGAGAACTTTGTTCATCTTCAAGGTTAGCCACTATTTTCTAGCTGACTGGCTCAACTTCATGTGCTCAGGGAACTGGCCTTCTTCCATGAAATGCTTGGCTGTTGTGCTGAGCCTTGGTCAGTAGCATAGACTCCTCGTTCCCTCATGGTCATTGCCCAATGAGAATTTTGAATCAGAAATTAGTTGGAGTCACTTTGTCCAACTAAATTTCCATAATTGTGACTCTTCTGGAAAAGTAATTGAGTTCTCTGGTACTTCCTTCTCAATAGGCACCTTTATTTCCTTGCATAAACTTTCTTACCCACTTTCCAATAAATTATGCCTATGTCACAGTGAAGGGCAGCATTCAATATTTATGGGTGTTTCCTACCTGCCTTATATTTGTGCTGAAGTAGAATGGTAATATAATAATGAAATGTACTTCTTTTTTTTGGGGGGGGAAGAGTGATTAAGAAACTTTATTACAGAAAATGAATGCATCCAACGTCCCCAAATACACTTGTGACAAGAACAGACACACACAGGAGACACAGACAATAGTCACTACATCACGGCCTGGTTCTTTCTGAAGGATAAAACGTCATTCAAGAATGGGATGAGGTGGTTAGAGGGAGTAGGTACTATCCTTTTAAATGGAAAAAAAAAATTTTAAAAAAAGCAACAGGTTGACATCTTAAGAACACACAGTGAGCCCAGAAATCAAGCTAAGCCTAAGCCTTAGGTAACATCACGCCATTTACATCATCTCAGAGAAACTAGGGCATTATTCCACTAGAGGAGCAATCTTGTGACAGTGTGAAAACATTGAGTAGTGATCTTGCTGCACCAGCTATTGGACCAAGTGGCCTCAATTTGACAGCCTCTTTAAAACTCAATGTTTGCCTAATCAAAGATCTGTCAGGTCCTGGATGAGTACAAGTTATGGTCATGGCCACAGCCTGATCTCTATGTACTCATAGCCATTCCCTCTCCCATCAGAACTGTTTGTCCTGATTGTGTTCTCTAGTTCTAGAAAATGACCACTAATTTAAAAAACTCAGTCGTGAGGTTTGCCCAGAGGCACTTGTTCCAGAATTGCCCCTCCTGCTTCAGCCATGTCCTTGTCATTTGGCATTCTAAGCTAAAGCTTTAGCTTCCCAATTTGTGATGTGCTAGGCCAAGATTCGGGAGCTGTTGCCAGCCTCGTCAAATACGGAAGAGAAACAACCTGTAGTCAAAAGGGAGTGATTTGTTAAGTGGTGCCCATCTATCTCATAACTAGATGTACCAACCAGGGAAGGGCAAAGGAAGGAAAGTGGTAATTTTTGTGCTTCCAAAGTAGCTAAGCAGAAGTGGGGAGGCAGTTTAGCCAAATGAAATGTACTTCTAAGTGATTTTTTTCTTTTTGGTCTCTATCATGTAGCTAGAATTAGCTGACTTAAAAAAAGTCACTTTTATTTAGCACTGGGTAGCAAGGATAGTTTCTCGAGATGCTAATTTTTACTTTGTTCTTACTGCTTTATAGTTTCTCACACATCTCAAGAAGGTGTCATGGCTCTTTTGTAGTATTTCCTCCCTATTGGTTTTGATTTGGCTAATTAGAATGTATTTGAACGTCCTAGACAGAGGAAAAGGTAGACATGAGTATTAGATTTTAGGGCTAGACCTGAGTAAAAGTGAAATACCTGAAAAATCTCTGAGACTAAGTATAAGGATGAGGATGGCAGAAACTATGGGCTTTTTGTTGGGGATCCACTCAGGGCAGACAATTTGGCTCCATTTACATGTAGGTTATGAGATGAAGAATTTCTCCCCATGTTGGAGACATGGAATACTAACCATCCTGGAAGTGTGAGTCTCAGCAAAACTGGGGAGTTCTGGACTCCCTTTCTGGAGAAATCCAGCTTAGGTAATAAGCATGTTGGCGGAGATAAGTATGGTCTAATGACTACAGAACTCTTCCACAAATGATCTCTTGCTAAAATGCCAAGACCCTCATTTATAATCCTAAGAAAACCTCAACAATGATTGAGAAGGAATGTGCTACCACCCTTGTGCTGTGGTATTTATGGGTCCCTCAATATTCATCTGTTGGAAACTTAATCGCCAGTGCAACAGTATAGAGAGGTGTAGCTTTTAAGAGGTGATTAGGCAGAGTCCATTATGAATAGATTAATGCCACTATTACAGAAGTGGGTTAGTTTCTGTGGGAGTGGGCTCTTAATAAGAGAAAGAGATTGGCCCTCTATTGCCCTCTCTTGCATACTCTTGCTCTCCCATCTTCTGCCATGGGATGATGCAGCAACAAAGCCCTCATAAGATGTTAGCACCTTGGTATTGGACTTCCCAGCCTGTAGAACTGTGAGAAATTAATTTTTCTTTTTAAAAACTACCCAGTCTGTTGTAATCTGTTGTAGCAACACAAAACTAAGACACCTGGCTAAAGGTGGACTTGAAGCAAATTGAACATCATTTAAAACATAATTGATTTTTTGGCATCTATTAATAGGTACTATGCAATTAAGACCATATTTGTTCCTCATTGAAGATAAACTTTTGCCAGGGAAGTTTTACAAAGGAATAATAGTTTAGGCAAATCTATTTTTTTTTTTTTTTTTGAGACAGAGTCTTGCTCTGTCGCCCAGGCTGGAGTGCAGTGGCACGATCTGGGCTCACTACAAGCTCTGCCTCCTGGGTTCATGCCATTCTCCTGCCTCAGCCTCCCCAGTAGCTGGGACTACAGGCACTCACCACCACACTTGGCTAATTATTTGTGTATTTTTAGTAGAGATGGGGTTTCATTGTAGCCAGGATGGTCCGATCTCCTGACCTTGTGATCTGCCTGCCTCGGCCTCCCAAAGTGCTGGGATTACAGGCATGAGCCGCCGCGCCCTGCCAGGTAAATCTTGATGGATGAGTAGAATTTCATTAAGTAGAGAAGCAGATACGGAGGTTTCTAGGAAGAGGAATTATTTTAAGGAAAGGTGTAGAGACACAGCATCTCAAAGCATATTAGGAAAGAGCAAGCAATCTAGAGTAACCTTGCAGGTTGCAAAGTAAGAAGCCTGTGTAAAAATACTAGAAGGTAGGTTGAGCTTCCTTGTGAGAGACCTAGAATGTCTTTGTCTAAAGACAATAGGGTTTTCCAGTAGGTAAGTCATAAGCCCCATTCAAATATTCATTACTTATTTATTCATTTAAAATTTATTGAGTACTATGCACTCTTCTGGGTGCCTGGAATTTTATAGTAGAGAAACAAAGCTCCTGCTAACATTCCAAAGAAGAGACAGAAAGCTATGAAAACATTATCAAATGGATAATATAATGTTAGAGAGTGATAACGTGCTAGAAGCCAAAGTGAAGTGGGGCAAGGGCACGGGAAATTATGAGGAATGTTTTATTACAGGGATCCCTAACCCATCTCTGGCCTGTTAGGAACCGGGTGGCACAGCAGAAGGTGAGCGGTGGGTGAGTGAGCATTACCACCTGAACTCTGCCTCCTGCCAGATCAGCAGTGGCATTAGATTCTCATAGTAGCATGAACTCTATTGTGAACTGCACTGTGAGTTCACAATCTAGGTTGCATGCTCCTTATGAGAATTTAATTAATGCCTGATAATTGGAGTGGATCAGTTCCATCTCAAAACCATGCCCTCCACCCTGTACCCCAGGAAAAATTGTCTTCCACCAAACCGGTTTCTGGTGCCAAAAAATTAGGGACTGCTGTTTTAGTGGATAGGAGAGCTAAGGGAAATCTCTCTGGAGAGAAATAAGGGATGCAAATACTTGATGTAAGAAGAGTTGAGACAGAGGGAGCAGCAAATGCAAAGGTACTGAAGTAGGAGTGTGGTTGGTATTCCCCAGCAATGGCAAAGAGCAGGTGGTAGGGGATGATGTCAGAGAGATCCAAGCTTGTAAGACCATTGAAAACATTTTGAATTCTATTTTAAATGTGCTGGGAAATATCACAGGGCTTTGAGCAAGGCTGCAGCCTTATGAGCTTCATGCCTTTAAAGGATAACCCCATTTACTGTGAAGAGAACTGATTGTAGGAGGGTCAAGAGTGGAAGCAAGGAGAGGGATTAGGATGCCATTGTAGCAGTCCGGGCCAAAGAGGAGGTAGCAGTCCGGGCCAAAGAGGAGGTAGCAGTGTAGAAAGTAGAGTAGAGAAAAGGTCCATAGGTAGGTTTGGGACCAGAAGGTAAAGAGCCTTTTTAGTAATATTGACAAGTAGAGTTTATTCTGCAATCTGCAATTAAGTTAAAGTGCTGCTAGTTCTTTACTATCAGAATTTTCACTCAGCCTTCATCCCTATAACTTGAGGAGTCCTACCTGGAGATGTGGTCAGAGGTATGCTCACTGTTCAATTGTAAGCAATGCATAATGACATCTTTTCTCCTAGGTTGCCACACTGTATAGCTACGTTAACGTGATAACCCTCTCAAATCTTCTTAGAAGTAGATGGGTTAAAAACATAAAAAAGAGAGCAGAGTTATGAAGGCATTTTTTTTGTAGGATACAGATTATGTGCTTTTAGCTTCAGAAAATAAAATAAAACAATTTTTTTTTTTTTTGAGATGGAGTTTTGCTCTTGTTGCCCAGGCTGGAGTGCAATGGCACAATCTCGGCACACAGCAACCTCCACCTCCCGGGTTCAAGCAATTCGTCTGCCTCAGCCTCCCAAGTAGCTAGGATTACAGGCATGCACTACCATGCCCAGCTAATTTTTTTGTATTTTCATTAGAGATGGGGTTTCTCCATGTTGGTTAGGCTGGTCTCAAACTCCCGGCCTCAGGTGATCTGCCCACCTCAGCCTCCCAAAGTGCTGAGATTACAGGTGTGAGCCATGACATTAGAACAGAAAACAATTTTAAAAAGGCAAGTGTACCGGTAAATCTATTTACTAAAGCTAAATTCCCAAGT
This sequence comes from Pongo pygmaeus, assembly GCF_028885625.2. Taxonomy (NCBI): domain Eukaryota; kingdom Metazoa; phylum Chordata; class Mammalia; order Primates; family Hominidae; genus Pongo; species Pongo pygmaeus. The sequence goes on along the minus strand of NC_072378.2, from coordinate 104,105,605 downwards.
ATATTAGCTAATACAATTAAACTAAATAGATGGAATTATATAGTTCAACGCAAAATAATTTTCATGAATAATGCCACATTTCTTACTATTCCTGATAATGTTGCCTGTTAGAGATTTAAAAGACAATAGTAGACTTAGACAGCAATTAGTGAAGGTGTTCAAAAGGTATCCTGTAACATGATGGATAGTGGGTTGGAGAAGAGTGACGAACACAGAGAGACTATAGGAGGCTTTTAAAAATTCAAACAGACTGGATTGAGAGCTTGGAGGGAAACAGATTTTGAGGAATACTTCAGAGCTTGACTGGAGTGTAGGTCATAGTCTCTCTGGTCAAGGTGTTGGGTTTGAATCCTGGCTTTAACTGTTTCTAGCTATGGGACTTGGTAAATTAGTTAAGGTTGCCATGTCTCAGTTTCCTCATCAGGGATAAGAGTGCTTATCTCATAGGATCTTTACCAGGATTGAATTAGATTTTTCTACATACGGTTCTTAATGCAGAGAGTGACACATAAGTATTTAATATGGTTTACCTATATTATTGAACTGAGTAGAATTTAGAGACTAGATGCAAAGTGTAAAGATATGGAAGGAATAAAAAAAAATAGCCTTCAGTGTCTTATTTGGTTCTCTTGGTAGATGTTTCATCACATCTGATTCTATCAGTAATACATCTTAAAAAATTAAAAATGGAGTTTGTTTCAAACATGTTTATCTTTAGACACAGTACTTGTTACATACATCTAGAGTTCAGTTATTTTTACGTTGTATTGCATTTTATGGGTAAATCACAATGTATTTATCAATCAGGATGGATAGACATTTGGATTATTTCATTATGAACAATGTTGCTATACACATTGTTTTACATGTAGTTTGGTGCATGTATACATTAAGTTTGGTCAAGTATATACCTAGGAGTTTTTGTCAAGAGTTCCCCATGCAGCCCCTGTAAATATCATCCCACGCTTCTGGTCCTCTGGCTTTGCCTCCTCTTCCACTTTTGAACTTTAATGTGAGTGCTTTATACTGGCAAACTCTATACTAGAACCACAGGGGAAAGGGGATTCTCAAAAATGTAGTCCTTGACTTCTGTTTTTGTGATGCAGAAGAGAACTTAAAAGTGAGTACAGATAATGTTTAATTGACAACAGACTATAAAATAAACTTTTTGTATGTGTCTAATGGTCATGTGGATATTGCATTTTGTGTTGTATCTATTAAATTATCTTGCCCATTTTTCTATTGGTTTGTAAACCTTATTTATCTTAAGTATTTAAATATTCAAGATATGAGCATTTTATCAGTGATAAGTTTTGCAAATAACTTTCACTGCTCTGGTTTGCCTTTCCTCTCTTAAAGATTTCTTTTGATGAACAGAAGTTCTTAATTTTAATATAATGCCTTTTATTAATTCTTTCCATTATTGTTAGTATTCATCACGTGCTGTTTAACAAATCATCCTGTACCACTTGTCCAAGCTTTTATTTTCAACTGTTTAGAAAATTCTTTTAGGTATGTCTCTTATAAATGGTATTTTGTTATTCTACATTTTCCCCCGTGCCCAGTTAGTTACATATTTTTTATGCTGTTTTACAACCATTATTGTGGTTGCTCCAGGACAAAATACCTCCTTGACTTACCAATGACTATTCTAAATTGTACTCTTACCCTTTCCTTGAGAGTGCAGAAGTTCTGAAATGCTTTAGCATCATTGCCCCTCTATTCAAGTTATGGGATAGAAACATCAAGTATCAAAATTCTCTGTAAATTAAAAAAACCCAGAAAACATAATTACTATTATTTAATTCCATAAATATTATTGGTATTTATTTTATTCCCCCTTTTCCTTGTCCTTCATTTCCACCTGCATCTTATTTCAACTAACATTATTTTTCTTCTGCCTGAAGAATCGCCTTTAATATTTCATTTATTGTGGCCTACTGATAATGAATGCTGTCAGTGTTTCTTTATCGGAAAATGTCTCTGTTTTAATTTTCATTTTTGAAAGGTATTTTTCTTGGTATAGAATTAATATCGGTATTTATTTCCTTCTAGCAACTTGAAGTTATTTTATTATGTTCTGGCATCCACTGTTTTTTGTTGAGAAGCTAGGTGTAAGTCTGACTGACTTTCCTTTAAAGGTAATTTATCTTTTCTGTAGCTGCTTTTAAAATTTTTGGTTTTTGCTTTTCAGTCACTACCACAGTGTGCCTAGGAGTCTTTGCTTGTATTTATACTTCTTGGTGAGGATGACACATCTTGAAATTTATAGATTGAACTCCAATATATTGTGATTCTAACCCTATGAGTTTGTAGAGATTTTAGCTTAGAGTCAATTGAAAGTTCTGTTCAGCTGCTTAGCCTCTCACCTCCCTCTTCTGAAATGGTCAGGTACCTCCAGGCGAAAAGTAGCACCAAAGTTCATCTCACTGAATTTCCTTCTACCTCCATGTGTTTCCCTGTAGTTCTTGACTGCCTTGTTATCTTTCTGAAAGGAATAAGAAATCTAATCAATATAGTTTATTAAAAATACAGTATGGTGTTTTGAAATGAATTGTATTTGCTCTTTTAGAAAGGAGAATGTAAATACATCATAAGCTATTTTCCTTTCAACTGGATGCATGGTATAAGATATAATATCTTTGTTTCAAATTATAGCTTTAAATGTATGAATGGGTTATAACTGAGAAAAATTATCCTTGAACACGAATAATTATCTCATTCTGAATTTCTGTCTGCATTCTTTCTATGTAAGCTTAAGTATATCACAGACCTGCTAACGAGTCCCAGGACAACCTTTCAGTGTAAGTATTTTTCCTAGTAGCTTACAGAAATAATGTCCACTCTTACTTTGATATTTAACTCAGATTTTTAGTTAAATCAAGCTTGGTATATTAAAAGAAAGTAATTTAAATAATTATTTTAAAAACATCTTTTGTAAATTGTATTCTTTTTTGAATCTTTGGAAGTCTGCTTCTCACGTGCAGTTTATATTCACTAGCCATGAATAACCTCCATTTTTATATTTTGTTTTAAAATGAATAAAGTTATATTTCTAAATATATCATCAGAGGACTTCTGTACCTCTCCCTCCAATGAAGTGTGGTTATATAGGGCTGTATCTGCCATTTGGTGCTTCTGTTTCAGTATTAACATTTGAGAATAATTTCAGTTCCATTGTGCCTTACTAACAAAATAGAATAAAATCATTCATGGTAAAATAGGAGTCAAATATAATCTAAGGATTAATGGCATGTATCCCTGTATTAAAATGGCCTACAAAAAATACTGTATCTGGCTGAACTTGACATTGTGAGAAAAGATTCTGTTTTTGACATTTATTCCTACTGGAGAGTCACTTCATATAAGTCCACAAAATATTAAGTGCTTAATATTTTCTTAACTTGTTTTTCCTTCAAAGTAAGTAAAACATTTGGCAGGTTTATTGAACTGTTGATGCAGCATGATGCCTCAGGGAAGCTAAAACATTTTCAGTGAAATGCTTAAAATAATGACAGTTCATATCCTTAGTCAGGCCTGGGAATGCATATCAGGTGAGAATGATGAAAAAAAGCCCTGAGAATGGTGCAGACTAAAGGACTGAAACAGAAAACAAGATTAGACAACCACAGGAATAAACATTGATCTTTAACTGTTTACCATCTGAGTAAAACTGTTTTTCCTTGCGTACTTTTTTCTATTTTGCAAACAAAAGGAACTAAATAATTAATGTTTTATTTGTTATATTTTATACTCAGACTCCTTGTGAAAAGTCCTAAGCAGAGTTAATAAAATGATTTTGGAGTTTGTATAGTTTTTAAGTTAGATTGCAAAATTCACTTTCATGTATGATATTGTGGTGTATTTAGAGAAATAGTATCTGACTCATGAGTTACTGTTTCAAAAAACTTGTTTATAAATGAACTGTTTGGAGTTTGGAACTGATTTCAGGTAGAGTTAAGTTCTATATATCCTGCATATGTCTCTTTAGTATTGGAATTTCCTAGTTTAAATATCAGCTTTTTTCCCTGGAAAATGAGCGAGTTAAGGGCGCTACTCATGTTCTTGTTCATTCATTAAAAAGGCTGTACATAGCAATCACTTGGTGCTCAATAAACAATGAATAAATTAACTACAAAATAAGTTGTGTTTGTAGGCCAGGCCATAATAATCTGTGATAGCACTCTAAACACCAATGGCATTGATCATTTGGTCCAGAAAGCACAGAACTCTTCAAAGAGGTCAAAGAGGAAAAATTAGTGTAGAGGAACTTTGTCCTGCTTCCCTGGGGACAGGTCCAGTATGAAAGGTTATCTCGAAATATCTGATGCAAATCTTTGCAATCACCAGCACCTCCTCTGTGTTCCTCCCTTGTACCTGGGTAGCATATTTGTATTTCCAGTTAAAATGTACTTGATATAGCTTTCTGAGACCTTCAGGTTGTGTCAAATTTAAGGCAAGATTGCAAAGCATCAAGTATGCAAATACTTTCATTTTGGACTTCAAAGCTGTATAGTCTTAACATTTATATGAGAGAATCAACAGCATAATAAAATTTATTGTCAGTTATGTTTAAAACAAATTATTAATCTACAAATGCAAATATGAGTTTGAGCTGTATAAACAACTTCAGATGACAATATATAGGCAATAAATTACAGAGTGAAATTTATTTCTTAAAAATGCAAGTGAACCCATCTGGAAAATATGATAAAATGCTAGTAATTCAGTAAGAGAAAGGAATCTAGAAAGCAGTAATGACGGAGAGTCTTCTAGATGAATAATCGTTGGTACTGGATAAAAAATTAAAAATAAGCATTTGACTTTGGGGGTTGGTAAAGTACAACTTTTGGGATGCCTATAACAGTACAAATCTGTTAAAGCCCACAGATACAGATCATTCTCTTATGATTACAGGGATATAGTTTCAATTTTGGCCACTTGTACTGAGAAAGTTTCAGTCAGTGAAAGGGAATGTTGATGAACTCGAAGGAGGTAACAGGAATAATTATGTCTCTAGAAAAACCCACTTTGGAGGAAATGTTCAGATAATAATACAGTTTAAACTGCATAAGTCAGATCAATGAGAAATTATGGCCCTCCTTATATGAAGATAGTCTATAAACAATAGCAGCAGTGGCAACAGCAATAATAAAAAGGTTTAAATGTCTTTAAGAGTCATATGAAAATAGAAGCAGGAGTTACCTAACAGTTAGAAATATAGTACTGGACATCATTAAGAAATATAATAAAGCAGTTTACTGGTAAAATTGTGCACTTGCCTGGGGGCACTGTAGACTTTTCTTTACTGAAATATGTTAGTAAAAGTTGATTTAGAATAACAATGTGAAACTCTTCTCCAAAAATGTCTTAACATACCTGTAACTTTTTACTTTATCTTGTGTTAAAGTATCTTGATCATCAGTAATTGGTGCTAGTAATGGATTGATTCAATTTTTATACTTTTTCTTGGAATGCCTTTCTTTATAATTAGCTAATCATCATTTAAATAAGCTGACTTTATTTTAGCAAAAACCATTAAGGAAGGTTGTTATTTACATCATTAATTTCTCTCCAGAACTTCTAATTTTATTACTGGAGGCATAGATGGAAACTGTAATTAGAAAAAAAGTCATTCAAACTGGCAGTGTCATTTCTTCTTTTTAATCCAGGTATGCTAAAACCATATTAATAAGTACCCTTCCAAAGAGAATACTTATAAAACCAGTTCAAATAATCAAAGTATTAACTAGATCAATCAACCTTAATATTTATACATTTAATACTCATTATTTTTCTATATAATATTAGGTATACAGAATAAACATATTAGTAACATAAATTTTTCTCTCAGTCCTTAGTGTTACTATAAAGTAAATAAAGTGTTAAAAGCTCTTAGAAAATATCAGTTAATTCGCTTCAAAAGGGCAAAGTTTGATAAATTATTCTCCTTTATTGTCTATTTGGATTTATATATTTTCTAATGCCCCAGCTAGTCATCATTTCTCTTACTCAAATGAATGATTAAATGTACTAATGTTTTCCATCTTTCATAGCCTGACAAATTTTAAGTAGTGCTTACATGATATGATTATTTTGAGATATTTCTAAGTTAATCCCTTAATTTTCTGTTTATTGTGAAAAATACATATCAAGGTTAATGTCTCTTTTTACATGTCAGTGTTTTTCTTCTCTCATCCTGTAATATGAGTAGTAGTATTCAAGCAAAAAGGATTAATAGATTACCAAAAAAGGTTGACATTTTACAGTGTGTAACGTGATAACTCGTAACTAAGATAAAAAAGCATTCATTCTAATTCTATATGTAATGTAGGTCTGTAAGTGCAGTTGCTTTTATCATAGTTATGAATTATCATGTTGCACTCCACAAAGCGACAACCTTTCTTTGCTAATCTATTAACTCTTCCTGCTTGAATAATAAGATTTCTTATATCAGGCATCTTAGTTCTTAGATAAGAAAGGCATTTCTTTATAAGAAGAGAGCATAGTGGGTTTCTCTACTTAACAGTTTTGTGAAAAGTCTCCAGTTTGAGTTCTGAAGATTATCTTTTATTCTATACTTACTATAATTATCAGAAATTATCTATTCAACGTATGTGAAAGGTGCTTATTTTCAAATAGTTGCATTTTTTAAATGAATGAAGAAATACATTCATAATGAAAATATTAGAAACCTTTAATTTTTAAAATGAGTTCATCTTCTGTTCATTTCAGTTATAAAGGGGGAAACTCTAATTCTAACAGAAAAGCAGAATTAGTGAAATCGTATTTAAACACACAATGACTTAGTTATAAATATCTTAAGGGGATATGACAATTAAAAATCAAACTTAATTTTGGGATGTTATGCCACAATGTCATTTAACAAAAGAGAAATTCCTGGTTTGAAGATCTGAGAGATGATAATTTGAGGCTAGTTAAAACACCTGGCCATCAGAAGTGTCAAATATTTGAACTATCAGTGTATTATTAGAGCCTGGTTCTGCATGTATGTGAGTGGATTTCAATATCATGGATTAGGTTCTCATATGTCACATTTTACTTGTTATTTTTCCACTTGTGATATAAACACCTTGAGGGCAGTGGTCAGATTACAGAATTTTTTTCCCACCCACAGCTCACAGTTCTTTGCACATAGTAGGGGAGGAATAAGTGATGTATTCACAAACATGAATGTTCTTAATAAAAACAAAGAATGATAAAGTACCTTCTCAAAGAAATGTCAGCTACACAGCACTATTTTGAGAAAACGTAGTGAGGAAAAAAGAAAGAAGAGAAGATTTAATGAGATATCTCCTGTCAGGCTCTCTGCTTATAGAAAACACAGTAACAAAGATCAAAGAGCCTGCCATAATCATACTGTTCATCACTGACAGAAATAGAGTGAACATATGTCCATTGTAGTGATGATTTTTCAAAGTCTTGGAGTGTTTTGGAACTGATTGGGTGTCTTTTCATACTTGGAACTTAAGTTGGAAAAGATTCCAGAGGAGGTTTAAAAAATAGTCTAGCAACCCATCAGGATTTTCCTAGACTCGTTGAAAGATAAGAATTTTGAACTTGGATTCACATACTGTGAATATTGGCATTCATTTCATATGACATTCTTGGTTAGCTTTTTAAAAAACTGTTTCTGGGGATTAGGCTTGGCTGTGTTTACAGAGAGAGGGATAATAGCACATAAAGAATTAAACATAGAATTATAAAACACATTTCTCCAGAGCTCATTTCAATGATATGAATGTGATAAAACCATCTTTCTGGAACCCAGCCTTTTTTTCATAATGTAAGAGAAACTAACCAGGTAGGGCCCATTTTATTGTCTTCCAGTGGCAAAATGAAGCAGTGAGAAGTGGCAATTATTCAGGTCATTTAATAGGATATTTCTGTCACTTTTATATTGGCTTTGTAAGGTCAGACCTTCGGAGGCTGAATTTGCCACTTTCCCCAAGGGAATACCCATCTTAGAAAGCGATATTTTTTTCTGTGAAATACAATTCGGTATTGTTATGGGAGAACCTTTTTACCCCTTTCTCCTTTCAAAGAGTCTTCATTATTATTCACTTTTGGCTTCTGTTTGCCCAACTTCCCTGGGTATTAGGAAGAGGGAGGTGTGTCTGCATATATAGCTAGCTTGCCCCTCTCTCTTTCTACCCTCTGGCGTCTAGCTCCCTTCAGGGAGCACAGGGTCTGATCTGTTCTTGGCCATGTAGCAAATGTGGTAGCCATAGCCCTGAACTTTTAAGAGAATCCTACTATTTACAGGTTTGCTGTGATTAGTTTTGTAAATATGCCTAATTTGGTGGTTATTAGGAAGCCTGTAGTTTCCCTAACTAAGCTTTCTTTACAAAGATCTATCAGGCTGTCAGACGACAAGGCTGGCATTTTTGATGACCTGACTCCTTTGTCTCAGTTATTTCAGGTCTTGGGTAGAAAAGGAGACGTCTTATACATTGGTCCTCTAAAAATCCTAAGACGTATGAAATTTTTAACCTTTACTAATATAGACGAGCTTTAAAGAAGACATAAAAAATAGCCCAGTGTGTTAGGGTTCTCCAGGAAAACAGAAGCAAAAGGAGATATACATGATCTGCCTTCTGCAAGCTGGAGACCCAGGAAGGCTTGTGATACAGTTTGAAGGCCTGAGAGCCAGAGAGCCAATGGTGTAGATTCCAATCCAAGTCTGAAGGTCTGAGAACCAGGAGCTCTGCGGGCAGAAAAGGATGAATGTCCATGCTGAAGCAGTCAGGCAGAGAGAATGAATCTTCCTTTCCTCTACCTTTTTGTTTTTGTCAGCCCCTCAATGAAGTGGACGATGTCCATCCACATTGGTGAGCATCCTTTACTCAGTCTAAAGCAGGCAGTACATTTCACTCAGTGTATTAGGGTTCTCCAGAGAACCAGTAGGAGATATACACACACACACTCTCTCTCACACACACACACACACACACACACACACACACGTATGTATGTATGTATGTATGTATAATGAGAACTTTATGGAGGCTGAAGTCTTACCATATGCCAACCACAAGTTGAGGGAGCCAGGAGAGCTGGTGGTGTAATTCAATTCAAGTCCATAGGCCTGAGAACCAGAGGAGCTGATGGTGTAGATCCAAATCCTAGGGATGGAGAAAATGAGATGAGATATCCCAGCACAAGCAGGCAAGGAGGAAACAAAAGGGATGAATTCCTGCTTCCTCCACCTTTTGTTCTGTTCAAGCCCTCAGTGGATTTGACAATATCCACTCACTTTAGGCAGGGCAATGTACTTTACTTAGTCTGCAGTTTCAAATGCTTATCCCATCCGGAAACATCTCCACAGAGACACCCAGAAACAACGTTTAACCAAATATCTTGGCATCCCATGATCCAGTCAAATTGACACATAAAGCTAACTATCACAACCATAATTATGAAAAAGTTTGCAAACTTAATAAGCTTTAGCTCCTACTAATCACTGTTTTTGTAATGAAGTGATCACACCTCTTTTCTTAGATTCCCTTCTTCAGCTACATGCTTCTCTCAGACTTCAGCTTTCTTATTAAAAATTCAGTGCTATTCCAACCTATCATCACCAGCATGCCAGATCTTTTACTTCATGCTTCCTGACTAGAAAAATATTAACTGGTCCATGGAATCCATATTTCACCCAACACTACTAACAGTAAAGTTAGATATGGTAGTTATGTTTCCCATAGTTCATTTTTGTACTTTGAGATTTATTAATATCACTGTTGTATCTTTTTCAGAATGTTCACTGTTGACGTATAGAAATACTACTGATTTTCATATGTTGATTTTGTATCCTGCAGCTTAACTGAATTTGTTTATAAGTTTTAAGAGCTTTTTGGTGGAGTCTTCAAGTTTTTCCAAATATAAGATCATATCGTTTGCAAACAAGAATAATTTGACTTCCTCCTTTCTAGTTTGGATGCCCTTTATTTCTTTCTCTTGTGATTGCTCTAGCTAGGACTTCCAGTGCTATGTTGAATAGCAGTGGTGACAATGGGCATCCTTATCTTGCTCCAGATCTTAGCAGAAAGGCTTTCAGTTTTTCCTTATTCACTAGGATACTAATTGTGGATCTGTCATATATAGCTTTTATTGTTTTGAGGTATGTTCCGCTATCAGCAGTTTTTTGAAGGTTTTTTATCATGAAGGGATATGAAATTTTATCAAAAGCTTTTTTAGCATCATTTGAAATGTTCATATGGTGTTTATCCTTCATTCTGTTGATATGATGTATCACATTGATTTGTGTATGCTGAAACATCCTTGCATCCCAGGGATAAATCTAACTTTGTCATAATGAATGATCTTTCTAGTGTATTGTTGAATTTGGTTTGCTAGTATTTTGTTGAGGATTTTTGCATCAATATTCATCAGAGATAATTTTCTTTTTTTTTTTATATGTCTTTGTCTGGTTTTGGTATTGGGGTAATAGTGGTCTTGCAGAATGAGTTTGGAAGTATTCCCTCCTCCTTTTTTATTTTCTGGAATAGTTTGATTAGTACTGGTATTAATTCTTCTTAAATGTTTGGTAGAATTCAGCATTGCATCCATCAGGTCCCAGGCTTTTCTTTACTTGGAGACTTTATTAAGGCTTTTATCTCATTACTTGTCATTGATCTGTTCAGGTTTTGGATTTCTTCCTGGTTCAATCTTGATAGGTTGTATGTATCTAGGAATTTGTCTATTTCTTTTAGGTTTTCCAATTTATTGGCATATAGCTGCTCATAGTAGCCACAAATGACCCTTTGAATTTCTGCAGTATCACTTGTAATGTCTCCTTTTTCATTTATGATTTTATTTATTTGGATCTTCTCTCTTATTTTAGTCTGGCTAAAGGTTTGTCAAATTTGTTTAACGTTTCAAAAAACCAACTTTTTGTTTATTCATTTCAATTTCATTTATTTCTGCTCTGATCTTTATTATTTCTTTTCTTCTAATGTTGGGTTTGGTTTGCTTTGCTTTTCTGGTTCTTTAAGGTGCATTATTAGATTGTTCATTGGAAGTTTTTTCCTCCTTTTTGATGTAGACGTTTATTGTTACAAACTTCCCTCTTAGTACTTCTTTTGCTGTATCCCATAGGTGTTGGTATGTTGTGTTTCCATTATCATTTGTTTCAAAAATTGTTCCAATTTCCTTTTTAATTTCTTCACTGACCCACTGGTCATTCAAGAGCATATTGTTTAATTTCCATGTATTTGTATAGTTTCCAAAATTCATCTTATTATTTTCTATTTTTATTCCATTATGGTCAGATAAGATGCTTAATATTGTTTTACATTTTTGGGTGTTTTAAGACTTTGAATGTTTGTGACCTAACATATAATTTATCCTTGAGAATAATCTATGAACTGGGGAAAATAATGTGTATTCTGCAGCTCTTGGTTGAAAGGTTCTGTAAATATCTATCAGTTTCATTTGGTTTGTAGTGCAGAGTAAGTCTGATGTTTCATTGTTGATTTCTATCTGGAAGGTCTGTCCAATGCTGAAAGTGGGGTGTTGAAGTCTCCAGCTATTATTGTATTGGGGCCTATCTCTCTCTTTAGCTCTAATAAAGTTGTGTTGTGTATCTGGGTGCTCCAGTGTTAGGTGGATATATATTTAAAATTGTTATATTCTGTTGTTGAATTGACCCCTTTATCATTATATAGTGACCATCTTTGTCTCTTCTTATAGTTCATGTCTTGAAATCTATTTTCTCTGATATAAGTATAGTGACTCCTTCTTTTTTTTTGGTTTGCATTGACATGAAATATCCTTTTCCATTTCTTTATTTTCAGTCTATATGTGTCTTTGTAGGGGAAGTGTGTTTCTTGTAGGCAACAGATCAGTGGGTCCTTTTTTTTCATCCATTCATCCAGCCTGTGTCTTTTGATTGGAGGATTTAGTCCATTTACATTCATTGTTATTTTCCATAAGTAAGGCCTTCTGCCGTTTTGTTATTTGTGTTTTTTTTGTGTGTGTGTGGTTTTATGGTGTTCTCTTCCTTATTTCTTTCCTTCCTTTCTTTCTCTAGCAAAGGTGATTTTCTCTGATAATATGCTTTAGTTTCTTGCTTTTTATTTTTTGTTTCTCCATTGTATGTCTTTTGGTTCAAGGTTACCACAAGGCTTGCAAATACTATCTTATAATCCATTATTTTAACCTGATACCAACTTAACACTATTTTCATAAACAAACAAACCAGTAAGAAGAAAACTAATGCAAAGTCTACACCTTAACTTTGTACCCTACTTTTTTTTTTTTCTTTTCTGAGATGGAGTCTCACTCTGTCACCCAGGCTGGAGTGCAGTGGCATGATCTCGGCTCACTGCAACCTTTGCCTCCCGGGTTCATGCCATTCTCCTGCCTCAGCCTCCCTAGTAGCTGGGACTACAGGCGCCTGCCACCACGCCCAGCTGATTTTTTGTAGTTTTAGTAGAGACAGGGTTTCACTGTGCTAGCCAGGATGGTCTCGATCTCCTGACCTCATGATCCACCCTTCTTGGCTTCCCAAAGTGCTGGGATTATAGGTGGGAGTCACCGCACCTGGCCCTTGTACCCTACTTTTTAACTGTTTTTGTTTCTACTTATATCTTATTGTACTATGTCTTGAAAAGTTGTTGCAGTTTTGCCCCATAGCCACCACAGCAGGTAATGTGCTGAGTCTCACCTGAAGTCAGCAAGTCTCAGAGGCTCACCCAAGGCTCTTGATGTAGTACCTGGGCAATGCTGCTGGTTATTCAGGGCTCAAGGGCTCTTAAGTTAGTAGGTGATGAATACTGCCAGCACTGGGTCCTTTCCTTCAAGGTAGCAGGTTCTCTTCTGGCCCTGGCTATGTCTAGAAATGTCATCTGAGAGCTAGGGCCTAGAATGGCAGCCTTAGAACTCTGACCAGTGCCCTATCCTGTTGTGGCTGAGTTGGTATCCTAGATGCAAGACAAAGTCTTCCCCTCTCTTCCCTCTCCTCTCCTCAAGCAGAAGGAAGGGGTCTCTTTTGGAGCCTCAAGCTGTGCAGCCTGAGGTTGGCAGAGAGGTGATGCTAGCACTCCCTTGGTTGCCCCAGCTGTTGTTGCAGTATGTCTTGTGCTCCCCTAGTCCAGTGTCTCTGGGCCTAACTCAGCACTAGGATTCACCTAAGAGTTGTATTTCTTATGGCCTAGACTGCCTTTCATGTTTACTTGAAGACATAGAGTGTTGTAACCCTTGGTGAGGTTTGCAGGCACTCAATTTTGGACCACTGAGCTTGCTGATTCCCCCACTGGATAGGGCTGGTTTATATGCTGAGGTGGGTGAATATCAGCTGAGTTTGGTCTGGTTTTTCTTTCTGTTCTAACAGGAAAGCACTGAGTTAAATGCCTCATAATTGCTGTGTTTTTTCTCCCCCAGAGCCCAGAGATGCTCTTGGCACCACACTGCAGCATGTGAGGGTGGGGAAGGTGTGGTATCAGTGATTCTGGACTGTTTTTTCTATTTCTTCAGTGATTCTTTCAATAATGTAGAGTTAAAACCAGGTACTATGAGTGCTCACCTGATTTTTCCTTCTTATGAAACAATTAGTGGAGCTTTCTATTTTGTCATCTTGCTCTCAAATATGAGGTTTCTCTATTTGGGAGTTTGATTAAATGTCTTGAGGTAGTCTTGTTTAGCTTAAATCTGCTTGATGTTCTGTAACCTTCTTGTACTTGGAAATTTATATCTTTCTCTAGATTTAGGAAGTTCTTTTATTATCCCCTTAAATAATCTATCCCTATGTCTTTCTCTAACTCCTCTTTAAGGGCAATAAGTCTTAGATTTGCCCTTTTGACTATATTTTCTAGATTTTATTGGCATGCCTCATTCTATTTTAGTCTTTTTTCTTTTGTGTGTATTTTCAAATAACCTGTCTTCAAGTTCATGCATTCTTTCTTCTTTATCAGTTTCACTATTGGGAGACTCCAATGCATTCTTTACAATGTCAATTGAGCTTTTCAGCTTCAAAATTTGTGCTTTTTTTTTCAAAATTATTCCAATCTCCTTGTTAAGTTTATCTGATAGGATTCTGAATTTCTTCTCACTGTTAAACTGACTTTGTTGAGCTTCCTCAAAACAGCTGTTTTGAATTCTCTGTCTGAAAGGTCACGCATCTCTCTCATTCATTGATTACCAGCACTGTATTTTGCTTGTTTTGTGAGGTCATGTTTTCCTGGGTAGTCTTATCCAGGATAGTTCATCATTGTCTAGGCAATGAAGAGTTAGTTAGTTATTGTAGTCTTCACATTCTGGATTTGTTGTACCTGTCCTTCTTGGGAAGGCTTTCCAAGTATTCAAAGGGAATTGAGTGTAGTGGTCTAAGTCTTTGGTCACTACAGTCATATGTGCATTAGGAGGCACTCCAAGCCCAGTAACACTGACTTTTGCAGATACATATGGGTACCATCTTGGTGATCTTGGGTAAGATCCAAGAGATTTTACTGTGTTACCAGGCAGAGATTGTTGTTCTCTTCCCTTACTTTCCCCCAAACAGACCATCTCTCTGTGCTGAGCTGGTTGGATCTGTGGGAGGGGTGACACAAACTCCCTTGTGTCCCCACCACTGGGACTGTGCTGAATCAGACCTGAAAGTCAGCATAATACTGGATCTCACCCAAGTCTTGTGGCAACCAGGCTGGCTACCACCAATGTTCTCTTAAGGACCAAGGGCTCTTTGGACAGCAGGTGGCTAATCTAGCCAGGTTTATATCCTTCCCTTCAGTATGGTGAGTTCCTCTCTGACCCAGGGCAGATCCAGAAACACTATCCAGGAACCAAGGCCGGAAGTCGGAAACCTCAAGAACCTTCCTGATGCTCTATTCTACTGTGGCTGAGCTGGCACTCAAGCCATGAGAAAGTCCTTCTCACTCTTCTCTTCTCTCTACTTTACTCAAGTAGGAGTCTCTCCCTGTGGCCACCAATGCCCCAGGCCCATGGAAATTACTGCCTGGCTACTGCTGATGTTTACTCAAGGCCCAAGGGTTCTTCAGTCAGGTTGTGGTAAATGCTGCCATGCTTGAGTAACACTGGGCTCCCTTCAGGGCAGTGGGCTCCCCTTTGGCCCAGGGCAGGTCCAGAAATTCCAACCAGGAGTGAAGGCCTGAAACTGGAGCCCCTAGGGGTCCACCTGATGCTCTGCTCCACTATGGCTGAGCTGGTATTGAAGCTGCCAGACAAAGACCCTTTTACTCTTCCCTCTCCTTTTCTCAAGCAGAAGAAATCTCTCCCTATGGCCACCACAGTTAGGAATGTGCTGAGTCACATCTGAAGCCAGCATGGCATTGGGCTCACATAAGGCCCATGGCAAGTACTGTCTGTCTATCATTGAAGTTTATTCAAGGCCCGAGGGTTTTTTAGACAGTAGATGATGGATCCTGCCAGAACTGGGTCCTTCCTTTCAAGGGAGCAGGTTCCCCTCTGTCCCTATGTGTGTTTAGAAATTTTGTCCGGGGATGGGATGGAATGGAATGGAATGGAATGTGGCCTCAGGACTCTGCCTCTACTGTGGTTAAGCTGATATCCAAATTGCAAGGCAAATCCCCATTTACTCTCCTTTCTCTGCTCCTCAAGCAGAAGGAAGGAGTCTCTCCCAAAGCTGCAAGCTGCGCTGCCTGGGGTTAGGGTAGGGGTGATGCAAGCACTCCTTTGGCCACCTCAGCTGGTGTCTAACTAGGTCTCATGCACATCCAGCCCACTGGCTCTGAGCCCAGCACAGCACCAGGACTTGCCCAAGAATTGCATTTCTTTTGGCTTAGACTTCCTTTCAAGTTTACTTAGAATCCCAGGGTACTTTAGCCTGCAGTGGTCAGACTAGACAGAACTCAGTCCTACCCACTGAGATTTATGATTTTCCTCTAGCTAGGGCCGGTCTAAATTCTCTGTCTGTGGGCACCAGCTGTATAGTGCCTTTTGTTCCTTTCGGCTGTGACAGGGCAGCACTGTGTTCCAATGCAAATTCCCATGGTCACTGCGTTCTTCCTCCCGCAAGCACACAGATTCTTTCTCTGTGCCACAAGGCTGTTGCCAGGCAATTGGGAAGGAGTGATGTCACCAATTCAAGAATGTCTTTCCTACCCTCTTCAGTTCCTCTTTCCTTGATATAATGTTAAATCCAGGTACTGTGATCACTCACCTGATTTTTTATTCTTATGATGGTGTTTTCTTGTATGGATAGGTGTTCAATTTGGTGTTCCTTTTGAGGGGGTGACCACTGGAGAATTCTGTTTGGCCATCTTGCTCCACCAGAATCCAGATATTATTATTACTAGATATTTCTTTTTTTTTTTTTTTTTTTTTGAGACGGAGTCTTGCTCTGTCGCCCAGGCTGGAATGCAGTGGCACGATCTCCGCTCCCTGCAAGCTCCACCTCCTGGGTTCACGCCATTCTCCTGCCTCAGCCTCCCGAGTAGCTGGGACTATAGGCGCCCACCACCACAGCCAACTAATTAAATTTCTACATAGTCATGCACTACATAAAGACATTTCAGTGACAGACTGCATATACAGTGGTGGTCCCATAAGATAATGAAGCTGAAAATTTCATATTGCCTAGTGATGTCCCAGTCATTGTTACATTATGTTGTGTTGTCCTAGTGTGACTCATTCATCCCATTCTTGTGGTTATACTGATGTAAACAAACCTATTGTACCGCTAGTCTTCAAAAAAATATAGCAATATAATTATGTACAGTACATAATGCTTGATAATAAATGACTATGTTACTGGCTTATGTATTTACCACACTATATGTTTGTTATTTTACAGCATACTTCTTCTAGTTATAAAAAAAAAAAAGGTTTACTGTAAAACAGCCTCAGGCGGACCCTTCTCAAGGTAGTCCAGAAGAAGGCATTGTTATCATAGGAAATGACAGCTCCATGTGTGTATCTGCCTCTGAAGACTTACCAGTGGGACATGATGTGGAGGTGAAAGAGTAATATTGATGATCCTGACCCTCAATAGGCCTACACTGATGTATGTGTTTGTGTCTTAGTTTATAAAAAAGTTTAAAAGATAAAATATTAAAAAATAGAAAGCTTGTAGAGTAAGGATATAAAGAAAGAAAATAGTTTTCTATAGCTGTACAATGTGTGTTACAAGCTAAGTGTTTTTACAAAAATATCAAAAAGTTAAAAGTTTATAAAGTAAAAAATAACAGGAAGCTAAGATTAATTTATTATTGAAGAAATGAAAAATATAATTTTAGTTAAATATACATTGTTTTTAAAGTCTACAGTAGTAGACAATAATGTCCTACTCCTTCACATTCACTCACCACTCACTCACTCACTAAGACCAACTTCTAGTCCTGCAAGCTCCATTCATGGTAAGTGCTCTATACAGGTGTATCATTTTTTATATTTTATCCTGTATCTTTATTGGACCTTTTCTATGTTTAGATATGTTTAGATATAAAAATACTTGCCATTGTGTTATAATTGCCTTACAGTATTCAGTATGGTTACACATGTACTGTATAGGTTTGTAGCCTAGTAGCAACAGGCTATATCATATAGCCTAACTCTAGTAGACTATGCCATCTACATTTGTTTGTACAGGTAGATACAGTCCTCTCTCTACAACTGGAGTGGTTCCACAGAAAAACTAACTAATTTACTCAGGGTCACCCAACAGAGTAAGGCCTAGAGATCTGCCTTCTAATTCAATGTATCATTCCCAGTAAATTGCCTTATGTAGCAGAAGAAAGACCACTATGACAGATAGAATAACTTGTATTTTAATGATAGCTATATGCATGACTTTAGCATGGTCTTTAACAATGTCTTAGTTTAATTAAAAATTGGGAATACAATTAACAACTTTACAGAAGAGTTATAGGGGTTAAACATGATGTACGTAAGCTATTTGGCACATTTTAAGTCATCCAACAAATTCATTGGACACCTACTATATGTCAGTCATCGTTCTAAAAACTGAGGGCCCAGCAATCAGAAATACAGACAAAATCTCTGTCTACTTGAGCTTATGTTCTCATACACAATTAAAGAGCTGTAGCTATTTTTATTGACACCATTATTGTACTACTTCCATGAATCTTTTTCTTTCTCCACAATTAGTTATCAAATTCCATCCTTTCTGTTTCCTTCCCTCTGCCACCTGTGTTTCTAGATCTGCAATATTGTAATTTCTTCTGTTTATCTCTGTTCCTGTTATCCCTAATCCCACACAGTGTGCCAGGGTACTTCATAGACACTGTGCTTGCCTCTATAAATAGTCCAATAGTTGGTTTCTAGTAGATTTTTATCCTCCTTAAGCACTATGTCTTCAAGACGTCTCTTTTTAGCCAAATGTCGTATACATAATACACCTTCAATAAGCCTTAATGATAATAAATGAAGACTGTTGTGTAGAAAACCTGCTTTTTCTATAACTCAGTGATAGATGCTGACTCTGTATTATGTTTTAATTATCGCATATTAAGTTCTTTTCAATTTGGGTAAAAAACCATCGCTAATCTTAATATTGGTCCCTTTTTACATAATATTCAAACAATTGATTAGCAATTTATTAAAAATAAAAATAGGTATAAATTAAATTTCAAGCTACTTTTGTCTTTTGTGGTGAAGTACCTTCTCAAATTTTTCTATTGCTTATATGTGTAAAAAAAAAAAATACACAAATAGAAAAGAAAAGCCAGTGTATTATTCACATTTCCTAATAAGGACAGCTTTTTTGGTCTCTCCCTGGGGCTGATTGAGAAATTGAAACCTTCTGTTTTAAAAGTTAAAAAAGTTATATCATGTGACTCTCTGTTGATTAAGTCCAAGAGTAAATTTGTAAAAGTGAAAAACGAAACAAAACAAAACAAAACAAAAATAAAACAAAGAAAAAGCCCATTAATGGCTCTAGCATTTAGTCTGGAAGCTGGACAGGCTTTGAGTTCCCCTCTATCCTCCCTACCCAAGGATGGATACTCATTCCTGCTGTGTTTCCTCCGTGAGGCGCACTACAGGGTGGACCTGCTGTGCATTGATGGTCACTGAGGGCTGCTCATCTACGTAGTTTTTTATTTCAGTTCATTCAACTTTTCTCACCACTAGTGGGGTTCCTTTTCTTATATTTTTAAAATCCATACTTGTTTGCTTATTTAGACAGAGCTTAATTTCAGTCATGTAATGTCACTATACTCTGAATTGTTGTCAGTTGTATCTTATTCAAAAATACCATACAGAATATAGCATAACAAGCTGGAAATAAAATTTTATCATTCAGTAGCATTAAAAATGTAGGGTGCCATTGAAACAAATTATAGATCTGATCCTTTTAATTAAACCATACACACTTTTTGTGTTGTAAATGCACCATATAATTACTATAGTTTTATATTCACAAGGCAGAAAATATGTTTTATGTAATAGTTTTCCTTTAGTAAATATTGTATGAGATGATTAAAAGAATTAATTTTGTTGCAGCCTGGGTAGCTCCATAAAAACTAGAAACACCAGTGTAAAATAGACTCTGAAGCAGTGGGAATGCAATGTTGATTAATTTTTTTCCTGCATTACTTAAATTTTTATACTTAACAATAGTATCGTTGGTAAAATAAATGAATTGTGATTTGAGATCAAGACTATTGGTAAAACTACCACTTCAAAGGAAAGGTAATTGCAAAATGGATTTCTGTTAAAAAAAAAAACAACTATTTTTTTTGCTTTAAAATGGGGGTACATTTAAAAGCAAAATAGCTATCTTTTGCTTTAAAATGGGGGTACATTTCATCTTGTGCTTAAATGATAAGGATAGCGTATCATTCTTACAAGTTCTTGTTTTATCTCCTCTGGTTTTATTTTAGATGCATAATAAAACCAATTCTTTTCAAATAAATATGATTATGAAAGTTCTCAGACAAGCATGAAACTACAGTGTGTGAAAGCAGGAAGCACAAAACTAATGTAGTGGAATTCATGGTCTGTTTTCTTACTTCTTGACTGATATTCTTATGAAGGAAATTTTATTCAAAGAATTTATTATAACTATAGCCAAGAGCACATACACTTAGATCACAGCTGTGTGGTGTGATTTAAGAAGTGAATTTGCATTGTAGACTGAACTTTTTGAAAACCTTCCCTTCGGTGTGAAGTATCCTTATAACAACCACTTCTTAAAATAGTTGTTTGTGTAACATTGCGGTTTTATAATAAGACATATTATTAGAAGAAGAAAAAAATAGTTTCAATCAAATTTTACATTTACATTTATCCCTGCAATTCTACAAAACAAACATATTTGTCTTGATTTGTTAGTGGGGCTCAGTGGTTCTTGGGTGTTAGGGAAACACTGTTTTACAGACAAGACAGCCCATCCCTACCTTAAATTAGTCCCCTTTGGACCATCAATGTCTCCTCCAATTTAATTCCTCAGTACAATACAAATAGAAAAACAAATGGCCCTTAAAATGTCTGTCATATTACATACTGGTAGCATCCATAACTAGTGCCATGTGATAATTTGATGATTAAAATGATTATAGAACAGGTGGCATTCAGCATTACCAAAGAAACCAGACCTCAGTCATTCAAGAGCAGGAGTTAGTTAAGCTTGTCTATTAAAACATGGAACTGTCTGCAGTCTCGAGTTCCTTCTAAAATATACTTTAAAGGCCACATATTCTCTCTGAAATGTCCTCTTTTTTCCATTTTTCTTTTCTTTTTTTTTTTTGACAGTCTCACTCTGTCGCTCAGGCTGGTGTGCAGTGATGCAATCTTGGCTCACTGCAACCTCCGCCTCCTGGGTTCAAGTGACTCTCATGCCTCAGCATCCTGGGAATAGCTGGGATTACAGGCACACACCACCAAGCCTGGCTAATTTTTGTGTTTTCAATACAGACGGGTTTTCACCATGTTGGCCAGGCTGATCTCCAACTCCTAGCCTCAAGTATTCCTCCTGCCTTGGCCCCCCAAATTGCTGGGATTACAGGCGTGAGCCACAGTTCCTAGCCATCAAATGTCCCTTTTACTCTATGCACACAAAGTAACAATTAACATCAGTCCAGCCATCAAGCTCTGGAAGTCAGCACAATGTAGATAAACAGAGGACAGTGATCAGGTTAAATTTAATCAGAGTTTAACATCCTTTTCTGCAGTTTTCTGAACAGTGAATGATGTATTTCACTGAGTTTTCTCATTCAGTGAGATTTCTGTTTAGTTTGATGGCCTTTTGAAATAACCTGTACATCATCACTTTTAATATTTTTGGAGAGTTTTGGAAGTATTTATTAGCTACCTTGCAATAATGATGGGGCTCTGGCTCTGCCACTGCGCTTTTTCTGGATATACATTTCCATCTGCTGCTTGGGAAAAATATTCCACTGTATGTGTCACAACTCAGAATTCACATTGCCGATTCAATCCTATGTTCCCCTCTGACCTTTTCTTATTTTCTTTTGGCCTTTAGCTCATTCAGGCTCAAAACTTTGGGGTCAGCTTTGATTGATTAATTGACTGAAACATTTTCTTTGGGTAAAATTTCAAACCCAAATGTCCAACAATGATAGACTGGATTAAGAAAATGTGGCACATATACATCATGGAAAACTATGCAGCCATAAAACATGATGAGTTCATGTCCTTTGTAGGGACGTGGATGAAGCTGGAAACCATCATTCTCAGCAAGCTATCACAAGGACAAAAAACCAACACCACATGTTCTCACTCAAATTTGGGAATTGAACAATGAGAACACGTGGATACAGGAAGGGGAACATCACACACTGGGGCCTGTTGTGGGGAGGGGGGAGGGGAGAGGGATAGCATTAGGAGGTATACCTAATGTTAAATAAGGAGTTAATGGGTGCAGCACACCAACATGGCACATGTATACATATGTAACAAACCTGCACATTGTGCACATGTACCCTAAAACTTAAAGTATAATAAAAAAAAAGAAACAGCATCAACAACAACAACAAAAATTTCAAATTTTTACAAAAAGTTTTGTGAAAGAACCACCTATATACTACCTATACACTGGTTACCCAGATCCTTAAGTTGCTTACATTTGTCTTGTTTCTTTATGTCATTCTTTTTCTCTCTCCATATGTATATATATGTGTATATATGTGTATATGTGTATATATGTATATATGTGTATATGTGTATATATGTGTATATATGTGTATATGTGTATATATGTATATATACATATGTGTATATATGTATATATACATATATGTATATATGTATATATGTGTATATATACACATATGTATATATGTATATATGTGTATATATACACATATATATACACATATATATAATTTTTGAAACATCTGAGAGTAAATTGGACCACGGCATCCCTTTTCTCCAGAATACTTCACTATATATTTTCTAAAAACAGGGACATTATTTTACATCACCATAGATAATTACGTTTGATATAATTATATTTGATATAATTATTTGTTGTAATTATCAAAACAAAAAACTAATATTGATAAAATACTATATCCACTATTTTTTTTTTGCTGGTGCAGGATACAATTTGGGATCACATATTGCATTTGGTTTACATCCCTCTTTAGTCTCTAATCTATTGTCATTCCTAGTGTTTGGAAGGCTATGGAAGAACTACTTGAATGGTCTGTAGAGGAAGCAGTTTCCTCAGGGAAATGTCATATTTCCATTAGACCAAGAAGAGGAAAGAAACATTGGTGATGCAGTTAAAGTTTCAATTAAGTTGAAGCATTAAAATAAAATTTTAGGGAGTTTTGCTAATGATTACCTGTGAATTCCAGATGATCCAATAGAAAGACTTTAGGAATTGGGAAGAAATGGTAGATTGAGAAGGGTATGTGAAGAACAGGGTTGAGAGATGAGGTCTGAAGAAGGTAGCTTGAGTTTCTTGTGGAGGTTGACACTAACAGGGAAAAAAGTAAGTATGATGAGTATTGAGAAACAGAAATTGTATCTTGCCAAGAGCATGCAGACTCTAGAACTTCCACAAAGCTCCAGCAAGAAGGCCAGAGTCGAGACAGACTTACTCCAAGTACGTGATCTCCTTGTTGATCTTTCAAGATAGAGGCAGAAATGTTAGATGTATGCACCATTTGTCCTAGCAATTTTACTTAATGATTCAAAAATGAATAATCCTAGCACTTTTGGAGGCCAAGGCAGGTGGATCACTTGGGGTCAGGAGTTCGAGACCAGCCTGGCCAACATGGTGAAACCCAACCTCTCCAAAAAAATATACAAAATTAATCAGGCGTGGAGGTGTATGCCTGTAATCCTAACTACTCGGAAGCCTGAGGCAGGAGAATCGTTTTAACCCGAGAGGTGGAGGCTGCAGTGCACCCAGATCATGCCATTGCACTCCAGCCTGGGCAACAGAGTGAGACTCTGTCTCAAAAAAAAAAACAAAAAAGTGAACTTCGAATTTTTTTTATTAGAAATCTGTTTCTCTGATTTCAAAGAATAGTATTTAGAAATCAAGAAGCATTCACATATATCAAATAGACATTGCTGATAATATGGCTAGGAAGGATCTATGTCACCTTGAGAACTAAAATTAATCTCTTCAAACATGTTGGTTGATGAACTTCACTATTCTTTCTGCTTAAATAGAAAAGCTTTTCCTAACTAAGAATATAGGAGCTACTCTAGGTAAAGGAAAGAGTTCAACATATTTCAAAGAAAAGGCTGGTATTTTTTTCAGAAGGAGCTTAATATAACTTGCTGCATGGTATAATGTATAAAAAGTATATTTAGACTATAAAGTCATAATAAATATTTTCATCTAACAACATAGGATTGATGCAGAAAAGAACTAAGAGCTAAAATAGGACACACATTAATCATAGTATATTAAATTTATATGATTAAAAATTTTATCTAGATTTTGGGGAAATCAGTGGTTCTACTTACCTAGGCATAACACCTAAAATTATAATATTATGCCAAATATGCATTATTAGGAGGAAATAAATACCAGGAAACAAGGAAAATTAGTTTTATAATATATATATTTTTTCCTTTGCATTTTTTAACCACATGTATATATTACCTGTTCAAAAAAGAAACAAAATTAACTAAAACTTTGTTTAGCAATGTATAAACAACTCATCTTGGTTTTCAAAATTGTTCAGTACTAAGTATTTATATGCCTCATTTTAGGTAATTCTTATAACTCTGTAAACATTAGCTGTTATCTCTATATTTATCCCTATTTTATAGGCAATAAAATTGACATTTAGATAAACAATGTGCTCAAGATCACAAAGCTAGGAATGAAGAAACAAGGCTCTGAATACTGTTTTAGAAGGGATTGTATGGAGCTCAGCTAAGCTGGGAGAGAGAGCTGAGTGTCAGGTGTCAGAATACCTGATTCAAACAAGCCAAAAATGAAAGTTAAGCCTTTGATTTCTATGATGGTACAGGCCAGAGGCTAAAACATGAGAAGGCACAAATTCCCCTTGTTCCATTTCCTCCATGGAATGGTGTTCCTGTTCAGGATCAAGTGGATTAGCACAGATGTGGGAGTCATCTCACTGTTGAGGGCTCCAGTTTTATGGCAGCTTTATGAGGGCCAGAGGGATGGGAAAGGGAGAGGGCTAAGAGAGGGAAAAATCTGGGTTCTGAGAGTAGAGAAAAATATTTCCAAGACCTCTGTCCAAGGCCTCAAATAGAGATTTAGGAATGAAACCTCTAGAACTAGGAATATAAATACACCAAGAACATGACTAGCCAGGGAGGCCTGAGTCCTTGACTGCAACATCCTTCAGAGACTACAATGCACTGGCTGTGCACCAAGTCTGGTGTAGGGAGGATACACCAGGTACCATACAGGTAAAGCCTTTGTAATTGCCTATGGTCAGGTCTGAAAAAATCACACATAGGTTTTTAACCAGGAGTCAAACTCCTCAGGAACCTCATATCCTTTTGCACAGAACACAGAACATCCAGATATAATTAGCCAACTTCCTTTGCTGTATTATTACATTGTGCATACTCTTCCTCCCATTAAAACAGAGCTGGTCCTTCTACCTGTTCTGTGGTCTTTGGTCCCGTTTACTTTCCTTAACCTATGACCTATTAAAAGAAATTCTAAATATTAACATTTAAACACTGTTAAGAATCTTTTATCTTAAAAACAACAACAACAGCACAGCAGTCATCTATCCACTATTGGCTCTGCTAGTGCAGTTTACCAGCTGACTGTTGAAATGAAGTGTGAGACTCTTGCTTGTGGCATCAGGGTCCTTAGATCATTTTTTAATGTTCCTGATAGTTTCCAAGTTCATAGGTTGACTGGCAGGGAAATCATAAAGAAGAGAGCTCTTGTAGATAAGAATAGCATTTAAATTAAATTGAAAGAAAATATGTAGAATCTTTTATACATTTTGGTTATAAAAATGTGAACATAGTAAAAATTATGATTAATTTACTTTTCGTAAATATTCCGGGATATTAGTTCATGATTCATTAGTTCAGGATACAAAATCAGTGTACATAAATCAGTAGCACCACTATACACTAACAACAAACAAGCAGAGGATCAAATCAAGACTCAACCCCTTTTACAACAGCTGCAGAAAAAATATAAAACTTAGGGATATACTTAACCAAGGATGTAAAAGATCTCTACAAGAAGAACTCTAAAACCCTGCTGAAAGATCATTGATATGGTTTGTTTTTGTCCCCACCCAAATCGCAACTTGAATTGTATCTCCCAGAATTCCCACATGTTGTGGGAGGGATGCAGGGGGAAGTAATTGAATCATGGGGGCTGGTCTTTCCTGTGCTATTCTTGTGATAGTGAATAATAAGTCTCATGAAATCTGATGGGTTTATTGGTGGTTTCTGCCTTTGCTTCTCCTCATTTTCTCTTGCTGCCACCATGTAAGAAGTGCCTTTCACCTCCTGCCATGATTCTGAAGCCTCCATAGCCATGTGGAACAGTAAGTCTAGTTAAACCTCTTTTTGTTACCAGTTTCAGGTATGTCTTTATCAGCAGTGTGAAACAAACTAATACAGTAAATTGGTACCAGTAGAGTGGAGCATTGCTGAAAAGATACCCGGAAGTGTGGAAGTGACTTTGGAACTGGGTAACAGGCAGAGGTTGGAACAGTTCAGAGAGCTTAGAAGAAGACAGAAAAATGTGGAAAAGTTTGGAACTTCCTAGAGACTTGTTGAATGGCTTTGCCCAAAATGCTGATAGTGATATGGACAATGAAATCCAGGCTGAGGTGGTCTCAGATGGAGATGAAGAACTTGCTGGAAACTGGAGGAAAGGTGACTCTTGTTGTGTTTTAGCAAAGAGACTGGCAGCATTTTGCCCCTGCCCTAGAGATTTGTGGAACTTTGAACTTGAGAGAGAAGATTTAGGGTATCTGGTGGAAGAAACTTCTAAGCAGCAAAGCATTCAAGAGGTGTCTTAGGTGCTGTTAAAGGCACTCAATTTTATAAGGGAAGCAGAGCATAAAAATTTGGAAAATTTGCAGACTGTATGATAGAAAAGAAAAACCCATTTTCTGGGGAGAAATTCAAGCCAGCTATAGAAATTTACATAAGTTGCAAGGAGCCAAATGTTAATCTCCGTGACCATGGGGAAAATATTTCCAGGGCATATCAGAGATCTTCATGGCAGCCCCTCTCATCACAGGCCTGGAGGCCTAGGAGGAAAAAGTGGTTTTGTGGGCTGGGCCCAGGGTCCCCATGCTGTGTGCAGCCTAGGGACTTGATGCCCTGTGTCCTAGCAGCTCCAGCCATGGCTGAAAGGGTCCAACAAACAGCTTGGACTTCGGCTTCAGAGGGTGGAAGCCCCAAGCCTTGGCAGCTTCCATGTGGTGTTAAGCCTGCAGGTGCACAGAAGTCAAGAACTGAGGTTTGGAAAACTCCACCTAGATTTCAGAAGACGTATGGAAATTCCTGGATGCCCAGAAAAAAGTATGCTGCAGGGGAAGAGCCCTCATGGAGAACCTCTGATAGGGCAGTGTGGAAGGGAAATGTGGGTTTGGAACCCCCACACAGAGTCCCTACTGGGCCACTGCCTAGTGG
This sequence comes from Pongo pygmaeus, assembly GCF_028885625.2. NCBI lineage: Eukaryota > Metazoa > Chordata > Mammalia > Primates > Hominidae > Pongo > Pongo pygmaeus. The sequence continues at coordinate 104,078,566 of NC_072378.2, read as the reverse complement.
AGCTGTGAGAAGAAGGCCACCATCCTCTAGACCTCAGAACCATAGCTCCACCAACAGCTTGCCCCCCTGCACTTGGAAAAGCCAGAACACTCAATGCCAGCCTGAGAAAGCAGCCGGGAGGGAGGCTGTACCTTGCAAAGCCACAGGGTTGGAGCTGCCCAAGACCATGAGAACTCACCTTTTGCATCAGCCTGACCTGGATGTGAGACACGGAGTCAAAGGAGATCATTTTGGAACGTTAAGATTTGACTGCCGTGCTGGATTTTGGACTTGCATGGGGCCTGTAACCCCTTAGTTTTGGCCAATTTCTCCCATTTGGAATGGCTGTATTTACCAAATGCCTATTCTCCCATTGTATCTAGGAAGTAACTAACTTGCTTTTGATTTCACAGGCTCGTAGGCAGAAGAGACTTGCCTTGCTTCAGATGGGACTTTGGATTTAGACTTTTGGGTTAATGCTGAAATGAGTTAAGACTTTGTGGGACTGTTGGGAAGGCATGACTTGTTTTGAAATGTGAGGACATGAGATTTGGGTTGGGGCCAGGGTGGATTTGGCTGTGTCCCCACCAAAATCTCAACTTGAATTGTATCTCCCAGAATTCCTACATGTTGTGGGAGGGACCCAGGGGGAGGTAATTGAATCATGGGGACCAGTCTTTCCCATGCTATTCTCCTGATAGTGAATAAGTCTTACGAGATCTGATGTGTTTATCAGGGGTTTCTGCTTTTGCATCTCCTCATTTTCTCTTGCTACCACCATGTAAGAAGCGCTTTTCACTTCCCGCCATGATTCTGATGAGTCCCCAGCCATGTGAAACTGTAAATCCAATTATACCTCTTTTTGTTGTCAGTTTTGGGTATGTCTTCATGAGCAGCATGAAAACAAACTAATACAATCATAGATAACACAAATGGAAACACATCCCATACTCATGGATGGGTAGAATCAATATTGTGAAAATTATCATATGGTCTAAAGCAATCTACAGATTTAAATGCAGTTTCCATCAAAATGTGATCATTTTTCTTCACAGAACTAGAGGAAAAAGATCCCAAAATTAATATGGAACCAAAAAAACAGCTCGCATATCCAAAGCAATACCAGGCAAAAAGAACAAATCTGGAGGAATCACATTATTTGACTTCAAATTATATTGCAAGGCTACAGTTACCAAAACAGCATAGTATTTGTATAAAAATAGGCAAGTATACCAATAAAACAGAATAGAGAACCCAGAAATAAAACCAAATACTTACAGCCAACTGATCTTTGATGAAGCATACAAAAAGCATAAATTAGGGAAAGGACACCCTATTCAACAAATGGTGCTGGAAAAACTAGATAGCCACATGTGGAAAAATGAAACTGGATTCTCATCTCTCACCTTATACAAAAATAAACTCAAGATGGAGCAAAGACTTAAGTCTTGAAATAATAAAAATTCTAGAAGACAACATTGGAAAACTCTTCTAGATATTTGCTCTAGGCAAAGAATTCATGACTAAGACCCCAAAAGTAAATGTGACAAGACAAAGATAAAATAGGTGGGACTTAATTAAACTAAAAGACTTCTGCACAGCAAAACAAGTAGCCAACAGAGTGAGAGAAAATATTCACAAATTACGTATCTTACAAAGGACTAATATCCAGAAGATACAAGGAACTCAAATCAGCAAGGAAAAAAAATCCCATCAAAAAGTGGGTAAAGGACATGGATAGGCAATTCTCAAAAAAGGGTATACAAACAGCCAACAAACATGAAAAAATGCTCAACGTCACTAATTATCAGAGAAATGCAAATGAAAAACACAATGCGATGCCATCTTACTCCTGCAAGAATGACCATAATTAAAAAGTCAAGAAATAATAGATGTTGGTGTGGATGTGGTGAAAAGGGAACACTTTGACACTGCTGGTGGGACTGTAAATTAGTAAAACTACCATGAAAATAGTGGTTTTTACTATGGAGATTCCTTAAAGAACGAAAAGTAGAACTACCATTTGATTCAGGAATCCCACTACTGGGTATCTACCTGAAGGAAAACAAAAGTCATTATATGAAAAAGATACATGCACACACATGTTTATAACAGCACAATTCATAATTGCAAACACATGGAACCAACCTAAATGCCCATCAACCAACAAGTGGATAAAGAAAATGGGATATATATACACCATGGAATACTACTTAGCCATAAAAAGTAATAAAATTATGTCTTTTGCAGCCACTTGGATGGAGCTAGAAGCCATTATTCTAAGTGAGTTAACTCGGGAATGGAAAACCAAATATCATATGTTCTCAAAAGTGGGAGCTAATCTATGAGGATGAAAAGGCGTAAGAATGATAAAAAATAGACTTTGGAGACTTGCAGGGAAGGGCTCCACCCTCCAAGGAGGTGGGTGAGGAATAAAAGAGTACATATTGGATACAGTGTACACTTCTTGGGGTGCACCAAAATCACAGAAATCATCATGAAAGAACTTATCCATGTAATCAAAAACCACTTTTACCCCCCCAAACTATTGAAATAAAGAAGTATAAATATTGGAAAGAGGGAGATGAAATTACTGTTGTTTTACAGATAATATGATACATATCTATAAAAACCCAAAAGAATCAACCTAAAAACTATATGACAAACAATAAGAAAATTCAGAAAGACAAATGGACACACAATTGAAATACACAAATGAATAGAACTCAAAAATACAAGCATTAGAAGATATAACAAAAGTGTAGCAGTAGAAAGCTAAAATGCCTAGGAGTACAATCTTTAATACCCAAGAACCAAGAATCATATACAATCTTTGACGAAAGCTTAAAAATGCTCCAGAAGACCATAATTTGTTCTACAAATTTGTTTATAAACATGCAAGATGATGAAAATGCAAGGTTATATATTATAGTAGTATTTGACATAGCAAAATATTGCAAACCACTGGTCTGACAATAGAGTACTGGTTAAACTATTGTCTATGCATCCAATAGATTATTAAGCATCTCTTAAGAATGAGGAAGCCTTTTGTGTGTTGATATGAAATGTGTTTCAAGATGTATTGTTAATTAAACACACATGTACAAAATGTGAAACATTTACAGTCTTCTACTATTTGTCTGAAAAAGGTAGAAAGAGGGAGTATATAAAAATATATACAGATAGGCACTTGCTAAAATGTTTGTGAAAGGATACCACTGATAACATTGTTTGTTTCCAGAAAGGGGAAATAGGTGGTTGGGGACAAAGTGGAGAAAGACTGTATACCAAATACTCATTCTGTGTTTTGATTCTTGAATCATATGAGCACATTATCTATTCAAAAATTAAGCACTATTTAAAAAATATTGTTTATGCACTAAAGCCAAGTGTTTTTTTTAAAAAATGATCTATTACTAGGGTTACTAGGTGTTCATTGAAATAATAAGTTCAAACCAGAAGAATGGTTACCAGTGAGTGCTATGTCTGTAGTTAACCAAGCCATGTTATTTTTGCTTGAACAAATCTGTTAACAGTAAAATATCACAGTGTGATTAAACTTATAGAAATGGAAACAGGTTCATTGAAACTAGAGAGCTGGAGTCACATAAATTCAAGGGCTTATTCTTCAACTGTATTCTTGAAAGTTGGTGTAAAGTGCTCTTCCAATGGATTGTTCCCTTGTTTCGCCTCATAAAACCAATCTATCCTCAGTTTTACATGCTACTATTTGTACCCTGAGGATGGAGCTGTTAATATTCTCCCTGCTCAGCTCCTTAACTACTTCAGGGCAAACTCCTGAACAACAGATTTTATTTAGTAATTGGCCCCTTGGGGATATAAATAAAAATTAAGATGATAAACTACAAAAGAATCTAAAACTCTATTCTCATATTTTTTCTAAAATATAGGACTTCCTGAGAGATATAGCCTTGTTGAGTGCTCTCTCTTGTATCCTTAACTCAAAAATCATGCCTTCATGATTTAAAGAATGACACTATTTTACATTGGCTCTACAGTGATTTCCCTTGTGAGGTAGTTAGCTGGTTTAAAATGAAGTCCTCCTTCTCCTTAGCATCCTGAGAAACTGCCTTATATGTTAAATATAACTTAGAATATGGAATGCTCATCATCAAGACTAAGCATATAAACAGTAAGTTGCTCATTCCAGATTGCATTTTCTGTTGCTCAGCTAGGTGAACCTATTCATATTCCTGTTATTTTAATAGTTTATTTAAAACTTGTATTTAAATACTTTCTTCATCAAAATATGTTTCTGAATTAAGAAAACATTCACATCTTCCTCTTGTCACATTAGTTGATGCACAGAGCAATTATATTCACAATGTCAAAATGTAGCTGATAAATTATTAGTACTAGGTTTGCATAAATAGTTTTGGCCACTCTTGTTTCTTACCACAAGTAGTTGACTAATCTTTAGGTATTTTCATTTTGAAGTAAACAATCTCAGATTTCTGACTGCTCTTTTATTCTGAAAGCGCTTGTTTATATTGGAAGAATTAGTGTTTTTTTCAGTTTAAATACAGTGAAAGTATAATTTATCCTAGAAAGTATGGTTATGACTGGAAATATTGTATTTACATAATAATTAAGCCAGACTCAATGTCTGTATTGATTTTAACCAGTATATTCTTACATGAATATATTATATAAGTAATATTAAAAATATGTGTGAATAAACTGAAAAGCCAGAAAATGATATCTGTATTTTCCTGTGTATTTTCTTTTAGTATATTCCTTTAAATGAGTATGTTTGTGGAACAAAGATAAACTACTACTTTGAAGTTGTCAGTATGTTTTTACTGTTGCTAATGATGAAGTATATTGATTTCTCACACATGTTGTGTTCTGTATAGTGGAAACTAAAGTTTGGATTAGGCCCTGTTTTTGCTCTGGAAGAAACATTTCTGTGGGGTACTTTTAGTCAGGACTATGTAATTCAGGTTTTCCTTAATTAGGCCTCCCTTTTTCCAGCGAATGTTGTAAGCAAGTTAAATAGTCCAAATGAAAGGCTTGAGACTGTGCTGTTATTTGCTTAGTCTTACATGTTGGATTAATATATTTTAGCAGATTATTTGTAGAATTTTTTTCTAAATGTGATTACTAGTGACTGTCTAAGAAATACTGTTTGCTTTTAGGAAGGGTGTGCTCAAAGCATGTTGTAAGCCTGGCCTATCAGGAAAGACAGAACAACCTATATTCCTCTTACCTTGACAAGATTAGAGACTACCAACAGGAAAACAACCAGCTTGGGTATAGAGTTACAACCACTGGACAGTGTCCCCTGAATGGCACATCTAACCAACTGAATAGCCAAGAGTTTGGAAAGTTCACTGTTTACTCCCTGTCTCATCCTGGCTATATTCTTTTAAAAAGTTAAATAGTGTGCCATGTTGTTCAGGACATGGGACAAGAGAAAAGGAAATGAATCTTGAATTGGAAGAGAAGAGGAATGCTTCTAGGGAGGGCCAAGTAGTATGCTAGGTCCTAGTGAAGTGGCTACGTTGTCTGGGGTATGTACCTAGGGTTAGTCATCTGGTGCCAGGAAAATTTAGGACACGGACACACATGAGGAGCTTAGGAGTGGAGGTTTAATAGGCAGAAGAACAGAGAAAGAAAAACAGCTCTCTGTTGAGAAAGGGGATTTCCAAGTGGAAGGACCAGCCAGCAGTGGATGCGCTGGATTTTGTAGTCCGGCTTGAGGAGGTGGTGTCTGATTTACATAGGGCTCACAAATTGGTTCCATCAGGTGTGTTGTTTACGTAGCATTCGGGGAAGGCTAGTCCCCCCACCCTAATCTTATGCAAACAAATTCTACCCTTGGCTAGGGCCATCTTGTCTTCTCCTTACTATACATGTGGAGGGCAGAGAAGGGAAGATGGAACCCCCATCTTGAACATGCCTAGTCCCTAGTTCATGCCGGCATTCACTGTGCAAGCTTCCAGCTTGCTTATGTCTGCTGCTCAACTTTATAGGCTACTCTTTGTTAGAAAATGATTTGGGGCTGCTTTTCATTAAAAAGGAAAGCCTTACCAAGGACTCCCATACCCCTACTGTCTGCCTAAGTGATTTCTTCTTAACTACTATAGCACTAGAAGAAAGAAGACAGGACTAAAGAGACTCCTTTCTGAGAAATAAGAGGACCCCTTGGACATGTTTGCAGGCCAAGTTCAGGAGCAAGATGACCTGTGAGATGTTATGTCTGGGATGCCCTGAATAGGTACATGGCCAATAGCTTGAGGAAGAGAGGCATCTGACAACCTCAGGCTTCTGTTTTTTGCTTTGTAGCATATTTACATTATCTAGTCTTTTATACAGTTTAGTCAGACTCTATGGCCTAGGTTAACTGAGCTTTCAAGGAATGCAAGAAGGAGGCTGTGTTTGTATCTGTGGCTCATTAAATTTGAAGGCAGCTTTAATTGCACACCCAAAAAATGGTTACCAGGTACCAAGAAGCTAAGATCAGAAGTCTAGAGCAAGAGGTAGCAAAGGACAATGAAAGTAGACTTGGAAGCCTTCCCTGGTGATTTCCAGAAGTACTGAGTGATAAGAATAAGATGAAAGACTGCCTGCAGGAACACAGAATGGGGTGCTGTCTGCAATAGCTGATTATTAAAGTGAACACAGGAGACTGTATTGCCGTTAATATTACCTTTAGAGACACATATAATTAGTTATGGGTTCTTAACCTGGAATCTCTAGGGACCCTGTGGACAATCTACTTTATATTCAATCTTCTGTGTATGCTTATGTTTTCTTGGGGAAAAGATGTATAACTTTTATTAGATTCTAAAAATAGCCAATAAGTCTCTCTCTATATATATACACACACATATATATATACATATATATATTTGATTGTAGCATCTTAATTTTATGTATTTTAGGAAGTTTGTTTCTTCTTTTCAATTTAACATTATATTTTGAGTACATTCTCCAGGTAATAATTATTGTTTGAAGGCATCAGCTTTTATGGCTTTCTAATATCCTAAAATATAGATACATCATGGTTTAAGTATTCCAGTGTTATGAACCAATTTGTTTTCTAAATGTTACTAATAAAAATAATGCACTATGTCAAGCAGAACTCTAAGTGGCCCCCCAAGTCTCCTTGCCCAAAATTGTTAGAACCCGTGAAGATGATATGATATCATTTGCAGAAATTTGTTACGTATATGGCACAGCTGACCTTAAGATAAGCAGATTATCCAGGTGGGCCTATTCTAATCACATGAGCCCCTTTAGGTGTAGAGTTTACTTTGGCTGGTGGCAGAAGGGGAAATCACAGAGATTAAAAGCCCATGAAGGTTTCTGTGCGCTCACGCAAACTTCGAAGATGGACAGGGCCTCTAGAAGCTGCCTGGTTCTGGGGGCAGCCAGCAAGGTAAAGGGACTGCTCTCTAACTGCAAGGAATTGCATTGTACCAGCAACATGACTGAGCTTGGCAGCGGATTCATCCACAGGGCTTCCAGAAAATCGTGCAGCCTTGACAACACCTTGATTTCAACCTTGGGCAGAGGATCCAGGCACATCATGCCAGGACTCTGACCTACAGAACTGTGAGCTATTAAACAGGTGTTACAAAGCTGCTAAATTTGTGGTAATTTGTTGTGCAGCAAAATATGGTAAAAGAGCTACTGTAAATAGCATACAATTGTGTCTGAATGTATAATTTACTTAGTGGATTAGAAATGCAAGTACTAGTTCTCAGCACATAAATATATAAATGAATGCTATCCAGTCATTTGCCCCCAAAATATCTGGCAATAAAAACCTTCTATCAGTGTATAAGAGGACAAATGCTACATTAGGCTTTCCAATATTAAATAATAGTACTTAAGTAAAGCTTTGTTAATTTTGATAAATAAAATATCATATTTTATCATATCAATTTTCTTCTCTTTTATTATTGAGACCAAAATATTTAATATTTATCAAACATTTAAGTTACTTCTATAAATTTTCTTTTCATGTCTATCGCCATTTATTCTTTCGGGGATTTTGTGGTTGAGTATCATTTGTATGAGCTCTTCACATAATAAGAACAGTAAACTTTGTCTACCATATTTGGGCAAATGATGTTTCAAAGTTTCTTACTTGAAGAGGTAAAAAAAGATTAAAAACATTATATGATCACATCTATTGAATTTTTCCTTGTGATTTCTTTCATACCTTTATGCTTAGAAAGTCTATTTACACTCTTATATTAGATATTCAACTATAATGTATTTTAATTTTTTGTGAAGTTTGAATTTAATGACAATCTAGGATATAATTTAGAGCTTGACATGAAGCAAGAAATTATTTTCCTTAAATAATAACTTTATTTTGCCATCACCATATAATAAACAATTTTTCTTTCTTGCTTAGATATTTGTTTTCTCTTTTGTTTAATATTCATGCTGCTAAATATGTGAAAATGTTGTATTTTGTGGGGAGGGAGGAAGAAGTTATAGTTCAATCCCAGGACAAAGACAATATTTTATCATTTATTCATAGTGTATTTTTATATCTAGAATGTCAATGACCATCTCATTTTTAATCATCTTTTCACATTTTCTTTTTAACATCAGTCTTGATTTCCTCCAAATGAAATTTAGGATCACCTTGTTAAATTTCAAATACATTTTGGACTGAAGATTATTAATTCTATGAATTAATATAGGAAAAATTGAATGATCAAAATAATCTGCATGTGTAGGATTGTGATATGCTATCTCATGTTATTTAAGAGTTGATAGGCCCCACACATTTTTTTAAAGATTATTTGTGGGTATTTTATAGTTTATATTGATATGTTGACTGGAATGTTTTTCCACAATATTTTGTACTTTGTTATGATTATAAAGAGAAATTATTAATAGCTCATTTGCATCATATATACAGGAGTGCCTTATTAATGCTAAAATATTTTTTCACTAGATTTCCTTGGGATTTCTAGATATATATAATTAATGTTATAAATATATATACATGTTTTATATAAATAATGAAAATAGTTTATGCTTTTTGAGATCCATACATTTTATTTCTTCTTCTTGTTTTACTGAACTGCCAAAGGATTTCAGAGCCATTTAAAATATGATAATAGCAAGTTCCTAATGTTAATGAGAATGTTTCTATCGTTTTATTACTGAGTATAATGTTAGTTTTGGTTTAAAGTACACAGTTCTTATTTATGTTATCAAAGTTTTCTTCTTAAATCCTATGCAGTGGAATAAGTAGAATTATGCTCGGGATATCAGGTTTATTCTAATGACATCTCTGCTTCTCATCTATCTCCTTTTTTCCTTTCTATGACAAATAATGAAAATACTACTACTTTAGGAGAGTGCAGTGGCTCATGCCTATAATCCCAGCACTTTGGGAGGCCAATGCAGAAGGATGGCTTGAGGCCAGAAGTTCAAGATCAGCCTGAACAACATAGCAAGATCCTTTCTCTACAAAAAAATAATTTAAAAATTAGCTGGGCATGGTGGCACACATCTGTAGTCCCAGTTATTCAGGAGGCTGAGGCAGGAGAATCACATGAGCTCGGGAGGTCAGAGGCTTCAGTGAGCCATGATCACATCACTGTACTCCACACAGGGTGACAGAGTAAGACTGTCTCAAAAAAAAAAAAAAAAAAAAAAACCTACTTCAGAGTTTTCAAAACTTTTATTTTTTTAAATAGAAATATCTAGTTAACGAAAAGAGCCCAAATAGCCAAGTTAATCCTAAACAAAAAGAACAAAGCCAGAGGCATAATGTTGCCCTGTAGTATAGTTTGAAGTCAGGTTACAGAAACCAAAACAGTGTGGTACTGGTACAAAAACAGACAGATAGACCAGTGGAACACTCTACAGAACCCAGAAATAAGACCACACACCTACAACTATCTGATCTTTGACAAACCAGACAAAAAGAAGCAGTGGGGAAAGGGTCCCTATTCAATAAATGGTGCTGGGATAACTGACTAGCTATATGCAGAAAATTAAAACTGGACTCTTTCCTTACACCATATACAAAAATTAAGATGGATAATATGGTTTGGATTTGTACTCCCACCCAAATCTCATGTCAAACTGGAAGAAGGGCCTGGTGGGAGGTGATTAGATCATGGGGACAGATTTCCCCCTTGCTGTTCTCATGATAGTGAATTCTCATGAGATCTGATGGTTTAAAAGTGTGTGACATCTCCCACTCTGCTCTTCCTCTCCTCTGCCATGGTAAGACATGCTTGCTGGCCCCTCACCTTCTGCCATGATTGTAAGATTCCTGAGGTCTCCCAGTCATACTTCCTGTTAAGCCTGCAAAACTGCGAGTCAGTAAAACTTCTTTTCTTTATAAATTACCCAGTCTCAAGGTAGTTGTTTATAGCAGTGTAAGAACAAACTAATATAGAAAATTGGTCCCGAGAATGGGGCACTGCTATAAAGATACCTGAAAATGTGGAAGTGACTTTGGAACTGAGTTATGGGCAGAGGTTGGAGCATTTTGAAAGGCTCTGAAAAAGAGGAAGATGTGGGAAAGTTTGGAACTTCCTAGAAACTTGTTGAATGGTTTTGACCAAAACGTTCAAAGTGATTTGGACAGTGAAGTCCAAGTTGAGGTGGTCTCAGATGGAGAAGAGAAACTTATTGGGAACTGCGGTAAAGGTCACTTGTGCTATGCTTTTGCAAAGAGACTGGTGGCATTTGCTAAAGCATAGCACAAGTGACCTTTACTCCAGTTCCCATCAGATCTCTGACGGCCCTAGAGATCTGTGGAACTTTGAACTTGAGAGAGATGGTTTAAGGTATCTGGCAGAAGAAATTTCTAAGCAGAAAAGCACTCAAGATTTGACCTGGATGTTTGTAAAAGTGTACACTCATGCGTGAAGAAAGAGATGGTCTGAAATTAGAACTTATATTTAAAAGGGAAGCAGAGCATACATGTTAGGAGAATTTGTAGCCTGACCATGAGGTAGAAAAGAAAACCCATTTCTTGAGGAGAAATTCAAGCCAGCTGCTGAAATTTACATAAGTAAAGAGGACTCAAATATTAATAGCAAAGACAATGGGGAAAAAAATCTGCAAGACACTTCAGAGATCTTCATAGCAGCCCCTCCCATCACAGGCCTGGAGGCCTAGGAGGGAAAAATGGTTTCTTGGGCTGGACTCAGAGCCCCACTGCTCTGTGCAGCCTTGGTACATGGATCTTGCACCCCAGCTGCTCCAGCTCCAGACAGGTCTAAAAGGGGCCAAGGTACAGATCAGGCCATTGTTTCAGAGGGTGCAAGCCCTAACTTGGCAGCTTCCAAGTGGTGTTGGGCCTGCGGGTCCACAGAAGGCAAGAGCTGAGGTTTGGGAGCCTCTGCCTAGATATCAAAGGATATATGGAAATGGAAATTTCCATGTGGTGTTGGGCCTGCAGGTGCACAGAAGTCAAGAGCTGAGATTTGGGAGCCTCTGCCTAGATTTTAGAGGATATATGGAAATGGCTGGATGTCTAGACAGAAGACTGCTGCAGGGATGGAACTTTCATGGAGAACCTCTACTAGGGCAGTGCAGTGGGGAAATGTAGGGTTGGTTGGAACCCCCACAGAGAGTCCCCACTGGGGCATGGCCTAGTGGAGCTGTGAGAAGAGGGCCACCATCCCCCAGACTCCAGAATGCTGTATCCATTGACTACTTACACTGTGTGTCTGGAAAAGCTGCAGACATTCAATACTAGCTCCTGAAAGCAGCCAATGGTGGTGTACCCTGCAAAGCCACAGGGTTAGAGCTGCCCAAGGCCTTGGGAGCACGCACCTTGCATCACTGTTGGCTGGATGTGAGATATGAAGTCAAAGTAGATTTTGGAGCTTTAAGACTTAATGGCTGCCCTGATGGGCTTCAGATCTGCAAGGGGCCTGTAGCCGCTTTGTTTTGGCCAATTTCTCCTATTTGGAATGCGAGCATGCAATGCCTGAACCCTTGTAAACTCAAAATCTGAGACAGGTCTCAGTTAATTTAGAAAGTATATTTTGCCAAGATTGAGGACACGCATCCATGACACAGCCTCAGGAAGTCCTGACAACATGTGCAAGGTGGTTGGGGCACAGCTTGTAGACATTTTAGGGAGACATGAGACATCAGTCTCCTCTATATGTAAGAAGTACATTGGTTCTGTCCAGAAAGACAGGGACAACTCAAAGCAGGGAGGGGGTTTCCAGGTCACAGGTCACAGATAGGTGAGAGACAAATGGTTGCATTATTTTGAGTTTCTGATAAGCCCTTCCAATGGAGGCAATTAGAATATGCATCTATCATAGTGAGCAGAGGATGACTTTGAATAGAATAGGAGGCAGGTTTGCCCTGAGGAATTTCTAGTTTGAATTTTACTTTTAGCTTAATGATTTGGGGTGCCCAAGATATTTTCCTTTCACACCCCCATTGTATCTTGGAGATAACTACCTTGTTTTTTATTTTACCAGCTCATAGGTGGAAGGGCTTGTTTTGTCTCAGATGAGACTTTGGATTTTTTGAGTTAATGCTGGAATGAGTTAAGACTTTAGTGACTGCTGGGAAGGCATGACTGGTTTTGAAATGGAAAAGGACATCAGATTTTGGAGAGGCCAGGGGCAAAATGATATGGTTTGAATTTGTGTCCCCACCCAAATCTTATGGCAAATTGGAGGAGGGGCCTGGTAGAAGGCGATTGAATCATGGAGATGGATTTTCCCCTTGCTGTTCTTGTGATATTGAGTGAGTTCTCACAAGATCTAATCATTTAAAAATGTATAGAATCTCCCCCTTTTCTCTCTTTGCTGCTCCACCATAGTAAGATATGCTTGCTCCTCCTTTGCCTTCCACCATGATTATAAGTTTTCTGAGGCCTCCCAGTCATGCTTCCTGTAAAGCCTGCAGAACTTTGAGTAAATTAAACCTTTTTTCTTCATAAATTACCCAGTGTCAGGTAGTTATTTAGAGCAGTGTGATATGGTTTGACTGTGTCTCCACTCCAATCTCATCTTAAATTATAGCTCCCACAATTCCCATGTGTCATGGGAGGGACCCAGTGGGAGGTAATTGAATCATGGGGGCAGAACTTTCCTGTGCTGTTCTTGTGATAGTGAATAAGTCTCATAAGATCTGATGGTTTTATGAAAGGGAGTTTCTCTGCACAAACTCTTTTGTGGGCCACCATGTAAGATGTGCCTTTTGCCTTCTACCATGATTGTGAGGCTTCCCCAGCCATATGGAGCTGTGAGTCCATTAAACCTCTTTGTATTTATAAATTACTCAGTATCAGGTATGTCCTTATAAGCAGCATGAAAACAGACTAATACACAGTGTGAGAACACAGTAATACAATGGATTAAAGACTTAAATGTAAAACCCAAACTAAGAAAACCTTGGAAGACAACCTAGGCAATGCCATTCAGGACATGGCATGGGCAAAGATTCCATGATGAAGAAGCCAAAAGCAATTGCAACAAAAGCAAACATTGACAAATGGGATCTAATTAAAATGAAGAGCTTTTGCACAGCAAAAGAACTATCAACAGAGTAAACATACAACCTACAGAATGTGAGAAAATTTTTGCAAACTACGCATTTGACAAAAGTCAAATAGTCAGCATCTATAGGGAACTTAAACAAATTTACAAGAAAAAAACCCATAAAAAGTGGGCAAAGGACATGAAAAGACACTTTTCAAACTAAGAAATAATGTGACCAACAATCATATGAAAAAAAGCTCATCACTGATCATTAGAGAAATACAAATCAAAACCACAATGAGATACCATCTCACACCATTCAGAATGGCTATTACTAAAAAGTTAAAACATAACAGATTCTGGCAAGATTGTGGAGAAAAAGAAATGCTTGCCCACTGTTGTGGGAGTGTAAATTAGTTCAACCATTGTGAAAGACAGTGTGGCAATTCCTCAAGGACTAAAGACTGAAATACCATTCAACCCAGCAATCCTACTACTGGATATATACCCAAAGGAATATAAATCATTCTATTACAAAGACACACGCACATGTATGTTCATCGCAACACTATTCACAATAGCAAAGACACAGAATAAACCTACATGCCCATCATTTAGGCTGGATAAATAAAATGTGATACATATATACCATGGAATACAAGGCATCTGTAAAAAAGAATGAGATCATGTCCTTTGCAGGGACATGGATGGAACTGTAAGCTATTATGTTTAGCAAACTAACATAGGAACAGAAAACTAAATACCACATGTTTTCACTTATAAGTGGGAGCTAAATGGTAAGAACACATGAATACATAATTGGGGAACAACACACACTGGAGCCTATTGGAAGGTGGAGGGTGAAACAGGGAGAGGATGAGGAAAAATAATTAATGGGTACTAGGCTTAATACCTGAGAGATAAACTAATCTGTACAACAAACCCTCAAGACACAAGTTTACTTATGTAACAAACCTGCACATATATTCCTGTACTTAAAAGTTAAAGAAATATCTGGTTAATGTTTGATTTATTGCCTACTTGTTGGCTTTTTCATGAACAAATTTTGGGTATTATTAATTTGGCTGTTGTTTTGTGAGAACAAATTTCATTAAAAATTTCAAGTATATAGAGTATTAGTTTATCTTATTTAATTGAAGAATTTAAAGCTGTATCTTATTTTTCTGATTATATTTGCATATAAGTTTTTAACTATCACATTTTGCAAAAATTTAATATTTATATATTTTGCAATTAGCTTTTGCATTTATTTATCAATTCTTTGATATGCATTTATGTCAAGACTTTTATCAGTGCTTTTTATCTATTCATGAATAATTTCCACTTTTAATTTTAGTATGTGTGGGCTATTTTTGCAGCACCATATCCCCAGTGTCTACAATAAGTCTTCACCTAGTAGATGTCAATGTATATTGATTATATAAATAAATTGCATTTCTTAGATTTTGAAAAAATACATTTTAATTAAATATTTCATTGAATAATAAAATCATGCCAAGTGCTTAAAATTACTTTGGGTCTCAACACTGCTTGGCTATACATGTAATATGCTGATTAGTTGTGTGGTAGATTTCATCTTCTAAATATGTTATGCTTTTGATTATACATTTTACCCAATAGTTTTTAAGAGTGTTTCAAATTCCTGAATCATTTTTGTTTCAACTTTCATTAGTAATTTAAAATTACAGAACATTTGGGTTTGAGAATTAATAGTATTAAATATGTGGCCTAATATATGATTAATTTTTATAAATATTTCATATATGCTTATAGTAAATTGCTCTAAGAAATTGAGTTTTCTCATTATAATGATTTAGTATTATTTGAAAATGACATATTAATAAAAAATGTATATCATAAACTAGGGAAACCAATAAAATAATTTTGATGAATTATTATTGATACTCTGTGAGATGAGATGAAATAAAATCATAGAAAATGCTCAATTAGGCCAGGCACAGTGGCTCACACCTGTAATCCTAGCACTTTGGGAGGCTGAGGTGGTGGATCACTTGAGACCAGGAGTTTGAGACCAGCCTGGCCAACATGGTGATACCCTGTCTCTACAAAAAATACAAAAATTAGCCAGGTATGGTGACACATGCCTGTAATTCCAGCTACTTAGGAGGCTGAGGCAGGAGAATTGCTTGAACCTGGGAGGTGGAGGTTGCAGTGAACCAAGATTATGCCACTGCACTCCAACCTGGGTGACAGAGTGAGACCCTGTCTCAAAAAAAAAGAAATAAAATAAAATAAAATGCTCAATTAAAATCTCAGAAGACAGAAAAACAAGGAAGAAAAATAAAGAACAAATGAAATAAAATAAAGCAGTTATAAACATGGTAGATATTCGTTCAATTATATCAATATAAACATTAAATATGAATGGTCTAAACATTAGTTAAAAGATAGAGTTTGTGGTAGTGGATTAAAAATTTAAGACCCAACTATATATTGTCTATAAAAATTTCACTTTACATATAAACCCCAGATACATTAAAAAAAAGGGATGGAGAGAGGTATAATATGCTAACACTAGTCAAAGAAGGCAGGAGCAGGTTATTAATTTTAGACAGAGCTGACTTCAGAACAAGAACGTGTTTTAGTTACCTTCTATCACCCTGTTGGTGAGAGGGGGATTACCAACCTGGAGTTATGCAAATGGCACCCAACACTGGACAGATAAACATTACAGCAGTTTATTAGTCAAATGTATTCACAGCCTGCGGGAGGAGTACACGCACACCATACAAGACAATGTGCGGTTTACAGACAGAAGCAGAGTGAAAAACCAGAGGCTGTTGGATGCAGGCTCTGTAGTATGAAAAGAATAGATATCCCCTAGTTCCCATGGGAGGTTGTGTTGAGCTTGAGTAATTCTGTTAGCTGGCAGGAAACTAATACTCGCTGCTCAGGGATGAGCAGGAACTGTGCTTATTCCCCAAGATAAGGGTTGTTTGGCTGTAAGGACCTTATCTGTGGAAGCATAATAGGGAGGTGAACTTGTGGTTAGGCCTTTTTGTGGCCCTTCTGATTTTACCATATGTTAAGACAGCACATAATGTTGGCCCTTAATTTCTGGCCTTACCCCATAGAAAGTATCAGGGTCAAAGAGAGTGTTAACATAATGACAAAGGGTCAATTTCTGTAAGAACACCCAACAATCTTAAATATGTAGGAACCTAACAAACAGAGCATCAAAATACTTGAAGCAAAATCTGATGGAACTGTGAAAGGAGAAATAGATAAATCCCCTCTTACGGTTGAAGTCTTCAACATCCCTGTCAGTGATGGATTACATCAAGCAGGCAGGAAAACAGTAAGGCTATATGTGACCTGAATAGCAATATCATACACTTTGATCTAATTGACATTTATAGAATACTTCATGCATTTACAGGCATACCTCAAAGATATTGTGGGTTCAGTTTCAGATTGTCACAATAAAATAAATATTACAATAAAACAAGTCACACAAATGCATGGTTTCCCCATGCATATAAAATTTATGTGTACGCTATGCTGTGGTCTACATCATTGCCAAAAATGCTAACAATCACCTGACCTTTCAGCAAGTTGTAATAGTTTTTCTGGTGGAGGGTCTTACCTTCATATTGATGGCTGCTTACTGACATGGATGGTGGTTGCTGAAGGTTCTAGTGGCTATGGCCATTTCTTAAAGCAACAATGAAATTTACTTCATCAATTGACTTTCTTTCATGAAAGATTCCTCTGTAGCATGGACAGCTGTTTGATAGCATTTTACCCACAGGAGAACTTCTTTCAATTTTGGAGTCAATTTTCTCAAACCCTGCTGCTACTTTTTCAACTCAGTTTATGTACTATTCGAATTCCTTTGTTGTCATTTCAGGAATTTCCACAGCATCTTCACCGGCAGTAGATGCTACCTCAAGAAACCTCTTTCTTTGCTGATTCATTAGAAACAACTCATCATTCATTCAAGGGTGATCATGAGATTGCAACAATTTAGTCACGTCTTCAGGCTCCATTTCAAATTTAGTTATCTTGCTGTTTCTATTACACCTGCAGGTACTTCCTCCACTGAATTCTTAAATATTTCAAAGTCATCCATGAGGGCTGGCATCAACTTCTTTCAAACTCCTGTTTATGTTGATATTTTGACCTCCTCCAATGAATCACAGTTATTCTTAATAACATCTGAAATGCTAAATTCTTTCCAGAAGGTTTTCAATTAACTATATTCAGCTCCATCTAGAGGAATCACTGTGGTAGCTATGGCCTTGCAAAATACATTCCTTAAATAATAAGACTTGAAGGTAGAAATTATTCATTCATAGAGTACAGATGTTGTATGATGTTGTATCAATGGGTGTTGTATTAGCAGGCATGTGAACAACACTCATCTCCTTGTATATTCTCATCAGAGCTCTTGGGTGACTAGGTGCTTTGTTAATAAGCAGTAATATTTTGAGAAGATTTTTTTTTCTGAGCAGTAGGTCTCAACAGTGGGCTTAAAATATACAGTAAGCTATTCTGTAAACAGATGTGCTGTCATGCAGGCATTATTGTTCCGTTTACAGAGCATAGATTTAGCATAAGTTTTAAGGGGCCTTAGAATTTTTAGAATGGTAGATGTGCATTGGCTTCACCTTAAAATCACCAGCTGCATTAACCCTTAACAAAAGAGCCTTTTGAATAATTTTGATACCAGGCATTGACTTCTCTCTAGCTATGTAAAGTCCTAGATAACACCGTCTTCCAATATAAGGATGTTTTGTCTACATTGAAAATCCATTGTTTAGTGCAGCTACCCTCATCAATTATCTTAGATGGATCTTCTAGATAATTTGCTGCAACTTTTAGATCATCATTTGCTGTTTTATCTTGCACTTTTATGGAGATGCCTTCTTTCCTTAAACCTCATGAACCAACCCCTGCTAATTTTAAACTTTCCTTCTGCAGCCCCTTCACCTCTCTCAGCCTTGGTGGAATCAAAGAGAGTTAGGGCTTGTGCTAGATTAGGCTTCAGCTTAAGGGAATTTTGTGGTTGGTTTGATCTTTTATCCAGACCACTCAAACTTTCTCAATATCAGCAAGAAGACTGTGTCAATTTTTTACCATGCATGTGTTCGCTGCAATAATATTTTTAATTCTCTTCAAGTTTTCCTTTGCATTTACAATCTGGATAATTCTTTGGCAGAAGAGGCCTAGCTTTCAGCCTATCTCAGCTTTCAACACATCTTCCTCACTATGCCTAATAATTTCTAGTTTTGGTTTAAAGTGAGAGATGTGAGACCCTTCTTTCACTTGAACAGTTAGAGGCCATTTTCGTTTCTTAATTGGTCTAATTTAAATATTGTTGTGTCTCAGCAAATAGCGAGACTGAGGAGAAGATGAGATATTGGAAATTGATGAAGCAGTTGGAACACATACAACATTTATCAATTAAGTTTGGCCATATGATATGGGTGCAGTTCTTGGTGCCCAAAACCGATCATAATAGTGACATTTAAAAGCACTGATCACAGATCACAATAATAGATATAATATTAATGAGTCTGGGCACAGTGGCTCATGCCTGTAATCCCAGCACTTTGGGAGGCTGAGGTGGATGGATTGATTACCTGAGGTCAGGAGTTTGAGACCAGCCTGACCAATAAGGTGAAACTCCATCTCTACTAAAAATACAAAAATTAGCTGGGCGTGGTGGTGGCGCCTGTAATCCCAGC
The DNA here is from genome assembly GCF_028885625.2 of Pongo pygmaeus. NCBI lineage: Eukaryota > Metazoa > Chordata > Mammalia > Primates > Hominidae > Pongo > Pongo pygmaeus. Next base: position 104,059,389 of record NC_072378.2, on the reverse strand, counting down.
TGCTTAAGAGGCTGAGATAGGAGAATTGCTTGAACCAGGGAGGCAGAGGTTGCAGTGAGCTCAGATCGCACCACTGCACTCCAGCCTAGGTGACAGAGTAAGACTCCGTCTCAGTAATGTAATAATAATAATATGAAAAAGTCCAAATAATTGTGAGAATTCTCAAAATGCACATAGAGACATTAAGTGAGAAAATGATTTTGTAAAATTGTGCCTATAGACTTATTCAATGCAGGGTTGCCACAAACCTTTAATTTGTAAAAAATGTGATATATTCAAAGAACAATAAAGTGAAGTACAATAAGATAAGGTATGCCTTTATATAACTTATGGAAAAGGCAAAATTCTAAAGATAATACATCATTGTTTGTTCAGGGATTCAGTGATGAAGAGAGAAAATTTAGAGCAGTGAACTATTCTGTAAGCCATATTAATGGTGGATACATGACACTTCATTTGTCTAACCCACATAATTTTACAAAACAAAGATTAAAACTTAATGTATGAAATTTAAAAAATTATCTAGGATGATGTCGCACTCAGAGTGGAATGCACATTGTGTCAAAGGAATCTAACTATCTTACAAATGTATGAAATAAACTCACCAAAGAGGATGTGTGAACAAAGTGTTGACATAAGAAATGAGTGCTGTCTGTAAGGATAAAGGCAAAGGTATTGTATATAAGCACATTCCCCAGTTGACAAAATTGCTTCCCATGAGGGTATGAGATAGCATTTCAGAAACCATTGTAAGTACTTATTTTCCAGAATTCAACAATAGTCACTGGTAGATAGTGGTAGCCATGTTTCTCATTGTTGGAATGGAGGATTATAGACAAGCAAGGAGAAGAGGCTGGAGTTGGAGACATTGGAATGACATCATGTTCATTTTTATATAGACACAAATAGTTACATATGAAAATATTTACAGATCTGTATGGGTTGGTATGCACACATAAATTTCTCACAGCTGAGGTCAAAGAAACAATTATGTCCCAGTAGCAATTAGCACACTCATAACTCAGATCTTGGTTTCTAATAGCCTTCTCCAGTGAAAGGAATCAGGGCTCTTTAGGACAATGGCTGATTCTAGGACTGGCACAGGAAATATACAAGATGTGTGCAGATCATCCTGAATGTCTCAAAAGTATGGAGTACTAAAATAAAAAAATAGGCAAAGATGCAGGTATGTCAAAGTGAAATTGAAGCCAAATAATAGGGCTTCCAATGGCCAAATACAAATAATTCTGAGCAACAAAACACATAAACATCACTGTATTATAGCTCACATTATAAAATATTCACAAATCGATAGTGATATAAATGATTGTATAAATAAATTAATTGTGAGAACAAACACATAGCCCAGGCAGAATTCCAAATAGTTTATACAGCTATTCTGCTCTCAGGAGATTGAGCATAACTTTCTATTTTTTAAGGACAGGCTGTGCTTAGTGACTTCGTTCTGAAGAATATAGCATGGGAAGGTGAAAAAGTAACTTCATTGTGGAGGTGTCTACAAACATTACCTCAGCCAGGTGATGAAAATTAACATCCATAAAGATAAGTCATATTGGTAGTTTGTATCCTTGATATGATGTGGTAAGAATGGCACTTAATCTTTGAGGTGCTCCTTCCAAAAATCTAAAACCCTAGTCTAATAAAAATTAACAGAAACACCCAATTAATGGATATTCTATAAAATACCTGACCAGTACTCCTTAAAACTGTCAAGTCTTAAGAGAAATTCTGACAAACTGTCACAGCTAAGAGGTGCCTAAAGAGGCATGATGACTAAACATGATGTGCTGTGTTGGATGAAATCATGGAAGAGAAAAAGGACATTCATTAAAAAATCTGAGTAAAGTACTGACTTAATTAATAAAGTATCAATATTGATTCATTAATTGTGACACATGGATCATGCTAATGTAAGATATTAATAATGGAGAGACATGGGTTTTGGGTATAAGGGAACTCTCTGTACTATCTTTGTAATTTTTCTATAAAACTAAATGTATTCTTAAAAATATTAAAGATAATCCTGTTCTTAAGGGTGACTGTTAAATGACACTCTTATTTCCCACTAATGATAAGAAAAATATAAAACAAAGGTGTGGCAGGTGAAGGCCATATTATGATTTTAATTTCCAATAACAGCTATTTTCAGGGATGTAAATTAATGTGAGAAGATAGAGGTCCTGCCTTTAGAAACCTAAGAAGAGCTGATTTTCTCACCTTGCTCTAGTTTATAGCTTGAGGCACTGCTGGTGAGAGTCTGATGCTAATTGGATTTCTTCCTTTTGAGGGCAAGGGTAGCAGTGACAGGGATCCTGGCAATTTCAACTGGACACATCAGATTTTTCTGTTTTTCTTAGAACGAAGGAATATTCCATCCTGTAAGCTTATAACATTAATCTATCTGAGGCCTCATTAAAATATTATTATGTAGAACCAAATATTTCTTCAGGTTAAAGTAAGTTGCCTTTTTATTTTTTTAAAATAAACACCTCTTTTCCATTTGGTCCTTTTTTCTTTCTTCAACTCCTATTCTGAAGCTGTTTCCTGGCTCTGTACTTTAAGTCTTTCATTGTATATCATGCCTGTCTCTTTTGTCTATATTTTGAGATATACTTTCCATTTAATCTTCTAGTCAATCTCTTTCTTTCCTAACATGTTCTGCTTCCTTTGGAAGAATGTAGGTCCTTTCCTGAGCCTCCTCACCCAGTCTCCTGAAAGTTGTTTAGCAGACTAACGAACAAACTCTCATGCTGTTCTCTCCTGTAGAGATCACAGAAAAGCCTGGACCCTCAGATGTGTCCTCAAGCTCAGCAAACCTACGTCGGCAGCTGCTCTTACACTCAAAGAAGCTGGATAGGAAAGCAAGAAGGCAAAAGGACTATAGGAGAATGTTTTTTGTTCACATTTGCCCACAGGAGTAAGAGTTAGATAAATTTCAAAAGACCAAAACTAGACACCCAAGAATGTCAGAACATAAGATTCTGTGGTATGTAACATGAGTATGTTTTAAATATTTTAAAGTAATACAAGATATAAGCAAAATTGGAATGGAAAAATAAGATACCATGAAAAATGACCAGGCATGTTTAAGAACCAAATAATGCTTTTACAAATGAAAATAATAATTATGTAAATAAAATGTTAATGAAAGTTTTCAACAAGCAGTGCTAGAACAACTGAATAATTGTCTTGAAAAAACTCCATCAGAGAAAATCTTAATTTGAGGCTTATAGGCCCAAATGTAAATGCTAACACAACAAAGTTTATAGAAGAAAATGTTGAACAGTATTTTCTCAGTCTTCCAGGCAAAAATTCTTTAGATATAACATAAAAATGACCAACTATAAAATAATATATGGGATTTAATCAAAATTAACCTCTGGTCATTAAAAGATATCTTTAATATATTTCAAATGGACAGACTGAGATAGAGTATTTGCAATACACACATCTGATGAAAAACTTGCATCCAGAATGTATAAAGAATGCTTACAGATGAATAATAAGACAAATGACTCAACTGAAAATGGGCAAAATATGTGAACACTTTACAAATGCGTACACATACCCCCTTCACCTGCCTCACCCCTCAGTGCCCACCTTATCACCAAGTACAAGATAAGGTGCTCAAAATCAATAATCATAAGAGAATTGCAAATAACATTGCTATGATCTGAATGTGTCCTTCAAAATTCATATGTTGAAACTTAATGGGCAAAGTGATAGTATTATGAAGGTGGGGCATTTAGGAGATAATTAAGTCATGAGGGTAGAGCCTTCCTGAATGGGATTAGTGACCATGTAAAAGAAGTCGAAGAGAGTGTCCTAGCCACCCCTTCCCTTCCTTTCCTTCTGTCATGTGAGGACACAGCATTTGTTCCTGTCAGAGGACACAGCAACAGGCACCATCTTGACAGGAGTGAGACTCCACCAGACACTGAATTTTCCAGGGCCTTGACCTTAGACTTTTCTGCTTCCAGAACTGTAAGAAATAAATATCTCTTCTTCATAAGTTATCCAGTCTCAGGTATTTGGTTATAGCAGGACAAATGAACTAAGACAAAAACCATAAAGGAATATCACTATATTCTCTAAAATCATTAAAATGACTGACAACACCAGTGTTAGCATATGTGGCAACTGAGATAGCCATACACTGTTGGTAGGAATATAAAATTTTAAAGCATTTTGAAGATCAGTTTGGCAGTTTCTTATAAAAGAAAGCATATACTAACAATTTTACTCCTAGGTATTTACCTAAAAGTAATGAAAGCATATTACCCAAAAGGAATCATACAAAACCGTTTATAGTAGTTCCATTGATACTAGCCAAAACGTATTTGCAACCTAAATGTCCATCAAAGCAATGGATTCAAAATTTGGATATGGTCATACGTACTACTCAGATAGGAAAAATCATATAAATTAATGTGTCAAAAATCACAGTAGATACAAATGTACTAAACTTGCTATGTATATATAAATATTTTCATGTTGAATGAAAAATTGCCCAGTGTTACATTGCTTATAACATGTTACTCATTAGGATTAGGTTTAGCTGTCAGTAACAATAGCAACAACAAAATAATAATGTAGAAGACTACTTTCTCATCCTAAAGGAGTTCAGCGATGATATGTCCAGTCAGTCCAAGAAAGGATATTCACTTCACCATCATCACAGAGCAAGGTACTTCCATTTTGCTCATCTATTATATTAATTGTCCCACAGCATTTGCAAAGATGGCTGCGCCAGCTACAGACATTAGGTCTACATTCCAGCCAACAAGAAAGAAGATTTGAAGAAGGCAATACACCATCTCTTTAAGAACTGATCGAGGGAGCAAGATGGCCAAATATAAGCCTCCACTGATGATCCTTCCCACAGGAATACTAAATGGAACAAATATCCACATTAAAAAAACACCTTTGATCTGGGTGTGATGGCTCACACCTGTAATCCCTGCACTTTGGGAGGCTGAGGCGGGAGGATCACCTGAGGTCAATAGTTCCAGATCAGCCTGGCCAACATGGCAAAACCCTGTCTCTACTAAAAATACAAAAAAAAAAAAAAAAATCAAACAAAACAAAATACCAATTAGCCAGGCATGGTGGCAGGCACCTGTAATCTCAGCTACTCGGGAGGCAGGAGGATCACTTGAACCCAGGAGGCGGAGGTTGCAGTGAGCCGAGATAGCACCACTGCACTCCAGCCTGGGTAACAGAGCGAAACTCTGTCTCAAAAAACAAAACAAAAACAAACAAAAAACACCTTCATAAAAACCCCAGATCAGGTGAATAATCACGTACTTGGTTTTAACTTCATAACACTGAGTCACTGAAGAGAATAGGGAAGACACTCTTCAATTGTTGCCGCTACCACCCTCCCCCCATCCCCTGGTAGCAGCTATGTGGTGCATAGAATTTCTGTGCTTGGGAGAGGGAGAGTGCAGTGATTGTGGACTCTTGCACTGGAATCCACTGCTGCCTGTCACAGTGCTAAGCAACACAGGGCAGAACTAAGCTGCTGCCCATGAAGAAAACATTTAGACCAGCCCTAGTCAGAGGAAAATTGCCCATTCCAGTGGTTGGAACCTGAGTTCTGGCAAGTCTTGCCACCATGTGCTAAGGTGTTCTGGGATCCTAAATAAACATGAAAATCAGTTTAGGCCACAAGGACTGCAATTCCTGGGAAAGTCCTGATCCTGTGCCGGGATTGGAGCTAGTGGACTTGGGAGGAATGTGGCCTACTGAGACACCAGCCAGGGTGCCTAAGGGAGTGCTTGTGCCATCTCTCCCACCACTCCAGACAGCATAGCTCACAGCTCTGGGAGAGACTCCTTCCCTCCGCATGAGGAAAGGAGAGGGAAGAGTAAAGAGGACTTTGCCTTACAATGTGGAGACTAGCTCAGTCACAGTAGGATAGGACACCAGGCAGAGAGTCCTGTAGCCCCCTTTCCAAGCCCTAGCTCCTCGACAACATTTCTGGACACACCCTGGGCCAGAAGAGAACTTGATGCCTCCAAGGGAAGGGCCCAGTCCTGGCGGGATTCATTACATGCTGACTAAAGAACTGTTTGGCTTTGAATAATCAGCAACAGTACCCAGGCAGTACTGACCATGGGCCTTGGGTAAGACTCACAGGCATGCTGGCTGCAGGTGTGACCCAGAACATTCCTAGCTGTGGTGGCAATCGGGAGGGAATCCTTCTGCTTGTGAAAAGGAGAGGGAAGAATAGAGGGGATTTTGTCTTGCAGCTTAGGTACCAGCTCAGCCACAGTGGGGTAGAACACCAAGCGGGCTCTTGCAGTCCCTGATTACAGGCCTTGGCTCTTAGCATTTCTGGACCTGCCCTGGGACAAAGGGAAGCCCACTGCTCTGAAGGGAGAGTCGCAGACCTTGTAGCATTCAACATAAGCTGACTGAAGAGCCCTCAGGCCTTGAATGAACATCTGTGGTAGCCACATAGCACTCAACGTGGTACTGGGATGGTAGTGGCCATCGAAGGATACTCATCTGCTTGCAGAATGAGGAGGCAAGAGTGGGAAAGACTTTGTCTTTTGTCTTGGGTGCCAGCTTAACTATAGTAGAGTAGAGCATTAGGTAGATTATTATCTAACTCCAAGTCCTGGCTTCTGGATGATATCTCTGAACCCACTTGGGACTGGGGTTGGTGGGAGACTCACAGCCCTGAAAGGACAGACACAAGCCTGTGTGGCTTTACCACCTGCTGATTATGGAGTATAATGCACATATGGTTGCAATGACTAAAACTTAGATCATAACATGCAAGTCTTTTTGAATACCTGGAAACTCTTTCCAAGAAGGATGGGTACAAACAAGCCCAGACTATGAAGTCTACAGTAAATACTTAACTTTGCAATAGACACGAATGAACATCCACAATCATCAAGACCATCCAGAAAACTTGATCTCACCAAATGAGCTAACTAGGCACCAATGATCAAACTTGGAAGGACAGAGATATGTGACCTTTCAGACAGAGAATTCAATATAGCTGTTTTGAGGAAGCTCAGCTAAAGATAACACAGAGAAGGAATTCAAAATTCTGTCAGATAAATTTAGCAAGGAGGTTAATTTAAAAGAATCAAGCAGAAATTTAGTAGCTGAAAAATGAGATTGAAACACTGAAAATGCACCAGAGTCTCTTAACAATATAATTAATCAAACAGAAATAATTAGTGAGATTGGAGATTATTTGAAAATACACTGAGGAGACAGAAAAATAATAATAAAGGATGAAGCATACCTAAAAAGTCTGAAAATAGCCTCAAAAGGGTAAATCTGAGACTGATTGGTCTTAAAGAGGACGTAGAGAAAGAGATAGGGGTAGAAAGTTTATTCAAATGGACAAAAACAGACATCCTCCCAAACCTAGAAAAGATATTAATATCCATGTACAAGAAGGATATAGAACACCAAGCAGATTTAACACAAAAAAGACTACTTCAAGACATTTAATAATCAAATTTCCAACTATCAAGGATAAAAAAGGGTCCTAAAGTCAGCAAAATAAAAGAAACAACATACAGTGGAACTCTGATACACCTGGCAGCAAACTTCTCAGTGGAAACCCTACAGACCAGGAGAGAGTGGCATGACATAATTAACGTGCTGAAGGAAAAAAAAATGTTTATCCCAGCATAGTATATTCAGTGAAAATATCCTTCAAACATGAAGGAGAAATATTATCTCACACAAGCAAAAATTGAGGAAATTCGTCAAGACCAGACTTGTCCTATAAGAAATGCTAAAGGGAGATTTTCAAAGTGAAAGAAAAGGACATTAATGAACAATAAAAAAAATCTGAAGGTATAAAACTTACTGGCAACAGTAAGTATATAGAAAAATACAGAACCTTATAAAACTTATTATGGTGGTAAACTCATATATTAAGTAGAAAGACTGAAAGATAAAATGATCAAAAATAATAACTACAACATCTCAAGACATAGACAGTACACTAAGATATAAATAGAAACAAGAAGTGGGTGTATGAAGTTAAACAAGATAGATATTTCCAAGATCCAATGGAGATTCAGGCATTGGGTAAATTCTCCTATTCCAATTAGCCAAAACAAAGGGGCTACAGGCCCTTTGCGAGTCTGAAACCCAGCAGGGTAGTCATTAATTTTTTTTTTTTTTTAGATGGAGTCTCCCTCTGTCACCCAGGCTGGAGTGCAGTGGCATGATCTTGGCTCACTGCAAGCTCTGCCTCCTGCGTTCACGCCATTCTCCTGCCTCAGCCTCCCGAGTAGCTGGGACTACAGGCACCCACCACCATGCCTGGCTAATTTTTTTGTATTTTTAGTAGAGACGAGGTTTCACCGTGTTAGCCAGGATGGTCTTGATCTCCTGACCTCGTGATCCGTCCACCTCGGCCTCCCAAAGTGCTGGGATTACAGGCGTGAGCCACTGCACCTGGCCAGTAGTCATTAAATCTTAAAGCTCCCAAACAATCTTCTTTAACTCCATGTCTCAAAGCAAGGGCATACTGATGCAAGAGGTGGGCACTTATTGCCTTGGGCCACTCTGTCCCTGTGGCTTTGCAGGGTACAGCCCCCACAGCTGCTTTCAAGGGCTGACATTGAAGGCCTGTGGCTTTTCCAGGTGCATGATGAACCTGGAATTGTGGATCTGGGATGCACCAGAATGGTGGATCTACCGTTCTGGGATCTGAAAAGCAGTGGCCCTCTTCTCACAGCTCCACTAGGCAGTTCCCCAGTGGGGACTCTGTGTGGGGGCTCTAACCTCACATTTCCCCTCTGTACTGCCCTAGTAGAGGTTCTCCATGAAATCTCCATCCCTGCAGCAGCCTTCTGCCTAGACATCCAGGCATTTTCATACGTCCTCTGAAATCTAGATGGAGGCTCCCAAACCTCAGCTCTTGCCTTCTTTGCATCTGCAGGCCCAACACCGTGTGGAAGCTGCCAAGACTTGGGGCTTGCACCCTCTGAGGCAATGGCCTGAGCTGTACCTTGTCTCCTGTTAACCACTGCTGGAGCTGGAGTGGCTGAGACTGGGGGCACCATGTCCCAAGGCTGCACAGAGTAACAGGGCTCTGGGCCCAGCCCAGCAAACCATTTTTCCCTTGTAGACCTCCAGGTCTGTGGTGGGAGGGGCTGCTGTGAAGACCTCTGAAATGTCCTGGAGACTTTCCCAATTGTCTTGGCTATTAACATTTGGCTTCTCTTTACTTATGCACATTTCTGCAGCCAGCTTGAATTAGGAAATGGGTTTTCTTTTCTACCACATGGTGAAGCCACAAATTTTCCAAATTTTTATGCTTTCCTTCCTTTTTAAAGATAAATTCCAATTTCAGGCTGAATCTTTCTTCATGCATATGAGCATACATTTTACAAACAGCCATGTCACATCTAGAGTGCTTTGCTGCTTAGAAATTTCCTCCACCAGATACCCTAAATCATCTCTCTTAAGTTCAAAGTTCCAGAGATGTCTAGGTCAGGGGCAAAATGCCACCAATTTCTTTGTTAAAGCATAACAAGGGTGACCTTTACTCCAGTTCCCAATCAGTTCCTCATCTCCATCTGAGACTACTTCAGCCTGGACTTCACTGTCCATATCACTATCCGCATTTTGGTTAAAACAATTCAACAAGCCTCTAGAAAGTTTCAAACTTTCCCACATCTTCCTGTCTTCTTTTGAGCCCTCCAAACTCTTCCAAGCTCTGTCTATTACTCAGTTCCAAAGTTGCTTCCACATTTTCAGGTATCTTTCTAGTAGTGCTCCACTCGTGGTATCAACTTTTTGTATTAGTCCCTTCTCACACTGCTATAAAGAACTAACTGAGACTGAGTAATTTATGAAGAAAAAAGGTTCAGTTGACTCAGTTTTGCAGGCTTAACAGGAAACATGACTGGGAGGCCTCAGGAAACTTACAACTATGGTGGAAGGCAAGGGAGAAGCAAGCATATCTTACTATGGCAGAGGAGTGGGGAGACGGAGAGAGAGAGAGAAGAGGGAAGTGCCACACACTTTTAAGCCATCAGATCTCATGAGAACTGTCTCACTATCACAAGAACAGCAAGAGGGAACTTTGCCCCCATGATTCAGTCACCTCCCATTAGGCTCCCCTTTCAACATGTGGGGATTACAGTTTAAGATGAGATTTGGGTGGGGACACAGAGCCAAACCATGTCACTAGCAAATCAAATTCAATGACACATTAAAAAAATCATAATCACCAAGTGGGATTTATCCAGGCATGCAAGTATGGTTCAACATATGCAAATCAATCAATTTGATATATCAACCGAATGAAAGACAAAAACCATAAAATCATTTCAATTGGTGCTGAAAAAGCATTTGATAAAATTAAGATCACTTCATGATAAAAATCCTCAAAGAACTAGGTATAGAAAGAACATACATCAGCACAATATAAGCCATATATGACAGACCCACAGTTAGTATCATTCTGAATAGGGAAAATCTAAAATCCTTCCCCCTAAGAACTGGAATGAGACAAGGATACCCACGTTCAACACTGTTATTTAACATAGTACTGGAAATTCTAGCTAGAGAAACAAGATGAAGAAATCAAGGGCATCCAAATTGGAAAGGAAGAAGTTAAATTATCCTTATTTGCAGATGATATAATCTTATATTTGGAAAAAGCTAAAGACTCCACCAAAAAGCTATTAGAAGTGGTAGACAAATTCAGTATAGCTGCAGGATACAAAATCAACATACAAAAATCAGTAGCATTTCTATATGCCAATAGTGAACAATCTAAAAAGTTGAGAAAGTAATTCCATTTATGATAGCCACAAATAAAATAAGAACTAAACCAAAGATGTGGAAGATCTCTGCAATGAAAACTATAAAACATTGATGCAATAAATTGAAGAGGGCACAAAAAATGAAAAGATACTTTATTGTTCATGGGTTGGAAGAATCAATATTGTTAAAGTGTCCATACTACCCAAAGCAATCTGCAGATTGAATGCAATCCCTGTAAAAGTACCAGTGACATTCTCCACAGAAATAGAAAAAATAATCCTAAAATGTATATGAAACTACAAAAGACCTAGAATAGTGAAAGCTATCCTGAATAAAAAGAACCAAACTAGAGGTATCACATTACCTGACTTCAAATTATACTACAGAGCAATTGTGACCAGAGCAGTACTGTATTGGCATAAACATAGACACATAGATCAATGGAATAGAACGGAGAACCCAAAAACAAATCCATACGTCTATAGTGAACTATTTTTTGAGAAAGGTGCCAAGAACATCCCTAGGAGAAAGGATAGTCTCTCAATAAATGGTTCAGGGAAAACTGGATATCCATATGCAAAAGAATGAAGTAAACCCCTATCTCTTACCATATGCAAAAATAAAATCAAAATGAATTAAAGAATTAAATCTAGGACCTCAAACTATGGAACTATTAAACGAATACTTTGGGGAAACTCTCCATAACTTTGGACTGGGCAAAGATTTCTTGAGTAATACCCCACAAGCACTGGCAACCAAACAAAAGTGGATAAATTATATCACATCAAGTTAAAAAGCTTTTGCACAGCAATCAACAATGTGAAGAGACAGCCCATGCAATGGGAGAAGCTATTTCCAAATTATCCATCTGACAAGGAATTAATAACCAGAATATATAAAGAGCTCAAACATCTGTATAGGAAAAAAATCTAGTAATTCAATTTAAAGTGGGCAAAAAAATCAGAATAGGTATTTCTTAAAAGAGGACATACAAATGGGAAATGAGTATATCAAAAGGTGCTCAACATCACTGATCATCAGAGAAATGGAAATTTAAACTACAATGAGATATCATCTCACTCCTGTTAAAATGGTGTTTATCCAAAGTCAGGCAATAACAAATGCTGGCAAGGATGTGGAGAAAAGGGAAACCCCCTTGTTTGCTACTGGTGGGAATGTGTTTAACCACTATGGAGAATAGTTTAACGTTTTCTCAAAAAACTAAAAACAGAGCTACCGTATGTTTTGCAATCCCACTGCTAGGTAAATACCCAAAAGAAAGCAAATTCGTGTATCAGAGAAATATCTGCACACCCATGTTTGTCACAGCACTGTTCACAATAGCCAAGATTTGAAAGCAACTTAAATGTCCACCAACAGACAATTAAGAAAATGTGGCACATATACACAATGGAATACTATAGAGCCATAAAAAAAATTAGATCTTGTCACTTGTGGCAACATGGATGGGAGTGGAGGTCACTATGTTAAGTGAAATAAGCCAGTCACAGAAAGGCAAAATTTGCATGTTCTCACTTATTTGTGGGAGCTAAATTTTAAAAAATTGAACTTAGTGAGGTAATAGAATGATGGTTACCAGAGGCTGGAAGGGTATTGGGGATGTGTGTGTGGAGGGGGGATGTGTGTATGGTTAATGAATGTAAAATTATAATTAGATAGAATGAACAAGTTATTCTATTTCATAGTAGAACAGGATGACTACAGTCAACAATGATTTATTGTACATTTCAAAATAACAGAGTGTATTTGAATTGTTTGTAACACAAAGGATAAAAACTTGAGATGATAGATACTCCATTTATTCTGATGTGATTATTATGCATTGTATGCCTGTATCAAAATATCTCATGTACCTCATCAATATGTACACTTACTAAGTACCCACAAAAGTTAAAAATTAAAATAACTGCTTCTGGAAATTGTACATACCATTTATAGTTATAAGCCATTGGTCAAAAATTTAGTCACATGGTCACACCTAACTACAAGAGGCAGGGATACACATTTTTATGCTTGATTAAGAATATACTGAACTAAAATCCAAAGATTCTGTTTTTTTTGTTAAGGAAAGAAAAGGTACAGATATTGGAAATAACCTACAGTTATTGCCACAAAGAAACATATCTGCAATATATGTACACAGAAATGTTGATAGTACAAGAAAGAGTGTGACTAAAAAAATGTTGAAGTAACTAGAAGTAACTATAGTAATACAAAACAAAAAGAAATAAGACTTTTGAGAATTAAGGTGGTGCTATAATTATATATGGTTTATCATACCAGGAAATATAAATTTTTTTAACTCATTTGTATTTAGTAATACAGCCTAAAATACATATATTAAAACCTATCAAAAAATATAAAATTAGTCTAATCATTAGGAACAATTATATAAATCAAAATTAAGGATTATTTTGTAAACATATAGCAATGGCTCTTCAAAATATCAATGTCATGAAAGACAAAATTTTCTGGGAACTCTTCTAGATTAAAGAAGACTAAAAAGACAGTGGCAACTAAGTGTCATTCATGATCCTTTATTGTTTTCTGAATGAAAAAAACTGTAAAATTTTGAAACCTATAAAGCCCATTACCAGTTTAATTGTGGAAATTCTAATGTGGACTGTATACTAGATAAATGATTTGTATTTAAATGTTAAATTTCCTAATAACTGTATTATGGTTATGTGGGATAATTTGCTTGTTTTTAGAACTCAAGCACAGAAGTATTTAGTGGTAAAGCTTCATGACATCTGCCTATCTCTATCACTATCTCTTTCTACACACATACATGCACACATACACATACACACATAGTCTATGATATATTAAGCAAAGCAGTACATATGATCACTTTACTCATGTAACTAATGGGCACAAATTAGCATGCTTTAGTTTTTAACCTCTTTTCCACTGCCAGATTATGGGTGATTTTGCTGAAGCAATTAACTTTCCTGTGTTCTTTCTTAAGTATGCTAGTGATTTCTTAAAGGTTTTCCAACAAATATATCAATGAAAAAGATCATCCCAGAAAGAGAAAGTTAGGTCTTCTGCCTTAGAAATTGCTATACTCTTCTGGCAGTTCTTTTGATTCTGTCTTCTCTAATATATAATGGTAAGCTCCTAATTTGGTCTTTTTTAAATGAGAATTTTCGGTACTTACTAATTTACCTAGCAAGTGTACCAAATTATAGAAAAACAGAGGTTAATTTCAGACACTCTATTCTTCTTATAGACAAGTTGTCAAAATATTCACTTTTGCTATGATTCGTAATATCTGCTGACTCAAATTCCTGCAGTCCCAGGCCTCCTCTCACACCACTAAAATGCTTCCTGTGTGACCCTAGGACAACTGTGTGATCCATCAACTAAAGGATTGGGTGTAGGTATAACACGGTCCTCTCAGGGTCCTGCTCAGCCTAAAGTCAGCATCCATGCTGATTGGCCAGTGCTCATGCAGGTACAAGTTTTAGATACTTTGAAGAACACCTCAAGAAACAATCTTTTAAGGCCTGATACGGAGAAATCTCGAAATAAAAAAAGACAAAGTATTAGACCATCTGTTTCACTGTTTTAGTGAAAACAGTATTCACTGTATATGCACCTGCATACACATATATGGATATTAAGATATTGGTGATTTCTAAATGAAATTGTTAATCATGGATGATATGTCATTTTTGTTTCCTTTATACTTTTATGTATTTTAAAAATTCAACTAGGGCATCTATTTAAAAGTTTAGGTGGTTTTGTCTTCTTTTTTGTCTTTTTTTGTTTGTTTTTCTGAAGCCAAATTGCATTTTCCATTGTGACAAACACTTGTGAATTTCTATTTTTTTCTATGATAGCAGAATATATCAACATAACATTGGACAAATTAATGTCTCCTTAACCTTTTAAATTATCTGAAATTTAAAAGACATTGTGAGAGCTGTCTCCCAAGTCTTGTGCCAATAGTCTTTGACTGAGAATACTATATATATTAGTATTACTGTGTTTTATATATATTAAGATATAGTTATAAACTGTATATATGCTTACATAAGGTAATGTGTGTATATATAGACACACACATGTTGTCATAAGCTATATGTGAGTATCTGTATGACAACAACATGGAAAACTTGTTTTGAATAATGTTCTCTCTTCACCCATGCTCAAAGAAGCTACTCTAGCATTCATATTCACATATCCCAACTTTATATTATTTAGTATTTTAAAATTCTTCAATTTTAATTTTATAATTTGATGATGGTATCTCAGTTTTTATTATAAAACGTAATTCTATGTGACTCTAAATCTTGGAAGGGTTCTTAGCTTTTCACAGGTGAAATTGGAGGCCCAAGTACTAGTAATTCTGTCAAAATCTCAAAAGAAACATTTTGACCCATGAGCATTTCTCTCACTAGCAGAAAAGACAAATACATTGAGGTGACAGCAGAATAAAAATGTTGAGGAAAATACAATTATTTCTGAATAAATAAATATAAAGATGATTTAGCTCTGGAGAGCTGAATTCCCAGTGAGAGATTTTGTGCAGATTAAAGCAATCATATCAATGATGTGAACAAATGAGAAGAACATGGCAGGGCAGGGAGTGGAGTGGGGATGGGAAGAGAGGAGAGCCCAGTCAAACTATCCCAAAGGATCTTAGAAAGGCACCTTAAAACACATGTTGGTAATTGTTTAAAAGTTCTTAAAATGCAGTAAAATATTCTCTATTTCAAGAAAATACCAAAACATATTTTCTTACAGTACCTCAATGATAAAAGGCTCAATACCTCAATGATAAAAGATTCATAGGACAGCAACATCAAGTTTACTTAAAATGTAGGCATGTTTTTTCTTCAAAAAATGTATTATCCAATAATTTGAATCAAAGGATACTAATGAGCCAAAAGATTACTTTCTCCTTATGGAAAGTCAGGGCCTTTTTTCATTTCTCCTTTTCCTCTCCCATTTGATAGCATTTTAAGCTCTCCATCTCTGTCTCATTCACATGTTCTCCTTTTTGCCTCTTACAATAATATACTCCCCTGATTCTCCTACCTCTTTGGTCATTCTTCCTCTCCCTCTAACCAACTTAATAGCCCTGATTTCCTGTTCAAATTATCTTTCATAATCCATATGCTATAATAATTTTAGTTATTGTTTCTCTGATATTTATTTCTAAATTTTTACCTGTGTCCCTGATACTTTACTTGTGCTTAAGTTCTTTATTTCCAACTCTCTGTAATTGTTCCTTCATATGCAATATGTTTAGAACAAAATTCACAGCCCACACTCCCTAAATAACCCCCAAAACATCCTCAACTTTTCCCTTTTGAGGATGGTGTCTGAAGTGAAATAAAACTGGATTCAAACCCAGTTTTGCATCTTTTAACTGTGGGGTTATAGGGAATGTTTCTCTTTCCCTTTTGGTCTATTTTTGGGGATAAATGAGATTGGATATGTGAGACTATGTATCTCTCACAGCGTGCATTATTTTGTTTTCACACTGCTAATAAAGACATACTTGAGAGAAAAGAGGTTTAGTGGACTCACAGTTCCACAGGCTGGGGAGGTTTCACAATCATGCAAGAAGGCAAGGGAGGAGCAAAGGTATGTCTTACATGGTGACAGGCAACAGAACTTGTGTAGGAGAACTCCCCTTTATAAAACCATCAGAACTTGTGAGACGTATTCACTGGCACAAGAACAGCATGAGGAAGATCTGCCACCATGATTCCATCACCTCCCACTGGGTTCCTCCCACGATACATGGGAATTATGGGAGCTACAGTTCAAGATGAAATTTGAGTGGGGACACAACCAAGCCATATTACGGGGTAAGAGCTCAATAATATTAATTGTATTCTCTTGTTCATCTCTTGATAGAGTAGGTAGAATAATGGACACCCAAAGATGCCCATATCCCAATCCCTGGAATCTGTGAATATGTTCTTGCATGGCAAAGGGAACTTTTTAGATGTGACTAACTTAAGGATCTTGATATGGAGATATTATCCTGAATTAATTGAGTGAGTCTAGTATAATCACAAGGGTCCTTATAAAGGAGAAGATAAATTTGTGTTGTTTTAGCTACTAATCCTAGATATTTGTTACAGCAGCAGTTGGAAACTAATATGCATGCACTTGGAAATGCCATTCATCAAGTGGAATGCAACTTCCTATGGGAAGTTCTTCATTCTCCTTTTACTTTGTGTACTATGTTAAAAAAAAGTAAAAATATCTGTTACTTCATCCTTTAAGATGTGTGATTTATCTGTTCTGCCGTGCTTCATGTATCCAGGTTATTATAAAGATGCCCTATCTGTTGTCTCAGTTTCTTGATTATCTGAGAGTCAGGCGATTTTAAAATTACCAAAATACCAGTTTCATCTTTTCACTTCTAGGTTCAAAATCCAATAATGGCTCTATTTTCTTCCACATAAATTTCATCTCTGTCTTGCTTTCCCTAATATGACTCACTAAACAGCCTTTGTCTCTATCCATCTCCCACATTAAACTTTAAAGTTATTAAACTTGTCTTATTCTTGTGTTGTGCACACACATTTCTTTCTCTCTGTCTTTGCTTATGCTTTTTGTATCTCCTGCGCCCCTCCATCCCTTGCTTTCTGCCCTTTCAAATCCATATCTCTCTTTATAGCCAGGCAAGGCTTACTAGCCCTGACTCATTTCATCAAGGATTGCAGAAGTTAGAAGAGCTTCACTCCTGAGGATGCTCTCTTACTTTCTTGCAGTTTAGCTCTTAAAAGTTTATTTACTCTTTTCTCCACAACTAAAGTATAAGCTTTGTTTAGGGTTGGTGACGTCTTATACTTTTTAATATAATCACCTATATATATGTGTGTGTGTGTAGTTATATTATAAAATATGACATTTTATAAATAATCACATATTCAAAATAATTTATGATGAATTATTTGCATATAGAATAATATCTATATTTAATTTTCCCTGTTTGTAAAATTTTAAAATGTAACATCTCATTTATTCATTTACCAAATTTGCAATGACTAATGTGACTTGAAAGAAAAATTATGATCATATGATGATTTTCTTATTTACATAATTAGTAACAGTAATTTAGTGAATCACAGGTTTCCAACATTTTCCAGATTTAATTACCTAAATTAATGATCTGCTAAGTTCCCATTTTTTAATGCATACACTTATTTCTCAGTAACCACTTTTTGTTCACTTGATAGTAGTTTCTATATATGTGCTAAGTCTGTTCTGAATATGTGCCACTCCACTGTAATGATGATTTAGTTCAAATTAAGAATCAAAGCCTAGAAAAGTTAAGAATTTGTTCTTGTTCAGCATTGAACTAAGACTTAGCTTGAACTAAAATATTCCAGGTGTTCCAACTTCTGCCAGTGAGATCTGGAATATTCAAAAGAGTAGAGGGAAGTATCTCTCTTGAGAAGGGGATTTTATTTTCCTGGAATTTGTGAAGAATGTCATCTCATAATTTTTTTATCAAGTTTCTTTTGTGTTGAAATCACCCGATGACTTGTTCTAAATATGCAGGGTCTCTGGGCCAATCTGAGATTTTCTGATTCAGAAAACCTGAATGGGAATGGAAACTCAGAATGATGAGGGGTTGAGAGGGGTGTGGATGATGATAAATTACTTAATGGGAACAATGTATGTTATTGAAATGATGAATACTCTAAAAGCCCTGACTTCACCACTCTGCAATGTGATCATATGATGATTTTCTAATTTACATTACATAATTAGGTACATAATTAGTAACAGTAATTTAGTGAATCACAGGTTTCCAACATTTTCCAGATTTAATTACCTAAATTAATGATCTGCTAAGTTCCCATTTTTTAATGTATACACTTATTTCTCAGTATCCACTTTTTGTTCACTTGATAGTAGTTTCTATATATGTGCTAAGTCTGTTTTGAATATGTGCCATCTAACAAAATTACACCTGTACCCCATACATTTATTTATTTTTTTAAAGACTTGGATAGTTTCCTGGAATAAGCATTTTTAGCAAGCTCCACAGGTGACACTTACGTAAGTTGTTCATGTTACGGATCTTGAGGAACACTAGCAAATAACAGCCACTTTACTCAAGTGTGTGTAGCCTATGTGCTGTTACATATGTGATGATTAAAGAGATGTCACAAGAGGGGACAGGAAGCATTATTGCACTCTTACTTCTTCCAGATGGGACATCAGTTTTCAGTTCAAAGGCATCAGAAAGTTATTCACCTCAAGAAAAGAAAATGAGTGTAATCCACCCAACGTTTGCTGAAGAAATAAAATGGGGAACAACAATAGTTAATCATAAAAAGTGGAGACCGAAAGTAAGATAAACAGACATCTAACATTTTGAAATTATTTTTAAATTTTTACTTTAAAGTTATTTAATTGATGTACATAATAATTACATATATTTATTGGGTACATTGTGATGTTTTCTTACATACACATTGTGCAATAATCAAATCAGGCTAGTTACTATGTTCGTTATCTCAAATATTTATCATTTCTTTGTGGTGAGAACATTTAAAATCCTCTTTTAGCTTTTGGAAATATACATTAACGTTGACTGTAGTCATCAGGCTCTGCAACAGAACTTATTCTTTCTGTCTAACTGAAACTTTGTACCCTTTGACAAAAGCCACCCCTTTCCCCATCTACTACTCCCTCCCCCAGCCTCTGGTGACCACCATTCTACTCGTTGCTTCAGTAATTTCAACTTTTTTAGATTCCACATATAAGCTCATACAGTATCTATCTCTTTGTACCTTGAATATTTCACACAACGTAAAGTCCTGTAGGTTCATATATGTTGTCGCAAATGACAAAATTTATTTTTTTTAAAGCTGAGGAGTATTCTGTTGTGCATATGTACCACATTTTAAATATCTATTTGTTGATGGGCACTTCAAATGTTTCCATATCTTGGACATTGTTGGACATTGTGAATAATGCTGCAATGAACATGAGAATGCAAACATCTTTAATTCATCTCAAGTTAATTTTTCTATATGGTGAAAGGATGGGATCCACTTTCATTCCTCTGCATATGGCTAGCCAGCTATCCCAGTACCACTTATTAAATAGGGAGTCCTTTTCCCATAGCTTATTTTTGTCAACTTGTCAATAACCAGATGGCTGTAGATGTGTGGCTTTATTTCTGGGTTCCCTCACCTGTTCCATTGGTCTATGTGTCTATTTTTTCACCAGTACCATACTGTTCTGATTACTGTAGCTTCATAGTATGGTTTGAAATTGGGTAATGTGATGCCTTTGGCTTTGTTCTTTTTGCTTAAGATGGCTTTGCTTTGCAAAGTTTTAATAGCGTTATTTTATTTTTTTGTTATTGAGAAGTTTGAGTTCCTTGTACATTTTGAATATTCACCCTTTTACCTTTGCAAATATTCTCTCCCAATCTGTGAATTGTCTCTTCACACTGTTACATGTTCCCTTTGCTGTGCAGACACTTTTTAGTTTGATGCAATCCCATTCGTCTATTTTTTGCTTTAATTCCCTGTGGTTTTTGGGGTCTTATCCAAGAAGTTACTGCCCAAACCAAAGTCATGGGGCTTTTCCCTTATGTTTTCTTCTCATAGTTTTACAGCTTCAGGTCTTACACTTAAGCCTTTAATCTATTTTGAGTTGATTGTCATTTAAGGGATAAGATAAGGGTCCATTTTCTTTCTTTGGCATGTGGATATTCAGTTTTCCTCAACACCATTTATTGGAGAACCTGTCCTTTCACATTGTGTGTTCTTGTCACCTTTGTTAAAACCAATTGACTGTAAATGTGTCAGTTTATTTCTAGGCTGTCTTATCTCTATCCCATTCCATTGGTTAGACATCCAGCATATCTGTAAATGTGCAGGGGAAAACTAACCTCCATGAAAATCATTTGATCCCAACCATACATAAAGGCTGAGTAAAGTCAGAGGTGAATACTGACAATAATTAAACCATAATTTGGTTAAAACTGTCTGGGAAGAGAACAGCTATGCACCAAGATCATCAATATCCCAGAACAGAAAAGCAAAATGAAACAAAAGGAACAAAAAGAACAGCTTGGCCAAATAAGAGATATCTTATCTTGGCTAATGATTTGAGCATTTTTAATAAGGAGTACATGAAAATATATGTAAATGTGCCAGCATATTATTTCTTATTTTATGTAAATATACCTAAATTGGTTATATGAGAAAAGAGACATGATTCTCTATGCTGAAGGTTCGGTCATTATCTCTTACATCTCTTGTTATATATACTTCATCTGTTGAGTCTTAAACTTGGGACATCTCATCTTGCCCTAACTAGACAGTATTTACAATTTCCTGGTTGAGACCAGGGATTTGCTCAGTACCAAATCTCCTTAACATTTACATTGATGCTATGTCCTTGTCTTCAACTTTTAAAATCTCCTTGATCCTGACCACTTAACTTAAAGATCACTACCTTGGTGATCCTTAGAACAGGATTGTGCCAGATTCTTTTCTCTATTGCTAACTCTGAGCCTGCTTTTTACAGCTCGATATGTTCTACTAGTTTTCCAGCTATGTTTCCAAAAGCCTCAGCTTCTCATTTACCAGTAGCCAATTGAATAAAGCTCTGATATTACATTCCTCTTAAATAATTTACTGTGTTGAAAGATGTGTGAACAGATGACAAATATTGCATCATGAACAATTTGATGCAGACTTGTTAGAACCCAGAAATGACTTCCAAGAATGATGATTAACCCAGCTATATCTTTTAAAACTATTTTGTTCTCAAGGCATAAAAATCATGTTCTTGTCCTAAACACTAGAAGTATCCTCAATGACTGTGCATTTTGGTCAAGATGAGTGATCAGAAAGAAAGACATAATTTGTTTTAGCCTAGCTCACCTTTCTTTTTCTCTATTTCATAGCTTGGTATCCAAATCCACCAAGAAAATCTTTTGAAACCACAAAATAGCTAGCTTCCACTATATGTTTTTGCAGCAAATATGTAAAACTAGGCAGTCTCCTCAATGGGAAAATCAGTCATGTAGAAGGGATTTATATTTTAATGTACACTGCATCTCAAAAATGCTTTAACTCTTGGGAAGTTGGTTACCTTATTTATTAGTTTAATGATACCAAGGTATCTCATAGAATTATTCTGAGTATAAAATAAGATATAGTATATTTGCCAGACTCTCATATGCCAAAGGCTGTATGTGCCTTTATATTGCCCACAGTTGAATGCTCCTTCATGTGTTTATGTTTATAAACTATATTTTGACATAGTCTTCAAATTGGGGAGCAAGTGACACTTCCCCATAATGAAAACTGATATGCATATTGCATTCCGTCACACATCACAGGCATTGGATCCTGAAATAGCAGCTCTGCCCACTTTTATAGAGCATGCTGTGCAGGTGGGTCCCCATTGTTCCTTACAGAAAACCCTCATGGTCGTAGCTGACTACACACACAATTTTTGACCTAATAATTGCTTAGCAGTTTTTACAGAATATAGTGCATTTTGAACGAAAAGAATGGCATGCCTTGACAGAGTTCCATTTGTTAAAAAAGGAAGAGTAATCTTAATTAAAATGCTATTTCTGCATTTAAAAAAAGTCTTATTCTGGTGAAGTGATTTCCAATTCTATTAGTTCTTTAGGGCATTCAGTTAAAACATTCGGAAATTGTTTACGTGTTATAAACATCTCTGAAACAACTAACAGTTTTGAATATACTGTACTCAAAGCCAGTATAAAAATATAGGATATTGAACAAAATTCCATGCTTATGATTTAATTATATACATGGGACTAGAAAGTGAGTATATAAACGATTGGCATTTGCCAATGATATCTGAGTTCATCATGGCTGAGTCATGTAGTGATGAAATCTATTACTTAGCTATTCTTTACTTTCTCTAGAGACTCTATAACATGTTGGGTTTGAAATAAGAACTCTGAATCCATCCAGTATGCTATATAGTGATAATTTCATAAATGTGAGAATATGTATATCAAGTGACCAAGTGAGTATGTCTCTGTGTAAGACATGCTACACTGATAGAAACATACCAAAAATAAAAAAAAAATCAGTTAATGTTCCTTTGCTATCACATAATAAAGATGGAAATATTGTATCATGAGTTCTATCTACCTCAGAAAGGCAATTTTAAATGAAATAAAGGAAAGGGAGCCTATTTTCCTCAATTATTCTAGCTGCTTTGACTCTTTAAAAATCACTAGATGACACTTACTTTTAACATCATTTAGGGAAAGGTTTAGTGATGAATCAATTAAATAAAGAAAATTCTTGAACAGATCAGCAAGAAAATAGAAAATACATTGGCTTAGTTCACTGGTAGTTACCTTTTTTTTAATTCCCTTTATTGAACATTATCATTTAAGCATAATTTGCTTTTATAGATTTTAGTTGACAACAGACTTAAGTAAAATGAATGTAACAGTTACTTATCAAATAAATTTCTCAATAAAAAATTTGGTCTTCTGGTAAATGAGGAGTTTATCTTACAAGTACTGTTGGCACTACGAATGGAGAATATTATCAGAATAAACTTTGGGAAGTAGTCGAAAAATTTACAGGTGTAGTATTTTTGGATAAAATACTGAAACATATAGGTAAACTGATTAAGTAATTTATTTAATCAACTATCCTTTGAAGATCTAAAAATGTAAAATGAGGTCCAGTAACAATAAAGTCAAGCTACAAAACACATTTTCTACAGGCTTGTGGGGTCAAGCAAGGTTTATTTTGTTGTCTGAGTTCTCCTCAGCTCATAACAGACTAGTACAATATATGAGCACATAGACTATAAATTTGACTTGTTAGTGTATCCTTTGAGTCTTTCAACCTTGGTTTAAAAAATCTTCAAATATTGAATAAGACATACACCTTGTCACTCCTAAAATATTTTTAGTATGTTTTACATTACCTATTTTATGACAATTGTCACAAAGCCAGAATTCATATTTAAAAATTACTAACATCCATTTATGTAAGCAGAGCTCATTTCATATAGGATACCATGATAGCAGTTGCAAATAAAAAAGAATGGAATGCCCCGGGAGTGAGTTGCTTGTTTGACATCAGTATACATTTTGTTAGTAACTGTATTTGGAATGTTATCATAACAGATAGAGTGGAGGCTAAAGCTCCTATCTCCTTTAAATTGACTTTGGCAATTACACCCCTGGTATATACTGTTTATCTCTCCTCCATCTAGTATAAAAATCACATCTGTCAGGAAATATGGACTTTTTATGCAATCATTTATTGATTCATGACTGTAAGAAAGCCATAGAAATAAATAAGAGAATGAAACATGGTTACATAGAAAAGTGTGAGCACCATGCAGAGATAAGGAGAAAATTTATATTAGCATTGAAATGCAGAGGAAATATCTTTGTACTTCACATTAAAGTTATTAAGGATTTGACTAAGGATGGAATATGGTAAAAATTAAAAATTTAAATATATTACAAATTTAAAAGTCTGTATGTATATAATATTATGCATGTTCAGTTGAAAATACATTAGTAAAAATTAATGATTTCAGGATTTTAAAAAATTTTAATCATATTTGAAAAGTTATCTCCTGTTTATCTAATTATGTGTTTTTCCATAGTTGTTATTTATGTCCCTGGAGGTATTTTAGTTGAACTTTATGAGGTGGGAATATATGGACTGTGTGTTTCCTATTTATCTTTATAGACCTATTTATTGTCTAATTTTATCCTGGCACATGGCAAGGATTTCATTTTAAATTTTCAGAAAAATTCAATTATTTTGTATTAGTAAATGAATGAGAGAAAATACTCAATTTTGAGAAAAGATTTTTAAAATGTCAGTTGTCATAAATAAGCTGAATATGCCATTTGCAGTTACTCTTAGTAAGTAGACTAAATTATTAGCTTAAACTTCAGGCTCTCTCTGTTTGGCCCTTTGACTAATTTCAGGAACCAATTCAGTTTTTTTTTAGTTTAAGTTTATTTATTTAAAAAATCTCAAAACACATCTTAAATGTTCAGTCTTAATGTCAGGGGAACCTTTAGACTGATCTAAAAGAAAGAAGAGGCTTTTCCAAACAATGGTCAAACACCCGCCTGAAGAGAAATATTAACCAGCTTTCACCAAAATTCTATCTGAAGCCATGAACTTGTATCAAAGCATCTTTTTGCTTAAGAGGTAGTATATAGTCAAACGTAGTATATACTTCCTCACACTGTATCATAAAATTCCTTTCCATTCTATCACTTAAACTCCCAATCCTATTTTCATCTGGCATAAAAAATGTGTAACCTCTCCACAAT
This sequence comes from Pongo pygmaeus, assembly GCF_028885625.2. Taxonomy (NCBI): domain Eukaryota; kingdom Metazoa; phylum Chordata; class Mammalia; order Primates; family Hominidae; genus Pongo; species Pongo pygmaeus. Next base: position 104,034,269 of record NC_072378.2, on the reverse strand, counting down.
TGACAAAACATAATATATCATTGTATCTGATATCAGCTACACAAATTCTAAAACATAGATTGAAGACATTTTTGTTTTTCAATTTATAGAAACTGAAAACTAAGGTATGTATTTTCCATGAATTAATCACGATCATTTCAAATAATGCTCTTTCAATCTTGATTTCTTTGCTGTGATTTTTGGGTGAGGGTAATATTATGGTATGACTCCTTGTTTATGCTTCCTTTTCACTCATCTTCCCCAAAGGTTTCATTTAAAGCCTCAAGGACAGTTAATTTCAAATTTACCATTCAATGCTGGTCTTCATCCCAAATGGTGGTCTTTTGTTACCCAGCCTTTCTCAGATTCTTATTCCTTGACCATCCTATTTATGCATTAATGCTCTCAAGGCTCATTCTTTCTTAGATCTACTCCCTCCATAATGTTCTCATTGTGCTCCAGGAATCTTTCTATTGCAACAAGCTCCCATGCATCATTACCTACACTTCCATACCCTACGGAAGAACAGTACATCCTAGTTGCATTCCTTTCACTGTAGATTGCTCAGGTGGAGGCTGATGAAAGATCTGGGAGACGACACTGACATTCCCTTGGATCTCCAAGGCTACTTTCAAGTTATTACTCTTCTTCCCTAGCACAAAGTCCCTTATTTCTGTGAGGTTTATGCCATATGGATACTTTTTCATCTTTTTTGTCTTTCTTTGCCAAACTCTAGGCAAATTCTTCATTTTGCTGAGGACTATGACAACCAGTTCAAATTTTAATTATGACTCAAATCATTCAAAATTTTAACCCTCTAGTTTTTAAATTTTATTTTTATTACTTTTACATACAACCTCAATTTGCAAGCTATAATCAGATATTTTCATGATTGCTTTCAATTTTGCTACTTTTTAATTGTTACACTCCTATATTCAATGCTTTGATATTTTTACTATTCTTCCTATTATTCTTTCATCACTTTGTTCTCATGGTAATCTTTTAAAATTTGTCATAGAGATGTTTGATAGTAGACTTGCCCTTATCAATGTATAAATTCATCCTCATTTTAAAAAATGACAGATAAAATGGATGTATTTACCTTTTGACATATGCATACATTGTGGAATGACTAACTCTAGCTAATTAACATATGCATTACCTCAGAAAGCTATCATTTTTGTGGTGTGAACACTTTATATCTACTCTTTTGGTATTTTCAAGAATACAATAGGATTATTAACTATAGTCACCGTGTTGTATAATAGACCTCTTGAACTTACTCTTAAAAAGAATCTGCACAGCAAAGGAGGCAATCAACAGTGAAGAGACAACCTACCTACAAAATGAAAAAAATACCCCTGAAAACTATACATTTGATAACCAGTTAATATCCAAAATATATAAGGAACTCAAACAACTCAATAGCAACAAAACAAATAACTCAATTTTAAAAATGGGCAAAAGACCTTAATAGACGTTTATTAAAAGGAGACATACAAATGCCCAACATCCTCATTATTTAGAGGGAATCCTTAGAAAAAAAATAATTTTGTAAAAGGCTTAATTAAGCAAACAGCCACTTAATTTGTCTTTGATTTAAAAAAAAAAAAAGCACACCCATTCTAGCAGACACCATCAGTGCTGTGTCCAAATGCCCTCGGATTTTTTGTTTTTTTTTGAAGGAATCAATATTTGTTAGGTTTATATTGTAAAGGAGACACTTGGCATAATGGTCTCCTTATTCTTCACAATAATCCTTTAAGTACTCTATCTCTATTTTTTAATTATTATACCTTAAGTTACGGGATATGTATGCAGAATGTGTAGTTTTGTTACATAGGTATACACGTTCTATGGTGGTTTGCTGCACCCATCAACCTGTCATCTACATTAGATATTTCTCCTAATGCTATCCATCCCCTAGCCCCCACCCCCAGTAGGCCTTGGTGTGGGATGTTTCCCTCCCTATGTCCATATGTTCTCATTGTTCAACTCCCACTTATGAGAACATGCAGTGTTTTGTTTTCTGTTCCTCTGTTAGTTTGCTGAGAATGATGGTTTCCAGCTTCATCCATGTCCCTGCAAAGGACATGAACTCATCCATTTATAGCTGTATCATATTCCATGGTGTATATTTGCCACATTTTCTTCATCCAGTCTATCATTGATGGGCATTTGGGTTGGTTCCAAGTCTTTGCTATTGTTAACAGTGCTGCAGTAAACATACCTGTGCATGTGTCTTTATAGTAGAACGATTTATAATCATTTGGGTATATACCCAGTAATGGGATCACTGGGTCAAATGATATTTCTGGTTCTAGATCCTTAAGGAATCGCCACACTGTCTTCCACAATGGTTGAACTAATTTACACTCCCACCAACAGTGTAAAAGCGTTCCTATTTCTCCACATCCTCTCCAGCATCTGTTGTTTCCTGACTTTAATGATTGCCATTCTAACTGGCGTGAGATGGTATCTCATTGTGGTTTTGATTTGCATTTCTCTAATGACCAGTGATGATGAACTTTTTTTCATATGTTTGTTGACTGCATAAGTGTCTTCTTTTGAGAAGTGTCTGTTCATATCCTTCGCCCACTTTTTGATGGAGTTATTTTTTTCTTGTAAATTTGCTTAAGTTCCTTGTAGATTCTGGATATTATCCTTTTGTCAGATGGATAGATTGCAAAATTTTTCTCCTGTTGTGTAGGTTGCCTGTTCACTCTGATGATAGTTTCTTTTGCTGTGCAGAAGCTCTTTGGTTTAATTAGATCTCATTGCCCAAAATCTCTTTAAGCTGATAAGCAACTTCAGCAAACTCTCAAGATACAAAATCAGTGTGCAAAAATCACAAGCATTCCTGTAATCAATAACAGACAGAGAGCAAAATCATCATTGAACTCCTATTCACAATTGCTACAAAGAGAATAAAATACCTAGGAATACAACTTACAAAGGATTCTATTCTTATATGTGTCAAAATACTTGGTAGAGAAAAACATATTCAGAGAAAGATCTTGTGCCCACAACCTTTGGTATCCCAGCAAATAGAACGTCTCCACATTATGACAATTACTAGCATCTTATAATTTTAGATAAATACACAACTTCAGAATTAAGTTGTACTCTAAGTGTTATATGTTATGTAGCAAACATTAGTTCATAGTATTTAATACTGCAACCTACAGAAAAACAAGAAGGATTTTTGCAAAAGTACCATCATTTTCAGTTTGAAAGGAACTTCAGGCCAGCTTCTGTGCCCCTGTCTCTCTCTCTCCTGTTCAACGAGTGCACAGCAGCCTAAGCTTTCCATGGTTATGAAGTTGTTGAATTATCATGAAGCGAAGAAGCACAAGGAGGTGATGCTGGATTAAAATCCTTTGGTTACTTATTTAAATATGTATTTCAGTAAAATATTTAAACAATTCTATCTTTACATATACATTAGCAAAAGCCTTTACATTTAATGTAATATTTTTCTCTATTGAAATATAATATACATGAGGGAAATGAAGTGTTTCATTAATACTCGGTTCAATAGATTTTTATATACCATACACAATCAAATAACTGCACTTAGATCCAGAAACAGAACACTGCCAGCAGCCCAAGCTCTCTTCAGCCTCCTCTCACTCACTACTCTACTGAGATTGGTTTGTTTCTGTGCATAATAAATATGGAATAATAAAGTCTGAGCTCTTTTTGTGTCTGGACTGTTTTGCTAAAAGTTATATATATGAGACTCCTTCACACTCTTGCACACAACTGAAGTCTGTCCTCATTGCTATGGAGTATTCTATTATGTGAACATATCACTAGTGATTTATGCTACTATTGGACACTTGGGTTGTTTCCATATTTTGACTATTAAAATGATACTATTATAAGGCCATGATAGTTCATGTTTTTTGAGGTCAAAGGGCAGGTGTAATTTGGCTTTAGGAGACCTGCCAAATGGTTTTCCAAAGTGGTTGAATGATACAACCTTCTTTCGCAAGTAACATTCTTGCAAAAGTTTGTTACTATTTTTCTTCTTAGTCTTTAGATATATTTCATTATAAATTAACTTTATTTTCAAGATGACTCATGAATTTGAGTATTTTTTACATATTTATTGCTTATTTAAATTAAAATTTCATACATATGAAACAATAATTTGGTATAAATACACATAATACACAGAGTTAAGATTCCTACTTTAAGACAATAATATTTTTCTGACTATCTTATTTTTTTTTTCTTATAAATGCACTTTAGTTGTTTTAGAGCAGTTTTAGGTTCACAGAAAGACTCAGCAGAAAGTACAGAGTTTCCATATATCGCCTACCCCTACACTCTCGCAGCCTCCTTCACTATCAACATCCTGCCCCAGAGTGGTGCATTTGTTACAACTGATGAGCCTGCAATGCCAAGTCTTCACCCAAACTCCATAGTTTACATTAGGATTTACTTCCTGTGATTACATTAGGGTTTACTTCCTGTGATGCACATTCCATTAGTTTTGACAATTGTGTAATGACTTATACATACAATTACAGTATCATACAGAATAGTTTCACTGCCCTAAATGCCTCTATATTTTACCTATTCATCCCTCCCTCTCCTGGCAACCACTGATATCTCTCTCTCTCTCTCTCTCTCTCTCTCTATATATATATATATATATAGATAGATAGATAGATAGATAGATATAGATTTTTTATTTATATATTTACCCATATTTATGTATTTACCAAATTTATATATTTACCCATATATATATATATATAGAGAGAGAGAGAGAGAGAGAGAATTTTAAATTTTAGCTCCATTGTTGTTGTCCACACTATATTCATGTTTTTTTAAATTTCAGAGTACATGTGCGGGATGTGCAGGTTTGTTACATAGGTAAATATGTGCCATGGTGGTTTGCTGCACTGATCAATCCATCACCTAGATATTAAGCCTGGCATGTATTAATTATTTTTCCTGATGCTCTACCCCACCCCCTGCCCTCCCCTGAGAGGTCCCAATGTGTGTTGTTCCCCTCCCTGTGTCCATGTGTCCTCATTGTTCAGCTCTCACTTATAAATGAGAACATGTGGCGTTTGGTTTTCCGTTCCTGTGTTAGTTTGCCAAGGATAATGGCTTCTGGCTTCATCCATGTTCCTGCAAAGTACATGGTCTCCTTCCTTTTCACAGCTGCATAGTATCCCATGGTGCATATGTACCACATTTTGTTTATCCAGTCTATCATTGTTGGGCATTTGGGTTGATTCCATGTCTTTGCTATTTTGAATAGTGCTGCAACAAACATACACGTGCATATACCTTTATGATGGAATGATTTATATTCCTTTAGGTATATACACAGTAATATGATTGCTGAGTCAAATGATATTTCTGGTTCTAAATCTTTGAGGAATTGCCAAACTGTCTTCCACAATGATTGAGCTAATTGATATTCTCATCAGTAGTGTAAAAGTGTTCCTGTTTCTCCGCAACCTCGCCAGCATCTGTTATTTCTTGACTTTAATAATCACCATTTTGTCTGGCATCAGATGGTATCTTGCCGAGGTTTTGACTTGCATTTCTCTAATGATCAGTGATGTTGAGCTTTTTTCATATGTTGGTTGGCTGCATGTATCTCTTCTTTTGAGAAGTGTCTGTTTATGTCCTTTGCCCACTTTTTAATGGGTTTATTTTTCTTGTAAATTTGCTTAGGTTCCTTGTAGATTCTGGATGTTAGATCTTTGTCAGGTGGATTGATTGCAAAAATATTCTCCCATTCTGTAGGTTGTCTGTTTGCTCTGATGATAGTTCCTTTTGCTGTGTGGAAGCTTTTTAGTTTAATTAGATCCCATTTGTCAATTTTTGCTTTTGTTGCAATTGCTTTTTGAGATTTCAACATAAAATCTTTGCCCATGCCTTTGTCCTGAAGGGTATTGCCTTGATATTCTTCTAGGATTTTCCTTTTCCAGAATGTCATACAGGTGAAATCCTATACTATGTAGTCTTCAGATTGGCTTTTTTCACTTAGTAATATGCACTGAAGGTTTCCCCATTTTTTTATGACTTGATAGCTAATTTCTTTTTAGCACTGAATAATATACTATTCTCTGGATATGTCATACTTTATTTAACCATTCCCCTACTGACAGAAGGATGTCTTGTTTGCTTCCAAGTTTTGGTGCCTATGAATAAGGATGCTACAAACATCCATGCACAGGTTTTTGTGTGAACATAAGTTTTCAACTCATTTGGTAAATAGTAAGGAATGTATATAAAGAATATGTTTAGTTTTCTAAGAAATTGTCAAACTGTTCCAAAGTTTCTGTACTATTTTGTACTATTTCTGTACTATTTTGCATTCCCACGAGCAATGAATAAGAATTTCTGTTGCTGTACACCCTTTCCAGCATTTGGTATTGTCAGTGTTCTAGATTTTGGTAATTCTAACAGGCATGTAGTAGATATCATTGTCTTAATTTGCATTTCACTACTGTCATAGATGTTTAGCGACTTTTCATATGCTTATTGATTATTCATATATCTTCTTTGGTGAGGTATCTATTCAAGCCTTTTGGGCTAATTTTTAATTGGACTATTTATTTACTTATTGTTGAGCTTTAAGTGTTCTTTGTATATTTTGAATAAAAGTCCTTAACCTGATGTGTCTTTTATAAATATTTTCTTTCTGTCTATGGCTTTTCTTCTTATTCCTTTGCCAGTGTCTTTTACAGAATACAAGTTTTTAATTTTAATGAAGTCCAGAGTATCAATTATTTATTTCATGGATCATGCCTTTGGTCCCAAAAGTCGTTGCCATGTCCCAAATTATCTCTATTTTCTCCTATGTTACTTTCTAGGAATTATAGTTTTGCATTTTTATTTTTTCTGAGACGGCGTCTCACTCTGTTGCCCAGGCTGGAGTGCAGTGGTGCGATCTCAGCTCACTGCAAGTTCTGCCTCCTGGGTTCAAGTGATTCTTCTGCCTCAGCATCGAGTAACTGGGATTACAGGTGTGTGCTACCAGGCCAAACTATTTTTCTTTTGTATTTTAGTATTTTTGTATTTTCAGCATGTTGGTCAAGCTGGTCTCAAACTCCTGACCTCAGGTGATCCACCTGCCTTGGCCTCCCAAAGTGCTGGGATTACAGGCATGAGCCACCACACCCAGCCTAGTTTTACATTTTAAATTTAGGTCTGGATCCATTGTGAGTTAATTTTTATGAAAGGTATAAGGTCTATGTCTAGATTTATTGTTTTGCATGTGGATTTCCAGTTCCAACTCTATTATTGAAAAGACTATCTTTTCTCCATTAGATTGCTTTTGCTTCTTTTTCAAAGATCAGTTAACTATATTTATGTGGATCTATTTCTGGGCTTTCTATTCTTTTCCACTGACCAATTTCTTCTTTCACTAATACCACACTGTGCTGATTACTGTAGCTTTATAGTCTTGAAGTCTGTTCGTGTCAGTCCTCTGACTTTGTTCTTCTTCAATATTGTGTTGGCTATTCTGGGTCTTTTGCTTCTTCTGTGAATTTTAAAATCAGATTATTAATATCCACAAAATAACTTGCTAGGATTTTGACTGAGATCACATTGAATTGATAGATAAATTTAGGAAGAACTAACATCTTGACAATATTCAGTATTCTTATTCATGAACATTTATTTATTTAGTTCTTTTATTACTTTCATTTATTTTTCACAAGACATTTGATTAAAACTACTTCAATAATTAATGTTATAAAGATGAAGTGAAATAAGCATTCCTCTGAGAATTATTAAGTATAAACATAATGAATGTGCAAATATATATTTTTATTACATCAGCTGTGACAGAATTGGTTAAAGTTGTATTTGACTACGTATAACAGAGTTTATGATACTCAGGACTTGGTTTTCTCATAACCTTAATATTTCAGAGCCACATGGAATTGTGACAAATCATAATCACTACATTTGCCACAAGACAATTTTAGGTCCATTGTTGTTTTCCATACTATGAGGAATGGTCAAGCCATTGGGGTACTCTGGATCAAAAAAAAATTCAGATTTTCTGGGGGTTTCTATTGTGTTTTAAATAGTATCTTCCTAATTAATAGTGATTTTTAAAAAATGTTTCTTGCAAGCTTACAGCATACAATGATAAATCATGAATATCACATTAGAAAACACTTTCATTGTTTTGCCCAGTGTTGCTTTGTTTTATTCTTTTTAAATCATATTAGAAATTATTGTATACAATAAAAAGAGATGAAACTATATAGACATCTCTTCCATATGAGTTTAAACTTTTGTGACTCTGTTTAGAGATACAAAATTGAATTTATTCTTGACCAGAAGTAACATCTATTTCTTCTTGTTTCTACATATATTTTATACATCTGATTACTATTCTGTCTTATAGATGAATAAATTGAAACTGAGAGAAGTTAAAAGCAAGCTGTCTTAACACAACTGGTAAACCTTAGAGCTAGGTTTGGAGTCCAAGCCTGCTAACTCCAAAGCCTAAGCCTTTAATTCTGCACTGCTTCCTGGACCAGAAACTTGAATTCTTTTAGTGAAATGGGAATATGAGTGAGTATCAGCCAGTGATGAAAGGCTACTTGCTTTGTTTATTCAATTAATATATTTAACATTAGGAAAAAACAAACAAACAAAAAACAACAACCCAGATAGCAAAATTATTCCTGATCAAAGTTTTTCTGTAACCCAGATTAAGAGCCATTTTTACATCTTTGCAATATGATATGATATCACCCATAGCCTTTATTCTCCACTAGCAACACAGGTGTGGGAGTCAACATGGGTTCAAATCAGAGCTGTGGAATATCGGATAAATTATCTAACATCTCTGAAGTACCTTATCTAAGAAAATGTATGGAATAATAATATTTAATAGGATTGTGAAAATATAAATAAGATAAATATACAGTTTTTGGCACCCAAAAAACATTTGAATAATTTCAGTTTCCTATTCCCTGCAAAAGTAGTATGTATTATATTTTAAATACAATAAAATCAATTATTTGAGAAATTTAGATGGGCATCTGTAAACATTACATTACGATTGGGAATCATTGGCCTGCAAAAACAATATATTTGATAGATTCAGTTAAAAAAGTATTTTGGGCCAGGCACGGTGGCTCACGCCTGTAATCCCAGCACTTTGGGAAGCAGAGGTGGGCGGATCACAAGGTGAGGAGTTCAAGACCAGCCTGGCCAATATGGTGAAACCCCATCTCTACTAAAAATGTGAAAATTAGCTGGACGTGGTGGCGTGGGCCTGTAGTCCCAGCTACTCGGGAGGCTGAGGCAGAAAAGTCGCTTGAACCTGGGAGGGGGAGGTTGCAGTGAGCCGAGATCGTGCCACTGCACTCTATACTGGGTGCCAGAGTGGGACTCCATCTCAAAAAAAAAAAAAAAAAAAAAAGGTATTTTGATGTCAGTTGAATCAGGAAATTAACTAGATGGTTAGAATTTTACTTTCCATTTTTATCATTTAGAAACAACACTTAATCAAACACATTTTAGAAAATTTGATTCTGTCACACAGGACAAAATCTTGATAGTATGCACAGGCAGATACTCCTCCCAGTTATATCACAAAACATTCTTGATACAATTTGAAAATTCTTTCTGAGTCAGCATGCTCATCAAGGTATTATATAACTTAAAAACTCACTAGGATTATGTGATAAAAGCCTTAGACATTGACTGTTTTTGTTACTTATTTCACTTTGGTTGAGCAACACAGATAATTTATTTTCTACTCACTCAAAATTTGACCTAAATGTCTTTATACATGTTCATTGCAATGAAGAGATGTGAAGAACTTACTATATTTAATTAAGTCAACTGCTATACTGAAATAACAATGTAAATTAAATAATATTATAGGTATTTATTGAAGTTGGACCTATTAGTTTTTCTAAGAATAATTTTTAATACTTCCTTTGCTGTGAAGTAACATGTTTTTACATTTTGGTAGAAACAGAACAGATGGTTATTCTTTCTCTGGTTGATTTTCCCTTTGGTACCTTGACTCTGTCCTTGAAAACAGCTTGCATTCTTCCCTCTTGCCACCTCATAATAACAAATGTAAGTCCACAAAATCTGGAGAGAATATATTGATAGAAAACACGAGAAAAGTAATAAACTGAGTAAAATATATAAGACTTTGAAAATGACATTCAGATTATTTTCTGGTCAACATGACACCTATATTTCCCAAGATATCTCTGATTATTTCTTTGAAATTCATATTATTAAACAAAAATTCAAAATCGTATATAAAAGTTGTTCTGTTCAAAGTTAAATCAGAAATGGATTTGCCATTTATTTCCTTTTATTGGATACCGTTTTCTCCTAATAATTGAAAAATAGGCTTCTGATATACACTTATCCCTTTGCAATGTTTTCTAAATACTGAGAGAAAAATAATTTTATATATGTCACTTAATATTTTCAAATGTCAGTATAAATAATTATTATATTTTCTTTTTTTGATTTAAAAATTGCTTTATTTATTTCAAATACAAGTATAAAAATACATTTATATAATCACATACCATACATATATTGTAAGATTTTATTTCTTTATTTTTATTTTTATTTTTTCCATGTGAAAGAAATTTTATTTATTTATTTATTATTATTATTATTATTATTATACTTTAAGTTTTAGGGTACATATACACAATGTGCAGGTTAGTTACATATGTATACATGTGCCATGCTGGTGTGCCGCACACATTAACTCGTCATTTAGCATTAGGTATATCTCCTAATGCTATCCCTCCCCCCTCCCCCCACCCCACAACAGTCCCCAGAGTGTGATGTTCCCCTTCCAATAATTATTGTATTTTCATGGGAAAAATGGGTTGACCATTTTGACCTTAATTAGCCAGCCAGTACAATTTTACTTGACTTTTAATTTTAGCTGACTTAAGTCAAGATAGTAAAAAAAAAATCGATATATGTATTTATAATAAAAGTAGTATGATAACACTAACTTTCAAAACTTTGTATCAAAAAATTTAAAGGTCTTGAAAATTGTGGATTTGGGTTCTTGATTACATTAAATTTCAAAGAGCTCTAGAACCCAACTACATTAATTTCATTGCAGCTACCACCTCACCTTTTCAATGTACATATGTCTCTGATGAAAGACCATTGTTCCATCAGGTACAGATCAGTGCTTCTTCTATCTCAAACTTATTTAATCCTAAAATAAAACTCAGAAATGCAGATAGTTTGGCCAAAATGCCCTTAGCTTATTGACATTCCCAGTGGAAGTCTACTGTTGAAACGATTTCTTAGCTAACTCTTGATATATTCTGCAAACCATGAAAATATGTTGAGAAGTGGTCTGTGCACAGCAGAGAAAGGGGAGATACAACTTACTGGAATTACTTTAATGACAGGTGACTGCAGGGGCTTGGCACAGTGGAATTTTGATGTGCACAAAAATAGATCTGATGTGCACATTATTATTCCTAAATACTGCTTCTTTATGAAAAATGATATCAGATCACGTTTCTAGGAATGCATAAGTGAACAGAATAATGATTCCACACAGCTACAGGGAATTCTTGCAATATATGTCAGGAAATAACTGCTACAGAGCTTTAAGCAATTAAGAGATTTATTTTCTAAGGTAAGTATTTTTCTTTTCTAGTCAGATCAGACATATTAAAAATGAGGTTGGCAGCATGTTCATTCATATGTACTTTATGTGTACTTGTTATGCATGGTCCCATAGAAATATGCATTGGGGAAAGACATTACAACCTCAATTCCTTGTAAAGACAGCAGGACTTAATGGGCCAGAAAGCAGGTGTGCAATCCAAGGAGAAATTGCTCTGTAAAAGTGCAGTACCGCGGTTGGGCAGAATCACGGTTTTGTTTTCCTTTCTGATATCATTGCAAGCCTATTTCGATGCTTTCTATAAAATTATGCCTAATGATCCACATTTTGAGCTGTGTCAGAATATGTTGTTAACAATATATCAAGCCACTGCCCTAGCCAGTGAAGGTTTTTGTAATACTCAATGTAGGAAGGCAGGCACAATGTGTGTTTTATGGAGTAATTATAGCAGAACTAACTCTGTATCGCTGTATGTGGTATGTTTTAAAAGGTATTATATTCCTCCCAGTATATACCAATATTTAGAAATGTATTATGCATTTGTAGAGTTTTTTTTTTTTTGGAAATGCAGAAATCAGCTGTCTTCTGCGTCACTCACGCTGGGAGTTGTAGACTGGAGCTGTTCCTATTCGGCCATCTTGGCTCCACCCCCACTTGTAGAGTTTTAAGTACAATTTAAGATATGTCCATTGAAAATAATTTTTTGTTACTTAGGAAAACTGTATTTTCAGAAATACAATGCCTTTCATATTTCTAGTGGTTGAAAAATTTAGTTAAGATTGTTTTAAATAAAAAATATTTTATTATTATAATTCTGTATCCAATGTGTGAACATAAAAACATTATAATTAAGACCAGGTTTTAATAGTTACACGATGTTTATGAAAATAGTATGGCTATAATGTTATGGGAAAAATTTCCAGAAGTAACAGGTTAAACTCGGTAGCATTACTTTATTACTATACATTTTAATTTTGCTGGCCAAACTCCAGAAAACTCTAATAATCAGAACAATGCAAGTTTAAACAATAGAATGTCCTTTTAAACAAAAATTCTGGCAATTAAATTACAATTTGTAATAAACAGTGTCAATGAAGGTGTGCTGCTGAAATAAAAAATGTTAATTTTTGACATAGCTACTGGGAGAAAGATACCTCAATATGGTTTTCTCTGGAGGGAAATTTGGCAAATAAGCAAAATTTCTATAATATTATTACTTTTTACTAAATCAATAAACTTTAAGAATTACCCTGAAAAAAATTTAAAATGCATGTGAAGGTTTAATTTCAAAAATGCAAATCACCATGCTATTTATACATTTACAAATGGAAAGAACTTAAGTGCTCAATAACTGGGGATTGGTGAAACAAATTATGGTATGTTAATCTACTGGATATTCTACAATCATCAAACTCGCATTTTATAGCACATTAATATGATATTGGAAAATAGTTATTATTGTATATGCAATAGATGTATAAGCAAGTAAAAATCACTGTATCACCACATTAATCTATATATGTATTAATGGATAAAAAGTGTATAGTAAATATTCAGATTAGTTACATTTAAGGATTAAAGTTAAGAATGTCATTTTATTGTGTTTATTATTTTTGAGTGTTCAAAATTCTACAGTGAATTTATATTGCTTTTACAATAAGAAAAATCTTATTTAAAAATACAAAGACATGAAAGTAATCAATAGTAATGATAGTAGTAATTCTTTTTCTAAAACTTAAACCTACATTAACTTATCAAAATTTCATGATGAAGCTGAATGACCTTTATGAACATTCAAATAAGTTTACACAAATAGCATAAGGAAATAGTAATGTTCTATTAATACCTCCCACTCTCTTCATGAAGCCATCTTCAACCCCTTAACCCTTAATTAATTGTCTCTTCTATGTCTTCTAACACTCTTTTTGTGTACTCCTACCTTGGTGTTTGACACAGTCTACTGAAATTGAACCATTTCTAGTTAGCGTCTCCAACTAAACCACTAGCTTCTAAAGGGCAGGGATCATGTAATGTATGCTGTTGGTTTTTCAAAAAAATCTCAGTGCGTAGAGCATAGCATCTACTTAAAACCACATGCTGAGTAAATGATCATTGCAATTCACTAAATAATTTTTGAATTAGTTTTGCTAATAGGGATTTTGAATGTCTCGTTTCATTGCCGTTGTCTTGAAGAACACATATTCGGAAGTCCTGAGAAACAGAGAAGAAAAAAGGGCAGCAATCAAAGAGAACTACCAATGATCAAAGTTTATTTTCTAAATCTGTACATTATGTTTCAGTCACAGTGACTCTATTTTAATCCTTAATATATTATCCCTTATAATCTAAATAGAAGCAGAAAAAGCATGTGAAAAAAATAAACATTAATTTATCATAAAAACCTTCAGCAAATTAGGAAGAGAAGAGAAATTCCCCGATTTGACATTGTATATTTACAAAAAGCCTATAATTAACATCATACTTAACAGTGGAAGACTGAACAATGTTGTCTTAAGATTAGAGACAAGGCAGGGATATCTACTATTACCAAGCCTATTTATTGTATTGAATATGTTATGTAATAAGACAAGGCAAAAAATCTAAGTATATAGAGATTGAAAAGAAATAAATAAATTCTATTTGTAGATATCATAACTGATTACAAAGCAAGTCCTTAAGAATTTACAAAAAAGTTCCTTAGAATAATACGTTTACAACATCTTAGAACACAAAATTAATATATAAAAATCAATTTTAAAACAGTACCATTTAGGAGTGTGACATCAGCAGATGGTAGAATAGGAAGTTACAGCCTTGTTCCCCTAGAGAAAACAAATTTGACAACCATCCATGAATCACAGTAGCTTCATGAGCGCTCCAGAGTCCAGGTGAGAGATTATAAAATCCAGGCGGAGCATAGAGATAAAAGACATATTAAAGAGGCTAGGAAAGACAGTTTCACTTTACCCAATCACTCCTTCCCAAAACCCTTGCTATGGTTTGAATATTTGTCCCTTCTTTTTTTTAATTTTATTATTATTATACTTTAAGTTTTAGGGTACATATGAACAACATGCATGTTTGTTACATATGTATACATGTGCCATGTTGGTGTGCTGCACCCATTAACTCATCATTTAGCATTAGGTATATCTCCTAATGCTATCCCTCCCTCCTCCCCCCACCCCACAACAGTCCCCGGTGTGTGATGTTCCCCTTCCTGTGTCCAAGTGTTCTCATTGTTCAGTTCCCACCTGTGAGTGAGAACATGCGGTGTTTGGTTTTTTGTCCTTGTGATAGTTTGCTGAGAATGATGGTTTCTAGCTTCATTCATGTCCCTACAAAGGACATGAACTCATCACTTTTTATGGCTGTGTAGTATTCCATGGTGTATATGTGCCACATTTTCTTAATCCAGTCTATCATTGTTGGACATTTGGATTGGTTCCAAGTCTTTGCTATTGTGAGTAGTGCCGCAATAAACATACGTGTTCATGTCTTTATAGCAGCATGATTTATAATCCTTTGGGTATATACCCAGTAATGGGATGGCTGGGTCAAATGGTATTTCTAGTTCTAGATCCCTGAAGAATCGCCACACTGACTTCCACAATGGTTGAACTAGTTTACAGTCCCACTAACAGTGTAAAATTGTTCCTATTTCTCCACATCCTCTCCAGCACCTGTTGTTTCCTGACTTTTTAATGATCACCATTCTGACTGGTGTGAGATGGTATGTCACTGTGGTTTTGGTTTGCATTTCTCTGATGGCCAGTGATGATGAGCATTTTTTCATGTGTTTTTTGGCTGCATAAATATCTTCTTTTGAGAAGTGTCTGTTCATATGCTTCACCCACTTTTTGATGGGGTTGTTTGTTTTTTTCTTGTAAATTTGTTTGAGTTCTTTGTAGATTCTTTGTCAGATGAGTAGATTGCAAAAATTTTCTCCCATTCTGTAGGTTGCCTGTTCACTCTGAGGGTAGTTTCTTTTGCTGTGCAGAAGCTCTTTAGTTTAATTAGATCCCATTTGTTAATTTTGGCTTTTGTTGCCATTGCTTTTGGTGTTTGAGACATGAAGTCCTTGCCCATGCGTATGTCCTGAATGGTATTGCCTAGGTTTTCTTCTAGGGTTTTTATGGTTTTAGGTCTAAAATGTAAGTCTTTAATCCATCTTGAATTAATTTTTGTATAAGGTGTAAGGAAGGGATCCAGTTTCAGCTTTCTACATACGGCTAGCCAGTTTTCCCAGCACCATTTATTAAATAGGGAATCCTTTCCCCATTTCTTGTTTTTGTCAGGTTTGTCAAAGATCAGATAGTTGTAGATATGCGGCATTATTTCTGAGGGCTCTGTTCTGTTCCATTGGTCTATATCTCTGATTTGGTACCATTACCATGCTGTTTGGGTTATTGTAGCCTTGTAGTATAGTCTGAAGTCAGGTAGCATGATGCCTCCAGCTTTGTTCTTTTGGCTTAGGATTGACTTGGTGATGCGGGCTCTTTTTTGGTTCCATATGAACTTTAAAGTAGTTTTTTCCAATTCTGCGAAGAACGTCATTGGTAGCTTGATGGGGATGCCATTGAATCTATAAATTACCTTGGGCAGTATGGCCATTTTCACGATATTGATTCTTTCTACCCATGAGCATGGAATGTTCTTCCATTTGTTTGTATCCTCTTTTATTTCATTGAGCAGTGGTTTGTAGTTCTTGAAGAGCTCCTTCACATCCCTTGTAAATTGGATTCCTAGGTATTTTATTCTCTCTGAAGCAATTGTGAATGGGAGTTCACTCATGATTTGGCTCTGTGTTTGTCTGTTATTGGTGTATAAGAATGCTTGTGATTTTTGTACATTGATTTTGTATCCTGAGACTTTGCTGAAGTTGCTTATTAGCTTAAGGAGATTTTGGGGTGAGACAATGGGGTTTTCTAGATATACAATCATGTCATCTGCAAACAGGGACAATTTGACGTCCTCTTTTCCTAATTGAATACCCTTTATTTCCTTCTCCTGCCTGATTGCCCTGGCCAGAACATCCAACGCTATGTTGAATAGGAGTGGTGAGAGAGGGCATCCCTGTCTTGTGCCAGTTTTCAAAGGGAATGCTTCCAGTTTTTTCCCATTCAGTATGATATTGACTGTGGTTTTGTCATAGATAGCTCTTATTATTTTGAGATAGGTCCCATCAATACCTAATTTATTGAGAGTTTTTAGCGTGAAGAGTTGTTGAATTTTGTCAAAGGCCTTTTCTGCATCTATTGAGATAATCATGTGGTTTTTGTCTTTGGTTCTGTTTATATGCTGGATTACATTTATTGATTTGCTTATGTTGAACCAGCCTTGCATCCCAGGGATGAAGCCCACTTGATCATGTTGGATAAGCTTTTTGACGTGCTGCTGGATTTGGTTTGCCATTAGTTTATTGAGGATTTTTGCATCAATGTTCATCAAGGATATTGGTCTAAAATTCTCTTTTTTTGTTGTGTCTCTGCCAGGCTTTGGTATCAGGATGATCCTGGCCTCATAAAATGAGTTAGGGAGGAGTCCCTCTTTTTCTATTGATTGGAATAGTTTCAGAAGGAATGGTACCAGCTCCTTCTTGTTCCTCTGGTAGAATTCATCTGGCTGTGAATCCATCTGGTCCTGGACTATTTTTGGTTTGTAAGCTATTTATTATTGCCTCAGTTTCAGAGCCTGTTATTGGTCTATTCGGAGATTCAACTTCTTCGTGGTTTAGTCTTGGGAGGATGTATGTGTCAAGGAATCTATCCATTTTTTCTAGATTTTCTAGTTTATTTGCGTAGAGGTGTTTACAGTATTCTCTGATGGTAGTTTGTATTTCTGTGGGATCAGTGGTGATATCCCCTTTATCATTTTTTATTGCATCTATTTGATTCTTCTCTCTTTTCTTCTTTATTAGTCTTGCTAGTGGTCTATCAATGTTGTTGATCTTTTCAAAAAACCAGCTCTTGGATTCATTGATTTTTTGAAGGGTTTTTTGCATCTCCATTTCCTTCAGTTCTGCTCTGATCTTAGTTATTTCTTGCCTTCTGCTAGCTTTTGAATGTGTTTGCTCTTGCTTCTCTAGATCTTTTAATTGTGATGTTAGGTTGTCAATTTTAGATCTTTCCTGCTTTCTCTTGTGGGCATTTAGTGCTATAAATTTCCGTTTACACACTGCTTTGAATGTGTCCCAGAGATTCTGGTATGTTGTGTTTTTGTTCTCATTGGTTTCAACGCACATCTTTATTTCTGCCTTCATTTCATTATGTACCCAGTAGTCATTCAGGAGCAGGTTGTTCAGATTCCATGTAGTTGAGTGGTTTTGAGTGAATTTCTTAATCCTGAGTTCTAGTTTGATTGCACTGTGGTCTGAGTTATAATTTCTGTTGTTTTATATTTGCTGAGGAGTGCTTTACTTCCAACTATGTGATCAATTTTGGAATAAGTGTGGTGTGGTGCCCCTTCTAAAGCTCATGTTGAAATTTAATCCCCAATGTGGCAGTATTAAGAGGTGGAGCCTTAAAGATGTTATTGGGTCAAAGGACTCTGCCTCTATGAATGGATTCATTCTAGATTAATGAATTAATGGGTTGCTATGGGGGTAGAACTGCTGACATTAGAAGGAGAGGAAGTGAAACCTGAGATAGCACACTCAGCTCCCTAGCCATGTGATTCCCTGCAACACCTTGGAACTCTGCAAAGAGTACCTACCAGCAGGAAGGCCATCAATAGATATGGTCCCTTGACCTTGGATTTTCCAGCCTTCATAATTTTAAGAAATAAATGTTATTCATTTATAAATCACCCAGTTTCAGATACTCTGTTACGAGCAACAGAAATTGAACTCAGATAACTGTGCAGTATCAACAAAGATCCCTTCATCCTAGGAATTCTCCCATGGGGGAAAGAGAGTGAAGTGAGCATTTTATCTTGTCATGGACACTGGTCCCAGGCCCAACCTAGTGAATTGAAATGCCAGGCCCATTCCCATGTGCCAGACTTACCCCAGGGGATCCTGGCACCAGGCCCACCCCTGCAGATCCAAGCTCCAGGACCACCTGCACGGACTCAGGTTTCATGGAACCCAAAAGGAACCAATGCCAGGCATTCACATTCATGGACCCCAGCAGCAGGCCTGCCCTTGGACCCTGCCACTCACCCTACCCAGAATCTGTGGCTGTGCTGACTGATGAGGGGCTTTGGCTGACAAAGCCAGTCAGTAAAGAATGGAAGAGGTGACTACTTTTTGAAATATACACACATCAAAGCTACAAAAATAATGAAGAATCAGAAACATGACACCACTCAAGGAATAAAAGAAACTTCTAGTAATGAACCCTAAAGATTAGAAATCTATGAACTTCCTGACAAAAACCTCAAAATGATAGAAGTATACAGTTTTTGTATGCCATCGAAGTTGTTACCAGCTCAAACTATACTTTTATAACAAGAAGAAGTTTTGTGCATGTCTATAGGCAGTCACAAAAAAACTGAAAATGGCTATGAAAATATAAAAATAATCAAAATATATTACTACAAAAATCATCAAATCATAAGGAAGACAGTAAGAAAGGCAGAAATGAAAAAGGAACTACAAAACAGACAGAAAGCAACAAAATGAAGCAGTAAGTTCTTACCTGACAATAATTACTTTAAAAGTAAATGGATTAAATGGCCAAATCAAAACATGGAGTGACTGAATGGATGAAAAATAGAGATCCAACTACATGCTGTCTACAAGAGACCCACATTAGCTTTAAGCACACACATGGCTAAAAGTAAAGGGATGAAAAAGATATTCCATGCAAATGCTAAAGAGTAGAGGTGTCTATATCCATATCAGAAAAAATAGACTTGAAGTCAGACACTATCATAAGAGACATAAGGTGAATACCTAATGATAAAGAATAAATTTCACACAAAGATATAACAATAAAAATATATATTCACCTAACATCAGAGAACCAAATATACTAAGCAAACACTGACAGATCGGAAGGGAGAAATGGACAGCAATTCAATAATAGTAAAAGACTTCAATATCCTATTTGCAATAATTGACAGTCATCCAGTCAGAAAATCAATAAGAAAACAGTAAACTTGACATTGTAGACCAAATGATGGACCTAACAAACACATACAAAACATTCAATTTAATAGAAGACAAATACATATTCTTTACAAGTGCACATAGAACATTCTTTAAGATAGAACACATGGTAGGTCTGCTAGGTGTGACAAAAATTGAATAAAATCATCCCAAGTATCTTTTCTGACAACAAAGGAATAAAACTAGAAATCAATAACAAGAGGAAAATAGAAAAATTCTCAAATACATGGAAATTAAATTACACATTCTTGAACATCTGTTGAGTCAAAGAAGAAATCAAAAGGGAAATTGTAAAAAAGTCTCAAGATAAATTATAAAAGCACAACATACCTAAAGTTATAGAATACAGCAAAATAGTACTAAGAGAGTTCATAGCAATAAATGCCTATATTTAAAAAAGGACTTCAAACAAACAAGCTAATTTCACACCTCAATGAACTAGAAAAAGAGATACAACAAGTTTAGCAAGAAATAAAAGAAATAGAGAATAGAAAAATAGTAGAAAAAATGGACAAAACTAAGAGTTGGTTCTTTGAAAAGGTAAGTTGACAAACCCTTAGTTGGACTAGGAACAAAAGAGAGAAGACGAAAACATATATAATCTGAAATGATAGACAAAACATTAAAACAGATGCTATAGAAATAAAACGGATCATAAGGGACTATTATAAAGAATTGAAGCCCACAAACTGGACAATCTATAAGAAAGAGATACATTTCTAGAAACATAAGACCTATCAAGATTGAATCAGGAAGACCTAAGAAGCCTAAACAGACCAGTAACAAATACAGAGATGGAATCAATAATCAGAAATCTCTCAACAAAGAAAAGCCCAGGACCAGATGGCTCTACAGGTGAGTTCTACCAATCATTTAAAGAGGAATGAATAAAAATCCTTCTCAAATTTTTCCAAAAAACAGAAGAATGACTGTTTCTTAACTCCTTGTTAGGGCAACATCACCCTGACGCTAACACCAGAAAAAGACACTGTATTAGTCAGGGTTCTCTTAGAGGGACAGAACTAATAGGAGATACACACACACACACACACACACACACACACACACACACAAAGAACTTGGAGTCCGATGTTCGAGGGCAAGAAGCAACCAGCACGGGAGAAAGATGTAGACTGGAGGCTAGGCCTGTCTCTCCTTTTCCCGTTTTTCTGCCTGCTTTCTATTTGCTGGTAGCTGATTAGATTGTGTCTACCAGATTAAGGATAGATCTGCCTTCACCAAACCACTTCCTTAAATGTTAATCTCTTTTGGCAACACCCTCACAGACACATCCAGGATCAATACTTTGTGTCCTTCAATCCAATCAAGTTGACGCTGAGTATTAACCATCACAAGTCCACCCCTTGTCAACTTGAATCCATACACGTCTCCTGAGATCATACATAATCTTCAAATAAAGACAATGTCATAATTATGCCTAACATAATACAACTATCCTTTATACAACCAGAAATGTACCAATCCGCAACCCAAATACTCTTACATAAAGTTAACAATACTTAAATGCTGATATGAACTCAATAAATCTTGTATCACATGATAAAGAAGAAAGGAAATAAAATGAAGGCGTTTTCTTAGTGCAAATGTATACATTCCCAGACATGTTTTTAACAGAATAAGGAAGAAATACTCATGACAATTACGGTCCTTGTTTCTGCAACTGGCCATGTGGTCATAGCTGGTATTGATGACTACCTTCTACTACCCATTCTGTATTTCCTTTGGCTTCAGCAAGCACCTCAGCAGGTCGTGTTTTTTTTTTTCCCTGGTGGACTGACCAAAATCTTCATTCCTGAAGGGTCTGGGTCATTTGTAGTCCTGCCTGGACTGGGCTGTTGTAGTTTCCCATTGACCTTAATCACAGGGCATGGTAATACTAAAGGATGCCCTAATGGATCTCCTGTATTCCATGCATACTCTTCCTTACCTCCATTGTGTAATAGTAAACTGATTTTATCTTGATTGTCTGGGTCAATCACCCCAGTCAACACTGTAACTCCCTTCTTAGCCTGTTGACTTAAGGAAGGGGAAGCCCAAAGTGTTCAGGTGGCAATCTTAACACCCAGTTTAATGGAATAGTTGTTGTGTCTCTTGGTGGCAGCATTCCTCCCTCTGGAACTAAGGCTTCTAGGCCAGCAGCACATAATGTCTTGGGAACAGGAAACAAACGTTTTGCTAGTGGATCACTAGGGGTGATGGTGAGTGGTGCTACCTCAACTTCTACTGCTTGATTCCTGGACCCATGAATCCTGGCTATGGGAGAAACAGTACCATATATTGGATACTGGTTCAGAGCATACATGGCCTTCTGGAGAACTTTGCCCCAGCCCTGCAAAGTATTGTCACCTAGATGGCATTGTACTTGTGATTTCAAAAGGCCATTCCACCATTCTATCAATCTAGCTATTTCAGGATGATAGGGAACATGGTAAGACCAGTGAATTCCATTACCATGAGCCCATTGCCACACTTCTTTAGCTGTAAAGTGAGTGTCTTGTTCAGAGGCAATGCTGTGTGGAATAACATGAGGGTGGATAAGGCATTCTGTGCATCCATGGATGGTAGTCTTGGCAGAAGCATTGTGTGCAGGATAGGTAAACCCATGAGTAAGTGTCTCTTCCAGTAAGGACAAATCTCTATCCTTTCCCTGGTGGAAGAAGTCCAATATAATCTACCTGCCACCAGGTAGCTGGCTGATCACCCCAAGGAATGGTGCCATATTGAGGCTCAGTGTTGGTCTCTGCTGCTGGCAAATTGGGCACTCAGCAGTGGCTATAGGCAGGTCAGCCTTCTTGAGTGGAAGTCCATGTTGCTGAGCCCATGTGTAACCTCCATCCCTGCCACCATGGCCACATTTTCATGGACTCATTGGGTGATGACAGGGGAGGCTGGAGAAAGAGGCTAAGTGGTGTCCAGAGAACAGGTCATTTTATCCACTCGATTATTAAAATCAAGCTAAACCATTGGCTACAGCCCATGAATCAGTATATAATTGCACATCTGGCCATTTCTTTTTCCACACAAAGTGCACAACAAGATGCTCTGCTCAAAGTTCTTCCTGATGGGAAGATTCCCCTTTACCGCTGTTCTTTAGGGATGTCCTTGAAAGGGGCTGTAGTGCTGCAGCTGTCCACTTTCAGTGGTGCCTGCATATCGTGAAGAACCATCTATAAATCAGGACCTAGTTTTCTCTTCCTCTGTCAACTGATCATAGGGAACTCCCAATGAGGCCATTGTGCAGGCTGGGAGAGAGAAGACAGGGTTGCAGGAGTGGAGACCATGGGCATTTGAGCCACTTTTTCATGTAACTTACTTGTGCCTTCAGGAACTGCTCAAGCCTGATCACATATATGTCACTTCCATTTGATGATGAAATACTGCTATGCATGACCCATTTTATGGCTAGATGGGTCAAAAAGCATCCAGTTCATGACAGGCAGTTCAGGTCACATGATGACCCACAGCTGAAGGTTCAGTTTCTACCAAAGCCCAGTAACAGGCCAAGAGCTGTTTCTCAAAGGGAGAGTAGTTATCTGCAGAAGATGGCCGGGCCTTGCTCCAAAATCCTAGAGACCTCTGCTGTGATTCACCTTTGAGAGCCTGCCAAAGGCTCCAAATAGCATCCCTATCTGCCACTGACACCTCAAGCACCATTGGATCTGCTGGGTCATATGGCCCAAGTGACAGAGCAGCTTGCACAGCAGCCTGGACCTGTTACGGAGCCTTCTCCTGTTCTGGACCTCACTCAAAACTGGCAGGGTCCAGGGTCAGTTGATAACTGAGCTGGAGTAACACACCCAAATGAGGAATGTGTTGCCTCCAAAATCCAAATAGGCCCACTAGTTGTTGTGCCTCTTTATTGGTTGTAGGAGGGGCCAGATGCAGCAACTTATCCTTTACCTTAGAAGGAATGTTTCAACAGGTCCCACACCACTGGACCCCTAGAAATTTTACTGAGGTAGAAGTTCCCTGAATTTTAGTCCGATTTATTTCCCATCCTCTGGCATGCAAATGTCTCACCGGTAAGTCCAGTGTGTTTGCTACTTCTTGCTCACTGGATCCAGTCAGCATAATGTCATCAATGTAATGGACCAGCATGATATCTTGTGGAAGTGAAAAACAATCAAGTTATCTCTGAATAAGATTATGACACAAAGGCAGAGAGTTGATACATCCCTGAGGCAGGACAGTAAAGGTATATTGCTGGCCTTGCCAGCTGAAGGCAAATTGCTACTGGTGGGCCTTATAGACAAAGGAGAAAAAGGCATTTCCATGTAAATGGCTGCATACCAGGTACCAGGAGGTGTGTTAATTTTCTCAAGCAATGAAATCACATCTGTACAGCAGCTACAATTGGAGTCTCCACTTGGATAAGCTTATGACAATCCATCATCATTCCCCAAGATCCACCTGTTTTTTTGCACAGGTCAAATGGCAGAATTGAACAGAGATGTGGTGGGAATCACCACCCCTGAGTCTTTCAAGTCCTTGATGGTGGCAGTAATCTCTGCAATCCCTCCAGGGATGCAATATAGATTTTGATTTACTATTTTTCTAGGTAGAGGCAGTGCTAGTGGCTTCCATTTGGCCTTTTCCACCATAATAGCCTTCCCCCTACCAGTCAGGGAGCCAATATGGGGGCTCTGCCAGCTGCCAAGTATGTCTATGCCAATTATGCATTCTGGCACTCAGAAATGACCACAGAATGAGTTTGAGGACCCATTGGACCAACTATAAGTTGGACCTGATCCAAAACTGCATTAATTACCTGACCTCCATAAGCCCTTACTTTAACTGGAGGACCACAATGATGTTTTGGGTCCCCTGGAATCAGTGTCAGCTCAGAGCCAGTGTCCAGTAGTCCCCAAATGTCTGATCATTTCCCTTTCCTCATGGCACAGTTACCCTGATAAGATTCCAGGGGTCTCCCTGGGGAAGGATTCACTGCATAAATTGTTGGTAATGTAGTGAGGTCCTTCCTCAACAGGACCCAGCCTCCCCTTCATTCAAGGGGTTCTGAGTCTGTAAACTGGCCCAAGTCTGAAAATTGATTGAGGGGCCATGATTCTCAGTTTTTATAATTCTAATTAGTCTTTTGTCCATTTGACCTGGAAGATTTCTGTTTGTATAAATGAAGTAGGAATGAAGTAGGATTCCTATCAATTTGACTTCTAGGAACACTGTGATTAGTTAGCCAATGCCAAAGCTCTACACAAGTCCGGCTATTCTGATTGCTGCTTTGCCTCTGCTGTCCATTATGGTAGCTATGCCCACCTTGCCTTTGATGGTTGAGTGCCAACACTTGGTCCTGTTCTCTTGGGATCCAATTATTTCTGTTGTGTTTAAGTTTTGTAGTTGAATGACTGTGGTTCCCATAATTAGATCTGACATACAGAGAAGAGCAATTACAGGGCTCTTCAAAGATTCAGGTGCTGCCCTCAAAAATCTATTTCACAAGACATCAGTCAACGGTATATCTTCTGGACTCTCCCAGCTAGGATGAGTAGGTCTAAAGTGACTAATCCACTCCACCATCCCAGTCTCCCTAAGCCTTTTGATCCCCTCCTCTACATTAAACCGAAGGAGATCAGGCATTTCCAGCTCACTCACAGTGGGCCATCTTTTAATCCATATTTCATCTAACCAAGCAAATAAACTACTAGAACCATTTTAACTCCCTAAGCTGCAACATTAAACGCAGAGTCCCTACTTAGTGTGCCGAAATCAATAAATTCAGCCCCAACCAACTCTGTGTTTCTTCCACCATTATCCCATACCCTTAACATTTATTCCCATGCCTGTTCTCCAGGTTGCTGTTTATATAAATTAGAGAACTCAAACTATTATTTGAGTGAGCAATACTCCTCATGGGCCACACTCTCAACCTTACCTCTAGGGGCCCGCCAGGACTTTAGTTACAGGTCTAGAAGAAAACAGAGGTATTGGGGGTGGCTTCTGAGGAGAATCAACATTATCTTGCCTGGCAACTGCCTCAGGGGAGGCCATCACTGTTGCCTTAGGCAGCGTAGGGTTTATCTCCTCAGACAAAGGTGGAAAGGCTGATGGCAGCATGGGTTTGGGAGGGATGGAAGCTGTACCTTCTGGCAAAAAAGGTTCATCAGAGTTTACAAACTCAGTGTCCCTAGCTTCATCAGGGTCCTTCCCACATGTCCCCATTCCAAGTTGCAGGGTCCCATTCTTTTCCAATCAATGCTTTCATTTTAACAGTAAACACCTGGCAAGGCTGTGCATGCACCTTTCATTGCAGGTCAGCCACTCACATGGTAAGAGCCTGTGTCTGTTTTTCCACAATTTCAGCTCTTTCTCTACAGGAGATAAGACTCCCACTCAGGGCAATCTTAGCATATTTGAGGCTCAGTATCTGCTTCTGAAGCTGGGAGACAGAATCCCTGAGTTCATCATTTTCTTTCATCACTTTGTCCACTGAACTTAGGAGCAACCAACCAGCTTCATTATGTTCCTTGGTTCTCCACATATGGTCAAAGACATTATGTATAGAGTCACTGAACTCCTTACCTCTCATAAGCAGTGAATCGGGAGTGTCAAATGCATTTATTTTGCATGACTCTCTAAACAGTTTATGCCAAGGACTATCAGTGTTCTCCATACTATTAGAAGTAGTCTCCTTAGCATTTTTGGGTCTAATCATATTAAGCAGCCACCTCCAGAAATCCCCAAACCAACAAAAGAACTCCATCCTTAATATTCTGTTCCTCTAGAACCACTCCTGGTAAGAAAATCTGTATTAGTCAGGGTTCTCTTAGAGGGACAGAACTAATAGGAGATATACATATATATGTATATATATATATATATGGGAGTTTATTAAGTATTAACTTACACAATCACAAGGTCCTACAATAGGCCATCTGCAAGCTGAGGATCAAGGAGAGCCAGTCTGAGTCCCAAAACTGAAGAATTTGGAGTCTGATGTTTGAGGGCAGGAAGCATCCAGCATGGGAGAAAGATGTAGACTGGGAGGCTAGGCCTGTCTCTCTTTTTCACATGTTTCTGCCTGCTTTATATATGCTGGAAGCTAATTAGATTGTGCCCATAATCTAATCAGATGGATCTGGGGATCTGTCTTCCCCAGTCCACTGACTCAAATGTTAATCTCTTTTGGCAACACCCTCACAGACACACCCAGGATCAATACTTTGTATCCTTCAATCCAATCAAGTTGACACTCAGTATTAACTGTCACAGAAATAAAAAAAAATAATAAAAAATAAAAAAATGTAAAAGAAAAACCTATAGACCAATACCACTGATGAACATGGATGCAAAATTTCTTAATAAAAATACTAACAAACCAAATTCAAAAGCACATTAAAAGAATCATACAACAAGAAAAGTGTTATTTATTCCTGAGACGGATGGTTCAATATATTCAAATCAATCCACGTGATACACCAGATTAACAGAAGACTATAAATCATGTAACTATTTGAATAAAGGCAAAAGTAGCATTTGAAAAAATTCAACATTCTTTCATGACAAACACCCTTGATGAATTAGATATGAAAAGAAGTTATCTAAACACAATAAAGGTCATATGTGAAAATTCCACATGTAACATTATATGCAAAGGTTAAAAACTGAAAGCTTTCCCCCTAAGATCTAGAACAAGGCCAAAGATGCCCACTCTAGCCATTTCAATTCAACATAGTACTGGAAGTACTACCACAACAATTAGGCAAGATAAAGAAATAAAAGGTATCTAAAACAGAAAGAAGGAAGAAAAATGTTCTCTGTTTGCAGATAACGTGATTTTATATGTAGAAAACTCTAACGATTCTGCCAAAAAAAAGAACTATAAAATAAATTCACTAAAATTACAAGATACAAAATTAACATACAAAAATCAGTTGCAAAGGCTGATGGCAATAACAAATTATCAGAAAAGAAAATTAATAAAGTAATCCCATATATAATAGCACCCCCCAAAAACGAAATGCTTTCTGGGTATGGTGGCTTATGCCTGTACTCCCAGCACATAGGGTGGGTGAGGGTGGGTGAATTGCTTGAGCCCAAGAGTTTGAGACCAGTCTGGGAATATGATGAAACCCTGCCTCTAGAAAAACTACAAAAACTGGCTGGGTGTGGTGGTACACACCTGTAGTCTCAGCTACTTGAGAGGACAAGGGGGAGGATCACCTGAGCCTGGAGGTGTCAAGACTGCAGTAAGCTGTGATTGATTGAATCACTGCACTACAGCCTGGGTGACAGAGTGAGACCCTGTGTCAAAAAAAAAAAAAAAAAAAAAAAAAAGAAGAATGAAATAGTTAGGGATACACTAAAAACTATAAACCAGTGGTAAACAAAATTAAAGCAGACACAAATAAATAAATAAATGGAAAGATATATTTATGGGTTGGAAGAATTAATATTGTAAAAATATCCATGTCATCCAAAGCAGTCTACAGGTTCAATGAAATCCATTTCAAATCATAGTGAAATAGTTTCTAAACACTGGAATGGCAATGATTCTTGGTTATGATACTAAGAGCACAGGCAACAGAAGCAAAAATAAACAATTGGCATTTTGACAAACTAAAAAACTTCTGCATAGTGAAGGATACAGTCAACAAAATGAAAAGGCAACCTGCAGAATGGGAGAAAATGTTTGCAAACTATGTATCTAATTATGAGTTAATATCTAAAATATATAAGAAACTTCTATCACTAAATAGCAAGGAAAAATAGCATAACTTTAACAATGGGCAAATAATCTAAATAGACATTGCTTAAAAGAAGGCATGGCCAACAGGTATATGAAAAAGGTGCTCAAAATCACTAATCATTATGGAAATGCAAATAAAAATCTTTATGACGTATCACTTCACATCTGTTGGCTATAATAACAAAAGATAAAAACTGGTTAGAATGTAAAGAAAAGGGAATCTTTGTACATGGTTAGTGTTTACATAAATTGATGTAGTCTCTTTGGAAAATAGTATGGAGGTTCCTCAAAAAACTAAAAATAAAACTATTGTTTGATACAGCAATCCTAAGAAATTGAAAGCATAAGCTCAAAGAAATATCTGCATTCCCATGTTCATTGTAGGCTTATTCACAGTAGACAAAACATGGGTGCAACTTAAATGATCATTGACAGATAAATAGATAAGAAAATGTATATATGTGCAATGAGATATTATTCAGCCTTAAAAAAAAGGAATCTTGCCTTTGTAAAAACATGAATGAACCTGGAGGACACTATGCTAAATAAATTAAGCTATACACAGAAAGACAAATACTACATGATACCACTCAGATGATGAGTCTAAAATAGTCAAACTCATTGAAAAAGAAAATGGAATCATGATTGCCAGGATCTAAAAGGAGGCAGAAATGGGGAGGTATTAGTCAAAGGGTATAAAGTTGCAGTTATACAAAATGGATAAGTCCTAGAGATCTACTATAAGGCATAGTGCCTGTAGATAACAGTAGTGTGTTGTATATTTTAGGAATTTTTTTTTTTGAGACGGAGTCTTGCTCTGTTGCCCAGGCTAGAGTGCAGTGGCACGATCTTGGTTCACTGCAAGCTCCGCCTCCCAGATTCACGCAATTCTCCTGCCTCGGCCTCCCAAGTAGCTGAGGGTGGATATTATTGTTAAGTAGTTATAAAGAGAAAAAGTTTAACTGACTCACAATTCTGCAGGTCTGGGGAGGCCTCAGAAAACTTACAACCATGGTGGAAGGGGAAGCAAACATGTCCTTCTTCACGTGGCGCTGGGAAGGAGAAGAATGAGACCTAGTGAAGGTGGAAGCCCCTTATAAAACCATCAGACCTTGTGAGAACGTACTCACTATCACAAAAATAGCATGGGGAAAACTACCCCCATGATTCAATTACCGGGTCCCTCCCATGACACATGGGGATTATGGGAACTACAATTCAAGATAAGATTTGGGTGGGGACAAAGCCAAACCATATCACCCCCTCCTCCCCGGCTCCCCTTACAGCCTATTTCCAGCCTTGTTCTACTTTCTTTCTCCATGAGTTCAATTTAATTGTTTTAATTTTTAGCTGCCAGAAATAAGTGAGAACATGTGAAGTTTGTCTTTCTGTCCCTGGCTCATTTTACTTAACATAATGACCTCCAGTTCCATTCATGTTGTTGCAGATGAGAGGATTTCATTCTTTTTTATGGCTGAATGCTAATATTCGTGTGGAAAGGCAAATAATTTAGATTAGCCAGTTCAGTTTAAGAAAAAAAAAAAACAACCAAGTCAGATGACTTATAGTACCCAATTTCAAAACTAAATATACAGCCACATTAATGGAGACCAGGTGAGCTTGTGAAAGGATAGACATGGAGATCAATGGAATAGAATAGAGATTCCAGAAATTGACTCACTTGCGTGCATTTGACTGATATTTTTAAAAAGCACACAAGCTATTCACAGGAAAGGGATAATGTTTTAAACAAATGGTCCTTAAAAATAAACTTCAATGTATGCCTGGCATCATATACAAAAATTAACTCAAAATGGATCAAAACCTAAATGTAATGCCTCAACTCTCATTACAGTGGCAAAAAAGTTTGCTGGACAGGATATATCTATATATATTCGAATATATATATTCGAATATCTATAGATATTCGTATATATATATTCGAATATATATAGATATATTCGTATATCTATATATATTCGAATATATATAGATATATTCGTATATCTATATATATTCGAATATATATAGATATATTCGTATATATATTCGTTTTAAATGTAGAACCAGAAATTTTGGCATTGTGCTATCTTAGTGACAGAGGTAGCTTTATGTTGTTGCATAACTAGAACTTTATTCACATTATTTGAATTTAGTTGTTTATATGTTTTAGGGTTTAACTCAGGTGTGAGATAATGTGACAGTGTGCTTCCCAGAAATCAAAATTCTATAAAGAGTTTCTCTTAAATAGAAACTCTTCTTAATTCTTTTTACGTCTAGAAGGGCAATATTAAAACAACCTTCTAGGTGCAAATTTGGAAACTCTCATTTTCTACTCCCTGCTAGGGTTTCCCCTTTGGCTCAGCTTAAATGTATCTCTGTTAAAGAAACTTTCTGGCCCACAGCCTAAAGTATTTACAGATGCTAATATTTGGTCATCTATTTTTATATTTTTTCAGAAAATTCATCAGAGACTACCAAGGGAAATTATTGTTGGTTTTTTTCCGTGGTCACCAGCTTTCTGTTAACAATTTTCTTCACTCCTACAAAGCAAATCTGTCAAAGCAGTATTCCTAGTCTCAGGGCCTCTTACAGTTTCTTCATGTCATGTAATCTGAAGTATGTACCAGTACCAGGTCAAAAGCAGACACACATAAATTATCAATCAAAGGAAAGTTATTACTTTATCTATCTACCTTATATATTTATTTTCAGTCAACCCATTATATAATCTACATGAAGATGTGATTAATGTAATTCTAGAACAAAGAGTATATCAAGATAGAGATCATGGGGGTGAACATGAAAAAACCTACAAATGTGAACCCAGGAATCAAGGTAAGTGAAATGTTACAGCAAATGCAAGTAAATTAGACAAGAAATTAACAAAAGAGTCAGAGGTTTTGTGGTAAAGGGCAGATAGTGAATAAGCTGTATTCAATTACCTAATGATAGGGAAACATAGGAGCCAAAAGTCTGAATAGTCTAAGACAAAAAATTAAGAGTCAGTAGATATCTATATTTATAGTCTGGAAAACGTTCTAACTGTTCAGAAAATTGTGAGAAACTGTGGTCAGAGGAAAATCCAGTGATCAAGGATTCTATGAGCAGTTGCTAAAAGAATAAGAAAGTTCATAGGAATCTACTCCTGGGGAAAGACAGAAAACAAATTTACCTTCTAAGGAGCTGTAGAAAGGTGATGTAATTTGTCTGGAATTCTGAACATTGTCTAATTTTAAGGCAGTGGACATTTGCTTTGGGAGAATTTTCTAGCCAGGTCCTGCTTCTAGGCATACATGCTTAGCATGGCAGGAGCTACACTAGAGGTGACACATAGCCAAGTTACAAAGATATTTTTACATCATGGCTTAGGAAATATATTCATAGGTTAGAATGGAAACTCAGAATCACAATGCCTTATAGGTTTGGAAAATGTATTTTTTATTTACATACTCTATTTTAATAAATATGTTGGGGAAAAATCCAAAACTACAGTCTCTGACTGAAAGAATCATGCTTGGGTAATTGTGAAGGACACCATCGAGAGGCTGCCCCTAGGGAGTCTATTTCTCAGTCTCATAGACTTAGCTCATTTAGATTTTCCTTGCATGCAATCAACACTTTCTTCTGTTTAATTTAACTTTAATGAAGACATTTCAACAAATGTTTACTTTGTATCCTATAGCTTTTCATCCCCAGGATTTCAGAAATTAAAGAACTTTTTAGAAGTGTAGGTAAGGCAAAATTAACAAGTAGTATCTTTGATTGAAACTTGAACATAAGGAGACAATATGAAGAATGTGTTATAACAATTGCATTGTGATTACATTTTTTAACATCAATGAAGACAGTTGACTATCTCAATAAACTCCAACCTATATAGTTTTCTTTAATTTTATTGTATGTTAATAAGACTATTGATAAAATATAAAAAGTAATAAACGATTATCAATATTTAGACTTGATCCATTTCTCTTTCTGCTAGACTACGGGACTTTGATTTGTCACTTATAGTTTCTAATGCCATATTATCACTTCCAAATAGCCTCTAGAAAGGACATTGGGTTCAAACTATGAGTAAATGAATTAGCAATTTCAGAGGATGCTATGGTTAGCTGCATAAAAGGTCAGATAAAGACAAATGCTGTGGAGAAATTACTCATGACCAAGAACCTGCAAGCAAGAATGCATTGCACATTTATGTCACTCTATTCCTAGAGCCTCCTCCTTCCTTCCATCTCTCTCTCTCTTTCTGTATCTCTGTCTCTGTCTGTCTCTGGACTACTCCTGCATCCAGTCAAACCACTTCTGGACATATTTGATTGGTTCTGAGGCAGACACTTGACCTATACAAAGCCACACAAAGGCCTTTATAGGATATTTCATACTAAAATTGAGAAGTGGAGAAATAGTACTTCTATGGTGGCCAGAAAAATGGGATATTTTTTCATGCTACATGGAAAAACAGGCTCCAGGGAAATACATTTGTCTCTTGGTATCCTTGGGGAATTGGTTCCAGGAAGCTCCCACAAATACCAAAATCCACTGATGCTCAAGTCCCTTACATAAATGGTGTAGTGTTTGCATATAACCTATCTATATCCTCCCATATACTTTAAATCATCTCTAGATTACTTATAATACCTATGGCAATGTAAACACTAGGTATTATAAGTAATCTAGAGATGACTTAAAGTCTATAGGAGGATGCACAGTATAGGGTAAACAGCATTTACATTGTACTAGGTATTATAAATAATCTAGAGATGATTTAAAGCATATGGGAGGATGTGCATAGGTTATATGCAAATGCTACACCATTTTATATAAGGGACTTGAGCATCAGTGGATTTAGGTGTCTATGGGAGTTTTCTTAAAGAACCAAAAGTAGAACTACCATTTGATCCAGCAATCCCACTACTGCGTATCTACCCAGAGGAAAAGAAATCATTATATGAAAAAGACATATGCACATGCATGTGTATAAGCAGCACAATTCGCAATTGCAAAAATATGGAACCAGCTTAAATGCCCATCAACCAACAAGTGGATAAAAAAATGTGGTATATATATACCATGAAATATTACTCAGCCATAAAAAGGAATGAAATAATGGCATTCACAGCAGCCTGGATGGAGTCGTAGACCATTATTTTAGGTGAAGTAACTCAGAAATGGAAAACCAAACATCGTATGTTCTCACTTAAAAGCGGGAGATAAGCTATGAGGACACAAAAGCTTGTGATACAATGGGGGACTCGGGGAGAAGGATGAGAGAGTGGTGAGGGATAAAAGACTACATATTGGGTACAGTGTACACTCCTTGGGAGATAGGTACACCACTAAAGAACTTATCCATGCAACCAAACACCATCTGTTCCCCAAAACTATTGAAATAAAAATAAAAATAAAAATACTAGTGCTTACATTGTTATGCAGTATTGTTTAGGAAGTAATGACAAGAAAAAAAATGTCTGTACATGTGTAGTACAGGAATGCGTACTCTTGATGAGTCTACTCCCTTTCACTCCTCCTGTCTTTTTATACAAGCTGGAGGAGGGATGGAGATAACTGGGATGATGGTTTATATGCAACCTGCTTGTGCGTGTGTCTGTGTGTGTGTAACATATATAATAAATATATAAATGAAATGGAAATATTGTACCGAAAATGTTAATAGTAGTTATCTGTAGTTGAAATTATAGAGGTTGTTAATTTCTGTTTTGTGTTTTTCTGATCTTTGCCAAATTTTATGTTGAAGTTGGTCATTTTTTTCTTAAGACAAAATTAAAATTATAACTTTTTAAAAGTGTGACAATTTAAAGTCAGTTGTATCCATTAAAAGCCATGGCATTATATTATCTATAGACTCTTAAATTGAACAATAAAGTAACTTACAGGATTAGGAAATTGCATCTTTAATGTCACAAACACACATTTCTCTCTTTATTAATCACTCAGATTTTGAATAGAGAACATATTTCGCTATCTTGCTCTTTTGTTTTACTAGATACCTGGGGAGACTCCTGGGATTTACTATACTGTCTTATAGTTAGTGAGTTTTTTCTGTATATAACAAATAATCTGGAAATTCATTATGTGATCAGCATCTCAGATAGTTTACAAAGACTGGAACTTGCCCTGTGTAACTGTTAGCCTAACAGATAAGAGAATATGGAGTGTTGCTTATCATTAATAACATCAGATATACACAATCAGAAAGGTGGGAAAGATTATGCTTCTGCTAAAGATAAATGGAATTTTGGCTTATTTTGATTGACACTTAGACTAAGTGGATATAAGGAAAGTACAATCCAGAATACTAAGGTATTTTCTTCAAAATATTATTTGTGTGAACTCCATTTGAAACATTGATATGGTATTACATTGCCTGAACATTAGCTCAGTTTCTATATGGCCAGATATTCTATGTCTCAGTTTTTTAATTGCTAG
Organism: Pongo pygmaeus; assembly: GCF_028885625.2. Classification (NCBI taxonomy): domain Eukaryota; kingdom Metazoa; phylum Chordata; class Mammalia; order Primates; family Hominidae; genus Pongo; species Pongo pygmaeus. The sequence goes on along the minus strand of NC_072378.2, from coordinate 103,999,358 downwards.
AGTGAAGTAAAATATCTATTTCACAGAATTTTCAAGAGACTTATGTGTAATTATGAATATATTTAAAAGTACAGAGCACTACACAAATCCAAGTATATTAGTCGGCTTGGGCTGTCAAAACAAAATACCATAGACAGGTTTGTTTAGACAACAGAAGTGCCTTTCTCACAGTCTAGAAGCTGGAATTCTGAAATCAGAATGTCAGCATCGTCAGTTCCTAGCCAGGGCTCTCCCCTTTGTTGTAAATGGCTGTCTTCTTGCTGTGTGCTCACATGACTTTTTTGTGTGCTTGGGCAATGTGGCGGGGGAGAGAGAGAAAAAGAGAGGGAGCGTGTGTGTGCACATGTTCTGATGTGTCTTCTTATAAGGGTACTAATCTCATCATGAGGGTCCCAGCTTTATGACATCATCTAATCCTAATTACTTCCCCCAAACCATATAACCAAATACCTTCATATTGGAGGTTAGGGCTTCAACATATACATTTTGGAGAGAACACTAACATTTTATCCATAACACCAAGTTGTTATTATTGGCAACATAATCATGGTAATTATATTAGGGTTATCCAGAGAAACAAAATCAATATGATTTGTCTCTCTCTCTCTCTCTCTATATATATATATAAAAAATATATATTTTATATATATAATTTATATTATATATAGAAATAATTCTATATATAATATATATTATACATAATAAATTATATATATATTATATATTTAATTTAAAAAACAGCTCATGTGATATTATGGAGGTTGGCAAAGCTAAAGATCTGCAGAGTCAATCTGTAAACTGGATACTGGAGAGAGTGGATGGTTTAGTTCTAGTCCAAGTCAGAAGACCTAAGAAACAGGAGAGCCAACAATGTGGTTCAACTATGAAGCCTGGTAAGCTTGAGACCCAGGAAGAGCCTATGATTCCATTTGAATGTGAAGGAAAAAAAAAATTGAAGGCAATTAGGCAGGAAGAGCTCCCCCTTACTAGGAAGAAGGTCAGTCTTCTTGTTTTATTCAGGCTTTTACTGAATGGATGAGGCCCATTCATACTGGGGAGGGCAGTCTGCTTTACTGGGTCTATCAATTTAAATGTTAATCTCATTCAAAAAACACACCCAGAATAATGTTTGACCAAATATGTCAGCATCCAGTGGCACAGTCAAGTTAACACAAATTTAATTGATGCACTAATGCACTAATAACTGAACTTGTGGAAAAAGAACTGGCACCCAGACTTTTCCTGACTGTAATAATTTCATAGGTAGCACTATGTCTCCATGCTGAAATGAGCTAACAGGTGTGAAGAACCCAGCACAGTGCTCAGGAGTAATATATATGCAATACATGTTCGTATTTTTCCCTTTGCTTTACCCTTCCAGTAGCAACCAATTGCTCCATCAGCATCTTGAAAAGGAAACCTGGAGATTTTCTTGTTTGTTTTTGTAGGTGAACAGAGGGAACACACAGGTGTCCAAGGGAGAAAATACAGTCATGGGTTCTTAGTTTCTGTTTCTGATTGGGCCAGTAAAGCCCTGCCTTCATTCCTCTTTTCCACTTATCACTAGAGACAGAAACTAGAAACCATGGCTTTAGGCTGCTAAAAGCCTAAAACAACACAACACAACACAACAACAACAACAACAACAAAATAATCCAGGACTTTAAGTCTGAAAGGACCACTGTAAATATTTATTCTTGTAAATTATATTTTTTCTTACCTGTCTCATTTCATTTTCTCTCTTTTTAGTTTTAGTAATTTTGTTATGATTTTCTTCTTTTCTCTATCAGTTACCTTTCATATTTAATTCCTAGAGAAGAACTGAAGTTTTGGAGCAGGCCAAACTCTTTAGAAATTACAGAAGATCAAGCAACTTGCTCAAAGTCACACTCTATTAGGAATGGCAGAACTAGACATAAAATAATTTTTTTCTCCCTTCACATTCAATCATACTTCCACTAAAATAGTCTGCATTACAAAGTTGGTATATATTTTAAATTATTATCACTGAGAGAGGAATATATCAAAGTGCCTATTCCCCCTAAAATGATCAGGCTAAAAAGAACATATTACTATTGCCCTAGAATTTGAATGCTTTGTAAAGAAAACAAAAGCTAAAATATATGGCACATTAAAATTTACCATGAACTTTCTATTTATATAATTACATAAGTAAGATAAAACTAATCCTTTCATAATTAACTGTATTTTATATTTGTATGTAAAATCTGCTCATTACCAATTATAAATCTAAGATAATCATGTTAATTTCTTATTAAAGACCTAAACTAAAATAAAATTAAGCAATTGAATTTTTAAGTTATTTTTGCATGTAATGTTTTAACTAATCTGTATCACAGTACATAATAGACTTTTCTATATAATTCTTAATTTTTCTATTGTTAGAAAAATGAAATATCAGTAAACGTGTTTTTCATTAAAGAATATCTTAAACGGCTTTCATGCTATAGAATAAATTGCTCTTAATAATCCCTAAGAAGAAATTTAAGAAAAAGTTGGTATATCATAATCCATTTGAAAGGAGAATAGGGGAAGAAAGCAATTGGTGAGCATAATCAATTATCCTAAGGAAAATATAAACAAATGTTAGCTCTGCTTAAAATCTGTTTAGAGTTTTATTATCTTGTTTACTTTTGATTTCAAAGGGTAACAATCAGATTCATTTTCCATAGTTACTTGTACAAGCATAAAGTAACACAGAAAGTTTATATATACACAAAAGTAAGAACAGTGATTCCCTATTCTAAGGCTTTGGTTGGGGAATGGCAGAACTGGGCAGATGGGTAACCAGATTGGAAGGAAACTTCTCATGTACACTTTTTTTTTTTTAATAGTTTCTTGTTTCAGAACTATGTATGCATACTTTATCAAACAATGAAATTTAAATTTTTTTTTTTTTAAAAACAAATGATTATTTCCATGTTTTATCTTGTCCAAGTAGATCTGCTGACCCAGTTTGCTGAGCTCAATATTTGTGTTTTGCTTAATGGCAGAATATTTTTCTTGGGGTTCTATTATTTGTCTGACTGCCAGAGATCTTGGTGAATATTACCTGTCATCTCTTGCAGTCTAATTAGTGTATAATCTTACAAACATAATACACCCAAATTTGATACAATAGTAATACCCAAAGGCTCAAAAGCAGTACTTAGGAACTTAGTTTTCTATAGTGATGGCAGAAATAAATCTGTTATGAAATATTGCTGCTGTGGATAATTCATTCCATGGAGGTCCTAAAAAGTGACATCCTAACTACTTTGATTCTATTATTTCTTCTAAAAAACAGCTCTAGACAAGAAGTAATCTCATGGAGATTAGGCAAATCTATATGGGTCTAATTTCCATATGAATTGCAAGATTAAGGTTGAGGCTTTGTGCCTGGAGTCTCATAAAGTGGATAAAAAAGAGCATCACATATGTCAGGAGAAGGCACCTTAATAAAACTCAGGCTTTGGGGAGAACTGAGGCAGATGTGGAGTATAAAAGTATTTTAATTTTTCTCCCCTGTCAAATGTGGAGCAGCAACTTTAAAAAGTGAATGATTTCTTTTATGGATGGACTTCAGTAGTAAAGGAAGTGCATTAGTTCAATGCCAAAGAAAGAGAAGAATTCTGTGTGTTCTGTTATGTCATAGTCCTGTGGTGAGCCCTGAAGCGTAAATTGTAGACAAATCCCACAGCAATAGTAAGGCAGACAAATTGCCTTTATATATTTTAAGGCATAAAAGTTAAGAGCAGATATAAGTAATAGCAAAAATTCATTTGAGCTGAGGGGCTGAGTTGTAGTTGGTACGGCAACTATTGCTTTGAATTTTGTGACCTTTGTGTAAAATAAAATCCTAGCTATATTCTTTCCATTAATGGAAACACATAATAAGATGCTTGGTAACGTATGAGACCTGCGTAGAGGCCAGCTCCTGAGTCCAAGGGAATGAAATACTGGAAATGCAAGGTGAAGCATATATATATATATATTTATTTATTAAAGATTGTGTCCCTTGTGATAGCAAATATCAAATATAAACTAATACATTTTCAGATTTATTACATTTTCCTTTTAATTAAAATTTTCCTTAGCTATAACCATATATTCATTCAATTATTCATTTATATAACAAATATTTATTAAGCAGCTATTATATACCTGGCGCCATTTAAAGAACTTTGCATAAAACAGTGACCTAAAGGGAAAAATATGTTAAAAATATGTTAGTTCTCATGGAGCTTTCATTCTATTGGGGTAGATGTGTTGAAAGCTAAATGAGTAAGTAAAACATAAACTACATTAGATTGTTAGAAATGAAATGGGGAACAATAAAGCAGATAAGAGGAATATGAAATATTGAGGGAGACAAATTTTAGATACATGATCAAGGAAGGCCTTTGAAGAAGTTGATTACCAAGCAAAGACCCAAAGGTTAATGAGGAACAGGCCATGGGCATATCTAGGGAGAGCACATTTCAGGAAACCCTGAATGAAAAGGCTGCCTGGTGGGTTTAAGTAGCCCTCAGGATCAGCCTAGTGAATACCGTAAAGTAGTAGAAGATGAAGTTGTAAAAGAAATGAGGACAGAGGGGAAAGAAGACTTTCCTTAGGTTTTGTAGGTGTAGCAAGGAGTTCGGGCTTTACTCAGAGTGAGCTGGGAACTCATAAGAGGTTCTGAGTAGAGGAATTATAATAAGCGCTAACCCACATGTCAACAGGGGCATTCTGGTTGTTGTGTTAAGAAAAAACTACAGTAGGGGCAGAGAGGGATGCATTAAGATCAGGTAGGGCTATAGCAGTGATCTGCACAGGTTATGGCCAAAGGGTAGCAGTAGAGCTGGTGAGAAGGTGAAGATGTCAGATCCTGGTTTATATTTTTATAGTTAAATGGAAATACTGATTAATGGGTTGGATATAGGATGTTAGAGAAAATAAGAAGTCAAGATGAGGTCCAGTTGATTTTTGCCTGAGTTACCAAAATCGCGGAGTTTACATTTACTTAGAAGGAAGACCAACAAGAACAGATTTAGGGAAACAGAATAATATCAGCATCTCAATTTTGGTTGTAATAAATTTGAGATGTCTATGAGTACGCTGAGTGGAGTGTTGTAGTTGAAGATAAAATGTGTAATCATCATTGTGTCGACGGTGTTTAAAGCCAGAAAACTGGATCTGCCCAAATGGTAACTGTTTAAGAGATCAAGATTTGAATGACTGAGAAGGTACAAGAAGTTATTGGATCACTGTACTAATTCACACTTCCCGGTACTGATGCAGTTAGGAACATCCTATTGGCACACTGTGGGCTTATTTTTATAGACCAGTGAATCTTCAAATGAATCAGAACAAAATTATTTAGCCCAAACACATGCAGCTGTCCTGGAAACAGGGACAATGCCTTGTGTGTCTCAAGTTCTTGGCTTCATCGCTGTTCAGCTACCCCCTGGCATTGATTCTTACAGTACTCATTGACTGAACACTTGAAAACATTCACCCTGGTTACCCTCTGTCCTTTCTATGCTTTTTTTTTTTTTTTAATTAAACTTGTCATGTTCTGAAATTATTTATTTTCTGAAGCCCTCATTAGAGCTTAAGTTCCGTGGTACAGACTACATCTATCTTACTTGCTGCTGCAAACTCTGTGTTCAGAAAAATCCCTGTCATACAAGAATTGTCCAATATCTGCATCCAGATCACAGCATGGTCTAATGGAGTCCCTGCATCCTCATAAACAGAGGGAGCCAAAACCTTTGTGTGTGTTGTCTCTGCCCAGAATGCATGTTGCTCTCCATACACTCTTAAAGCTGTAAAAAATTAATTCACCATTTTCCCACATGCAGGCAAATGGAAATTATTCTTGAACTATATTTAATTTTAATTCCAATCAGAAAAAATGGAAAGTAGGTAGGAACTTAAAAGAAGAAAAACCTGATACATATCTTTAAAACAGATGGAACAAAGACTATAGTTAGACCCTTTACTTCGTAAGATGGATTTGTTATTCTTTATTTTATGTGTATGTGATAGAGGTATGATTTGTGAACTCTAAATCAGAATAACTAGCTTCAAATCCTGATTTTGGGACATATCGAATGTCACCATGGACACTGCCATTTCGGAGTTTGTTTCTTCATTGCCGATATGAGAAAAAGAACACTCACCTTAAGATTTTAGAGATGAAGTGAAGTTTGTGGTTCTGTGAATGCCAAGCCCCTGTCTCACTGCAGTTGACTCAGGCAAGAAGCTCACCCACTTGCTCTTCTCCATCAACACATCACTGTATGCAGCGATTAAGGAATAAATGCCCCCAGCCAAGCCAGAGAGGAGGAGTGCAGTGTGCCTTTTTCTGCTTATCCCAGAGGCCAGCTCTTCCTTGCGACCAGCAATCGTAAGGCCTCAAGTCTTCCTCTGAGGGGACTGTTGGCTTTGCTGTCTGTTTTCTGCATCAAAGTATCTCTAAATCTTTGAGAGTGTGGAGAGCACCAACCAATAAATGGCTTCTATTAGAGTGATGTCAGTAGTGCCACCACTGAACCTACCTGAAGCAATAGGAGGTAAGATGGGATTCCTCACAAGTTGTGAGCATGGTAAAAGGCAAGTGCCTTAAGGTGTCCTTGATAATAAAGTCTCAACTTCTTTCTTCACTCTGTCCTGTCTGCTGTCAACCTAAGATTTATACTCCCAATACGTAGTTTGAATTATGATAGTCCCTGCCCTAAAATCTTCACCACCTCTCTCAAACCTAACAAGATGGATGCCTCTGCTCTTCACAATATTGCTTCATGTTTTAGTAGTTGAGGATTTGTGGAAAAGACCTCTTTGTGTCGGTTTCCTTGTCTATACAATGTGAATAACTTTGGCATTTATCAGAGGGTTGTTATGAGGATTAGATGAGTTAACACATTTAAGCATTGGAAAAATGTCACACAATGCTTGTTATTGAGAATAGCAATGTTATTGTTAATTGTTATTATATGGTAGTGACTTTCCTAAAGGAAAAAAATAATAAATAATAAAAACAGCACAAGCCTTAAAAATCATTCAAGTGTGTGTTTATATTCTAGATCCAATAGGTACCAAATTTGTTACGTTAGGCAATTTGCTTAGCTTTTTCACTAGAAAAGTGGAGTTAACAATTTCACTTCATCAAGTGATTTTAAAGGTCAGATTCAATTACATTAAATATATAATTAATGTCTGCCCCATTAATAGATGTGAGTAAAGTGTAGTTATTATTTGATAGTTTAACATTTCATCACTCAAAACTCTCTTTTATTCCCAATGCAAGTTGATATACTGTGACTATACAAATAGTATGTGCTTACTGTGAAAATGATTTATACATAAAATATATGAGGAAAATGGTAAAAATTATCAAGAATTCCACCTGTCTAAGACAATCACTAACTTCATAGACCTAGCTTTCATGATTTTTAAATGTTTCTATACTCACAGGCACATATGTATATATAATATTTTACAGAAACTGTACTATACTTCTTTTATCATATATACTTTTACTCATTTTATTCATATATAATTGGCATATAATAAACTGCACATATTTAAAGTGAATGGTTTGAAAATTTTTGACATGTATATACACCCATGAAACCATCACCACAATCAAGATAATGACTACCTCCATTGCTCTGAAAAGTTTCCTTATATCCTTTTATAATCTCTGTCTCTTGCCCACCTTGTTTTCTGTCACTCTGGATTAGTTTGCATATTTTATAATTTTATATAAATGGAATCATACGGTGTATACTCTTTTCTTGTCTGACTTGTTTTACCCCACATAATTATTTTAAGATTCATTCATGTGTCACTCATCAATAATGTATTCCATTTATTGTCAAATAGTCTGCAGTAGTAAAGCTGTATTACAATATGTTTATCTAGTAACTTGTTGATGGACATTTGGGCTCTATTCCATTTTTGACTATTACAGATAAGTTGCAGTGAACATTTGAATACAAGTTTTTCTATGGATATACATTATCCTTCCCCTTAAATACACAGGAGTGGAATGGCTTGGTCATATGATTGGTGTATGTTTAATTTTTAAAGAAGATTTCCAAATGTTTTTTCCAAAATGGTTGTGCTATTTTACATTTTTATCGGCAGTGTATGAGAGTTCCAATCCAGTTCCTCCATAGCCTCATAAACACTCTTTGATGGTCAGTCTTTTTATTAAAGACATTCTAATGGATACATGCTATTTCATTATGGTTTTAATTTGTATTTTAGTAACTAGTGTTGGAGCCCAGAAAACACTGCAGAATATGGTGTCTTAGCATGCTGAGTGCTTTGAATTAAAGAAAATTAAAAGACCTCATAAATAAGCCTCAGGACCAACATCTTTCTCTGACCTTCCCCCAACCCCTTCTCTCTCTGATTCTCTTTCTTTTCTGAAGCACCTGGAGAAACTTATTCTGAAATTTTCTTATCTGACTAAGGAAATTTCTCTCCAGAAGACATGCAATTATCCTAAAATCCCCTCCTGTGAAATATCATCAAATAACTCAAAAAGATAAACCACTGGAGAAGAGACTAAAAGTTACCATGGCCAGAAGAGCTTTTCATCTATTCTTCTGAGGTCAGCTCCAAGAGATTGCCTGGGAGACTTAGCTACCTAAGACAACCTTTGTTCACAGTGAAGGTCTGTTCCTTGCCTTCCTGCCATCTCCGCTCCACCATCTCTTCTGGAGCTCCAAGAAACTTTGTCCCAGGTCTTTGTTATTTAGGCCCATTTATTTTTCCTAAAAATCATGTACTACCTCTCTAAAATTACCTACGGCCCTCTGAGTTCCCTCCCGCTTATGAAGAGGGTATTTCAGCCTTAACTATCTGGTTCTTCTTTGAGTCTCGTTTTTACAGAACTCCTTTGTCCACATGCATGTTAATAAATTTGTAAACATTTTTTCTTCTAATTTGTCGATTGTCAATCATTTCAGCTAACCTTCAGAAGGGACAGAAGGGAAGCTTTCTCTCTGCTCCTACACTAGTGATGTTGAACATCTTTTTAAGAGCTTACTTCCCATCCATATATCTTCAGTGATATGTCTACTTAAATTTTTTGTCCATTTTTTATTGAGTTGTTTTTTCTTATTTTTCAGCTTTGAGATTTATATATTCTGGATATAAGCTGTTTACCAGTTATATGAGTTGCAACTATTTTCTTCCAATTTTTACTTGTATTTTCATTGTCTTAAGAGTTTTCTTCCCGCAAATAAAGAGGTTTTAATTTTGATGAGGTCAAATTAATTAATTTTTTATTTTATAGGTAATTGTTTTGGTGGTATAGTTAATAATTATTTGCCTCACTCAAGGCCACAATGATTTTCTCCCATGTTTTCTTCTACAAGTTTTGTAGTTTTAGGTCATATTTAGGTCTATGATCTATTTTAAGTTTTATTTTCCAATGTGGTAGAATCTATGACTTAAGTGCATATTTTCTTTGTATATGGATATCAATTTTTCCAGCACCACTTGAAAAGACAACATGTATACATATTTTTTCCACTGAATTACCTTTGCATTTTTGTTGAATGTTAGTTGGCTGTGATGTAGGTCTACTACTGAACTTTCCATTCTGTTCCATTGATCACTTTATTTTGATGCCAAACCACATTGTCTGAACTATTATCTTTGCAATAGACTTTGCAGTTAGGTAGCTCTCTGACTCTGTTCTCAGTCAAAATTGCACTGTATATTCTAAGTCTTTTGCATTTTCATGTGAATTTTAGAATTAGCATATTAATTTCCATGAAAAAACTATGCTATAGTTTGATATGGATTGTTTTGAATTTAGAGATCAATTGGGAGCAATTGACATCTTAACATAGCGTTAAACCTGTTGTTAAATATACTCACATTTTAAAATATCAGATTATTTAAAATAATAGAATATTTTATGCAAATTGATATTTTTATCTTTTGTGCTTTAATAAAATCATAGTTTTGTATGTTTTTTTTTTTGCCTTTTTTCTCTCTTCTCTCTTTCCCTACCCACTTTCAAAAAAAATAATGCAACCAATGATACAATCCTTATGTATTCAGTCATTATTATTTCCATGCTGAAAGAAATCATCTTAAAATGAAAATATGCCTCTTGGACCTCCAATAACAGGGAGCCTAATTGACCTGTGGCCCTTGCTGCTGAACTCCGAAATCCATCCACCTGTTGGCATGAAGGCCACACTTCCCATGAACCTAGCCAGTGATTGAAAGTGGAAAGACAACAATGGCAGGGTCATTTCTGCAAAATTGGAACTCTGGCAGGCAATTTTGGCTGGAGGACGCCCTCTCAGCCTTGCCAAACTTTATTAGAACTGCAATGTAGTAAATGTCTCTTTCATCAAACCTTCCTTGTTCCCTCTCTCCTTCATAGAAGACATTCCCAGACTCCCCCAGCACCCACCTCATTTGCCTTTCCAGAATTTTTTTTTGTTATAAATTTACTTTCACATCTAGTTTGTTTCTGCTTTTTGGAGAACTTGTGCTCATAAAACATTTCTCAGCATTTCTTCCTTTTTTCTCTCTTAACAATATATCATGGCAATTCCTTCAAATCAACTGGTACAGGTCTAACCTGTTTTTTGTTTTTGTTTTTGTTTTTGTTTTTGAGACGGAGTCTCAGTCTGTTGCCCAGGCTGCAGTGCAGTGGTGAGATCTTGGCTCACTGCAACCTCCGCCTCCTGGGTTCAAGCGATTCTCCTGCCTCAGCCTCTTGAATAGCTGGGATTATAGGTGTCCACAACCACGCCCAGCTAATTTTTGTATTTTTAGTAGAGACAGGGTTTCACCATGTTGGCCAGGCTGGTCATTGATGTATAGTATTCCATAGATATTATGTTGCTGAATTTTTTCAATTTTTCTCCAAATATAACATTTTTTTTTGCCACTTGAAACAAAGCTTTAATAAATGTTCTCTATGTGTGTGTTGAGTGTGTTTCCTTAGATTTGCAAGCTTGTTTCTATGGAATAGATGCTTCCATGTGGCATTACTTGTTTTGACAGTGAATAAATATTGCCAGTCTACTGTCTAAAATGACAGTATACTATATTATTATCACCTGAAATCCCAGCAACAATTTGAATTAATACTTGTTAAGTATTAACAACTATCGTTTTGTCCTTCTAGTAGGTATGAAGTGATATTGTTATCGTAATTCACATTCCTATAAATACTAAGGCAATATAAAACCTACAGAAAATAATTTCCTAGAAAATATTAATTACCAATTTGAATTAATTAGAAAATAAAAACTTAAGTAAACATTAACATATTTATTTATTTATTTTTTTGAGACAGGGTCTCATTCTGTCACCAGGCTGGAGTGCAGTGGTATGATCATGGCTCACTGCAGCCTTGACCTCCTGGACTCAAGCCATCCTTCCACCTCAGCCTCCTGAGTAGCTTGGACCTTAGGGCACATGCCACCATGCCCAGCTAGGTGGTGTGTGTGTGTGTGTGTGTGTGTAGATGGGGTTTTGCCACATTGTCGAGGCTAGTATTGAACCCCTGGACTCAAGTGATACTCCCACCTCAGCTTCCTGAAGTGCTGCGATTACAGGTGTTAGCTACTGTGCCCAGCCAACATCGAAATTTTTAGAATATTGTTTTTATAAGGGGTTTCCCCCACCTTCACTCTGTACTTCTCCTTGCTGCTGTCATGTGAAGAAGGACATGTTTGCTTTCTCTTCTGCCTTGACTGTAAGTTTCCTGAGGCCTTCCCAGCCATGCTGAACTGTAAGTCAATTAAACCTCTTTCCTTAAAAAAAAAAAAAAAAAATTTAGAATATTGTTTATAATTTCTAATTTACAAAAGCAACAAATAGTTTTAAAGCTAATCTTGAAAGAATAAGTATTATTATCAGTTAATATTAATTTAAGGAGAAAATTACCAAAGAAGACAAAGGTGAGCACTGTGTAATGTTAGAAAGAAAACAATTTTTTTTATTATTATACTTTAAGTTCTGGGGTACATGTGCAGAACGTGCAGGTTTGTTACATAGGTATACATGTATGATGGTAGTTTTACTGCACCCATCAACCTGTCATCTACATTAGGTATTTCTCCTAATGCTATCCCTCCCCTAGCCCCCAACTCCTCTGCAGGCCCCAGTGTGTGATGTTCCCCTCTCTGTGTCCATGTGTTCTCATTTTTCAGCTCCCACTTATGAGTGAGAACATGCGTATTTGGTTTTCTGTTCTTGTTAGTTTGCTGAGAATGATGGTTTCCAGCTTCATTCATGTGCCTGCAAAGGACATGAACTCATCCTTTGCTATGGCTGCATTGTATTCCATGGTGTATATGTGCCACATTTTCTTTATCCAGTCTACCATTGATGGGCATTTGGGTTGGTTCCAAGTCTTTGCTATTGTGAACAGTGCAGCAATAAACATACATATGCATGTGTCTTTATAGTAGAATGATTTATAATCCTCTAGGTATATACCCAGTAATGGGATTGCTGAGTCAAATGGTATTTCTGGTTCTAGATCCTTGAGGAATCTACACACTGTCTTCAACAATGGTTGAACTAATTTACAGTCCCACCAACAGTGTAAAAGCATTCCTATTTCTCCACAACCTCTCCAGCATCTGTTGTTTCCTGACTTTTTAATGATTGCCATTCTAACTGGCATAAGATGGTATCTCATTGTGGTTTTCATTTGCATTTCTCTAATGACCAATGATGATGAGCTGTTTTTCATATGTTTGTTGGCTACATAAATGTCTTCTTTTGTGAAGTATCTGTTCATATTCTTTTCCTACTTTTTGATGGGGTTGTTTTTTCTTATAAATTTGTTTAAGTTCTTTGTAGATTCTGGATATTAGCCCTTTGTCAGATGGATAGATTGCAAAAATTTTCTCCCATTCTGTAGGTTGCCTGTTCACTCTGATGATAGTTTCTTTTGCTGTGCAGAAACTCTTTAGTTTAATTAGATCCCATTTGTCAATTTTGGCTTTTGTTGCCATTGCTTTTGATGTTTTAGTCATAAAGTCTTTGCCTATGTCCTGAATGGTATTGCCTAGATTTTCTTCTAGGGTTTTTATGGTTTTAGGTCTTAGGTTTGTCTTTAATCCATCTTGGGTTAATTTTTGTATAAGGTGTAAGGAAGGGGTCCAGTTTCAGTTTTCTGCATATGGCTAGTCAGTTTTCCCAACACCATTTATTAAATAGGGAATCCTTTCCCCATTGATTGTTTTTGTTAGGTTTGTAGACATCAGATGGTTGCAGATCTGTGGTATTATTTCTGAGGACTCTGTTCTGTTCCATTGGTCTATATATCTGTTTTGGTACCAGTACCATGCTGTTTTGGTTACTGTAGCCTTGTAATATAGTTTGAAGTCAGCTAGCGTGATGCCTCCAGCTTCATTCTTTTTGCTTAGGATTGTCTTGGCTATGTGGGCTCTTTTTGGTTCAATATGAAATTTAAAGTAGTTTTTTCTAATTCTGTGAAAAGGTTAATGGTAGCTTGATGGGGATAGCATTGAATCTATAGATTACTTTAGGCAGTATGGCCATTTTCACGATATTGATTCTTCCTATCCATGAGTAGGGAATGTTTTTCCATTTGTTTGTGTCCTCTCTTATTTCCTTGAGCAGTGGTTTGTAGTTCTCCTTGAAGAGGTCCTTCACATCCCTTGTAAGTTGTATTCCTAGGCATTTAATTCTCTCTGTAGCAATTGTGAGTGGGAGTTCACTCACGGTTTGGCTCTCTATTTGTGTATTATTGATGTATAGGAATGCTTGTGATTTTTGCACATTGATTTTGTATCCTGAGACTTTGCTGAAGTTGCTTATCAGCTTACAGAGGTTTTGAGCTGAGATGATGAGGTTTTCTAAATATACAATCATGTCATCTGCAAACAGAGATAATTTGACTTCTTCTCTTCCTGTTTGAACTCCCTTTATTCCTTTCTCTTGCCTGATTGCCCTGGTCAGAACTTGAATCTCTGTGCACCAACAACATAGTAGCTAAATATGAGAAGCAAAGATTATCATAGGCAAAATGATCTTAAAATAAAATATAATTAAAGAGTTTAAAACCCACTTTCATAAATATGTAGCCATAGTAGAAAAGAAAATGTGTACAAAGAATAATAATATAATTAAAGTCAGTTATACATAATAATATAATTTAAGTCGGTTATACATTGGGAGATTCCTGAATGATTTAAATTATAGAAATAGATGATAAAAAGTTTCTTCAGAAATTTTAACATGATTTTTCTGAGGATTTTGTTTCAAGCTATAGACTCAAATATTTTTTCAACTAATTAGATTTTTCACAATTTGTTATTCAATTCCTGCCCTTCACTTCTGTTTTTTTCTTTTCCTCCATTTTGAATTTTTAATGTCTGCCCGTGTCTCTCCCAGTTTGTTCCTCCAACTCTCTTACCTTCTGTCTTATAATTTCTACCTTTTTTTTTCTTTGTGTTGCAAGATTTTTATTCTTTGGGTCTTAGAGGCAACTTGTTCGTTTCTCAAGAATATGATCATCTCCTGTTATCAATTGGTAGATTTTTAAATTTGATAATTATTTCTCAGTCCCCCAAAAAATGTGTTCATAAATGTTTTTGTGGTTGTTTATAATAATCTAAGTTTTGTAAATTAACATTAGTGTTTTTTCCAAGTTACCAATTTCCTCCTTAGCAATTGTTTTCCACTAGTTGCAGCATGATCTGGTCTGCTTCTCTTGCTTCTCTGGCTGATGCATTTCCTGAGGTGTTATTTTTCTTTGCCCATTCTTGGCTACCTTGCAGCTCAAGATCAGTTTTTGTTTTGTTTTGTTTTGTTTTTTGTTTTTTTTTTTTCCCCAGCAGTGACAATCCTAAGACTGGAAAGGGTAAAAGGGTAAAGGGTCAGTGGTGTCCACTTCTGAGAGCTAGCTGTGTGTAACCCCCTGAAGGAAGGAACTCTGCATTCTGGGCTTCTTACCTGCAATGGCCAGCAGCTTTAGAGGTGAAGAATAATGAGCCTACTGTCCTTCCTCCATGGCTCCCTATGAAACCCCTGAGATCTCTAGGTGCTCCCAGTTAGATTTCCAAAGCCTATTTGGCCCTTCTCCTTGACAGTTTCTAGGGACTACTCTTGTTTCCAATTTTTGCCCCCAGACTCTTGGTGGCTAAGTTCTAGGTACTCTTCAAGATCAGAGAAAGAAAGTCTTGAGCCTGACCACTTTTCACCAGGATTCCAATAGACTTCACAGCGTTGTTCCATCAACTGGATCATGTCTTCTGGCTTCAGCAATGTATCTGGCAAGGAATGAGGGTTGATGATAACATTGTATTGCAGCTGTGAGTAGAGAGCCAGGTAGGTATGTGAAAGTCATTCCCCAGATTTCTGCTGTTGCCCAATGTACCCCATGTATAAAAAGGAAAACTTACGTTTCTTAAAATTGAACAAATATTCTTTGTTTCTTTGCTTACACCTGAAATGCTTTACTCTTTATCACTCCCCTGGTTTATAAATATTACCTATTCTTCTAAGTTCACTTTAAATAATATCTACTCTTTGGAACATTTCAACTTTTTTGTTTTTTTAGTAGTATTTACATATAAGTTTCATATACAATATTTAACACAAAATGTTACATATAAGTTTCATATACAATATTTAACACAAATGTTATACAATTTGGCATAGAGCAAAAAAAAGTGTTAAATATTCTAAAATAATAATACCATGTATACTGATAATTTAATTTTAAATGTGTACAAGATTCAGACAGGTTACGTCGATGCATGAAGTCAGCATGGGGATCCGGGCCCAGGTAATCCACAGAGCACAATACACTGGCTCTCCCCAGCCTCCCATGAACTCCTGCTCTTGGCCATGAGGACCACTCTATACAGATCTTCCCATTTATAAAGAAAATATATAAATAGAAATGTTTATATAAATATTATTTTTAAAATATTGCAATATAATTTTTAAAATTTAAGAACACCGTGTTAGCCAAATAAGTCTTTCTGAAGGTGGCCAGTTGTGAATTCTTACGTAAAGCCCGAACCACGAATCTTTTTTCTCTTATGTCTCACCTCCTACTGGGAGGTCAAACATTTATTGATCCTACCTTGTATGTGATCACTCCCCTCCATTGGCCACCAAAAGCACTGGGTCTGTGTTCCGTAACACATGATATGGTTTGGCTGTGTCCCCACCCAAATCTCATCTTGAATTGTAATTCCCAGAACCCCCACATGTCATGAGAGGGACCCATGGGAGGTAATTGAATCATGGGGGCGGTTACGGTTTTGCTTTTCTCATGATAGTGAGTGAGTTCTCATGAGATCTGATGGTTTTATAACGGGCTTTTCCCCCTTCTTGCTGGGCACTTCTTGTTGTCACCATGTAAGACATGCCTTTGTTCCTTCTTTGCCTTCTGCCAAGATGGTGAGGCCTCCTTAGCCATGTAGAACTGTGAGTTCATTAAACCTCTTTTGCTTTATAAATTACCCAGTCTTGGGTATTTCTTCATAACAGTATGAAAATAAACTAATATACACATTATATTTTCTTTGCATTCTATATATTTTATACATGCTAAATTTCTCTATCTTTATTAAAGCATATATTCCTTTATGGCAGTTGTATACTCATTCTATTATCCCTTGCATTGGCTAGCTAATGCATCCACTAGACAATTAGCCCAATAAAAATGTATGGCGTAACTCCTCTTCCTCCCTCATATTAAAATTAACATTTATACAGATTCAGCTAAATGCCAACTAAAGAAAGCATGAGAAGAAAGTCAGTCAAAATGATGCAGGAAGGAATGATAAGCTTTACCCTTAGGAGAATTTGCATATGAAGAACCATCTTCTTAACTCCTAAACCTGTATATATGGTCAACATTGAATTAATGTGAGTCTATGTCACTTCTACCATGGTTACCAATATTCTCTTTGAGAGATACAATGTTCATAATGGGCCTGCATGAGCTTCTCACTCTAGATTTCAAGCTTCTGAAGACAGAAGCCACCTGGTATTTTCTCTAGGATTTGGGAAGGAAGCACAGGTATCAAATAGAAAGAATTTGTCCTTTTTCCTTCATTCCTCCCCCTATTCATTACTCTCCTCCTGATAAGAGATTTTGGTGCCTACTCTCAAATTAGGGATGAAAGATTTCATATGATTGCTTTTTAAATTGAACTTTTCATCTGTTTATTTGTTTAAACATACTTTAGAGGAAATTATGTTAATGAATCTTTTTGGATTTGATAGTCATATTCTCTTTCATTACGTGATTTCAAGTTCCTCAGTACTTTCAGTACTTTTTTGCATGTAACTCAGCTTTTAATCATACTTGAAGTGATTACCAGGTTAGGGGAAAGTAAGAGGAAGGGTCACGGTTTGGAATAAGACTCTTGTATATATGTAAAGGAAAAAAAGTCACAAATGTAAACAATGATGATGATAATAATAATCATAATTATAATTTATTGAATATTTACCATGTCCATAATTAAGTGATTATTTATTAATTCATCTAATCTTTCTAGCAACCCTTTGAAAAAGTGTTATCTCTATTTTACATATGAGAAAAGTAATGCTTAACTAGTCCAAGGATACAGAGTTAATAAATGCATAGTGCAAGATTCGAACTCAAGCAGTCTAACTCCAGAGGCTTCCAGAACCCTTAACCATGCAATACACTGCCTTTCACCAAGGAGAAGAAAGTGTTTTCAATATTAGAATGAATATATTACATCAACTACATAACACTGTTTTAAGTCCAGCAAGTAATGAGGCGCTTGGGCAATTATTTAAGTACAACTATTAGTAAGCTCATACTGAGAATGTCTAGCTTGTCCTCCACAAGTCTAAAGGAGCTTCTGATCAAACAGTAAAACATAACATAAATCCCACAGCCTGCAATGTGAATAAGATATACTGCTCCAGCAATACATTTTGTTCCAGGGAACTTAAAAAAAAATCACATTTCTTTAGCAAATCCTTTTAGTTAGGTAAAATGTTATCTAACTAAGCATTATATGGGACCCAAGGGTCACATTAGTAATCCAATTAAAACCATTTCCCTCTGTCCACTGGAGAAATCAGCATTGTTCTTCACAACAGAATCCTGTCTTAACAAAGGGCTCTGGTGCTCTCTTATTTTATTTAAATAGCCTCATGGGGCCCTATACTATAGTGATATTTATAGTGCTTAGAGGTTTCAGTTTGTAAAATATTGCACTTTTCTGGAAATAGAGGAGAGTGGGGACAGGTAGGGGAGGATGACAGGTATAGATGAGGGCAATAGTAAACATTTAGTCAGAAAATAAGTTCCAGAATATGGTATTGCTATTTTTTCTTATTCTTTCTTTTTTTTTTTAACTAGAAGATTGGGATCTACAAATAAAACTATGAAAAATGTGAAATATGAGTTTTGCTCTTATTAAATTTTGAGTCTAGTTTTCTATAACTCATAAAGAGACTCTGAAGTGGGTGCAATGGAGATCAACAATTATAATTTCAAGTAACACCCTTGAAGAAGTGCTCAGGGAGTGAGAAATTATTTAGTGTGAAACAGGAAGATTGGGGCATAATTTAAACATTGTTCAAAGATATGAAGAAAAATTATTCATCTCCTTTCCATTGAGAACCTAACAGCAGGAAATGGGCTTTTGCTGCTATCTGAGGAATTCATGTTATTATAGAAAATAGTTTCCTTTGGCAAAAGTTTTTAGGTATTTTTTCAGGGTTACATTCTTGAAAGTGGTTTGCAGATCTCTTTGTCTGGAGGTCTTTAAACACAGAATGTTTCCTCATCAGTTTGTTGTTTTTTATATGTAATTCTACAAAACATGTAGGGATAAAAATGATGGCATTTCCTGAATTCTTATTGCCTTAGAAATAGTCAGGATCATTTTTTTCTATGAACTATTATAATATGAGAATAAATATAGTAAAATATATCATATTTTTAATACTTCATCTTTTGATGCAAATATTTTTTGCAGACATTTGTGTACACAAAAATGTATATTTTATATATGCACATATAAAACTAAAATGATAAAATCATATAAATAAATACTACCTTAGGGAAACCTTGTAAAATGTTGTGCACTATAACTTGACCTTGCAAACAGAGGAACTCACCCACAAATATAACGAAGGCACTTCCTTGTCAAAATAAACTAAGTAAACATTGATTTATGCTGTTCTGAAATGTTACGCTCAGGGATACTGCCTGCTTACCCCCTCTCCTCTCTCTGCACATGTACTCTGATTTGGGAATCACTGCTCAGGGGCATCCTTAGCAAAAGGCTCTGAGTGTTCCCTGAGCTAGTCTAGGTGTAGTCTGTGACTAGAGTTCTCTGCTTTCAGGCTGCTGGACTAAAAACATGACTCACAAATTAGGTGTCTCTGACAGCTTTTAAAAGCTATCATTTGGTGGTGCTGAGAATTTTTTCTTTTATTCCATAGATGTGGATAATACTTTTTAAAATTTGCATACTTCCTTTTTGGTACCTTACACCACCCAGGAGCAACCACTTTATTTTCCAATTTTAAGGACACTGGGATCTCATTAATTAGAACAGCTAATATAAATTTAAAGTTTGTAATAATTTGGAAAAGGGGCTGATTGGAAATTATTTGTACTTAGCAAATCTTTCCCTCAAATTGTTCTAAATTGCAGCTTGAGCTAAATTGCAGGAGGAATGCTTAAAATACTTAAGTGAATGGGTGATTTTGAAGCACTTTTAGAAACACCCACATACTTACAATATACATGCTAACTTGAAAGCATTTCTATTTTTTTAGACTGAGTTCCTTAGCACCTCTACTAAGAGTTTCTTAGGCTAGTTTGGAATATCTTAGTAAAAACTAATATATTTATATTCATTTTTAAAATTATGCCATTATTTTACTTTCACTCAGCTCTGATTGATTTTTTTCCCTGTTTGGTCAACATTTGTAAAGTTTTTTTATTTTTAGTTTTTGTATTTCAATAGGTTTTTGGGGAACAGGTTGTGTTTGGCTACATGAATATATTCTTTAGTGGTGATTTCTGAGATTTTGGTGCACCCATCACCTGAGCAGTGTTCACTGTACCCAATGTGTAGTCTCTTATTCCTCCCCATCCCCTACCCTTTCCCCTGAGTCCCCAGAGTCCAATATATCATGGCAAGGTTTTATCATATTTTTGTGTTGCCATAAAATGGTTGTCAAGTAGATTGTTAAATTTGACCAGTCTTCAAAGTGTTACAGAGGGAACCCTTTCATATACATTATTTCTTGAAAAATCAACTCCACTTAAATTCTACTCAAGAGACTTTTATTTATATATCTTTCTCTGATCACATGTATTGAGGACCTACTCTATGTCAGACATTGTGCTTAGTTATAAGGAAGTAAGGGATTTAAGACAGACATACTTTCTGACCCTATTGAGCTTAATAGAGGATATAGCTAAGAGAAATGAGATAAAGTTAATCAAAAGTGTCATAGAAGTTATAGGTGTGTAGATTCAAAGAAAGACTACTAAGAGTAAGGGATGTCCACAGAAAAAAATAAGTGTAATTTAAATAATCTGTGACAAATGAAGAGTCTACTAGGCAGGAGGTAATAGTCTATGTAGAAGTCCAGGGCCTTTGGACAATTGAAGGTAGATGTGTTTGTCTAGATTGTTGCATGGGAGGGGAAAGTGAATCATGTCAGCCTTTTTAAGAATATCATATTCATCCTGTGGGTAATCGGGTGTCCTTCAAGCATTTTAGAAAGGGTAAGCATGTTCAGATTTATTTTTTTTTAAGATTGTTATATTTGGTATGTGGGAAATGACTGGAGGGAATAAAACTAGATTCAAAACATGAAAATGGAGACTTGTTGAAATCATAGAGGCAGTATTTGTATATCTAAATAATGATCTAGAGTAGTATCAGTATGTTGGCAAGAAGTAGAAAGGGAAGGAATGAGATGTATTAATTTACAGTGTTGGATGGTAAGAGAGAACAGTAAGATAATTTCAGTTTTGAATATATTCAATTGCATGTATGAAAGGGATATTCAGTACACAGTTGAAAATGTGTATATGAATCTCTAGAGAAAAAAATGTGCTGGTAACCCAAAACATGGAGTTATCAGCCTGGCAATGATCACTAAAGCTGGAGAGTAGAATATATGCACAGAGAAAGAAGAGCAATAGCCTAGTATAGACCCATAAGAGATGTTTAAGTATCAGGGAGAAGGGACTTCTATGTTTTACACTTTAACATCCCTTGTATTAGTTGTTCCTTAACCCATGGTATCACACCTGTGGCCTGAGAAGTAAATCATTTATAAGAGGGTCAAAACTCTGAATGTAAACAGGTTTTTTTCTTTTTTTCAAGAAATTTGATTATAAAGGAGTTGGAGGGGTTATGAAGTTAAAGAAGTATTTTTTTTAATGGGAGAGACTAGAATCATTTTTAATATTGATAAGAAAGTGGGATTATTCTCTCAGTAGTAAGGAGGAAAGATGGCTTTCATCTCAGCAGGAGGGATATAGGAAAGAATAGGGCAGATGCTAGTAATATCTCCTTCCTTAAATTCCCTCTCCTGTGTCATATTTAGCATAACATAATTTAGCTTTTCTAAGGCATTCTCTTGTATTACTTTATTATACTTGTTAGTCTTGTCTATTAATTGCTTCTAAGTGCCTTGAAAGCAGGAGATCACAGTTTGCACCATTTCCTGCAGTGAGGCTAGAGATGTTGCTCAGCATCATCCCCAAATGAGTCCTACAAAGCAGAAGACAAGATGTTTGTTTTTCTTTCTTATAGAAACAGAGAGTTCTAACGGATCATGAAAATGCAATGTGAACCAAAGTCCCTGTCTTTTATTTTTTTAAATACAGGTTTCATGGCTACTGTGAGGAAAAATCAGAAACGTTCTCTAATCTGTGATTGAAATAATCCTGCTCCTTTGTCTTTATATCTACATCTTTACCTATATGTATATCAGTATCTCTATACACCTATGTGTCTATAAAGCTCCAGAGAAAAACATAAACTGATGATCCAAATCATGGAGTTATCAGCCTGGTAGTGATCACTCAAGCTGGGAAGTAGAATATATTCAATGAGGATACATAGATACATAGAATTGATAGATACATAGATACAAAGAAATATGTAGATATATAGATTAGAAAGAGGTTGGTCCATTTTTCCTAAATAAATAAAAGCAAAATTTATTTCATCAGAATTTCATAATTTCTGACTAGCATGAGGGAAAAAAAGGTCCCTATGCTCCTCTTCTTCATTGATGCTTTCCAGTCTAGCCCACGAATACCCAATTGAACAGTTGTGGGACCCCTCCAATGCAAGCAAGGCCAACCTGGGACTCAGGACATTTCTTATTAAGGGCAATTCTCATCTTAAGGGAGATGAATAAAGCAGGCTGGATATTATCTGGACAATACACTGAATAGTGAACAAAGGATTTGTGAAGCCTCTTGACCCTTGTCTGGCAGTGGTATCCTGATATTCTGATTTTGATACAGTTAAAAGAATCTGAGAACAGTCATGACCAAAGCAAGGAGACAGCCATAAGTTTGGCAGATACTGTTTTAGTGATGCTAATGCAGTGATGAACTTACAAATACTATATCATTTGTGGACTGGTTTCTAAAGTGTTTTAAGATGTGAGACATGTTTTCTGCTAATAGTTAAAAAATGTAGAATTTAGAATTGTATACCCAGAGCTAGAAAACACATCAGGTCCCACTGTTGAGATATGCCAGGGTTTTTTATTTGTTTTTGACTTAAGGAACCAATGCAGACAAATGATAAACAGTAACAAAGTTCAAAACCTTTTACAACAGAGTGTTTCAATTATTTTTGCTCCCCGCTGTCATTCTATGTAAGCGTCGTGGGCAACAGTATTCTGCATTTCACTTACATCTCTGTGCTTTTGTTTTCTGCCTACTTTTCTAAAAATTTTATCTTTAAGTAAATGCTCCTGAAATGGAGTCCACAGTATTCACTTGCCATTGTCTTCCTTACTGAACTTCTGCTCCCTCTCTTTCTCCTGACCACCAAAGGAACAAATAGTTAACATTCACTGTTTCTCTGCTTCAGGTTCCCTCTTCCATAAATAATTAATTGATACTTGAGTTTTCTTTATGACATTTATGAAAGAGAAGAAAGAGGAAGAGAAACGTTGCTTGAAAAAAAATGTATTTTATTTAGGTGAAACAGATTTGGCTTCCCAAATCCCTTTCTCTAAATTGAATTTTAGCTATTGGAAAATGTTGTGCTGTGCACGTGAATCAGCCTGCACACAGATACATGCTGTTCTGTATGTGGAATCTGGCTCCAAGGTGCTATTTGACAGCTTGTATTTGCTTACTAACCATCCCGCAGCAGGGAGATGTTTGGGCTTGGAATAAAAATTGTTTATAGACGTGAAAGTTTTCCATTGGCACTGACTGTGTAAACATTTAGAATTGTCCAAGGTCTGGTTACAGGAGACATTATTCAGAAAATTTTTCACCAGAGCATAACTATTTATCTCATTCATCAACAAAGCTATTTTTCTTCTTCCTATTTTCTTCCACACCTAAATGTAGCGAAATTTAGAGTGAGCCCAAATCATAGAGGTATCCTCGTCTATTTGTAGGACTGTATTTCACTCTTCCCATATAATATGTTTTCTTTTTCCTTAAAATCTTCAAAGAAATTGATTGCACAACAAGTCTTATTATCCCATTCTTAAGACTAGCACTTGATTTGTTCGTAGACATTGAGTGACAAATGCAGTGCTTAATTTAACAGAGAAATCTAACTATATATTTTCTTATAAAACTATCCCCTTTTGTCTGGTTCTTAGTGGAAATTGAACAATTGCTCGTAGCCAGCCCTAAAATATGATTTTAAAAACTAATATGTTTGGGGAGAATTGAGTAATGAAGTGTCATATTTTGCTCTTGGTGTTTAGAACTGCTCTCATACATTGTGATTGTCTGTCCTGGTATACGAGGCTCCTAGCATTCTTTCAGAACATGCCTTCTTACTAAAGCCCTTGCAATAAATTCACTCTGTATTAATTACCTCCTCTCCTAGTGGCAGACGTACTATTTCCTGAATGCTTTCATCAACGTCTCTGGGTAATTCATTGCCCCGAAAATGCCTCTTATCTGTCTATTATAGACCTCATCACATGTACTAAGAAGATTACAAATATTATATTTTCTATTATTACTAAAATCTTATTAAAAAATATTCTGTGAGGACCCATAAGATAATTTATATTTATCATGGTGACTCAATCTTCTAGTGACTCCTTTAAATACTACGACACATAGTATTTTTTAAAGTATCTTATTTCACTTTTAGACTTTTACCTATTTATTTTCAATATCACTTTCTCTTTTTCCCTTCCAAAACTGAGTTTCATTCTTGTTAAAATAAAAGTCTTTGGGAATTGTATCCTTGTGCTCTGATAAGGTACATAGCATTTCAATTTCAGTCCTTTTGTTTAGGTGTTGAAAAGCTACTCAGAGAATGCATAAAACCCAAAATATTCCCATCATCTTTAAGGCACCAGGAAAAAATGGAAGTGAGCATTGTTGTTTGATTTCTAATTGGATAAATTCAGCTGTTCTATGTTTGAAATTCATCTTTTTGTTGAGTTGCCAGGTATATATCCAGGTAAGCGACAGGAGATCCCTGGAGCTGCTGTTCTCTCCAACTTCTATTGTGTCCCACACATTTTCCTGCACACTTCAGTTTGGCTCCAACCACTACTCTTTCACTAAACAGCTCTCCATTCACTCCATTTGGCTAAACACATTTGTCAAATTTCAGATCTCATCTTGCTTGATTCTTAGCAGCTGTCTCCATTGCCTATGACTACTTTGAAATACACATGTTCCTTGGGTTCTCCTCATCCCTCTCTGATGAGTCCTTCTAAGGGTCCTTAGCAACTTCTTACTGAATTTTAAATCTTGGCTTTTTTTCAAGGTCCTGTCCTAAGCTTTTGCTCTCCTTTTCTATACTTTATCCTTTGGAAATCTGAGCTAGGGCTAATAGCTTTATTTATCATTTATGGTTGATAATTCTTAAATTGAAACCCCTATCCAAGAGCTTCTTAAAATCATCTGCAGCACATACATCCAACTGAATGTATTATATGCACTGAAGGTTCAACATGTCCGGAACTGAGCACATGATTCTCTCTGCCTATCCAGCCCCTACCAAAAAGATTATTCTTCTCCATCATAGTGAATGAACCCCAATTCAACCAGAAACCCAAGTCATTCTTAACTCTTTTCTCTTTATCTCCTTTCTTAGCTAATCATCCATCACTATCTCCATTCTACCTCCAAAATAAATCAAATTCAATCTACCTCTCCTTATTTCCAGAGTCATTACTTTTTCCTGAGCCACCATTATTTCTCACTTGAAATAGTGCCATAGCTTTATAAATGATCTCTAATTTTATTCTTGATCCTCTTTAATTGGTTCTTCATACTGCTGTTAGAGAATTTCCTTTATAAAAGACACATCTATGTAATCATGTTGCTCCTAGGCCTTAAAAGTTGCTCAGTGTCTACGCGGTTGTGAACTTGGCCTACAAGGACCTGTAAATTCTGACTCTTACCTATGTTTCCAGCTTTGCCTGCTACTACTCTTTATCACATCATTCCTCCAACAATACTGCCCATGCTTTAATTCCTCCAATATGGTATGCTTCTCACTCCAGGGCCTTCTTATATGCTGTTTTCTCTGTCTATATGATTTTCCCATTCTTGTTTTTTAAATTAATTATTCTTTCAGAGCTTAATTATTTCCTGCTCATAGATGCTTCCCTAATAATACAGATTAAATCAGGTGACTTGTTAAATACTGATTAGATCTTGTTATGCAGTGAATGTCTGTATTCTGCTAAATTTATATGTTGAAGCTTAAACCCCTAGAGTAGCTATATTTGGAGATGGAACCTCTAAGGAAGTACTTAAGGTTAAATGAGATCATAAGGTTGGAGCCCTAATTAAAAAAGATTAATATCCTATTAAGAAGAGATACCAGAGAACTTGTTCTCCTTCTTTTTCCTTGTACATTCACCAAGGAAAGGTCATATGAAGTAATGGTGAGAAGGCAGATATCTGTAAGCTAGGAAGAGAGCTCCCACCAGAGGTCTACCCTGCCAGACCTTGATGTTAGACATCTAGCCTCCAGACCTTGATGTTAGACATCTAGCCTCTAGAACTGTAAGAAAAAAGTACCTAGTCTATGGTGTTTTGTCATGGCAGCCCAAGATGACTAATACAGGTCTTGTACTTTCTCTATGTAGCACTCATCATGACTCTAAATAACTATTTTTTCTCTTATTTTTATAATTTCAACTTTTATTTTAGATACAGGTGGCACATGTGCAGGTTCATTACCCGGGTATATTGCATGATGCTGAGATTTGGTGTATGATTGATCCCATCACCTAGGTAGTGAGCATAATATCCAGTAGTTTGTTTTTTAACCATTGCTCCCCTCTCTCCTTCCCTCCTCTAATAGTCCCCGGTATCTAATGTTGCCAACTTGTCACTGAGTATCCAATGTTTAGCTCCCGCTTATAAATGAGAACATGTGGTATTTGTTTTTCTCTTTTTGCATTAATTCACTAAAGATAATGGCCTCCAACTGCATCCATGTTGCTGCAATGGACATGAGTTCATTCTTTTTTATGGCTGCATAGTATTCCATGGTGTATATGTACCACAGTTTCTTTATCCAATGCACCATTGATGGGTGCCTAGGCTGATTCCATGTCTTTCTTTGGTGAATAGTGCTGCAGTGAATATACAACGGTATGCATCTTTTTTGGTAGAATAATTTATTTTATTTTGGAAGTGTGCCAAGTAATGGGATTGCTAGGTCAAATGGTAGTTCTGTTTTAAGTTCTTTGAGACATTCCAAATTGCTTCACACAGTGGCTGAATAAATTTACATTCCCACCAACCCTTCCCTTTCCTCTGCAGCCTCACCAGCATCTATTATTGTTTTGCTTTTTAATAGCCATACTGACTTGTGTGAGATGGTATCTCAGTGTGGTTATGATTTGTATTTTTCTGATGTTTAGTGATGTTTGGCATTTTTTCATATGTTTGTTGGTCACATGATGTCTTTATTTGAGAAATGTCTGTATATGTCCTTTGCCCCTTTTTAAAGAGGTTGTTTTTTGTTTGTTGGATTAAGTTCCTTATATACTCTGGATATGAGGCCTTTGTTGAATGCATAATTTGTTAACATTTTCTCCCATCCTACAAGTTATCTGTCTACTCTGTTTCTATTGTTGTGCACAAGCTCTTTTGTTGAATTAGGTCTGACTTGTCAAATTTTGTTTTTGTTGCAATTGCTTTTGAGCACTTAATGATAAATTCTGTCTCAAGGCCAATGTCCAGAATGGTGTTTCTTATGTTTTCTTCTAGGAGTTTTGCAGTTTGAGGTCTTACATTTAAATTTTTAATCTATCTTGAATTAATCTTTGTATATGTTGAAAGAAAGAGGTCTAGTTTTATTATTCTGCATAGGGCTAGCTAGCTGTCCCAGCACTATTTATTGAATATGAAGTCCTTTTCTCATTGCTCATTTTTAATGAGTTTCTCAAAGACCAGATGGCTGTAGCTGTGCAGCGTTATTTCTGGGTCCTCTATTCTGTTCCATTGGTTTATGTATTTATTTTTGTACTAGTACCATGGTGTTTTGGTTACTGTAGCCTTATAGTATAGTTTGAAGGTGGGTAAAATGATGCCTTCATTTTGTTCCTT
This sequence comes from Pongo pygmaeus, assembly GCF_028885625.2. Lineage (NCBI taxonomy): Eukaryota > Metazoa > Chordata > Mammalia > Primates > Hominidae > Pongo > Pongo pygmaeus. The sequence goes on along the minus strand of NC_072378.2, from coordinate 103,971,571 downwards.
TTGGGTGGGATTGTTTTGGCCATTTGGGCCTTTTTTGGTTCCATATGAATTTGAGAATAGTTTTTTTTTCTAATTCTGTGGAAAAAGACATTGGCAGTTTGACAGAAATAGCATTGAAACTGTAGATTGCTTTGGGCAGTATGGCCATTTGAACTATATTGATTCTTCCAATACATAAGCATGGAATGTTTTTCCATTTGTTTGTATCATCTATGATTTCTTTCAGCAGTGTTTTGTAGTACTCTGTATACGGATCTTTTGCCTTCTGGGTTAGATATATTCCTAGGTATTTTATTGTTTCTGTGGCTATTGTAGGTGGGATCAAGTTCTTGATTTGGCTCTCAGCTTGAATGTTATTGGTTTATAGAAATGCTACTGATTTTTGCACATTGATTTTTGTATCCCAGAATTTTACTGAAGTTGTTTATCAGTTCCAGGAGCCCTTTGGGAGAATCTTTAGGTTTCTCTAGATATAGAATTCTGTTGTCCACCAAAAGAGACAATTTGACTTCTTCTTTATCTATTTGGATGCCTTTTATTTATTTCATCTGCCTGATTGTTCTGGCTAGAACTCCTAGTACCATGTTGAACAGTTGTGGGGAGAGTGAGGATTCTTGTCTTATTCCAGTTCTCAGGGAGAATGCTTCCAGCTTTTGACCACTCAGTATGATGTTGGCTGGGGGTTTGTCATAGATAGCTCTTATTTTGAGATATGTTCTTGATATGGTTTGGCTCTGTGTTCCCACTCAAATCTCATCTTGAATTGTAATCCCCGTGTGTTGAGGGAGAGACCTGGTGGGAGGTGATTGGAATATGGGGGTAGTTTTTAATGGTTTAGCACCATCCTCCTACTGCTATCTCATGACAGAGTTCTCATGAGATCCAATGGTTTAAAGGTGTAGCACTTTTTGCCTTGCTCTCTCTCTCTCTCCTGCTACCATGTAAGACATGCCTTGGTTCCCCTTTGCCTTTTGCCATGATTGTAAGGTTTCTGAGGCCTCCTCAGCCATGTAGAACTATGAGTCACTTAGACCTCTTTTGTTTATAAATTACCCAGTCTCAGGTAGTTCTTTGTGGTAGTGTGAGAATTAACTAATACAGTTCCTTCAATGCCTAGTTTGTTGAGAGTTTTTATTATGAAGGGATATTGGGTTTTATTAAACACTTTTTCTGCATCTATTGATATAATCATATAGTTTTCATTTTTGATTCTGTTTATGTGGTGAATCTTATTTATTGATTTGCATTTGTTGCACCAACCTTTTATCTCAGGAATGAGGCCTAATTGACAGTGTTGTACTAACTTTTTGATGTGCTGCTGGATTTGGTTTGGTTTTTTTTGAAGATTTTTGTGTCTATGTTCATCAGGCACAATGACCTGTGGTTTTCTTTTTTTTTTTTTTTTTTTTTGTTCTTTTGCCAGGTTTGAGTATCAGGGTGATGCTGGCTTCACAGATTAGTTAGGCAGGAGTCTCTCCTCCTTGATTTTTTAGAATACTTTAAATATAATTGGTACTAGCTCTATTTTGTATAACTGGTAGAATTTGGCTGTGAATCCGTCTGGTCTGGGGCTTTTTTTTTTTTTTTTTTTTTTGGTTGGTAGATTTTTTTTTTTTAATTGCTGATTCAATTTTGGAACTCAATATTAGTCTGTTCAGGATTTCAATATCTTCCTGATTCAATCTTGGGGGACTGTGTGTTTCTAGGAATTGGGATTGGTTGTAATGTCACCTTTATTGTTTTTGATTGTGCTTATTTGGATCTTCTCTCTCTTCGTTTCTTTCTCTCATTGTTTCAACGGAGTCTTGCACTGTCGCTCAGGCTGGAGTGAAACTGTGAGATTTTGGCCCACTGCAACCTCCACCTCCTGGGTTCAAGCGATTCTCCTGCCTCAGCCTCCTGAGTAGCTGGGATTATAGGTGCCTGCCACCACGCCTGGCTAATTTTTTTGTATTTTTAGCAGAGATGAGGTTTCACTATGTTTGCCAGGCTGGTCTCAAACTCCTGACCTTGTGATCCACTCACCTCAGCCTCCTAGGTGCTGGGATAACAGGCAGGAGCCACCATGCCCGGCCTTCTCTCTTTCTTTCTATGTTAAGCTAGCTAGTAGTCTATTGAGCTTATTTGTCTTTTCAAGAAACCAGCTTTTGGTTTCATTGATTGTTTGTATGAATTTTGGGTCTCAATTTTGTCATGACACTAACTAATTATTTAATCAGTCCTTTAATGGCTGCATCTTCTTGATGGAAGATAGCCTGCATGAGGGCTAGAATTGGGTTCATCTTGTTCAGCACGTGGCCTCCAGTGGCTGTGTCATGGGTCTTCAATAAGAAAGTATAGTTTTTGAGTGAATATTCAGGAAGAAAGGGCATTCCAATGATTAACTCCTGGGAAATGATTAGTTAGAAAAACAGAACTTCCAAATCATAAGCAGAAATAAGGCACAGAAAGGATTGTAAAATAGCAGACAGTAGGGCAATAAAATAAGTCCATTGCAGGAGGACAGCCTGGAAATTCAAAAGCATTTCTATCCATTGTTAAAATAAATACATAAATACAGTTCAAAATTCAGCATTATTTCATCATATTTCAACACCTTTTATCCATGCATTTATCCCCATAATTCTCCTACAAAACCTGTTATTTGGAAATAAATAGAAAATTATTGGCAGTGCCCAAATACAGCAACTTAAAGCAACTTGAACATATTGCTTATTTACTTTATCCACCTGAAATAATCTCCTCCCTCCTCCCTTTTATCTAGTAGACAAACTCAACTTTTAAGAGGCTCCCAACTTTGAGACTTCTGGATGAGTTTCAGAGAGTATGTGTGAACCCTCTAAAATTTTATACTCCTTTCGTATGAATGCATGAATATGTGTTTTTGTAAGAAAGGGGTACAGGAAGCTTGGAAGATGGGTTCAGTGATTTGGGAATCCAAAAAATAAACTGGGAAGAGGTAATTTGACTACTGGTAAATGACGATTGCAACCACCAAGGGGAAAGAGTGGGGAACCCCCTTTTTCCCTAATGTGTCATGCTCAGAGAACAATGCCTAGGAATGTTGTCTGGAATGGAAATTGTCACCTTCTGCCTTCTGCTCCAGTTTTCTATTCTATATTTATTCCCTCACCTCTTTTTCCCTTTACTTCCCTTCAGGTTTAACTTAGCCATTCACTGTCTTGCGGTCTTCAGGGTAGTAAAAGTTCAGTATTAATCAACTAATTAAAATTTGAACTCTGAAACTAAAAGCTGAATGACAGTTATACTGCTAACCAGAAATTTCTAGGCCGTGGTAAAATATTGAATGATTCAAGTGGAAAGATATATAACAAAACTATTATTAGAGCTATTAGGCTTAAAATATAGTTATTTAACATGAAAGATTATTCAAATGCATGCATAGCTGAAAAATTTACAATAATTTGACTTCTCTGGCTAAAATAGTTGTTCAAATTTATAAGATTTTTTTAATTTGCCATATTTTGCTGACTTAATACTTTTAGGTTATATGAAGTTGAACTAACACATATTAGTATAAAATATGGTTAATGCATGTACAGATTTAAAATGAGTTAGCTGAATCAAATATATCTTGTCTAATATCCATTTGAAATACATAATCACTTAGGGTAATGTATGCCTAGAAACAGAAATATATTAGGCCTGGAGTAAAACCAAGCTACTCATATTATCTAAACAAAGACTTTTATTTCCTGTAGTACCTACCAGGTATCATTTGCCCGTTTCCTTATTAAGAGAACAATAACATTAATGGGGTTAGGAGAGCGCTTAACTAAAATAATACATTTTTCCTTTTTCCTGTAGGCAGTGGTGGCTAATTAGACATAAGTAGGAGTTATTGGGCAGACTTTTGAGAGTACTCTAAAAGGTGGCTAAGCCATCTGAGAGAATGCCCCCATTTTACTTTCATTTTTCTCTTCCTATTCAAAACATTAAAGTAATGACTGAACCATCAGCATCTTGTAACATGGAGGCAGTGTTGAGGATGGAACTACACAGTAGTGATAGATATGCAGATAAAAGTGACAAATCTTGGGTGCAATCGTGACAACAAGTAGTAGTCTTCAGTAGCCTTGTTGTCACCATTTTACTGCCTACCCTCAGGTTTTTCCAAGGGCAAAAAATAAACTCCTATCTAATTTAAGCTATTAGTCTGGCTGGAAGCCAAATCAACTTCTAAGTAATACCTTCTCCAGTTAAGAATGTGGCTGAATTATTAAAAAAAAATTAACATTGGTAGCTAAAGTAATGGTGACTGCACAAATTTGAAAGTCTCCACTCATCTTACTGAAAACCCTACAAATCAACAGGAAAAAAAGTTCATACAATTCCATGCCTCCATCATTACTAGGAAACAGAATTTTTTTAACCATAAATGTAAACATCAATTTCCAAACAAGCTTTCTCTTGAAATCTTGCTGGAAGCCTTTGCATAGGAAAAAAAAAAAAGAAAAAGTAAAGAAAGACAAAGCTAAAATCATCTCCATTAAGAAAAGTCCACCCCCAAAGTGAAAATTTGAAAAATTAAATCCCATAGCTTAAGATAATATTAGTAAGGGACTTAAAACATGGAACTTGAGGAGGCGTTTAGAGACTGGATGAAGGCAGAGGTGGCATTAAGAGACTGAACGAGAAAAAGGAAAAGAAAGAGGGGAGAAAATTTAGGATTCTGAAAAATAAAAGAATCCAAAGTTTTCCCCTAGCAATCTCCCCCAAAAGCTATTTATTAAGGAAACTGCATTTAACTGCACTCATGTAAGAGGGGGCCCAAAACTAGAATTCCTTCCATCAACCCCCAAATTTTAACCCCATTCATGTAATGCATAGACACAAGCAACATTTATCTATTCAAAGCCACTGGCAAAAGGAAACAGAAAATTAAAACTTTTTACCTGATGAAAAGATCTTCTCTAAAATCAAATATGAAAAAAAGGAGAAATCTCTAACACTCTGAACTAAATCAAATATATCAAACCCACATTTGGGGATATGTTAAAAAACAAAAACAAAACAAAAACAAACGTGGAAAAATCATTAGTCTGAAATAAAAAGCCTAAGAATAGAAGTGGACGGAAAAAAAAAAAAAAAAAAGAAAAGAAAGAAAATGAGAGTTGTTTGAATTCAAGAAAGACATAGATAACACGGCAAGAAGCTTTTGAGAAATGACAAACTTACAAAATGCTCAAAGTGAATACAGATTGAAATAAATATTTAGTAAGAGGCATTGAAGAAAAGCCAGAAAATAACCAAAAGAATGGAAATGGGAGTTAGCCACAAAATGTAAAAGGAACCAGAGAGAAAGTAACTGAAATAGAAGACTAGCAAAAAATAGAGTCCTTGAAAAGGATAAACAAAGCAATGTATCCTAATTAACATTTAACACTATAAGAATACTTTCCAGGAAAAAACACTTGTATCTTTATATTGAAAGGGTCTTATGGCTATCTGGAAAAATTAGAAATTGATCTTGGACTATAAACTCTATTAGTTCCATCAGTATATTTATCCATCCCTGTATACATACCACAAAGTCATATTTACTATTTTGATATAATATACATGGAAATCTGGTATTATGAGTGCTTCAACTGTGTAGTTTTTCATTGTCTTTATTCCATTTGTATTTCCATAGAAGTTTTTAAATCAGCCTTTCATTTTCCCTAGTAAATTGTTCTCATTTCATTAGAATCTCTTTGAATCTATATATTAATTTGGTGAGAACAAATACATTTACAATAATTGTATCTTCCATGAATATAGTATGTCCTTATAATTTCTCTTAATAGTGCTTTATAGTTTTCAATTACTAGTATTTATTTTAGTTTGTATGATTTAAAAATAAATATATAAAAGAATTTAAATACATTTCTTTTTAAAATTACTTGGTTGATAGACTCTGAGTACATATTAATAAATATGGTAGTGCACTCATTTAAAAAATTGTTTTTTTACTTTATCCCTTTCATCTCTCTATTGTAGTGCACTCATAATCTATTTCTCCCTTGAGTAAAAAATCCAAGAATTCTAAACATTAGCATCAAGAATGTAGCTTTTTTTTGCCATTTTTGATGCCAAAACACAAAACTATTTCAACCTAAATTTTAATATACAGTTAATATATATTTTGATATCTAATAAAAAACATGATAAAATATCCAATGTAAAAATGTATTTATCAGCAAATACATACTTTGTTATATAACTAATGTTTCATTGAATCATTTGTACCAAAAAATTGCCAAATTTTATCTTCTTATATACTCATATTATAAATATTTTAAGAAGTATAATAGTTTAAAAAATTTGGTAGTGTAATGGAAATTTATTGTCTCTCAATCCTGGAGCCTGCAAGTATGAAACCAAGGTATCAACAGGGTTGGTTTATTCTGAGGGCTGTAAAGGACAATCTGTTCCATGCTTGTCTCCTAGCCTCTGAAGGTTTCCTGGTAATCTCTGTCATTACTTGGCTTATAGACACATCACTCCAGTCTCTGCCTTCATGTTCATGTGTCATGCTCTCTGTGTGTCTATTTCCAAGTTCTCCTTTTTTATAAGAACACCATTCATATTTACTCCAGTATAATCTAATTTGTTTTGTTTTTCTTTTTTACAGTTTTATTGAGGTATAATTGACAACTAAAAATTGTATATATTTGAGGTTTGCAATGTGATATTTTGATATATGTCTACATTGTGAAATGATTACTATAGTTAAGATAATTAACATAAACATCACCTCACACAGTTACCTCCTTCTTTTGATGGTAAGAATATTTAAGATTTACGCTCTTAGAAAATTTCAAGAATATAATACATTACTATTAAGTATAGTTACCATGCTATATATTAAGTCTCCAGAGCTTATTCAACTTATAACTGCAAGTGTATACATTTGACCAAACCCCATTTTATCTCCCCACTTCCCCTTCCTTCTCCTCTCCTGGTAACCACCCTTCTACTATGTTTCTATGAGTTCAACTTTTTTAGATTTTAGATATATAAGTGAGATCACGAAGTATTCACTTTTCTCTGTCTGGCTTATTTCACTTAGCATCATATCCTCCAGGATCATCCATGTCTTCACAAATGGTAGGATTTCTTTCTTGTTTATGCTGAGTAATATTCCATTGTATATTCATATCACATTTTCTTTATTTATCTGTTGATAGATACTTAGGTTCATTTCATATCTTGGCTATTGTGAATAACGCTGCTAGTTACATCTTAAATGACTAAGGTCACATCCCGAGACACTGGGGGTTAATGATTCAACATGTGAATTTTGAAGAGGACACCATTAAACACATAAAAACAATTACTTCAGTACTGTAAATACTTGAAACATGCAAGTTTTAAATATTTACTCAAATCCCTACTTTATCATAAGACATACAAAAATTAAAAAAAAACTATAAAATTTCCAGGTAGAAATCAGGAAATTTACACAACTCAATTAATGTTAAGAAATACTGCCTTGTATGAAAGTGGTATCCTTTTTGCATTTGACTGAAAAGCTTATGGTCCCTCAAGGTAGAATAAAGCAAACTTACCTACTTTACTACATATCCTATTTTGTTTTACAATGATCCTGAGTAGGTCTGTTTTCTTTATTATACTATAAATTTTGTAAGTTAATTATGTAAAATTTTGTTTTCAATTTAATACCAATGTGCTGTAGACGGTAGGAGTTTAATAATTATTTTTTCAAAGAATGAATGAAAAATGGTGATGATACTGAAAAAGAACTGATTATATAGAAATAATTATATAGAAATATACAAGGGAATGCTATCATTGTGTTTTTTAATACAGCATATATTTCATTTGAATAAACATTCTTTGCATGGTGTCTTTTATTTCAAATGGTTGCACAAAGTTTGTTAAGTAGATATGTCGGAACTGCTGCACCTTCCGCTATATTATACTCCAGGGCAAAATGTGGCATCTGCTACACAATGCACAACACAACATCAGAATGATTCTATTACCCAGGAGCAACATCAAGTCTGACTGAAAGCACAGTGGCTCAGATTTAGGACAGTCAAAAACTATAATTACCCAAAGATAAATTTGACCAGAAAAGTATAATTACGCTATTATTTTGCTAAGAAATCCATTGACTCTTTTGGGACAAGTAAAATAACCCTTAGGCATATAAGTACATTACGATCAAAGTTACATGCCACATAATTACACAGAAAAATATTTTTGTAGCTGTAGATTTTATGAAAATATTGAAGTTGTGGATTCAATTTTTCAAATATACTGGAATTTTCTCCAGTCTTTTAAATTGCAATGAAAGAGAATTTGTAATAAATGCAATAATAATAAATGCAATAATACAAATGCTGTAGATCCCACAGCCACAATAGGAATCAGCCAAGCATGATCATACTTTTGGTTTTTCAAATTTCAAGGTCACAGCTTTTAGTTTTTTAAGTTTAGGATAATTTTGCACTATATACCATAATAGAGAAAGGTTTCAATATCAAAATACAATATATTTTTCCCAATTTTTACTACAATTGTTGAACAGGAAGATGTACCTACTTATTTTGTAGATTCCAGTACTTTAGTGTGTTTTCCATATTTCAGTTTAAGGTAGCAGAATGAGCACAGTTTTAAAGTCACCTCAACTTTCCTATAAATGTCATATCAGACATATTCCAGAGCTTACAGGCAGAAGCTCTTTGCTCATTGAGGGAGTTCACAGGTAGATTCTCACCCAGAGATTTAATTATATTTCCATTCAAAACTTTTAGCAAGCACTTAGGATTTATCATCGATAAGCAAAACTGCCTAGAAGCCAATTTGTCTTTTACAAATATCTTTCCTAGCTTGTTTTTTCCTTTCCATGTTGTTTATACAAGTATAGATGTTTTAAATTATTTTATGATTAAATCATTAATTTTTTTTCTTAAAAGCCCTTCCTTATTCAAGGATTAAACAAATACATATTTGCATAAGTTAAATGGTATTATACATATAGTGAAGACTTTAAAGTATTTAACTATACCATACATACAATTCTTTTGTTTCCCAAAGATTGTAATCTTCACTTATTAATTTTACAAAAGTGAGCTAGTATCACTAAGAAGAATAGTGTAAATCTGGGGATTGGGGGAATATAACAAATTCCTGGGCTTCCGGATTGCAATTCCTTGGTAAGAGAGCAATTGAAAAGACATAGTGCTGAGCTTCATCATTGATTATTCCAGGGTTTCAGTTAATATGTCAACATGTTTCCCAAAATTCCACAGAATGAGTGTTAAAAAGAATATTTGTGAGAGTGTTGACTTCTTGGATAATTGACACAAAATCTCAATGGAACTGGATTCCAAAGCTTTTGTGCCTACTGCATTAAGGCCAATTCTTTCACCTCCCTAAAAGGCCCTCTGAGCACCAGCCCTTATACACCTGCATAATTTCCCTTATACTCTCAGAAACTTCCATTCAAAACAGATCACTAAGTTCCCCCCACAAAAACTTTACATTTTTTCTCTTTCATTCCATTGGTCATATTGTTCCTTTGCCTGGTATTATTTCTAACCAGCATGCTAGCTCCTTTGCTAGCCTGTCTACCTCTTTCCAACTCCACCTATCAAGAATGCAATCTTGTTCAAGGTGGAGCTCAGAATATTACCGCCTTCACAAGCCTTTTCTTGATTCTGGCAACAAAATATGGTCTTTGCCTCCCCTACACAAGTGTTTATAGCTGTCTTACACAGCTACATTTTCACCTTAATTATAATTCTGTTTGTGTGTGTGTGTGTTTTCCTTTTCAGCATCTTAAGGATAGAGAAAATATTTGTTTTACACACATTTGGAATTCCAGTTTAAAGTGTTTGGATTAGATTCCATTTACATTAAATTCCAGAAAGCATAAATTAATCTACAGTGATGAAAAATAGATGAGTAGTTGCCTGGGGATGGGGATGGTGGAAAGAGAGGAGGTGTGGGCAGAGAGATTGTTACAAAGGATATGAGGGAAATTTTAGAAAGATGAATATGTTCACTCTCTTACTTTTGGTGATGGCCTCATGGAAGTATACATAGGTCAAAACTTAGTATTTAAATATGTGTTATTGTTTGCCAGTTATACTTCAATAAAACTGTTTACAAACCGGTGTTGGTGCGTTAAAGACAATAGAGTGCTTTGCGAAAGAATATCAGTGCAGGGGGTGGAGACTCTTTTTGGAAATAGCAATGAAGTTTACTCCTAACGAATGAGAAGGAACTAAGTTCGTGGAATGCCAGAAATAGATTTATCCAGACAGAGGGAACAGCTACAAAATAGTAAAGAACTTGGAGTAGTCCTGAAACTAAGAGGAACAAAGAAAGTCAGAAGTGAGACAAGAGATGGGATTAGAATGGTGTCAGGGGCACCTCAAGATCACGAGTTTGGATTTTATTTGAAATAAAAAAGGAAATTATTAAAGGCTCTAAAGCAGCACTGTGTGTTTACCTAGTCAGATTCATGTATTCAAAAGATTACTCTCTGTTATTTGAATAATGAATCCATGCGTCTGTGTGTTGGGTGAGGATAAGGGTGTGAGACTAGAGATGGGGATTAAAGTAGAAGCTGGAAGATTAAGTATCCTGGCAAAATAAGAGTGATGAAAGTGGATTGGGTGTGATAGAAGTGCAGATGGAAAAGTGTGAACAGATTCTGAATACATTTTAAAGATACCAGTCATGACACTTGTAAATGGTTTTAGTAAGTTTGATGTCAAACAAAAAAGAATTAAGCGTTATGATTAAGTTTATGGCTCTAAGGAACTAGTGAAAGGTTGCTGAGATGGAAAAGACTACAGGAAGAACTGGTTTCAAGTGGGAAAATCAGAATTCTGATTCAAATGTTATATTTCTTTTTTTTTATTTTTTACTTTTTTTCAGTTTTTTTTATTTTTTTATTTTATTATTATTATACTTTAAGTTTTAGGGTACATGTGCACAACATGCAGGTTTGTTACATATGTATACATGTGCCATGTTTGTGTGCTGCACCCATTAACTCGTCATTTAGCATTAGGTATATCTCCTAACGCTATCCCTCCCCCCTCCCCCCACCCCACAACAGGCCCCTGTGTGTGATGTTCCCCTTCCTGTGTCCATGTGTTCTCATTGTTCAATTACCACCTATGAGTGAGAACATGCAGTGTTTGGTTTTTTGTCCTTGTGATAGTTTGCTGAGAATGATGGTTTCCAGTTTCATCCATGTCCCTACAAAGGACATGAACTCATCATTTTTTATGGCTGTGTAGTATTCCATGGTGTATATGTGCCACATTTTCTTAATCCAGTCTATCGTTGTTGGACATTTAGGTTGGTTCCAAGTCTTTGCTATTGTGAATAGTGCCGCTATAAACATACGTGTGCATGTGTCTTTATAGCAGCATGATTTATAATCCTTTGCGTATATACCCAGTAATGGGATGGCTGGGTCAAATGGTATTTCTAGTTCTAGATCCCTGAGGAATCGCCACACTGTCTTCCACAATGGTTGAACTAGTTTATAGTCCCACCAACGGTGTAAAAGTGTTCCTATTTCTCCACATCCTCTCCAGCACCTGTTGTTTCCTGACTTTTTAATGATCACCATTCTAACTGGTGTGAGATGATATCTCATTGTGGTTTTGATTTGCATTTCTCTGATGGCCAGTGATGATGAGCATTTTTTCATGTGTTTTTTGGCTGCGTAAATGTCTTCTTTTGAGAAGTGTCTGTTCATATCCTTTGCCCACTTTTTGATGGGGTTGTTTGTTTTTTTCTTGTAAATTTGTTTGAGCTCATTGTAGATTCTGGATATTAGCCCTTTGTCAGATGAGTAGGTTGCAAAAATTTTCTCCTATTCTGTAGGTTGCCTGTTCACTCTGATGGTAGTTTCTTTTGCTGTGCAGAAGCTCTTTAGTTTAATTAGGTCCCATTTGTCAATGTTGGCTTTTGTTGCCATTGCTTTTGGTGTTTTAGACATGAAGTCCTTGCCCATGCCTGTGTCCTGAATGGTATTGCCTAGGTTTATCTTCTTGGGTTTTTATGGTTTTAGGTCTAACATGTAAGTCTTTAATCCCTGGGATGCAAGGCTGGTTCAACATACGCAAATCAATAAATGTAATCCAGCATATAAACAGAATCAAAGACAAAAACCACATGATTATCTCAATAGATGCAGAAAAGGCCTTTGACAAAATTCAACAACACTTCATGCTAAAAACTCTCAATAAATTAGGTATTGATGGGATGTATCTCAAAATAATAAGAGCTATGTATGACAAACCCACAGCCAATATCATACTGAATGGGCAAAAACTGGAAGCAATCCCTTTGAAAATGGGCACAAGACAGGGATGCCCTCTCTCACCACTCCTATTCAACATAGTGTTGGATGTTCTGGCCAGGGCAATCAGGCAGGAGAAGGAAATAAAGGGTATTCAATTAGGAAAAGAGGAAGTCAAATTGAATGTTATATTTCAAATGGCTGTGAAATGCTCAGGTGGAGATATTGAAATGTCTGGGAATTTGAAAGAAGGCCTAGGTTAAAGATAAATCACAGTTAGATTACAACACACACACACACACACACACACACACAACACTGGTTTAAATAGTTTGAAGAATTCTCCCCCTTTATCTTACTGAGAATATATGCCAGATAAGTTGCAGGCCCATTGAGCTGGTTCCAATGGTTCTTCAACAGCCTCAGTCTCTACTGTCCTCTCATAGTGGCAAGTTTCTCATCTTGCTAGACTTTACCATAACAAGTCAGCTTGTCTTTGTTATAACATAGATCTGAAATACAAGCCAGATATTTTACTTGGTTATCAAAGAAACAGCAACCTCTGTCAGAGCTGGAGTAACAAAAGGTGGTAGGTTGTTCTCTAAGAAGGTGACTTTTCAAAAGATTCTCAAAGTAATTCTGATCAGCAATAATTTGAGTCCTACTCTTCGACTTTCAAAAAAAATAGCTAAAAAGCATGTACATGGATTATTACTATATTGATGGTATTTAAGGCCAGGAGAATGAATGGGATCACCTGGGAGAGAGAGAAGAGAATCCTTCAACTGAGGAAGTCATAGGAAATTCCAGCGTTCAGAAATCTGGCACAGGGAGAGGGCTTAGCAACAATGACTGATTAGAAGTATACAAAGCGGTAGGAGAAAAATTAAGAATGCATAGTGTCAAAAAACCCAGGAGGAAGGATTTCTGAGTCGATCAACTACATTAAATGTTGCTGAAGTTTGATTAAGATGCAATATAGGCTGTATATCCAGTGCCCAGTACACATCCTGGAACTCAGGAGGCATTCAATGTTTTGTTGCTTGATTGCTATAACATCTCATCATATACTCCCTTAGAAAATATGATGAACCTTGTTTTATTATTGTAGGAACTCTTTGTTGTCTGCCCAGTAAAAAGAAACAAAATCATATAGATATCTACAAAAGACTCTGTCTGAAACTACTGTGTGGAAAAGCACATAGGCTTGGGAAATTTGATTGCGGCATGAATACCAGTCCAAAATAATGCAATCGCTATAATGATCTGCTGAATTTTTATTAGGTTTTGACTAGTCCCTTTACTCTGAGATTTAGAAAGAGCTTTGAAGATATGCATTAAAAAAAGCAGGGCTGGAATTGAGGCAGAAGGGAACTTTTCAGTTCTCCAATCAGTTAGATGAGTGGTGAGGACTGACCTATTTGTTGCCTAATTTCAGGGCAGCTGCAAGGACAAGGCAGGTATTCCTCTATGCTCTAGAAATGTTATTTCAAAAAAATTGAAATTCCTGTCACTAAGATCTATTTGTAGAAATATTTCATTTTAAATAATCTGGTAGGATTTTAATGTATTTTAGTTATATTGGAAAAGGAAAAACAACAGAAATATAGCTTTAGTTATTAAAAACAAAACCAAATAACAAAAAAATTACACACACACAGTAACAGAAAACAAAGCCCAAGCTCCCCTTTTGTGGCTAGGATAATTTATCTTTCTATAAGGTAATTCCTTAAGGGTATCTTCCTTGAGTTTTTTTTTTTCTCTTGATTTATGACTTCTTTTCTATTAAACCTTTTCCAAGCAGGGCCAATCTGACTGTTGAATGATTGACAGAGTTTAAACCTTTGCTAAGACATCAAGCTCAAAAGGTTCTAAAATTGTGATAGATCACAGAAAGAAGTTGTCACAAAGGAATTTAAAAATATAAGCCAATAAGCCATAGCTAAGTAAAATGTAGGTTCTATCCAGTTATAATTTTCTGTGTTCAAGGCAGCATTTCTTCATTCTAACTTCAGAAACCTGAGTTTTAGTCTTCTAATATAAACGACTGTATTCCTAATTTGTATGAAAATGGAAGACATTGAATATTTAATGATATGCTTCATATAGATTGAAAACTAGATTTTAATTTTGTATATTCTTAATTATATTTTAGCTTTACGAAGTTATTCACTATTTTGATTAAGCATTTCCTACATTATGTATAGAGAAAGTGGTTGGCATAGAAGTGAGGGCATTAATTTTGGGAAATGGCAATGTTAGATTAGTGAGGCAACTATTTAGTCATTAAACTACATTTAGTCAAACTGCATTAAACTATTTAGTCAAAACTACATTTCCAATGATTTCAATCTGATTATTAAACTATTAATAAGTACTACAAAAGAAAATATGATATGAACAATACTGGTATTGAAAAATACATTAATATATATTATACATGTCATATGTACACATAAATATTTACTAAAGATAAATACATTGGCCAATGTGGAAAATTTGTTGTTTTTAAAGTAACAATATATAGATAATGCAATTCTATGAAATATGTTTTTTATATCATTTTTATGGAATGTGTGTTATGAATCATTCAAACATAGTTCAGTTTTCATTATTCTTTAGAGATGTTGAATTACCAAGAAAATTTGAAAATTCAGAAATAGCTTTTGGAATTCTAAATGTAAGTGATCCTGACAAGTACACACAAGCCTCGTTATCTATACCATATCAACGTCAAATCATTTAAATAGGAGTTTAAGTAAGAGAAGGAATATCTAAAATTATTTAGAACATTGAATGGTTTTGGAATAAATTAGTTTTTGTTCACTATTTTACCTGGGCATACCATAAAGACATTAAAAAATGTACATGGAGAAAAAGCTTTTCCAAGTATAAGGTTAACATCTAGTTTTAGGGGAAGGTGGCAGGAATTCAGTAAGTAGGAAAGAGGGTATCAATGCAGATATAATTGTCAATTCACAAGGATTTAGGTGTAAAACATCTTGGATCTTCACCCATAAACCCAGGGGACAGTAGAAATGTTTTAAGCTCAGTTTAGACCACTAAGTATAGTGGTGGTCCCCAAGGACAGTGACTAGAAAGCCCAATTAAAATGTCTAAGGAGACCTAGTGCACTTAGGCCCATTTAGGCTGTTGGCTTAAGCAAGGGGGATAGTGTGTGGGCAGCAGAATGCCCTGGGAAATTGTTTTATTCTGATACTAAGTTTGGTTTATGCAGAAGCTGATATCCGGATTGAAGTGAAACACCAAGCAGTGGTTAGAGATGCAACTATAAGGTTAACTCCTTAGGATATGGGATTGAAAAGGTTTGGGGTGATTTTCCTGGTCCCAATGGAAGTAGGTGGGGTTAGGGAAATGGGACAAGAGTATAATTTTATCAAGTTAGTACAGGTAAAACAAGGGGAGTAGATGAGATATCACTCATTTTACAGATGTGTTCAGCTTGACTAGACCCACTCAGGACTGGAGGTAGCAAAGGAATTCCAGATTCTGGCTGCTGATGATTTGGGGCCTCAAATATGCTAGATTGGATTAAAATAGCTTACACTTTGAACATCTGTTTTAGCAGCCAGCTAAGAGTAGGAAATGCAAGGACCATTTAACTATTAAGTACATCATATGTATGGATTGCAAAGGGATCTAAACCCACAAGAAGGAATGAAATGGCTCTACTTTCAAAGGATACAAATGTGAAATTTTAGTGAACAATGATTCATGTTTTAATTAGCAGACCCAAATCTTCTTTGAAAGAGATAGCGTGGTGTTTCCCAGTTTAGAATAGGCAAGACTGAGGAAAGTTATATTCACTATCTCCTTGCTCTGTGGATTTACAACTAGTTACCACACAAAGTAGAGAAATGGCAGTCCAGTGACTCAGGGTCAAATTCCCTGACACAATGGTCAGAAATATTCTCCACTGGGTTTCCACTTAGGTCCTTCATTTCGCAAGGGAGGAAACTGAGGCTGCTTCTGAGTCATACAGTAAATCAGAAATGCCATCAAGGTTATATTCCTGTCCAGTAGACTTTCCGCTGCATGATATTTTTAGAATTAATTACTATATATATGTCTTTTCTATATCACATGCATACCATCATCAAGATTACTTCTTCTGTTTCAGGGATATTCAGATAATGGCTCACTCTTTATTTTTAAAAAGGTTCCCTGCTTGAAGCTTTTACTGTGGATTGGACAATTTGTAATATATGAGAAAGTAATGTGAAGTTAGGAAAGTAAATTTCAGGCATTGACAGACAATCCCTGTTAAAAGTATTTTTTTCCTATATTTTGTGGTGTCTAATAGCACACCCTAATCATACCTAACTGTCTGCTTTAAAAGTTTCACTAAAGCCTACTTTGTAGCAAGTTGCACTAATGGCAAATCTTGTTGTTAGAACAAGTAATATGAAGGCATCGTAGGAGGTGATAATCCTTTTTATAGTTGATAAAGTTCCTGGGCACACACCCTTGTTTTCATATACTTACAACTTCCTAAGAAATTAGTCTTTGAATGAATATAGTTTGTTTTTCCTTAACCTGAGGATTGTTTTTTCTGAAAGTTAAAAGAAACAATTTAAAGTATCTAACCGTGATGTGATTCCATCCTGTGTGGCTATTCTCTGGGGCAGTGGTCATTTACCTTCCTCTGCCTTATCTCCCACCTAAATGCGTGCTACCAGTTCATGGAAGATTCAATGGACATGTACATGATCCCCCTGAGCACCCAGAACTATCTTTTTGGTTGTGAACTAAAGGCTGACAGATTATCACTTTCACATGAATAATGATGAAAATGAACACCAGTTATCTCTAAGAATGATCAGTTTACATCTTGGCTCACACAGTGAAACCCCATCTCTACTTAAAATACAAAAAATTAACCGGGCGCGGTGGCAGGCGCCTGTAGTCCCAGCACTTTGGCAGGCCGAGGCGGGCGGATCATGAGGTCAGGAGATCGAGACCATCCTGGCTAACATGGTGAACCCCGTCTCCACTAAAAATACAAAAAATTAGCCCGGCGTGGTGGTGGGCGCCTGTGGTCCCAGCTACTCGGGAGGCTGAGGCAAGAGAATGGCGTGAACCCGGGAGGCGGAGCTTGCAGTGAGCCCAGATCAGGCCACTGCGCTGCAGCCTGGGCGACAGAGCGAGGAAGACTCCGTCTCAAAAAAAAAAAAAAAAAATAGAATGGTCAGTTTAGAGACCGGTACCAGGAATGAATTTAATGTTATTGAAACAGGGATAATGAATTATGAAGGCAGCTCAATTAAAGCAACACTGGCAATGTTAAAAAAAATGTCTGTACAGCCAACTGTTTCCCTGGGAGATTTTAAATAGTACTACCCATGGTCTTAGAATTGCAGTGTAGTTCAGACCTTGTGCATATTAGTCGACAGCACTTTTAGGCTGTGGAGGAAGGCTGTGGAGTCAGAAGATGAAGAGGAGGAGGATGTAAAACCATAAAGTATATCTGAAAAGTGATCTGCCCCTGGGAGTGGTAGCAAGTTTCCACAGAGAAAAGTACAACATACTGCTGATGAAGAAGAAGATGATGACAATAATTTTGATGATGAGGAAACTGAAGAAAACTCCAGTGAAGAAATCTATATAAGGTACTCCAGCCAAAAATGCACAAAACTCAAACCAGAATGAAAAAGACATAAAATCATTAAAACCAAGATCAAAAGGTAAAGAATCTTTCAAAAAAAAAAAAAAGGAGGAAAATATTCTTACAATACCAAAAAGACCTAGTCCTATAGAAGACCTTAAAGCAAAAATGTTAGCAATAATAGAAAAAGGTAGTTCTCTTCCCAGAATGAAAACCACATTCATAAATTATATAAAGAATTGCTTCTGTATGACTGATTAGGAGGCTATTCAAGATCTCTGAATAAGGAAATCTCTTTAAGAAAATAGTTTAGGCTG
Source organism: Pongo pygmaeus (assembly GCF_028885625.2). Classification (NCBI taxonomy): domain Eukaryota; kingdom Metazoa; phylum Chordata; class Mammalia; order Primates; family Hominidae; genus Pongo; species Pongo pygmaeus. The sequence continues at coordinate 103,953,327 of NC_072378.2, read as the reverse complement.
GGCGCGGTGGCTCACGCCTGTAATCCCAGCACTTTGGGAGGCTGAGGCAGGCGGTTCATGAGGTCAGGAGATCGAGACCATCCTGGCTAACACGGTGAAACCCATCTCTACTAAAAATACAAAAAAATTAGCTGGGCGTGGTGATGGATGCCTGTAGTCCCAGCTACTCGGGAGGCTGAGGCAGGAGAATGACATGAACCCGGGAGGCGGAGCTTGCAGTGAGCCAAGATTGCGCCACTGCACTCCAGCCTGGGCGACAGAGCGAGACTCCGTCTCAAAAAAAAGAAAAGAAAAGAAAAGAAAGAAAATAGTTTAAAGTTTGTTAAAATTTTCCATCTTATTTTATTTTTGTAACAGTTGATGTTTGGCTTTCCTTTTTATAATACAGAGTGGGAACTTTCCCTGCCATGTTTGATAAATATTGCCCATGTTCCATTGCCAAAAATATATTGTCCAAAGTGCCTGTTTAGTTGTTAAGGATGGAACTCTACCCTTTTCTTGGTTTTAAGTATGAATGAAATTAGGGAGGACATAGTTGAAGCAGTGGTCACACATGGAAATGATGGGAAAACAAAAATATACATTTGAAACTCAGTGTATTATTTTTAAAAATAAAATATATGAATGGCAAGGAAAATTATTTATAGGCATAAAATATATATAGATATGTTTTAATATCCAAACTTGAGATGTTTATGAAAATCTGTATTTCAATTTGGGAAACAAAAAGGATAAGAATGAAATTTTAAAACGAATTCAGGATGAACAAAAAACAAAACAAAACAGACACACACATGGAAACCAAAGGTTAGTGGCCATTACTAGAGATAGTTAGCATAAAATATCTTTTTTATCAAAATTGCTGGATTTTCCTTTTCCTTACTCTTTACCTACAGTCACCATTTTCAATGTTTTTGAAAGTCCTTTAAGGACCCCTTTAAGGACTCAGAAAGTAAAAGTGCCATTTTATTTGATATTTTAATTTTAGAACAATTATTTCAAATTAAAAACAATATGTACATATAAGAAATTCAAATGGAATAAAATGGGCATACAATGCTAAGTTTTTCTAAACTATTCTTCAGAGGCAAAAGTCATTAAGAGTTTTTTGTTTAATCTTCCAGGAATTATGGCAACATAAGGCTTTATATATAAAAATTTCTTTGAATAAAACAAGTATAGATCATAATTCTGGTACAAATATATATATAATTTATATATACACATATGCATGGCTATTGCATATACATCTACATATATATGTACATATCAACACTTTAAAAAAGTTTTATTGTTTTATTTGAAACCATTTGTAAAAGTTATCATCTCCTAAGGAAATTAACCCCAGCTATAATTTTGAACTATATTGATTTATTCAAAATTTTACTAGGATGACGTGGCAAAGATCTGCTATTTTTTCCTAATATCTATTTTCTCTCCTCTAAACTAACGGCACCCTGATAACTTAGGTGGATTAAAAGACAACCAGAGTAAAGACTTCATTTCCCAGCTTACGAGATGTTTATGTATGGCCTTGTCACTAAGCCCAACCCCTGGCATATTAAAAGAATTGATGCTTAATGATGCCTAGGTCATTTCTTTAATGATTAGCAGCACAGATAGGGTAGAGAGCAATTTTTGAGGCCATGTTGGGGGTGCAGCGTGGAAGGCAGAAGTCTGGGGATGATGGAGTAGTAAGTTAAAAGGATCTCGACACTGTGAAGCCACCAGACCAAAGCTACACTGCTACGCCTGGACCGTTAACTGGTCTGCCCCTCATTAGGAAGATACAAACCTGCATATAGTTTACAATATTCTGTTATTATTGATCATAATTTACCAGTTAAGATATTTTTTAAAAAGGAAGCCAGATATAAAAACTTATTTTAACTCTTTAAGGGCTTTAAAAAACAAGGTGAATGGAAAATTGTGCATTTCTTCCTGTTTCTATTTAAAATCTGCTATCTCCTTGGAGAGGCTGTATAAAAGATGCTGGGAGCTTTTACAGAATATTATAGCTGAACAGTCTTATTAAAAGTCCTCTCAGGATAGTTTATTTTCCCTGGGTGATCCTTTTATGGTAGATATTAAAACTCAAAGCTAAACCTTCACAATGACCCTCCTCAGTGTGGGGCTTGGGATCAAGGCCTATGTACAACCACGAAAAAGCTTTATACTTTAATTTCAGCTTTTTAAAAAATCTCCGAAAGTATTGGATTTCGCTAAATCATATATTTCTTTTCTTTTTTCTCTACTTATTGTAAATATCCACATTATGTTTAAGTTAGTCTGTAGATCTACATTAGAAGAGATACTATTAATCAAAAAAATGACTAAGAAGTAATAAGCTTGTGAATTTATTCCCAGTCTTACAGGCTAGTGAAGGATTTTGAATTATATTAGATGACACAAATAACGTTTTAGGATGAGAAATTGCAAAACTAACTCATCTCAAAGTACATGTCAGTTTGGATGAATGTTTTTTCATTATAATAGTCTAACTATTTTTTGCGTATATTATTATTTGTTGCCAGTGTCCAAAAATTAGCATTTCATAAAATGTGAATATTTCTATTTGAATTGTTGCTAAGAAGAGATTTGTCCACAAGCTTTTATGATGCAAGTGGATTTAACCTAAATCCAAAATTTAATTACAAATAAGGTTGTGTTGACTCATCCTTATGCATTTCAATTAGATGGGAAACACACCAGCTGGGAGCTCTCCACTTATAGATTAAGAAACATTAATTTCAAGATATCCCAGCATATATAAAAAGGATCCAAATCATCATAGCCTCTCAGTACTTTTATTTTTATATACCTATTTGGCATAATACATATTTTTCCATATTGTCTAATTGTAAAGATTTAGTGGCAGAAATAAAAGTATCACAATGTATTGGCTTAGAGCATCCCCAAGCAAGTTCATGTTATAAACTTATCATTTCAAAAGCCTTGTAATTCATAATTCTTGAATTTTACTAAACTCATAGAAAGATTTTTTTATTATCTTATGCTTTGTTTGTGTGTGTTAGTTATCAATACAAAAAAAAAGTTTATTTAAAAGGCCTCAGATGATTATTTTGATCCTTGGAACTTTCAAGACATTATCCTTCTGCACTATTGGAAGAAATTAGACATTCTGTGAGAGATGCAAATATCACTTCCAAAGCTACATTTAATTGCATAATTTGTAATAGAAGCTGGGTATGGGCACTGCCTGCAGAGTGATAAACAATCCAGAATAATCTAATCAGCATGATCATTGAATTTTTATTAGTCTTTGGTTAGTTATCCATTACTATGTGAAAGAACCCATCTTTGTGCCTTTATCTTTCACTACTGCGCCTTTTTAAAGTTACTACAGAGAAATTTAGAGAAAACCAGAAAATGAATATCTCTAATTTACTTTAAAATCTAGCTGTACATACATCTTCTCTTGAAAATTTAACTCTGCATTGAGCAGTCCTCAGATTTTACTAATATGTTGCATTTGCTGTGCATACAGTGTGGGTTAACCTTAGCATGTACCTGATATTACTCAATTTTTATATTTGCCAATCACAAAAATTTAGAGAAAATGAAGGTGAGCAACACTTTCTCTTCCTTTTTCCATCTTTCATATCATCTGGAGATGTCAGAACATCTTAGTCCTAATTCTTTCATTAATAGCTGAGTGCCAAATCACCTCACTTCTTTAGCTGTCAATTTTCTCATCTGTAATATATAAAGTGGTATGACAAGAAATTTTTCTAAGGCCCATTAGTACCTAAAGTATAGCAACAAAATCAGGATCCCTACAAACTTAGAGGCTTAAAACAGCACAGTTCTTTGTCTTATAGTTTTTCATGTCAGAAATATAAAATGTCTCACAGAGCTAAAATCAAGGTGTTGGTGGGGTTGTGTGATGTCTGGGCCCGTGGCTCCTTGTTCCATTTGCAAAGCCAGGATTATAACATCTTTAAATCTTCTTTCTCTCTCTCGTTCTCTCTGACACATTAAAAAGACCCTTGTGATTACATTACTCTCACCCGTGTAATCCAGGATGATTTTTTACATCTGCAAAATTCCCATTCCTATATAAAGTAATATATTTGCAGTTTCAAGGGATTAGGATGGAGACCTCTTTGGGGAACTATCATTCTGCCTCCACGCCAATGAACCCTGAATATTTTGCTTGCCTTTGCTTTATAAAACCACCATCACTAATTTAATGTCTTGGCAAATTTTTCTCCTTTAATATTGACTGGTTTCCCCAATTTCCTGGTTTATTTCTCTTCGTAAGAATAAGCACAAGTGAACAGGTAAGAGAAAATAAAAATGAAAACCTTAAGAAAGTTCCTAAAATTTAGGAAATGTACAGTTTTCATTCATTTACTCTGGTCTAGATTTCGTGATTATCTAAGTTAGATGCTAGGTGATATTAGATGCCACTCCTCAGAGGTGGTCCTAAAATTACCTCTTAGAGCTCAGAGCTCCATGGAGACTTGGGGAGAGCAGCACTGCATTTCAGTCCTTCAATGGCATTCTTACCCACATTTGTGGAATGAGGGGAGAGTATCTAGGCAATAGCTTCTTAGTTCTCCTTTAATGAAGACCATGACCACATTCTCTTTTCTGGCACAAGAATCCTTTCATTGGTTCAAATGTCAGAGATAAAATCATTTTTCTTCTTCTATGGTTGCCTTCACTTGCTGGTGCTAAAAGTGGTCACTACAAGACTAGTTTACTTCTTCAGTATAATTTGTCTGTTTTCTTTTTCTCTTTTAAAAATTATAATCGTATAAGTTGTACTTAAATTCAATGTCATATTTTTAACTCAAATAGAACCAATGATTTGATTATCTTGAGTACTAAGTGTCTGATTCTCTAATCTGAGTTTCTTTCTCAAACATAGCAACTATCATCAATTGGTGGATACCTTCCAGACTATTTTTCTATGTATTTGCAGATGTATTTAATTATATACATATATGCATGTATGTATGTATCAATGTATACTTCTCTTTTGTGGAGTTTTAAAATGAGTGATGTCATATCATATACTATATATGTTATCCCAAAACATTTTTGTACTTAGTACAATATCTTGGTAGTCTTTCAATGTCCTCATCTATTGATTTGCTGTATTATTTTTTATTGATGCATAGCATTCTTTAGTATAGATGTACTATTATCATTTCCCTGTAGGATCAACAAATGATTACCAGTATTAATCCTGTTGTAATCACTGGAGAAATTAGCACATTTTTATGTCTTTAGGGTGGAAGATCCTGATCAAAGAAATGACATATAAAAAAATCAAGATATATCCCATACTGTGGCTTTAAAAGATTGAATTAATTTTTAACTACTCAGCTGTCCATGTGAATATGTTCCTTAAATTTCAACAATACTTGCCCATTTCATAGATGAAACTGTCAAACATTAATGACTGTCTCCCCTACAAGACTACAGAGCTCTGTAAGACCAGGTCCATGTGTACTGTGCCCATCACTGTATTGTCTATATCTAGCTCAGCACCTGGCATATAACAGTCCTTTAATATGTTTCTTTGAATGAATGAAGAAAACCCTAAATGAAATGACATTGTACAGAAGTTTTCGTTTCATTAATCCTTACTCTAAAATTTATACAGTTTTAATATGGGAACTTAGAACATTTCTACATTTTTTAAAACCTGAAATTAATTACAAATAAAAGTGGTGATTTAGGAAGGAGAAGCAAGTCAATAGAAGAGAAAGGGGACAAATATCCAAGGGTCTGAGAGAGAATATTTGCCCCCCAAGAGACTGGCCAGAAAGGATATATAAATGACACCAGGGGGAATTGCAGAAAGTTCAGCTGCACCTCAAGCAGCTGCCAGAACAGAACAGTGAACTCAAATCGCTTGGAGCCGTGGCCCTGGAGCAGCACGAACGCTGATGGCTCCGTCCAGAACATGCGACCCTCTGTAATCAAAGCTAGCAGCTTCAGCAGAATCTCTGTCTTCACCCAAGGTGACTGCAATGGCAGCAGTAAAGGTGGCAATGCAGGAACGATCTCCAGGCCAGGTATGGCACTATATGCCCCAGAAGTGTGCAACCAGGTCACCTCATCCCAGTCTATCCCGAACCTTCTCCCTTGTCCAGCAGCAGCAGCAGCAGCAGCAACTTTGTGCTCTCCCACCCATGCCTCAGCAACAGCTACCCTTGAATAATCATGTGATCTCACAGACAGATGACCTCAGCAAGTCCTTTAGACAAATGAGCCCTAGCTACCAAGGTTCTACTAAAGCAACTGACTCATTGGCAGCTCTGTTCCAGCCCCCACTCATCTCCCAGCACTGTCAGTGGACTAACTTCTTCATGGCATCCATGGGTCAGTCCCTCCCCACCTCTAACTGTTCCACCTCTAGCCATGCACCACCTACTCAGCAAGTGCTGCTACCCCGGGGCTACATGCAGCCTTCTCAACAGTTCCATGTTTCTTACTAATCCTCCTGGACAATATCCTAATTCCAACCAGCAATATTGGCCTTTCTCTCACCTGGTGGCCTGCAGATCCTGATGTGGTCAATAGCTGGCTCAGCCATCCCAGCAGCCCCGTTTATAGCCTGTGATGCCTAACCAGCAGCAGATGGCTTACCGAGGAATGATTGGGGTCCAGCAGCCACAGAACCAGGACCTGCTCAGCAGTCAGAGAAGCAGCATGGAGGCCCAGATGCAAGGCCTGGTGGTTCAGCACACTCCACTGCCTTCTTACCAAGTCTCAGTGGGTAATTACTCACAAAATGTGATCCAGCACACTTTCTAGCAACTCATGCTGGCCCCTGTGAGCCAGTTTGGGTAAGGAGGCCCCCCAACAGGGGGCATACCAGTGTACTACAGCATGATCCCACTGGCTCAGCAGAACCATACAAGCCCTACTGTTGGGGTTTTGCAACCTCCTGGGTCTCAGTAGTACCAGATGCTTCAGTTTCCCTCTCCCTGCCGTGTACCACAGATGCCGCAGCAGCAGTCAGGAGTGTCACCTTTTGGACCAGGTGTGGTGGTCATGCAGCTGAATTTCGCTAATGGAGCCTGACCCCACTCAGAACCCATCCAGGGTCCACTGGAGTCACTGTAAATACTACAGCATGGACCACGAGGGGCAGAAGCCTGGAGACCTGTATAGTCCTGACATCAGCCCCCAGGCCAACATACAAATGAGCAGCAGCCCTGACACATCTCCTACCCAGGCTTCGCCACCTTCTGTTGTCACCAGCCTCAATGGTGGCTGTCTGCACAGGACTCAGTCCCTTGCTTGTCCTCAGATGGTTCCCCTGGCCAGGGGGTCCAGCACAGGGTGATGGGTGCTACTCCGTCTTAGGCCAGCCTTTAGAGTACAATCTATCCATCTGCCCTCCCTTGCTCCATGACCAGTCAACTTACACAGTACCCCAGGGACAGAGTGGACTGAAGCGTGAAAACCAGGGCCAAGAGACAAGCATTCAGATCTGCCTTCTCTGACATGGGGACAGCAGATGTTGTTTTGGGGCAGGGGCTGGAGGTGACAGATCTCCCTGAGGGCATCACCTGTACCAAGGCAGACAAACTCTTTAAGCAGCTTGCCATGTCCAGTGCCAAGACCCAGCTCAGGGGCTGCCTGGCGGGGGTGGAGGGGACAATGGTGGGACTGCTGAGAATGGCAACTGCTTGGACCTTGCTGCCTTGTACACCATCATGGCTGTGTTCCCTAACCCGCTGGCTGCTCAAAATGCCTCCCTTCATCTCAATAACTCCCTGAATAGCATCACACTTTGAATGCCCAAAAAGAACTATGACCTGAGGATCCTGGAGTGAACCAGCTCCCATTAAATGAAGAAGAGGAAGGGAGCAGCCCAGAAGGGCGGGGACAGGATAGAGGGTGTTGAAGGATCCTGATAGACTGTGGATGGAGACAGAAAGTAAGGAGACTGACGCTAAACTGGAGCCTCAGACAGTAGTGATGAAGACCGAAACAGATGGACATCCACACTGGCATTGGATTCCTTCAGCCTCTCCTTCTTTGGGTCCCCTTTTTTCCCCTGGTTGGCCCCTCTGCTTCCTTCTTCTTCCCATCCACTTGTATCATTTTAATCTATTTTCTCTTCTATTTTTTGTTCAGGAATAAGTATTCTCCAATTTTTATTTTAAACATCTCAAGCTCCCTTTCCTTTTTTTTTTTTTTTTTGAGATGGAGTCTCATTGTCACACATCCTGGAGTGCAGTTGCCTGATATTGGCTCACTGTGACCTTTGCCTCCTGGGCTCAGGTGATCCTCCTGCCTCAGCCTCCTGAGTAGCTGGGACCACAGCTACATGCCACCATCCCTGACTAATTTTTTGTATTTTTTGGTAGAGATGGAGTTTCACCATATTGCTCAGGCTGGACTCAAACTCCTGACCTCAGGTGATCCACCCGCCCCGACCTCCCAAAGTGCTGGGATTACAGGCATGAGCCACCACTCCTGGCCCTTTTTTGTCTTTATGAACGTGTTTATATGGACAGAAATATGGAAAGAATTATGATAAACAAAATTGATTTCCACAGTCTCTCACTTCCTCATCTTGCCTTCCCAAACCCCACAGAGTTAACACTTGGAACTCCCCTCACCTCCAAGAACACATGTATATTGTTTATTTAATATTTGTGCCACAGTAACAGACAGTGTTTAATTGCACAAATAGATGTTTGCTGGGTATATTCACTGTAAATTTTTTTTAATCTGTTTTTTTAATTTGAGGACTTTTGGGGGCAAAGTTGATTTTGTTTTTAAATATAAAAAAATTGTCACTGGAAAAAAATACAACTCAACATTCCATTGGAAGAATACTCAGTAACCTTTTACCCATTACAAATTCTTTTCACAATTTTTCCTTAAGCGACACTTTTATTTGCAATTAATTTCAGATTTTAAAAAATGTAGAAATGTTCTAAGTTCCCAAATTAAAATTGTATAAATTTTAGAGTAAACATTGATGAAATGAAAGCTTCTGCACAAATGTCATTTTATTTAGGGTTTTCTTCATTTATTCAACCAAACAAATTGAAGGACTGTTAAATGCCAGGTGCTGAGCTAGATATAGACAATACAGTGACAGGCATGGTGCATGTGCCCTGGCCTCACCGAACTCTATAGTCTTGTGGAAGAGACTGTCTTTAATGAAACTGTCATAGGTGCTAGCAAAGCACAGTATGCAACAGGGTAAGGTTGATGGAACATGAGGTGGCAGGGAAAACTTCTCTGAGGCAATATACTGTGAGCTTGGCCCTAAAGGAACAGTGAAATAGATGAAGAGTGTAGTGAGAGAGGGAGAAGAGAGAAAGCAGTTCATGAATAAGGGCTATCTCATGCAAAGGCTCTGTGGATGAAGGGAATATGGTTGTATTGGAGAGCTAGGCAGAGTGCCTTGAGGTGGAATCAGAGAAAAAGACAGGGCTAAAGCCTATAGCGCTGTGGTTATGGCCATAATAGACATTTGAGGAGGGGAATAACATGGTTAGAGTTGCATTTTGAGAAGATCACCCTGCCTATCTTATGGAGACATGGCCCAGAAATGATGCTGAGAGACCAGTTGAGACCATTATATAGTTGTTAAGGACATCAGTATGACCAACATCAGGGTTACATATAAGCGATCATAAAAATATGGCTCAACGAGGGAGTCAAGGTGTTTTGAAGGCATCTTTAAGAACCAAGTGGTTAGTTTTGCTCAGTTTTGTTTGATACAAAGTTGTAATTTAATTCATGAATAGTAACAGCTCTGACATTTTGCCAAAAGGGAACTTTACAAAACTGCACCACACTGAATAATCGGAAACCTTTGGATCTGGCTGAATCTACTAGTTAGTAATGCTGTTCAGAAATTAATATATGATCTGTGGCACTTTTTTTGGAATGGCCGTTTACTCAGAATTTTTAAACAGTATTTTATTATGGAATGTATTATATTTGTACTCTGAGGAAGCTTAAGATAGTTTGGTGATGCATATAATTCTTTTGAATTTCAAATAACACATTTGGTTTATTTTTTCTTCTTAAATTAGAACACATCTTCCTGGAAGAATTGGGTGGGCTTATGTTGTAAAATTGCTTCTGTTTCAACTAATTCTGTCCCAATTAGGAGCCAATACTTTATATAAGGATGAAAATATTTGAAAATAATACCTTATACTTTTATCAAAAAGTTGTATATATTTCTTATTTTTAAACCTAAATTTTCTACTGTTACTGTCATTAGATTATGTATTTTAGTCACCATACATAAGTCATAGCCATTAAGTGATTATTCATCTTAAAGCTATAGCTCCAAATATTGTCTATCCTGTGTGTATTTTTTATGCTTTGTACAATAGTTGTATTTTGAGAGTAAAAGTTTTAGGCATAAGCAAATCCTAAAACCATCTGCAGTAAACCAATCAAAATGTGATTTCCAAAAAAAATACTAAGGGGCAAGACACCTCAGATCGTTCTTATGTCATAGATTGGCAACGTGCAAGAAAATTCTGTTTCTCACTTCTTTGATTTTATCCCTTATTGTCAGTAGATTCAGAGGCATGCGTTTGTATTTCCTTAGCTTCCTTCTGCTGCTTTCTACCCCTTTATTCTTCCAGTCTTATGTAAGAATACTTTTTCTTCTGTGATTCTTCTCGTGTAGCTGAGCTCTGACCTTCTATTAGGCCAGAGGCATCAATATTGTGATAAGATTCTTGCCAAACTTTTGCCCATGAGAAAAATCTTGGGGAGAATGAGGAAGTTAGTTAAGAATTATGATTTTCAGATTGTGAATAATCACGCACATCAAAAAAAAAAACCCAAACTAAAATATCCCAGATGACTAACAGCTATATTGGGTTGAATGATGATGTAACCTACTTAATTTGCATGTAATTTTCATCTAATCAAATGTAGAAATGTGTCTATTTTTTCTTCACTTCTTTGATTTTATCCCTATTGTCAATAGATTCAGAGGGATGAGTTTGCATTCGCTTAGCTTCCTTCTGCTGCTTTCTACCCCTTTATTCAGCCAGTCTTATGTAAGAATACTTTTTCATCCCTGTGGTTCTTCTCATGTAGCTGCTCTAATGTATGACTTTTAGAATCAACCATCCTGTCAGCTATTCAGACTTTCTCATGTATAGACGTTTGCTCCTTTTCCTTCATTCAAAGTCCTGCCATAATCTTAAAGGATTTGAATCCATTTAATAATTTAGTCTTTACATTTTTGGCTCCACTTAATCCAAGGACCTCTGTCTTTCCTGTTCTCTGTGTCCCGTTTTGGATTGAATCTTCATTAGCAGCTTCTGTAATGTTAATTCCAGATCATAGTTCACTTTTTTGTAACCACCTATGTTTTCAGATTTCACAGATTCTCATTCCACTGTACATATCATTCAAGCTGAAAGATGATGATCATGTTAAATCATCTCAAGCTCCCTCAATTTTCTTCCAGATAACCAACAGCAGCTACCGTTCTCAGTCCTTCCCCATCACACCCTCTTTTCCTCATTTTTCTTCTCTTTCACCCTGAAACCCCTTCTGCTTCAATTCATTGGTTTTATCTTGCACCTTGTTTTGAACACAACAATCTAGTCGCAAATTCCAACTTCTAGTTCAAAAATCTGCATTTTTCTGCTCCTTTATCTGGGCAGCCAAAAAGTTACACATATTCATGGTCCCAATGTCAACACCACTGTTAGCACATTTGATTAATTCCTTTGTTTGTCTTTATTCATTTGTCTCTTTCCTCCTTAAAAGTCAGTCTAACTTTCTCTATTATAGTTTTCAAACCTACATTTTACCCATGCACCTTTATTTTCAATTGTAGATCTTCCTGCCTGCTTTAAGGAGAAAACTAAGGTCGGCAGGTTATTTTCCTTAGCTTCCCCACTCATAACACCTTAAAATGTATCCAGTCTATGAGACACAGTGCCCTCTGCCTGTTCAGTACTAATCTCTTCCATACACACATTTTATGCCCTCTTAACCTGCCTCTTTCCTGTCTTGTTCTCATCATCAATCCTCTTTCTCTTGCAGCCTCAATATATATTTTTCTATTGGTTTCTCCTAGATTATAAGCATGCTTATGCCTCTCACATCTAATGAAACAATTCAAACTCAAAAGTCTCCCTCTAACACAACTTATTTTTGTCATATTCTTCTCATACCTTCTTTAGAAAGATAAACCCAAATTCACAGTCTCCGCTACCAGACTTCTCATACTCTTCATGATCAACTGCAATCAGGTTTCAGCTCCTTCCGATTGCCAAATCTAATGGAGATCTATCAGTTCTTATTTTATTTTTATCTCCAAATGAAGCTAGCTATTCTCTTATTTCTAAAATATCAATAAGGATTTTTTTTTTGTTTGCAAGAAACATGTACCAATTCTCAAGGGAAAGATATCACAACAAGAATTGGAAGACATGGGAAGTAAACTTAGAAATTTGGAGCAGTCCAACATTTTTTCAGGCTACTGCTTATAGAATGAATAAGTATTGAATTAAAATTTTCTATTTTTGAATCATAGTGCTAAAATTCAAAGACTTGAGAGAGAAAATCCAACTGATCAATCCTTTGTCACAGGTTGTGTCCTTCCCTGGTCAATGATGGATGCCAAGAAACATTGATGGCCCTACAATTTCCATAACATTACATTCCCATGATTTTCTTATCTTTCTCTCTGTCCTTGTATACACTTATTAGTTTCTTGTTTGTCCACTATTTAAATATAAATGTGACCTCATGGCTTTGTTCTTTTCATCTTTTGATATCATCGTATGTAGTATCATTCAGCATCATGACTTCATCTAAATTGGCTACTTTTTATCAAGTTTTCTCTGTGGATGGGTATTGTACTAAGCGCTTTATATAGATAAAAACTTATACAATATTTTATGAGATATTAGATTATAATGTTCATTTTACAAATAAAGAAAAAACTTGGGTTCAGGGAGATTAAGTAATGTTTCCGGTTCCTACAGGTCTTTAGTGAAACTGGAGAATCAAGTCTCCAACAACCAAATGCACTTACCATCTATGTACTGACAATTTTCCAAATGTATTTTCAACCAAGCTTTGTCAATGGCTCATTTGACATCTCCTCTAGTCTCAGCATTCAGAGGGCTTTATATATTTAAAATGAAATTTATCATCTTTTATGGCTCCTGTTTGGTGACTCTCGTGACTACTAAATATTAAAACTTAGTGTTGGTGATCGTAGTGGTGGAGAGAGGGAGTCTTCATCAACTTCACTTTCATATTCTATTAATAAATGTCGCTGTCCTCCATGTCCTTCACAATTGACCCTCATTATTTCATATTCGATTAATAAATGTCGCTGTCCTCCATGTCCTTCACAATTGACCCTCATTATTTCATATTCGATTAATAAATGTCACTGTCCTCCATGTCTTTCACAATTGACCCTCATTATTTCAATAAGAATATGTTAACAGCCTCTAAGCTGAATTCCTAACCAAATAACCATCTCATTCAAATCTACCACCCATATAGATTCCTAAGTGTTTAAAAGTAGCTATGTTATTTCTCCATTTAAAGTTCTCAATTGGCTTCCTGTGTCCTGTAAGATAAAGTCCAAATTCCTCAGCATTGACATACAAGAGTATTTCTGATTTGGTCCTCTTTACTTCTCCAACTTCATCTCCTAGGTCCATCTGATCTACATCCTATGCTTCTGGAATACTTGGCTGCATAAATACCTTGAAAGTACCATGAAACTGAAAAGACAGTTTGGATTATTTTTTCATGTATACTTCCTGTTTTTAAAATTTTTATTTTTCTCTCTTCCTATTTCCTGATCTGGACAACTCTTTTCCTCTTTGACTCATTACATCTTCAAAGAAAGCTACTGAATTGTTTCCCTTCATGGATGTCGCCATAATTATCAGTGAAGAACTCTGTTATTTACACATTGTCTACTTTCCATTCACCATTTTTAAGAAACCTAGAAATAGAGTGTTTCCATGGGGGAATAGGAGTATGTTTCATAGAGCATAATTTAATAATGGGTAGCGGGTGGGTTGGGGGGATTGCTGCTCTCAAGTTCTGTGTAAGTAAATAGGGCAGAAAGAATTCTAAAAAATAGATAGCTCCAACTGTAGAAACACCCAGATAACAATAACTGGTAATTCAGAGAAACTTAGAAGTACGTTAGACAGTCAGATTTGAGATGTTGTATTCTGTTAATCAGAGTCATACAGAGTACACTCCAGGTAAAGAGATATAAATTGATATGTTTGGGTGATTTCTAATTTGTTTTTGCAATATAATCATGTAATCTCAGGATTGCAAACAACCTTAAACATTATCTAGAAATCTCTTACAAGCTTGCTCATTGTGATTACCTGAGGACATCAATTATGAAGCAATAGATTAACCAGAATGTAAATGCAATGCAGTTTGCATTGTGATACAAAGCAGTTGTATTTAAATTTGTTTTACCTCAATAATTAGCTTGGGGATTAGATCATTGTGGGAAATTTCAAAATATACACAGCTTGATAAGGTCTTTCATGAACTAGTAGTTAGGTCAAAATTCAATTTACAAATGAGTCCAACTACTGAGAAGAGCAAGTAGCTTTGTATTAGTTTTCTATTGTTGCTATAATAACACAAATTTGGCAACTTAAAAAGCAACACAAATTTATTACCTTACAGTCTGGAGGTCAGAAGTTTGAAATGAGTGTTACTGGGATAAAACCCAGAGTTCCCTCTAGAGATGCCATGATGAATCAATTACCCTGCTGTTTTCAGCTTCTACAGGCTGCCTTTATTTCTTGGCTTATGGCCGCTTGCACTGCCTTCATTTCTTGGCTTGTGGTTCCTTGCACAACAAAGCCAGCTGTGTAGCATCTTTAAAGCTCTCTCTCTGGTCTCTGATTAGGGCTTCACATCTTTTCTGACTTTGACTTTCTTGCCTTCCTTTTTTCCTCATAAAGACCCTTATGGTGACATTGGGTCCCCCCGGATAATGTGGCTAATCACCCTACTTCAATATTCTTAGTTTAATTGCATGCAGTATAGCCCGTTTTGCCATGTAGGGTCACATATGTACAGGTTCTGGAGAATAGAATATGGCCATTTTTGAGGGCCATTTCTACTAATTACAGACCTGGCAAAAATGTTCTGATATTGTTTTTTTTTTGTTGTTGCTGCAAAAATGTGGAGCACTGGAAGTGTTGTGATATTTCATATGTAAAACAAGGATAGTGTTGAAACTCTACGGCCAAAAATGCAAAAGGTCAGTGTGGAACTTCCCTTAAAGGAACAGGGAAGACCAAGGGAAAGGGTGTATCACAGGCAGTTGTGTGAGGCAAACCTGTGACAGAGGATTAGCAAAAACAAAAAAAGTAGCAAGAGGAGGAATAAAAAAATATAATAAACTGAGATAAACTTCACTGTCAGTTAAATGGAAAATTCCATTATTCAGAACATTCCATTTTTAGGACCCACAATTCAACTGAGGTGGTACTGTATTTAGCAGTTTCACAAAAGCTTTCCACTTAGAAAGCAGAAATATAGCAACAGAGAATGTCAGAGCCGAAAAAGACCTTCAATATTTTCTAGTCTAACCTCACTTTACACGAAGTAAATTGAGGTCCACATTTTTTAAGAATTTAAGAAAAGTTGCAGTTACTTGGTGCCAAAGGCAAGACTTCAACCCAAATGTCCTGATTTAAAGTTCATTACTCTTGCCACATTCTCCTCTAAGAATTCTTTCTCTCCCAGTAGGAAATAATATTTTCTTTCTTCAGGAAATATAAAATTTTTTTCCTTTCATAAAAAAAGTTTCTGTCACTTTTCTCTCCGGGAGTGGTATGGAATAGTCATCTTTTTTCTTTTACATAGAAGCTAGAGCTAGATTTAGCCTCAACTGCATAACATGATTTTCATGTTACATAATATCATTTTTTATTTGTCTAGTATTGTGTGGGTTTGAAGGTACTTTCATATTTTACGTATTATTATCCTTGTTTCTCAGAATGATACTGTGAAGCCTTTAGATAGAGAAGGTAACTTTATCCCTGTTGTACAAAGATAAGCTCATTAGAGATGAAACCAGGACCAGAGCCTGGGGCTCCTGATTCTCTGCCACCCTATACTTGGGCTACGCTGGGTTTTATGATTTTAGTCAAGTTTCTCATCCTCTTCGTGAATTTGTGTTCTTATTTTTAAAATAATGGAAATAATTTGTTTTACCACATAGGGAAATTATAAGAATAAGATGAGATATTAAATAGGAAAGTCATTTGAGAAAAAGATTATATCCTTTATAGCAAATATAATGAATTCATAATTCAAGCACTTATAACATGAGGAGGGTTGGACAATCATTGCTAGGTTATTTTAGATGACTGAATTAGCTTAATTTACAACTGGGTTAAGTTGTTTTCCACATAAAATTTTTTGCCTTAAGATAAAATGCATAAATTCTTAAGTTATTTATTCTTCAAGTAAATGTAATGATAACAATAATAAACTGTAACTATTGTTTATTGAGTTTGTGCTTTGCTCCAGGCCCTGTGCTATAAAGCTATGATTGCTCTTGGTCACCAAGTACTAAGTGATGCATTCTAGCCTCTGAGAAAACGGGTCTGTGTGATGAAAAACCAATGTGTTCAATCCCTAACTCCCCTAAATCACTCAAAATATTGTGCAAAGATGAAAATGGCAGAGAAAGTGATTGGATGCATGGTATACTTTTTCTACCTTCACAGCCTGCAGCTGATTTTCTTTGCTTGCTCTCTGCTAAAGCTGATAGGAAGATAAACCAACTACTATTGGCTACATAAATATGGAGTTGTCTAAAGCACTGGCTTCTATTCCAAAATTCAGGTCTATTTTCCCAGACTGGCCTCTGAAAGACCTAACTTTTTTAGATCCTGAGAAGATGAAGGTCCGTTTGAGCACTCCTCTCTGCTAGACCCTGTGCTGTGGATTTCAAAACATTACCTCCTAAAGACTTTACAACAACTCTTTGACCTAGGTACTATTATTGTCCACATTTACCAGATATAGATAATGAAGCTTAGAAAGATTTAGGAACATACTGAGGGTCACACAGTCAGTAGGGGTTGAACCAAGACAGCCTGACTTTGCAGTCTTCTACATTCTTAGTCACTGAATACCTATCCTGGTGACACTTGCCCCTGAAATATATTAAGGGAAACAAATACCACTGAAATCACAATTAACTTATTGCCAACTGGGACGGCTATGTTTCAAGATTTGTTCTGGTTTTTAGATTTTGTAAGCCATTTCTTCGAACGTTATACTCAATGGGTTTCATCTTTATTTGAGGTCTATACAGTAGAATAATAATATTTGTATAAACACCATTAGGGGTTTCAAATGAACAAAGCAAAGTTTTATCCTTGACTCATGGAGCAGAACAAAATGCTACAATTGCAGCTACATTGAAATAGAAAAAAATGATAGAAATATTGCTTTTTAAACTATTTTAATCTCTAGCCAACCTGTTTTTCATCATTATTACCTGTTAATGTCATCACTTTCAGCATTTGATTTTTAATTAGAGTTTTAATATGACACATTGATTGTTCAGCTCCTTCTTTACCACCTTTAACTACATCTTAATTCTTCCACATTGAGTTAAAACTTTCAAAAACTGATAAATATGGGAAATTAAGACAGATATTCTATAAGATGTAAATGGGGTATGATAATTTGAAAATTATAAAGTTGTTAGATAGCAATGCATGCATCCTATCAGAAAGCATATCAGTTATCTTCATAAACAGCTTGAAATGTAAACGCAGATGATTAAACATCTTTCTCCTGTTAGAAAAATAATTTCCTGCTACTTTGGGGTTTTGAAACTTTGGTTTTTCAGGAATAACAACGAGATGAGAAATAAGAATGCGAAAGTTCTGGAAAATTTCAACTTAAAGAACCTAATATGGAAATGGGAAATTTTGTCCTTGAAGTTTTAAATCTGAAAGTGTGTTATGATAGACTACTAACACCCTAATATGTTGCCGGACGTTAATAAACTGAGATTAGCTCAAGATTCAGGGCCTTAGGATGAAATCTCTGGGAAAACTAACTTTAAGCCAAGGTTCAATCTTTCCTAATGGTAAAATTCTAAGGAACTTTAATTCATCAAACATTACTTGTTGCATGAAGAAAAAGATGACAGGAGTAAGATTCAGGAAATATATAAACATCTCAGCAACAACTGCAGATTCTGAAATTTTAGTCATTAAATAGAAAATAAATATGTTCAAAATATTTAAAGAAATGAAACAGTATATTAATAAGTAAGGGCTAAAAGACTATTTAAAAAGGTAGGCTTAAAGAAGTTCAATGTGAATTTTGAAAATTTATTAGAAATTCAATATACTGGATTAACAGTAATGAAATACGTGTATAAAGAGAATTTGTAAACTGGCAGGCACAATTATTAGAATTTAAATCATAGAGTTTTAAAAAAGTGGAAATTATGAAAGATGAGATGAAATGAGAATATTGAGTACATATCTAAGTTTAGAAGGAAGAGTTTTAGAAGGAATCATGTAAGAGGCCAGAATATATAGATAGATAGATAGATAGATAGATAGATAGATAGATATGAACATACACACACCTATGTATGTAGATACATATGTACATACACAAGTTAGATTTATCACAGAAATGCAAAGATATTTTCTCAATAGGAAACCTTTAAGGTAATTCACCATAGTAACAGATTAAAATAGAAAAAATAAAAAACCCATAAGATTATCACAACAGATGCAGATAAATTGCTCTAATAATATTAAAAGAGTATATTACATCGTTTGAAGTATACTTGGTTGCAAGTAACAACCAACAATGTCATTTAACGGCAGCTCAAACAAATAGGAATTACTGTGGTCATATAAAGTCTAAAAGTTGAAGTTACTGGCTGTGGTTGGATTGTTCAAATATGTTGGGGTGAGCAGCTTTGCAAACTCTTGGACTTTCCCTTGCATTTGAAAGATACAGAGTAGAGAGAGGGACAGTTGAAAGCTTAAAAAGTACCAAATCCTCTTTTCTAGGTGGCTGCAAGCTTCCTTTTTATATGAAGGCAAGCTGGAAGAGAGAAGAAACTTAGATTTTAAATCAAATTTGGACATTTGTAATCACACATGACTGTATCTTTTAAACTGAAGTGAGACTGTTTCTGTGTCTTAAAGTTCTCAGAGTACCCATTTAATCATAGGATCTTTAAGAATTTTTCTCTTTCTGGTTTTGGAAGTAATAAATCACACAGAGGATTTCAAGTGACATTAAAAGACAAAGTGAAATGGCTTCATGTTTACTATCACTAGTCATGAATTTTAACATAATGGTTATGCTACAGAGCAGTGGAAGTCAGTAACTTACAATTACATGTGTCAACATAAATGAATCCTGTAAACATGGAAATGTCAGGTGAAAAAATAAGAATAAAGAATTTGTATAGTATACAGTAGTAATATTTCTAAAATATTTTAAAATATTCCAAAGTGTAATATATTTTGCTTTAGTATTTTATATACATGGAACAAGTGAGAAACAATAGATAGGAATAATGACCACTAAATTTTGGATAAAGGTTATATGGGTGGATGGGGGTATATTAGAGAAAGGAACATGAGGACTTTCAAGTTTCATGTAATACTTTATTTCTTTTTTTTTTAGTATAATTTATCATAAAATTAATTTATTGAAAAAAAGATCTTCTCCTTGTAACTATAAAGATATGTACAATTTTCTCTAATTTATGCTCATTCAATACTTTATTTCTTAAACTGAAGAGTGGGTGAGTACATGGGTACTCACAAAGTTATTCCTATTATCTTTTGTATATTTTATAAGTTTTTAGTAGAGCAAGGAACAAGTTTCCACATTGAAAAAAGCTGAGAGATTACTCATTTTTTAATGAGTTGAAAAAAGATTTGCATTTAAGGAGGAAAATGAATGATAGGTGAAAAAACTAGGCAATGGGGAAACTGAAGTAATTAAGAACCCCAGGAAGAACAAAACATCATACAAGACAGGAAATGTAATTCTAATGCTTATCATGGCTCATCTCTGAGTGATGTTAAAATAGTAATAATAATTTAAACACTGAATGCTGATTTAATCAAAATTATACTTTGAAAGATGGGTGGAGGAGAAGTGAGTGAGAACAGAAACATAGGAGAAGTACATCTCCATCTTCCATAATAGGAAGTCAATAGAAAATATAGAAAATGGAAACAAATCTTGATGTAGCAGAATAAACATGTTGCTTTAGAGTTATGGGGTAAATACTTGAATCCTGTACCTAGCTCACTAGCTAAGTGATGAAAACCTTTGCTGTTATGAAGTAGGGTGAGGAGCGAGGAAGAGGAGGCTGCTGGTTTTTATTAAAGCCTTATAGAATCATTAGATAGTTTAAATTACATATACATATAGCTGAAAAAGCCCTAAAATTTCAATAGAATTAACCTTGCATATTTTGCTTAAATGAAACAGAAAATATCTCATTTCTCAACTCTTTACTATTGTATAAATATTCTAGAGTCCATTTAAATAATACTTTAGATATACTGTATATGCCTTCTGCATATCTACTTTGTGAATAATTTACAATGCTGTTCCCTGGATCAAGAAACAGAATAATTTTATAGAATAAGTATAGGCTGAGAACCAGTGGAATGTTTGATTCTATCCTCTCTGATTCTACATTATATCATGCTGCCTCAATTCAAGCAGGACACTAAAGCTACAGTGGCAATTTTCAGGAAAATGTATCCACTTAGTACATTTACTGCCAGCTTTGCCAAAGACTGATTAAAATGACTGTAGAGTCTTTCTGCTAGTGATGGCTTCTGATTGCAGGAACTTGCCACCAGCTGTACCCAAGAGCATGAGACCCAGTGGCCATCTCAGCAGGACCCCTGACCACACTGATGAGTGCTCCACTACAATCTCAGCACCTCTTCTTTTCCTACCTCAGCATCTAGAAGTTGGCAGAATGGGATGTGATATCCAACTGTTAATATACACTACAGTGAAGCATTTACTGAAAATGATTTGGTATCCTAGCGTCTAGGACTCCACTTTCACATCATATTTGAAGAAAAGAAAGAAAATTATTTTGTATTTTAACAATTGTATGCCACATTTTACAATATTTAATTTTAGTTGAGAAACACCAGATGCCTGAAAACTACAAAGGAAATGTGGGAAATTAAGCAAACAGGTCAACAAATCACTCACCTTTAAGAATTGACCAATTTCTACAAGGTAAGCAGGTAGAGTCCCAATAGGCGGGTAACCATTCAGGGTTTCTGAGAGTAACATAGCACCCAACCTCAGAATCCTTCTCCCCTCTTCCCAAAGAAGAAAAAAAACATAGAAATATAGGCCACCTGGTGGTGGCGTGATAAAGAAAGAGAGAGAGAAAGACTCTAGAATAGTAGCTGCCAGAAGGAACCAGGTAATGGCTTAATTTCAGAAATCAAATGATGATTTTTCAAAAGAAGTAATGAATCATTACATTATTTATGTTAATATCATGTCTTTGTACCACATATGCATATTCATGAAGGGGACCATACCAACCTATAGTTTGTTAAAATATAAACTAAGCCATACAAATAGGCAGCAGACTACTTTCCCTCCACCTTTTTGAAGGAATAGTTATTAAAGGATTAATGCAATATAATTTAGCATATCAGTATTATTTTAAATACATAGAAGGTCTAAACTTCATGATATTCTCCTAGGGAACTGAATAGTTGAAGTATGATAAGACAAGACTATATTCAATCAAGTTTCTAAGAATGATCATCTGAACTCCACGTGATTTTGTTTACTGTAATGTATATGCCCCTTTGGTAAGCAGTAGTCTAGAGGAACTATCACTTATTTGGTTAAGTACCTGAAGTATCTGTCAAAATTTCCATTACAATAAATTGTACTAAAAGCTAATATTTAACATATGATTTTCCAACTTAAGAACACTACTTTTGCTTAAAATAGTGTATATAAATTTAAACACACTGCTTAAAAATACAGCCATGCACCACATAACTATATATATTATACTTTAAGTTCTAGGGTACATGTGCACAATGTGCAGGTTTGTTACATATGTATACATGTGCCATGTTGGTGTGCTGCACCCATTAACTCATCATTTACATTAGGTATATCTCCTAATGCTATCCCTCCCCCCTCCCCCCACCCCACAACAGGCCCCGGAGTGTGATGGTCCCCTTCCTGTGTTCAAGTGTTCTCATTGTTCAATTCCCACCTATGAGTGAGAACATGTGGTGTTTGGTTTTTTGTCCTTGCGATAGTTTGCTGAGAATGATGGTTTCCAGCTTCATCTATGTCCCTACAAAGGACATGAACTCATCATTTTTTATGGCTGCATAGTATTCCATGGTGTATATGTGCCACATTTTCTTAATCCAGTATATCATTGTTGGACATTTGGGTTGGTTCCAAGTCTTTGCTATTGTGAGTAGTGCTGCAGTAAACATACGTGTGCATGTCTTTATAGCAGTATGATTTATAATCCTTGGGTATATACCCAGTAATGGATGGCTGGGTCAAATGGTATTTCTAGTTCTAGATCCCTGAGGAATCGCCACACTGTCTTCCACAATGGTTGAACTAGTTTACAGTCCCACCAACAGTGTAAAAGTGTTCCTATTTCTCCACATCCTCTGCAGCACCTGTTGTTTCCTGACTTTTTAATGATCACCATTCTAACTGGTGTGAGATGATATCTCATTGTGGTTTGGATTTGCATTTCTCTGATGGCCAGAGATGATGAGCATTTTTTCATGTGTCTGTGGGCTGCATAAATGTCTTCTTTTGAGAAGTGTCTGTTCATATCCTTCACCCACTTTTTGATGGGGTTGTTTGTTTTTTTCTTGTGAATTTGTTTGAGTTCTTTGTAGATTCTGGATATTAGCCCTTTGTCAGATGAGTAGATTGCAAAAATTTTCTCCCATTTCTGTATGTTGCCTGTTCACTCTGATGGTAGTTTCTTTCGCTGTGCAGAAACTCTTTAGTTTAATTAGATTCCATTCATCAATTTTGGCTTTTGTTGCCATTGCTTTTGGTGTTTTAGACATGAAGTCCTTG
Organism: Pongo pygmaeus; assembly: GCF_028885625.2. Classification (NCBI taxonomy): domain Eukaryota; kingdom Metazoa; phylum Chordata; class Mammalia; order Primates; family Hominidae; genus Pongo; species Pongo pygmaeus. Next base: position 103,930,188 of record NC_072378.2, on the reverse strand, counting down.
CCCATGCCTATGTCCTGAATGGTGTTGCCTAGGTTTTCTTCTAGGGTTTTTATGGTTTTAGGTCTGGCATGTAAGTCTTTAATCCATCTTGAATTAATTTTTGTATGAGGTGTCAGGAAGAGATCCAGTTTCAGCTTTCTACATATGGCTAGCCAGTTTTCCCAGCACCATTTGTTAAATAGGGAATCCTTTCCCCATTTCTTGTTTTTGTCAGGTTTGTCAAAGATCAGATGGTTGTAGATGTGTGGTATTATTTCTGAGGGCTCTGTTCTGTTCCATTGGTCTATATCTGTGTTTTGTTACCAGTACCATGATGTTTTGGTTACTGTAGACTGGTAGTATAGTTTGAAGTCAGGTAGCGTGATGCTTCCAGCTTTGTTCTTTTGGCTTAGGATTGACTTGGCAATGCGGGCTCTTTTTTGGTTCCATATGAACTTTAAAGTAGTTTTTTCCAATTCTGTGAAGAAAGTCATCGGTAGCTTGATGGGGATGGCATTGAATCTATAAATGACCTTGGGCAGTATGGCCATTTTCACGATATTGATTATTCCTATCCATGAGCATGGAATGTTCTTCCGCTAGCAAGACTAATAAAGAAGAAAAGAGAGAAGAATCAAATAGACGCAATAAAAAATGATAAAGGGGATATCACCACTGATCCCACAGAAATACAAGCTACCATCAGAAAATACTGTAAACACTTCTATGCAAATAAACTAGAAAATCTAGAATAAATGGATAAATTCCTTGACACGTACACCCTCCCAAGACTAAACCAGGAAGATGTTGAATCTCTGAATAGACCAATAACAGGCTCTGAAATTGAGGCAATAATTAATAGCTTACCAAGCAAAAAAATTCCAAGACCAGACAGATTCACAGCTGAGTTCTACCAGGGTACGAAGAGGAGCTGATACCATTACTTCTGAAACGATTCCAATCAATAAAAAAAGAGGGAATCCTCCCTAACTCATTTTATGAGGCCAGCATCATCCTGATACCAAAGCCTGGCAGAGACACAACAAAAAAAGAATTTTAGACCAATATCCCCAATGAACATTGATGCAAAAATCCTCAATAAAATACCGGCAAACCAAATCCAGCAGCACATCAAAAAGCTTATCCACCATGATCAAGTGGGCTTCATCCCTGGGATGCAAGGCTGGTTCAACATACGCAGATCAATAAACGTAATCCAGCATATAAACAGAACCAAAGACAAAAACCACATGATTATCTCAATAGATGCAGAAAAAGTCTTTGACAAAATTCAACAACTCTTCATGCTAAAAACTCTCAATAAATTAGGTATTGATAGGACATATCTCAAAATAATAAGAGCTATTTATGACAAAGCCACAGCCAATATCATACTGAATGGGCAAAAACTGGAAGCATTCCCTTTGAAAACTGGCACAAGACAGGGATGCCCTCTCTTACCATTCCTATTCAACATAGTGTTGGAAGTTCTGGCCAGGGCAATCAGGCAGGAGAAAGAAATAAAGGGTATTCAATTAGGAAAAGAGGAAGTCAAATTGTTCCTGTTTGCAGATGACATGATTGTATATCTAGAAAACCCCATCTCCTCTGCCCAAAATCTCCTTAAGCTGATAAGCAACTTCAGCAAAGTCTCAGGATACAAAATCAATGTACAAAAATCACAAGCATTCTTACACACCAATAACAGACAAACAGAGAGCCAAATCATGAGTGAACTCCCATTCACAATTGCTTCAAAGAGAATAAAATACCTAGGAATCCAACTTACAAGGGATGTGAAGGACCTCTTCAAGGAGAACTACAAACCACTGCTCAACGAAATAAAAGAGGACACAAACAAATGGAAGAACATTCTATGCTCATGGATAGGAAGAATAACAATGTTAAATGGTTACATGAGATAATTATAACATTATTTTTACTATACTTTTTTATGTTTAGATACACAGATACTTATCATTGTGCTACAATTGCCTGTTGTATTTATTACAGTGACATGCTTTACAGGTTTGTAGCCTAGGAGCAATGGGCTATACCATCTAGCCTGGGTGTGTAGTAGGCTACACTTTCTAGCTTTGTGTCAGTGCACCCTGATGCTATAATGTCTGCACAATGACAAAATCACCTAAGGATATTCCTCAGACAGTATTCATGTTAAGTGACATATGACTGTATATTCAAATTCCCTAACAAAATGTAATTTCTAAATATTTGTTTATTTTCACTAAAATTCAGTGTGCTATATTGATTTAAAAATTATGACCTTATCCAAAGAGAAAGTTACCTAATAGAATACTTATTTCAGTTAGTACACTGTCAATATTTTCCTAATTGAATCTTTATTGTAGCCAATTTTGGTATAGCCTAAGTGTGAGACAGCTGCCTAAATCTCCATTCAGCTTTCATCCTAAGATTGGAACTTTTTTTATATTAAAAAAGTAACAGCCAAGTCAACCTATTTTCATAGATTTGCTACTGTGTGTAGATGTATATGGGTGTACATGACATGAGTTGAGTCATAAGACTATCTCCACTGATAACATTCCAAGTAAGTAAAAGTAACTATCATTTAATAAACTATTTCACTTATACACGGGTTTTTAATATAACAAGATAATTTATAGTAAAGCAGACTTGTAAGATCCTGCATGGACTCTTTAATTAAATACAATTCTCATTAACAGTTTAACATAATAAAATGTCCTCATGTCTTTCTAGTTAGCTACACACACACACATGCAGGAACACATACACACACAGAGAGAAATTCCTTAATATCCAATTTAGTTAAACATTTGGCAGTTCACTGCAACCTCATACTATGTGAAAGAAATCCATGCATTCATTCATTCATTCATTCATTCATCTATTCAGAGACTGTTTACTGAACACTAACACTGTCAGTGCTTTTGCTAGATGACATAGTATATAAAGATAAATAAATTATAGATTGTGCTTTTATGAGGTACAAGGTCTAGTAGGAATAGGCATTTTAGCATATTTAGTCTAACAGGGATCCCCAGATTTCTCATGAGAAGGATCCACTCACAAGTATGCCTCACTGTTGATATGATATTTATTTGAATGGCTGAAGGCTGTTGCTAGGAAATTCCATGTCATGGTGTAAGGAAGGGGTCCGGTTTTAATTTTCTACATATGGCTACCCAGTTATCCCTGCACCATTTGTTGAATAGGGAATCCTTTCCCCATTGCTTGTTTTTGTCAGGTTTGTCAAAGATTACGTAGTTGTAGGTGTGCGGTCTTATTTCTGGATTCTCTACTCTGTTCTATTGGTTTATGTACCACATGTTCTCACTTATAAGTGGGAGCTAAATAATGAGAACACATGGACACATAGAGGGGAACAACACACACTAGGGCCTATCAGAGGGAGGGCAGAAGGAGGGAGAGGATCTGAAAAATAACTAATGGGTACTAGGCTTAATACCTGGGTGATGAAATAATCTGCGCAACAGACCCCCATGGCACAAGTTTACCTATGTAACAAACCTCACACTTAACCCTGAACTTAAAATAAAAATTAAAAAAAAAGGAAAGCCCATGCCCTGGAGATGTTCGATGATGGCTTTGAACTAAAGTCTCTTTTACGGAGAAAGTCAGATTATTGCTGCTATTCAGCAACCAATTAATTCAAATTCTATTGCAATACAATAGAACAATTTTATACTATTAAAAAATCATTTTCATTTGTACTTTTTGTAGTTGTTTTTTAAGTTCTTCACATAGAGTACTGAAAATTAAAGTAGTCTTCCTACAGTGTTATTTTTGTGTCTTTTCTCTCCCACTAAATGATGTCCTTCTAACACACAGAAGCCATGCTTTGTTCATATGTGTAGCTCAGACATATTGCATGGTACTTAGCACATGTTATGTGTTACCTTGTTATTTTCACATGCACTGGATCTGATTTGGTCACAGGATCTTGATGCACGACCTGGTGTAAGTTTTCATATCTATAGGATTATTCAAAGCCTTTTTAAAATGCATTCAAGTCAGAGCTTGATACTGACTTTTAACAGAGACCTAAGTCCTATACCAAAAACTTTTTTTCCTCTGTCAGAACCTGAACAGTGAAAGCAGTATCCTCTTGCTAGGCAACTGCCTCCATCCTTTCCTAAGAGCACTCTGGACTTGACAGTGCTATAGCAGCACTTTCTTCCATTGACTGTAGGCCTTAATGTCCACTTCTCCTGAAATAGAGCTAAACTGGCCAAGCTGGCCTTCTAAAGTCGGGTAAGGTCCTCACTTGACAGTGTGCCTGAAGTTCAGGCTGACAGCCCCCAGTAAAGTTGAGATAGGTCATCAGCAAAACTGTTTCATCAAAATGAATTCTGGAAAGACTTGTGCATTCTGTAAGACTGTTCTCTTTTTATTAGAATAAAGATTTTATTTAAAACAGTTTAATTATACCTGAGCTATAGAAAATGTTTATTTAGAGTTAGCCAGCTTTTGGAAATTGCACCAAAATATAGACATGAAATACACATGATAAAGATTATTTGCAATAAGAAAATAACAAGTGCTACTAAATGAAAATAAAGATGATAGGCACATAATGAGAAAACAACATTATACAACAGTATGTTGTAATTCATATTATGAGCACAATGTAAAAACATAAGAAATCCTTAGTATAGTACTAAATGAATAAAGCCATCAGAAAGTCGTCTCATAGAACTATACCTCACATTGTTTCTTAATGCCAATGCCTCTTCACTTTGGGACTTTCTAAATATCTGATTATGGCCTAGACACTCTGTTCTGAATACAACATTTGGTATTTTTCAAGGGTATGCTTTTAGGGGCTTCTGGGAGAGAGGGGCTGTAAATTTGAGTTTAAGAACTCATTCTTTAAGATGTGTTTGGAGCTTAATTTATCTACTTAGGGACATTTGCATTTTAGAAGTAGATGGCTAGAGTGTAATTACTGTAAATGTCTGGATCATGAGCATAGGTTTCAGATATTAAAATATGAACAGAATAGGGAATATGACATATCAAATTCTTTTTCAGACAGTCAAGATGGTAGCAAATCCCTGGAGAATCACAGAGCGGATTTTTTTGATAACTAACACAGAAAACAGTAGAATTGCTTCTACTTAATCCTGAGAATTCTGATCACACCTTTAGATTGTTCATATATCCCTGAAAGATGAATTGAGCTCAATTTTGGATGAAATTATTATTTTAAAAATTTTACATAATATTTATTTAACTCATGGCAGCGTCTCTCAGAAGTGTCTCACTAAACAAAAGTGATTAATAAACCTCGATCCTAACAGGAATCACATGTGAGTAAGTTTTCACTCTGGCAACACTAATTAGTATCAAAACAATCTTTACCTCTCTTGGTATTTGAGCTCTGTTTCTTACCAACATATCACATTTGATTTGCAATATATAGATGCCAAAATGCAAATAATAATCTTTTTCTCAACTATCAATCTTAATAAATTTAATTTTGAAGATATAATGATTCCTCAAGTTGAGTGTGACAAAACATAGTATCCTAAATTCTACTGATAAATGCTAACTGCAGTTGGAAAGGGGCATTCACTCCCAGATCTTTCTACAATCACAGAACCTCTGGAATAAGATGGGACTATCTAATTAGTTTCCTGCCTCCAGAAAGTTAACTTGTTACATTTCAGACAAAGAATATTTGTCTTACTGTAAGGATTAACAGGTAGGAGATTCTCAACTTTGACTCAATATTAATCCATTTGAGGACTTCAGGTCATTCTTTTTCATTTGTTCCCTGTTTTAAGGTAATTCATACTCTTATAAGTCATTTTTACCACTTGAAAAGTTTTATAAGAGTTAGTATCATATATCATCATGCATGGTTGCCCTTTTAAAGTAAAAATAAAGACCACATAATGCAATTCATGGAGAAAGGTATTTTCTACTCATGTGCTGAAACAACTAAATATTCCCATGTAAAACAATGAACTTGTATCAGTATGTTGTGCTGCATCCAGTAATTTACCCAAAACTGGATCATAGACCTAAATGTGTCACCTAAAACAAACATTTCTAGAGTAAAACATAGGAGAGAATCTGTGTCCTTTGGTTAAGCAAAGATTTCTTAGAAACAACATTGAAAGCATGATGCATAAAATAAATATTGAAATTGGTTTCAGGAAAAGTAAGAACCTCTGTACTTCAAGACACTACTAAGAGGATGAAAATTCAGGCCACATTTGCAAGTCACATATTTGATAAAAAGACTTGCATATAGAATATATGAAGAACAGACAGCCCAATTAAATATAGGCAAAAATATTTTACAGACACTTCAGAAAGAAGATATGCAGACGGCAAATAAACACATGATAAAACTACTCAACATCATTATTGGGAAACTACAAATTAAACCCACAGTGAAATATCAGTTAGAGTGTTAAAAATTTTTAAAGACTGACCATACTAACTATTGGCAAGGATGTAAACCAATTAGAATTCTCATATACTTATGTTCATAATACAAATGTTATACCTTTATGAAAGAGTTAGACAGTATTTTTTTAAGGGATAAACATACCTCTACAAAATGAATCAGCCATTTCACTCCTCTAAGTATTTACCCAGGAGAAATGAAAGCATATGTTTATACAAAGACTTCTCAAAGAATGTTCATAACAGCTTTGTTTGTTATTAACAACAACTGGAAATAACCCAAATAAATCCAGGTGAAGGGATAGACAAATTGCGGTACATCAATACAATGAAATACTACTTAGCAGTAAAAAATCATTGAAGCATCTAGCAATATGGATGAAACTCAATATAATTTTTGCTTAAAGGCAAACAGAAATGAGCATATATTGCATGATTCCACTTTTATAAATTTCTGGAAAGTAAAAACAACTTTATAATGGCAGGAAGTATATCACATATTGCTTAGGGACAGAGGGTAGAGGGCATGTGTGTAGGGAAGATCAGAAATAGGAATTTCAAAGAGCATGAAGAAATTTTGAGGGAAATACATATGTTCCTTATCTTAATTGTGGTAATAATTTCATGGTGTATACGTTTGTCAAAACTCTTCAAGTTGTCCATTTGGGAATATGTGATGTTTATTCTATGTCAGGTGCACCTCAATAAAGCTGTTTAGAAAATCATGTCAGCTTACATATCTAGTATATTAGTAACTAAGCCCTTTTTGTGGCCTTCTTCCCCACTAACAATCCCTTGGCTTATTTCTAATCTAATTTGGAAGTGTTAATGATTTAATGAAAATTAAGTATCTTGGGATGCACAGACCCTGAAGCTGGCATAACTGCTGATAATGTCAATGATTTCAACAATAACTAACATCAGAGCTGAAACTGGTGACAGTAGAAGAGCAAAGTGTTCATATATTTCAAGTATAAATTTTTATACCAAAAATGTCATTTAATTCTATTATTTCAACTATGAAATAAGCACCGATTTATGCACAAATATATACATATAATGTGACACTCACAGTCAGTTATCTACCAAACTTTTTCACCTAAATGCTATGGGTAAACTCAGCATTCACAGCCACTTTCCTTCCCCTAAAAATTTTTCCTTTCTCTTGTTTTACTTAGCTGAGTAAATGGTAGCACAATTCACCTTGTTGTCCATCTCTATAACTTGACCACCTTTCTTAATTTTTTTCCTAAACTTATTGTTTCCATAGATAGAATCAGCCACTATGACACATTGATCCCATCTCCTACTTATTTCTAGAATCCCTCTGCAAATGACCATTCCCGTGTTATTGGTGTTATGCAGAAGCTCAGTTTTCTATTCTGGATTAGAAATGGCTTTTCATATTCTTTGTTGAACAAACTAACACATCATTGTTGCAGGAAAAGAAATTTGAATGGAAATTATGGTGCATAATTTTTCTTTCATAATTCTACCACCCAATTCCTTTCCTTTACTCCATATGTTTTGTTGAAGTAACATGGAAGTGAACAACGTAATACTATATAAACTAGTAGGTAGAAAATTCCTCTTAAACCACTACCAAGTCTACACTGCTGATGTAGGCACTGTATAGTGAACACTCAGACCTTTTCCTTTCCTTTCCTTTCTTTGCCTTTGCCTTTGCCTTTCTTTTCCCTCCTTTTCTCTTGGTTGATATTAATTTTCTTTCAAGCAGACTGCTATGAATAGCTTTGCACATTTATCTCATAAGTGCTTTCCAGTGTACTTCAATAGAATAATCAAAAGTACAATTCCAATGTACTGCCAACTGTCTTAAACAGAAGTAGCTGTTTACAGATATTGATACTTTTTGTTAGAAATAATTGGCCACATTTTTCACATGCATTCATGGAACATTTACAAAAGCTGACCATGTACGAGGCCGTAAATAGGGTCACAAAAATTTCAAAGATTTGGTTTAATGTAATTTAGGGTTATACTACAATGCAATAAAGCTAGGAATCTATTTTAGAAGAAAGTGTAAAATAAATACCTTCTAAACAATATCAAATAAAATGTAACAGAAAAGGGAACATATTTGGGACTCCATGATAGCGAATAACTGTCACTGATAACAAAACTTAAGAAAAGTATCTAATGTAATAACTAGATAAAAATATATTGCTTTAAATGTTTCTGTAAGGAAAGAAGAAAAAATGAAAATTAATGAGCTAATTTTTCCCCAAAGTTAGAAAAAAGACTCAGTAAGCCAAATAAAGTGAAAAGAGAAAATATAACTGTGTGTATGTATATTTATGTAAAATAAACAAATTCAAGAAAATGACAAATATTACATTAATGATAGTGGTTACCTGTTTGTAGAAGAGGATAAAATACATTTGGCAACATATACGGGGGGTTTAAACTGAATTGGTCATGTTTTATTCTTAACATGGGTAGTGCGTATGTGTAACCTTGCATTATTTTTTGCTTTTTATATATCTGAATATTTTATAATAAAATTTAGAAAGTTTACCTCCCAATTTTCCTGATGAGTAATTTACTCAGTACTTATTTATCTTTAGTGAAAATTTCTTTGGATTTCAAAATATCATTTGTTCAAATTAGCATTCTAGATATTTTCTCCTTAGTCATTATTGTTTTTCAAAAGACATCAATTTCATTATTTAGCATCATATCTAGAATATCTCAGAGGAATTGCTATAGTTTTAAGAAATAAATATCCAGTATATCCAGTTAAAGCTTTTTTATTATTAGTTGTATAAATTTAAGGGGTGCAAGGGCAGTTTTTGTATATGTGTATATCATGTAAAGGTGAAGTTTGGGCTTTTAATCTAACCATCACCCAAATAATGTACATTGTACCATTAAGTAATTCAAGTTCTTGAAGTTAGCTTTACTTATCCTTTTAACCTTTTAACCTTTTTTCATCATTATTATATCTGCTCTAGATCACGTTTTCTGTTCTTTATGAAAAAATAATAAAATGTTACTGTTAAAGGGACTGATTTGTAATAACCATAAAGACAAATCAAGCACAATTAAGTGCATATAATTGACACTGATTGTAATAAATGGTTATATAAAATTATTTTAGCATACATGTTATATAATGTGACATAAGGTATTCTTTTTTTTCTTTCTCTCTTTTGGACCTTAATTTTCAGTTAGTCATTGGCTTACATCTTATCTCCCACCATAATGGTAGAAATTAATAGGATAAAAGTACTCTATTCAAAGACAAATTATCTTTTCACTGATATACTTCAGTAAGTGCAAATTCCCTCTGCACTTACTAAAAGGCTTAGAATAGTAGAAAAGTGCTAGTTAACTGAAATTGTGTTTCCTTTCTTAGACCATAAAACTTTCGTTTATTTCATCTGTTAAACTTTTTGTAAATACAGAAATTTTGAAGCTATTTGGTATTACGTGATACATATTTTGGCATTGTTGCTATTCTGGATTTCTTCCTTGGTACTTTAATTTTGTGGTTCAGTGAGCAAAACTAAGAGTTCTGCAGGAGGACTTGTGCTTAAAACAGTCAGGGGCGTACTGCCTGATGAGACATTCAATCTTTTCCCTTGATGAGTGTGTCCAGTCAGAAAAGCCCTTTTGTTTTTAAACCCAGGAAAGGTTTTAGAGAAAATTACCATCCAAACAGTGAAAAGCAACTCAGGATTTTGCAATTCCATATAGTGTCACAATCAAATACGTGTTAGGTAAATGTGTTGGGAAACTTGATTGTAATGATAAAATAGACATTTTTGTTTTCATCATTTAACTTTGCCAATTCAAACAGAATAATGTTATGGAATTCCACGTCAGAGAGTAAGTTAACAATGACATATTTTATGCTATTAAGTCCTCAAGACAACTAAATAAAGTAGGTCTTAGTAATTTTCATGTTTAGATGAGAAACTTAAGCATTAGGAAAGTTAGCTAATATCTCCAGTGACATATAGATGTTAAGAGGTACATTTGGGCTTCAAACTCATGTCTGTCTGATCCACAAGTCCTATAATAAAACAAACATTCTAATGCAATAAGACAGAATTTAAAATTCAATTAATCAAAAATATTTATTAAGTGAGTAGTATTTGGGAGGTAGCATTCCTGGAAGAGAAGTAGATATAAATAATAAACTCCTAAATAATAAACTACTATTCTTACTACAATTCTTTAGTTTTTGTTACCATAAACTAGTTGTCCCAGATATTTTCTTAGCTATCCCCAGGCCAGCTTTTCATATAGGATTTTTTCTGGACCACATTAGAGAAATATTTTCTTTACAAATGCAAACTGAAATTACATTAACCAATAAAGTTATATTATTAAAACATATAATCAAGACTAAATATAGAACATAACAGAGTATACAGTAATATTACAAGTAATATCTTACAAATTGAAAATATATTAACCAATACATTATAAATATATAAATTATATATCACATAATTATGAACTAATAAATTATACTAACCAGTCTACAAATAGCAATTATATTATCCAATAAAGTTATGTTATTAAAACATATAATCAAGTCTAAATACAGAATACAACAGAGTACACAGTAATATTACAAGTAATGTCTTATAATAACTTATTTTTACATTTTGATTTTGACTTTTAGAATTTCAAATGTCTTAACATATATTCTCACATATTGAATTGGTTGTTTTAATGATATATTTTAAGAGCTTGTCTGGCAATATTTATTAATTATTTTCAAGTTATTATCTGTGATTTGTTACTTAAAAATGGAGTTTACAGTTACTTACTAATGGAGTTTAGAGACTGCGTGTGATTTCTGTTGGACTTTTCCTATTCCAGCCCAAACTCAGATGTCCACTTTTTTGGATTAGTTTCTGGACAGCTAGATAAAGAGAAACATTTTGTGTCCCAACCCCACTGACAAATAGACCTAGAAAAATGTGGCTGATTCCATTCCCAATGTTCTAGTTTATATTATCTTCTATTCTGCAGATTCTGGTCAACTGACTTTACTAGCTGTTATTTATTTTCTTTCTTTCAGGTTCTTATAACACAGATTTTGTTTTTTCTTGACTAGCTGAAGCCGGATTTCTGTGGAGCACCACCCTCCCCGCTGTGCTCCACTGCACTTGAGTCCTGACTTTCTCCTAGTTCCTTCCAGTTCCTTTCAATTAGGGGGCTTCTCTTAGTCTATTTTGTACTTCTATAACAGAATGCCACAGACTGAGTAATTTATAATAAGCAGAAAGTTATTGGCTCATAGTTTTAGAGGCTAGGAAGTCCATTATCAAGGTGCTGGCCTCCGGCAAGGGCCTTCTTGCCTTGTCATCACATGTGGAACGCTGAAGAGCAAAAAGGGAGAGGGCAAGAGGGGGCAGAACTTGCCTTTTCATAACAGCTTTAATTCCACCCATGAGGGTGGAGCCCTCGTGACTTAATCACCTTTTAAAAGTCCACTCTTTTAATATTGTTACAATGGCAATTAAATTTCAACATGAGCTTTGGTAGTGGATACGTATTCAAACCGTAGAGGGACTTCTCCTCAAAGACTTTAGCTCATCTTGAAAATCTTTCCCTCCTAAAAATTTAGGCAATGCTTATGTTGGGACTGCCACCACCTAGAAGACAGGACTCTGTGCCACATGGATATATTTCCTTCTAGATCTACCCTACAAAAATCCTAGCTTGGTTCCATATTATTCCTTTCAATTAGAGGAATAGCCTCTTATAAGGAATTGTATCATTTGTTATAATAGCCACTTATAAGGAATCGTATCATTTGTTATCAGTTAAAAATTAATGTGTAGATTGGAATTATTTCAAAAAAAAATAGCTTAAACATTCCCAAACTAACTTACTGATAGCTGAAGGGAAGGGAGAACTTTGTGACTTATTCTCTTTACCTAATTATACCAAAAGTTTCCTGATTGGCCATGAAAAAAGCAGAGAGAAAATCAGAAAAATAGTTTGTTTAGTGATAGCTGAAAAGTAAAGAGGAAACAGTTTGCTGTCCCTCTGCCAGATTAGAGAACATTCTAATTTGAGAAAGAAGTCCTAAATACCTAATTAACAGGTCATATCCTAAAAATTGTGCCTATCCTAGGCACAATACAAATGGAAATGCTTAACTGAGCAGAAGCATAGAGAAGCAGACAAAATGTCCCTCAATACTTCTGGGCATCTGTTTTTAATCTATAAAATAAGTGGATTGAATAAAATATCTGTAAAATAACTTTCCATTTAAATAACTTATAATGAATACCCTGTCCAGGAGACCATCTGAAATCTGGGCTCTCAGAGGCAGATCACTGTAAGGCCTTATATTTATTTAAAAGAATGTGTTTATAGGCCAGGCACAGTGGCTCATGCCTGTAATCCCAGCAGTTTGAGAGGCTGAGGCAGGCGGATCGTGAGGTCAGCAGTTCAAGACCAGCCTGGCCAACATGGTGAAACTCCATCTCTACTAAAAATACAAAAATTTGCCAGGCGTGGTGGCGGGTGCCTGTAATCCCAGCTACTCGGGAGGCTGAGGCAGGAGAATCGCTTGAACCTGGGAGGCGGAGGTTGCAGTGAGCCGAGACCATACCATTGCACTCCAGCCTGGGCAACAGAGTGAGACTCCATCTCAAAAAAAAAAAAAAAAAAAAAAAAAAAACAAGAATGTGTTTATAGAGATTGATATTAGTTAACTGGCAAATTTATGTCTATGCCTATCTCTAATCTATATCTCTACTTCCATTAAGCAGTAGGTGTTATGCTTATTTTTGAAATTTACCTATTTCAAAACACTGACTGTCTACTCTGAAAGATACTAAGTACATAGAACCATTAATAATCTTTCTTCTAATACATTTATGTGTATGTGGAGTGGTTATTGGGAATATGGAATATTTAATGTTTAATTTGGTGGTACTGTCTGAGGACGTCAGCTATGAAAGGAATAGAACACAATATAATTGTGTTCAGAAAAGAATAAGATAATTTCTGACTAAAGAGAAGAGAATGTTACAATCAGAATGCAGCTGAATTTCCACAGGTAAGATGAATGAGATGAGATTACAGAGAAAAATAAGGGTAAGAGCAAAGGGCCGGAGGCTAAAAGGCAAGGGATATATGCAAAGGAGGGTAAATAGTTCTGTTTGACTCAAGTAAAATATTAATAGCAAAATATGAACCTGAGTATCAGAGCATATTGAAAGAATGATAAATATTAGTTTAATTTGGTTGGCACTGGGAAGCAGTTGAAGGATTTTAATGGAGAAAATTTATGTTGTTTATAAAACATGGCTAACAACAATAGATTGGAAAAGGAGCTGAATACAGGAGTGAAAAAATGTTTAGAAACTATTATTTAGTCAAAAGTCAAATAGTATCAGAAAAGAGAAAGGGAGAATCACTTAGACCTAGTGACTCATTGCATAATAGAAAGTAGGGAAGAAACATGATTCTAAAATGGCTGTAAGAATAGTGCACCTTTGAATAAAATAGCGGGGGAAAAGCGGTCCTGTAGCAAAGACAAGCACAGTGTTAAACATGCAAGACTTGACTTAAAGAGATTTTGCTCAGAAATATTCTAGATTCATTTGCAAAGAGATAAATATTGAATAGGACATTCCTTGTTTGTTGTTGTTGTTATTTTAGTTTACAACATTTTGGGTGATAAGACTAATTTTATGTTAAATAAGCAAACTGAAACTCAGGTGGGTCACATGACCTGTTAAAAGTTACACAGCCAGTCAGTGACAACACCAAGACACACATCTTTTTTCAAGCATAAGGTATAATATAGGCTTTCTGAAGCTTTTGTTAGAGAAACAGAAATTGAGAGAATAATACTCTAAGGATTTTGTTGGTTTGCATGTCTGTCTTAACATTAAAAAGGGAGAACATGACGCCAAGTGAAAGTAAGTTTTATCTGCTGATGACCCAGGGTTTGTGAAGAGACCCAGGGTTTGTGAGGAGACTAACAAGAAATGGAACCAAAGTACAAATTTGCTTAGTTTAGGAAAAGAAAAGAACTATTCTTCCTTTGAGACTGAAAGGAAGTCATAGCGATGAAGTCATTGGGGTATAACACAAGAAACTGGGGCGCTTTGGTTATGAGTGGAAGATGTAGAAATTTTATGGAGTAACGGGTTGAACGTATAAATTTTTGAGAAAAAGCAGAAGACCAGGTGAGGATAAATAGCATAACTATATAGTGATATCAACCATTGAGTTTCATGACTTTCTAAAGCAACAATTAAAATCCAAGAGGCCATATTTACTTAATGAATATCTCATAAGTAAAGTAGTATTAAGTTACCTATAAATTAAAACTGGTATATTCTGGTCAAAATTAGTTTTACATTGTGAAATGTCATGTGTTATTTGCAGATGGCCAATTAAGACTGTCATTTTTCTCTATACTTTACCTTAGAAGTTTATCTTCTTACAGTCTGACTGCAACTCTGATACTTACTCACTGGAAGGTTGTTCCAAAATGACCTCCCTCAATAAGCCATGCACACCTTTACTTCTCTTAGTTAGCAAGATGAAACAATAGAATGAACAGAAACATAATGACAAATATAAACACTTTTAATAAACTACATTTTAATGAAATTCAGACTTTACTTATTCATCATGAAATGGTACTTAGATGTACAAAACAGCACTAGAACAAAGTATGAGGTGTAAGACATCAAATTATAAGTTACAGAAGGGATAAATCACATTATATGACAGTGGTCAAGAAAAGTTTAAAGGAGAATATCTTTTGGCTTTAGAAACACATAGAATAAGAAATTATTAGTAAATTAGAGGTGGGAGAGATATATCTCTAGAACAATGCATAAACTAATTTGAAAAATGTTTATATAAGTAAAATGAATATTGCTGGAAAAATTGGTTGGCATTAGATTGTAGAGACTAATATTATTCATAAAATGAAGACAATAAATGTTAAGCGATGTTTTATGTATTCCAATTGGGGTGTTTGGATGATTGCTTTGGAATGGGAAGAGAATAGAGAAGAAGAGAACAGATGGAAGATATCATGATTCAGATGCACGTTAAATATCAACTGATCCGATCAGGCCAATGGCCTGACCAGGGAATTGAAAGAAAATTGGAAAAAATCATGTAAAAGAGATTTAAAAGAGAAAAAGAATTTTCTATTTACAAAGAAAATCATAAATAATGGGATGGGGGAATTAAAGTGATTGGTATATTTGAACAAGCATTCTGATATAAATAGAGTGTAGGTGAAGTGCCTGGAAATGAAGTTGGAAGAGGTAGTCAAAGCTAACATGCAAAAAGGTTATGTTAACCAACTTGAAATTTATTTTGCAGAAAATGGAGATTCAGTAAAGTTGTCTTAAGTAGAAGAATAGACAGAAGTAAGATTAAAGGAAAGTTTTGCAGCAGCACCAGCAGAGTACATAAACTAAAGCATAAAGTTTGATCTGTATCTGGGAGATCATTCTGGAGGATGAAATCAAGAGCGCAAAAGAATAAAGAGGTTGTAGGGTAGAGGACTGTGTTAAGAGTGAAATATAACTGGTAAATTTTCTAGCGGTAGAAATTAAGATGCAGAATGTGGCCACCTGAGAAGTTAGATAAGTGAGAAGAATTGCTAAAGAAGTTAAGAATTTATGATATACAGCTGGTGAATAGTTCATAAGTATAGCCATTTTTGTTACCTCCCATTATGGCAAAAATGACTGGGTGTCAGTGGATGGTGAACAAAATGGTTGAAAAATGTGGGATAGATGACTAGATTTCACAGACCAGAGGAGGATGAGTTATTAAAGGAAGCTTTCAGAAGAATGGGCTGGAAATTGACAATAGGGATCCAGGAGAATGCTGGATCTGATAAATGGGGTATGGAGAAAATGAGAATCCTTCTAGAAGGATGTGAGGAAGGCGATATTATCAGAAATATGTCAAGAGGTGGACAGAGAATTTTAGCAGATGGTTACACCTGTAGAGGGATTTCTTGGCAATGCAAAATGAGAAAATCCTGAAGGCAATGAATCCTTTACACATTTTTAAAAGGCATATTCCAAAACACATTTTCGTTCCAATTTCAGAGCCTAACAGATCCTCCGCCTCATACTTCAGATAACACCAGACACTCTAGAAAGAATTGTTGGAAGATCAGCAGGTGAAGAGTTGGGCTGATTTGGAGGTAATCTGAGGAAAGTTAAGCAGGAGGGTGGAAAGACACCTGGAGGGTGGAGGGACAAATACGAATTTACAAATAATAGGCTTAATAAGATTTCCACCCCCTCCTTTTTCTCAGAGCATTTACTTCAGAAACCTTGTAAGTACTTTCCTCTCTCTTTGAAAATGTGTATAAAACATTTTGAAGATGGCTTTTGTCAACTTTATGACCCAGTAATGTCTTTATCAAGACCTGGGAACCAGCTCTTTGAAATGTAAACTCCTGTCTCAGTTTCTGGGGGAGGATAGGATCCCAACTTCTGTGAGTGCATTGCTCTATGTTGCAAAACTACACATGTCATAAAGATAGGAGAAGTTTGTTTTTCCTCTGGATAAAGTCAATTAGCTAACATAGATGGTCACCCCAACTACCAGGTAAAGTTAGCATAAACTATGGGTCACAAACGGTGCTGTCAGGCCTTCTTACTTGAGCACCAGTTATTATTTATCTTGAACACTTGTATGTAATGGGTTGTATGTACTTGACTATATAAAAAGGTGAATTTCTTTCTTCTTTGTAATCATGTAGTGGATTGCCTGTGATGCATATGTCGCATTCTGGCTTAATGCTCATTCAATAACAAAAGTGTTTTTTCTCTCTACTGCCTTTGTGGAGAGGATTTCTGGATTGGGAGATTTTGTTTGTAATTATATTTTTCCAGTAACGATTGGATAGGGATTGTTCATCAAAAGGACCTTAATGTAACTAACATACATCAAATCTCTAATTATTATTTTGGGCAATATTGTTACAGGAATTCTCTGTAACTTTCTTATCTAGGTGTCTTGTCAGCAATTGATAATTGTGACCCATGGAACTTGATTCAAGCATATGCATAGGTGGTGGCTGGACAAGGTCACTTCAAAGTTTCTTTGAGCACAAAGAGTCTATGATTTCCTCACGGAATAAGAAAGCCTGATTCAATCAACTTCTCCTATGCATTCATTAACACGTTATGTACAAAATCTATTTATTAATGATTACTTTTGCATCAATAAATATTACTGTTGCTTATAGTAGTTCACCCTTATCTGAGGCTTCTTTTTCCGCAGTTTCAGTTACCCATGCTCATTCCTGGTCTAAAATGTTAAAAAGAAAATTCCAGAAATAAACAATTTACAAGCTTGTTTGTTTGTTTTAGACAACATTTTAGAGGGTTTATTTCCTATCTCCCTAGAACTATATCCTTTAATCCACACTTGGGGATAATTGATGGCATTGTTCAGGAAGGTAGCTCAAATGGGTTGAAGCTGTCATTGTTTATCCAGGAAGATAGATACAACACCAATTTTTTGTTGTTGTTGTTTTTTAAATGCTGGATTCCAGGGAACCAGCTCCTGCTGAATGGGGCCTGATAGAAATTCCAGATAGAACTCTCATGGATTCTGCTGAACCATAAAGTGCCACTTAACAGACAATTTGCACAGTCTGTGAACTGCTCCCATTCACTAAACTTCTTTTTTAGCTGTTGCAAACTTTATCTCATCAAACTCTTATCTTCTTACTACACAGAGCAGCATTTTAAATGGTACATTTTAGGAAAGAAGGAGGAGAGAAGGCGTTTCATGAATAACTGAAACCGGACAACAGCTAGGAAGATGCCTATCTGTCTTATGGCAATGGAGATCCAAACCCTGAATCTTGACTTATTCTAGGCCTGTCTGATCCTTTTCACCTATTTAGGACCTCTTACCACTATCATATATTTGCAAAGTGACCCATGGTTTTTTTTCCAGGTGTCACTGTGAATGTCAAAAGTTTTAAATTGCATGCCGTTCTGGGTAGCGAGATGAAATCTCATGCAATCTTGCCCGGGAAGTGAATCATTCCTTTGTCCAGCCTGCTCACACTGTATGCATGACCTGCCCGCGTTAGTCACTTAGTTGTCATCTCCACCATCAGATAGAAAAAACACAGTATATATAGCGTTTGGTGCTATCTGAGGTCTCAGGGATCCACTGGGGATCTTGGATCCCTGTAGACAAGAGGGGATTATTGCACTAATACTTTAGGCCTAGTTTACATTTAGGATAACACAAGTAACATTTTTCTGTGTGTGCACCAGGTATCAAAAAAGAGATGGGGCAAGTTTTAAATTTTGACTTTTGGTTACTGATTAAATCCCCTCCTAAATATTTTCATTGCCTATTTTGTCTCTCCTTGTAGTGTTTCTCTTCTTCCCCTACACCCCCCCCCCCTTTTTTTTTCTCTTGGAGTCTTTTCATTTCCCAATAATTTGTTACCTATCAAAAGAATGCTGGCATATTTCTTATATATATAGTTCCTTGGAAATTCATGCTGGTGTCTTTGCTTCCTTCTGGTTAGGGCTCCAGTTTCATTCTAATCACTATAACCTCTTTGGCATCATTCATTTTCTTAGAAGTCTCTCTATACGCATGCCAAACTAACGAGAAATACTTTCTCAATCTCTGTTAGCATGCATAAAATGCCTTAGTTCTTCTCCTCTTGTCCTCAAACATAGTTTCTGTTTATCTGGGCCTCCTGAGTTCTGGTAGACTCAGCAGCAATCCCTGACAAGGTAGGTACTGTGGAAAGCCTACTTGTTAAATAAAGAATTCCAAGCCTCACGCCATCCTGCC
The DNA here is from genome assembly GCF_028885625.2 of Pongo pygmaeus. NCBI lineage: Eukaryota > Metazoa > Chordata > Mammalia > Primates > Hominidae > Pongo > Pongo pygmaeus. The sequence continues at coordinate 103,910,943 of NC_072378.2, read as the reverse complement.
CAGATGAACCACTATTTAATCTTCATTTGTTATTGGGTTGACAGCACTAAACAAAGAGTTCCTACTTCACGAGATAGCTCTTAAAAATCATCTTAATTGACTGCTTTTGATACTGCACAGTAACTACATCCCCAAGACAAACTACTGGAGATGGAAGGATTACAATGAGAGTAGAATAGGAAATGTTTGCCGCCAGAACAATGAACATAATGAATGAAATATGGGATGGGTGCTGAAAGGCTTTTAGGTTATATCTTTTTGCACTCAGAAAGATTTCTTGTTCATTTTCCACCTCTGGTTTAAGAAGGCAAAGAAACAATGGCCTCTTTACAGTGTTTTTGAGATGACCTTTCTGTCTTCAGTGTCTGGATAGAAAAATATAGCTCCCTGGAGCTAGAATCAAAGAAACCTTGTGGAAAAAAAAGCAAAAAAAAAAAAAAAAAAAAAAAAAAAAAAGCAGTAAAGCCCCTAGGCAGATAAGGCCTTGGACCATTATTTCCAGAAAGAATATAAACAGAAGTTCCAGAAATAACATAAAGTCAGACATCATGAACTATTCATCACATCTGATTTAATGGGATCATTATAACTGGCATTTAGCATGCGTTAATAGCATCTAAGACACAGATGCTTTTTTTTTTTTTTGACTGTTGAATGAATAATGGTCCATGATTTAGGTTTTCTTAATGACTCCTTAATATCAACTCTTTTGGCAAGAAAAGCTGGTCAAATGTATGACATTTATTTTATATTAGCAGCATGGAAAATGTGCATGTTTGTAATCAAGGTAGATTTTTACATTACATCTCTAATGATTTCTTATGAAAAGTAGATGGTTACAAAGAGTGCATCTCCAGCTTAAGTATCAAATGGCAGCGTATTAGCCAGTGATGGGAGAAAAAAATACAGATACTAAGATAGTATTGCAGATTTATAAAGCAAGCAAAAATCTTATACTTTTCAGAGTTCATCACTTTATGGAAAGTTTTACAAGCTACAAATTCATGGGCCAGTATTTTTCTTCTGTTTGCAAGAAATCATGTTGTGCAAAAAGAGCAGAGAGAAGCCATTCTTTTGTTCCACTCTCACCTATGACTTTCCCTAAAGTTACATTCTCTATACTTTCTGGTGTGACATAAGAAGAAGACACACCATTTCCTTTGATATTTAGCCTTAAGGAAATTTCTAGATGAGCAATAATGTTGTGTCCCATCCCCTAAAGTTTTCCTGAGCCTCCTGATCTGGGATCCTATTAATTATAAGCCTCAATTTGTTGCTGACATCAAAGGGATCTTCATGTACAGAAAGGCTCAGAGTGACATGACAAATAATCGACCAGACCAACAGAAGGGCTAGCTGGCACTTTTGCTGACATGGTGTATTAGTTCGTTTTTATGCTGCTGATAAAGACATACCCGAGACCAGGCAATTTACAAAAGAAAAGTTTAATTGGACTTACAGTTCCACATGGCTGAGGAGACCTCACAATCATGGTGGAAGGCAGAGGAGTAAGTCACATCTTACGTGGATGGCAGAAGGCAAAAAAAAAAAAAAAAAAAAAAAAAAGAGCTTGTTCAGGGAAACTCTGTCTTATAAAGCCATCAGATCTCATGAGAGTTATTCACTATCATGAGAACAGTGCAGGAAAGACCCACCCCCATAATTTGATCACCTGCCACCGGGTCCCTCCCACAACATGTGGGAATTCAAGATGAGATTTGGGCAGGGACACATCCAAACCATATCACATGGTGTGTATTGTTGATGTAGGCGAGAGTTACTATGACAATATAGAATAATGAAATTATGTAATTGGAAAAGGAACTAATTTAAACGTTGTGTTCTACTCCCCAGCTCAGATTGTAAAATACAGACACATCTACTTTTGAATGTTTCAATTAAATGTTTTGGACTGCCATATAGCTTCTGTTGAAAATACTCCCTTTTCTTCCCTCTCGTCATTTCTCTTATGATAATCTTGAGTCCTCCAGGGTTTTTACAACTATCTTTTGGATGTACTATACAAATTTGCACTCTTGCTCTCCAGTATTTCCAACTCTGTATTTCAGTGGCTTCTACCAGAGAAAAAGGAACATTACCTTAGTATTTCCATGTTGGAAGGGATCATCTCATTTTCCCCATGTCTCTTTTCTCTCAAAACTTTCTGCATGTTTCTTGCTGGCTCCTTTTTCCAGCCCACATTTTCACTAGCTGTAACCAAGGTACACATATGCTTTCCAAAAGGAAACCCCTTTCCCATCCTCACAGTCAAAGTAATCCCATGATTAGCATAGCTTTTACATCCTGTCCCCCTGCAATGACCCTGCTATGGATGTATGGATCTAGGCTCTTGTTCAGTACTGCAGTTATGATCATCAATTTTATATGTAATCTCACTTGATTTCTTTCTATTGACTCTAAAATATTTATTAGTAATTATTCCCTTGAGTACTTTACAGATGAGCAAATGGAGGGAAGAAATATTGGAATGTGCTCAATAGTGCTGAAAACTAGGTGAAGATAATAATTATCTGTGGAGCTTTTTGAACAGTACTTTGGGTTCTTTTTTAATAAATAGAACTCAGGAATTGGTGCTTTTAACAAGTGCTTCAGGTGGTTCCGGTGCAGCTGGTTACAAAACCTACATTTGGGAACCTCAATCAGACAACACAATTGGTTGTAACCATGGAAACGATGTTATCCATATTTCTTTTTCTAGTTCACTTTAGTAATTGCCATTACAATTCAAAATTAGCTTCCAATCGAGAACAACGGTGTTATTTTCAGAAGTGTTAAAATGAGAACATATATTTTTTCTCAAGGCAGTTTTCCTTCATGTAGAAAAATGAATAAATCAGGACCCTTGTAGTTATGCTCTACTTGAAAAATTTGAGCAGGTTTGCTATTTCATGCCTGGGTTTCTTTTCATTTTTAAGTTTTTGATATTATAGGTCAAGTATCATAGTAATCCATGTTTCTGTCCATGACTAAATTAAATTAACTTCAGAAGAACAGTCAGTGTTATTCTCAAACGTCAGCATTAACACCATTTCTCATCCAAATGGACATGCATGTCAATACTAGGGTAAGGAGGCTTAATTATATTTTGTACACTTTTATATTAATATTTATTAGTACTAATAGAACTAATTTTAATCTAATGGAAATCTAATTTTACTCTAATCTAATATTTTCTCTTTAAAGACCTGTGTGTTACCTTGTTTGTAAGAATGTAAATTCATTTCAACAATAACCTCATCCCTCATACTTCTTTGAATTAGGAATATACATATATAGTGTATAAGGAAACAAAAAAGCATTGTATTTGTCAATGTGCTTAATTATTTCTGTGACCTTGATGATAGGTAAATTATTAGAATGAGAGATTATTTAATTTTCTTCCTGTTTCCTCTAGTATCAAGTTGTTTCCCAGGAAGTAACACAAAACACATCCTGGTGTTTACATGAATAGTTTTATTACCTGAAGAAGCAATTATTGAAAATTTGACAAGTTATAAGAGCATTTCTTTACACGGTTGAATACAAGTGCTCTGAAGGATTAAATGTCCAACAATATGGAGATCAGCATAAATAGAATTGAAGACAAAACTTAACATTTCAAAAATTTGCATAGAGCAACTATATTTCATAAGAGAGAACACTGAATTATATACTTTAGAGTGAATACTAAGTTCAAGCAGTGCTGTAAAAGGGTGTTTATTTTGTTGATGTTAAGCTGGATTATTTTATCCCAAGGCAAATCAGCGGGTCTGTGCAATACCATTAGTATGTTCTAGCCACGATTTAAATAAAAGCCTAGTCCATTAGCAGGGCATGAATAGTTCTCTCTGAGCAGTGCTGGTCTTGATGAATGCCTTGGAAGTATTAGCCAAAGAGATAAGGTGATAGATTGGATTTTGAAGAGTTTAATTTTTTCCTCTTTGCTTTCTAAAGGCAGTGAAAGGAGAAGCTTAGTCTTTGTGATAAAATTCTAACCTGTCACCTCATAATTTAAAATCAATGTGAATTTGGTTGGGAGTCTGCACTATAATTTAAGATAACTTAATATTAAGTGTTATTAATAGGATGCGAGAATCAAGGAGACGGGTGTGTGTGTGTGTGAGTGCACATGAACATGTGCACATGCTTAAGTAAAGGTGTTTGTAACATACTTAATAAAGGTGCTGGTGAAAAGTTAAACCAGCAGGAATTGGTGAAAAGTTAAACTAGCAGGAATTAGTGAGAACAGCCAGAATTACTGATTTGACTGGTGCTATCCAAGAAGAAAATATGCCTAACATTTTGGAGAAGGGAAATCAATGAAGAAGAAGAGAAAATGCTACACTAAGAAAGCAGCAAGATAGAGGAGAGAGAGCCAGTATTTCCAGAAGCCAACTGGTTACCCAGAAAACACTCCCTCTACACGGTGCTAGACACTCTGTGGATTTACTGTATTTCTGTCTGTTCTCTGTCTTTGCATAATAAAAACTTATTTATTTGTTGTTTAGTTCACCAAAAACTGACAAAGCTATAGTGGGTTTGTTCAAACTAAACTCTAAATAGCCTAAATAATGCATGAATTACAGTGCTCCTTTAATCATTTATAATTAGAAAATCGAGGGTATTATGTATTTTTGATGGTTAATGTCACTGAGATCTGATAGTCTAGTAGATCCATTCCATTTCAGAGATACCTGCCCAGGAAACCTCCTTGGTTATGTCATCTCCTCTCCTAGACAAGACTCATGACCAACTGAAAAAGTGTTTCTCTTAAACTTTCCCTTTTTCTTACATATCATCCTGCTTTTATTAAGAAACTTCTAGTTGGGACTAAGTGTAATGCAACTGACAAAACTGTCGATTACATATGTCAATATATTCATTTTTATCATGATGAAAATTTTGTTATTTTTGTGTTTATGTTTCTCAGCTCATCTTACTAGAGAAGAGGCAATGTATATTTCACTGCCATATCTCTAGCACTTACTACACTCTCTGGCACACCATATTAGCTTAATAAATACTTAATACTTTTAACAATTTCTTTTGGAAATCAAACTTCTATTCACATATTATATGCTAGGTTGGTTAGTTAAGTGTGCAAATTGAAATCCGACTGTCAGGATTGGAATCCAGTTACTCCTAGTTGTGTAACCTTGGGCAAATTATTTTTGTAAAATAAGACTGATAACAGTGCCTATTTGATGAATTGTTTATAAAAGGCTTTGCTAAATACCTGGCACAGAGAAAATGTTCAATATATCTTAGCTACTAATATCTTTTAAGGTGAATTACTTAATAGATGCTGCATTTCATTTATTACATGTTGATTTTCCCTAACTTAACTTAATCTCAGTGGTTAACTTTAACTTCAAATGTTCTGGATATCTTTCTCTCCTTCCCCACTCCTACTGCTACAAAGAACCAGCTATAAGAAGCAAATTATAATTCAGCTAACTTGTTTGGAAATACTGGTCAAAATGAATTGGTTGTAAACCTTCAACAAAAGCTATCTGAAATCAAGACAGGTAAGTATTAAGTGGTAAAATGCTGAGATGTAATTCATCTTAACAAATACCTATTAAGAACCAACTAGAAGCTCAGCAATGTGCTAGAAAAACAAGAAAATAATTACATTTATCGATTGCCTATTCTAAACTTCCTTGTGCTTGATGCAACATACATCATCTTATTTAAGTTCTCAAAATTATGCTGTGGAGTAGGCATTCTGATTTATGTAATGATTCCAAGTCAATGCATGCTTTTCTACTTTTTTTCTACTAAAGCTTATTGCTAGGCACGATGGAGCAGATTTAATGAATAAAGGAAGGACTTTAAACAAAACTGTCTAATAATGCATAGAATGAAAGGTAGTGCTAGGCCAGTGGTTTCCTACCACTTAACTCTAGCCATGGGACTCTAGCAAAGTAAAAGTCCACCATATAAAATAGACCAGTAAGTGCTGCTCTGGCGGATGTAGGGGTAGTGACATCAAAACCACTTGATGTCTCCTTTTCCTTTTTTACTTCATTATGCAGCAGCACTTAATTTCCCTCAGAACTAAACTCTGTTAATTCAGAGACTGGTTGCAAAACAATTATCCCCAATTTACAGATTGAGAGTAATCTGAGCCCAAGAGATGTTAAGTAAGTGGTTGCCCCATATCCTTATTAACCATCATTTTCCAGACAGTTAGATGTGCTCAAGGAATTTTAATTCCATACTGTGTCTAAGACCTGTTTTATAACAGAAAGAGCTATGTTGGCCAAAGCTTCTTGGATGATGCTTGTATAAAATTTATACATTGAACACTTCTTATTAAAATAAAGGAATGTATTCAAAATTTGTATTTCACAAATTGCGTAAAGTATTATATCATTTTAACTATTAATATATCACTTGGAATGGTGACAGGTCTTACATGGCCTGTGCAACCTCAATGAGATGACAAGATCAAGCAATGGTTAGTCAGAGAAGATTCATCTGCACAGACAAATTCTGCAGAAAGTGTAGGAGGTGCTGGCGGGCCTAGTAAGGGTTTTGGTTACATTTTTTAGTACTATGCAATACATTGATATATTGAGTGTAATGGGAACTAGATTTCTCACTATTAGAGAAGGGGCAAACAGATATGGAAAGGGTAAAGAATTTTTAAAAGCCTATAGTATTGAATTAAAATCACAGGTGTAGATGTGAACTCACATTATACACACATACACACACATGTATGCACATATATACTATATGTAAAGACACAACTAATACATGACCTGATCCTGGATTTGATCTGACACTAGAAGGGAGAGTGTTTATAAGGCAAATATAGAATATGTTACAAAATTGTGGAATCTGGATAGAGTCCATGTGAGCCCTTTGTGGTATTCTTGCTAGTTATTTTGTGTTGAAATTATTTTAAAATATTAAATCAGAAAGTTAATATATTATGTGTTTACTTGATTTATTAAACTTCCACATTAAAATCTAAGTTCTCCCTTAAGCTTCCAAATTTAGGTTAAAAATCTAAATAGTCTACTTATAGACTTAATACATTTTAACAACCACTTGTAGTAAGCCTATTTATTAATACAAATCACAATCTGAAATATTTTAAACTGCATTTATGCATTTTGTATGTAATTTATTTTAAAATATGTAAATTGACTACTGTAAGAACAAAACACTTCATAAGTTTAATAACTATAATATACTAATATATTTATTCTCAAATGATCCAATATAATATAACACTTGTTAAAATTTCTTCTTAAAATCACCAATTTATATTAGTCGGTTATATATTTTAGTTGGAATTGCCAGAATAACTTACATTAATAAGCCCAAATTTGCCTAAACATTTAACACACTTAAAATCTACACATTTTTCTTTTGCTCTTGGATTACTCATGATGGAAGAAGCTGGCTGCTTTGTGATGAGGAAACAGCCCTGCGAAGAAGCCATTATAGTGAGGAACTAAGAGCTTTAGTGAATAGCCAGTGAGGAACTGAGTCCTGCCAACAACCATGCGAGTGAGAGTAACATTTGATCTAGTGCTGGTTGAGTCTCCAGATGACTGAATTCCAGCCAATGGCTTGATTGCATCCTCGTGAGACTCTAAACCAGAATCATCTAATTAAGCTACTCTGATTCCTGCCCTAAGAAATTGGGTGTAATAATAAAGGTTATTTTAAGCTGCTAAACTTTGAGGTAATTTGTTTATGTAACAATAGATAATTAATGTACTTTTCATGCAAATTTTCTGAGTTTGCCTTCTCAGTTCCTCTGGCTTACTAAATGACTGAAAGTGGCAGCTTATATGTGACTGAATTTTTGCATTCAATGCTGATAGAATGTACTGAGCCCTATATAAAGTTGCCATATCAGTGACTCCATAATTTGAGGTAGACCACCAGAAATGAAGGCAGTCACGTAATCCCCCTTAGATTCAAACCTAGGTTACTTAATTCTTACTTCTAATAACAAAAGACTGCAAATGTTATCCAGTCTACTTCTATTTACTTGATTGAATTTTGTATTTCTTTGGATGTAAAGTTATATACATTCATTCCCAACAAGGTCTGAACATCTTTGGATTTAAAGGAATCTTGCATTATTTTCATATATTTTCTGCCTAACACACTATTGCTTATTTTAAATTATATTCAGTGACATTCTGAATATCTCTCATGGATTTCTCCATTTAGACACAACTTCTAATATTATTGTGGTTGTATTTCTTTAGTGCAGTCATTTCCTGTCTTATCTCCATGCCTGTATTAACTTCACTTATTCAGCCTATCATGGTTTTCCCTTTTAGCTCTATCACATGATCACTTATCTATTTCTCAAGGCCCAATTCTATAGAACCTTCTTGTTAACTATACTCTCTCAATAGAAGGAGAATTGTTCCTCTGTGTTTCCGAAATCTGTTGCTTGAAAATGAAAAAAAAGCACAAAGTTCTTCATTTTCCTTCTTTTTGTGGCCTGATTTCCAATAATAACGCATGCTGTTAAGAGCAGTCAACGGATTTCACCTCTGCCTACAGTATAATACCTAACAGTGTTTAGGTGGAAAGGATATAACCCCATTGAATTACTTAAATGTTCTATAAACAACAAATTTATTGTTGTTGTTGTGTAAAATTTTGTTAGAATTTGTTGAATAATAGTAGTAACTTGTTTCCTGTGAAACCACTATTATTGTTAAGCTCTAAAGAAAAAATATATATAAATATATCAGAATACTTAGCGCCTAGGCAATGTGAGAATGAAGCTGTGCCACATGCTAATATTGGTAGTAATGATTTCTAATATAAACATTCTTCACTAGATATTCTGCTCATAGCACTAAGTTTATCTGAGCACACAGAACCTAGGAGTGTGTAACTTGTAGTAAACATTTGGTAAAAACATGTTGAACATATGACAATTAATAGCAGCTCAGAGAAGTGCATAATGTAGAGAAATGAACACACACACACACACACAATCATCTTCAAAGTTCTAAAACTGCTCAGTATTGAGTGAGATTGGTGAGGAAGTATCTATTAATTAGTTCTCCAGAGTAAAGCTAGGAATCTTGAACTAAAAAAAGAATTTTCCCTTTTACTTTAGCTATAGATTTTTAGAATTGCAAATAGCAACATAGAAAAAAAGTTTTTGTCATTTAACCTGTGAAACATAAACATAATTCATTTTCACTTTTATATGTACATGGGAAATATTTCTGCTTTTATAGATTGATTTTTTTCTTTTATCCAAATATCTCCTGGAGTAGCTTAAAGTAAACATCACATTGACTTCATTAATTTCATGTTATTCCATAATTTGTTTTCTTATTTTCAAGTAGAAAAATTAAAGTTTCACCGCATTTTAAACTCAGTTTTTGCCTACAACTGAAAATTTGCCATTTAGTCAGATATAGCTAGTGTGTAAATAAAACCCAAGCATGTGATTTTGAAACTATGTTAGTAAAGAATGCATTTCAGTTGGGATACATTGGTGGAAAGAAAAGGGAAAGAAAACAAAAATTCTTGGGTCATGGTGTGTACCACAATATTAAAACATTTGATTTACTGCATAATTCTCTTTGGACTATTTTACACAGTGGAAAATGTAGTGTAGTATCTGTTTAGCTCTCTTGATTATTTCATGCAATATAAAGGGTATTTTTCTTTTGATACAGAACTGACAATCTATGGGTAAAATTTCAGCAAACAAAATAAGGTGCTATTTCTATTTACTCTGAAAAGGACAGTATTGAAAAATACTTTGTTTTTGTAGTATAGGTGCTGTGACAGCCTAGATCATAGTGACTATTTACAATATCTTTTTGGTGTTCAATAAAGGAGAAGTGAAGAAATAAAATTGTCATTTTCTTGGAGTTCTATCTAAGCTTTCATTCCCATGACCAGTATAAAGCATGTTTGTTGGGAACAATCTTTGATTGGAATGAGACACTTGGTCCAATCATAGAAAGATGGATGGCCTAAAGAGTTCTTGCTTCACCAGCTTTCAGAACAAAACCAGTAGCATGTGTGCATTACTTGTCCTTTGTTAAACTTTAAGGAGCTTTGCTCTGGCAATGCATGATACAGTTCTGTTGAAAGTTTTTAACAAGATCACAGTGGGGTCAGTGTGCATCAGAATTTACAGCTAGAGCCCTTGTGTCAGTTATAGAAAACAACTGTCAATGCAAAATATCAGGATGATCTGATAAACATTGTAACACAGAGAGGAGATGCTGACTAATCAAAGTTTTGTTCCATTGTTATGTGGGGAACTTTGATGCACAACTCTAACTTTCTTGTGGTAGAGAATGTGAGAGTACATTTTCATCATGAATATATTTCATCATACCCTTTGTTACAGCTATTTCAGCTTTTCTTTCTTTCTTTTCTTTTCTTTTTTTTTTTTGATGATACTGAGTCTCGCTTTGTCACCCAGCCTGGAGTGCAGTGATGCGATCTTGGCTCACCACAAACTCCGCCTCTTGGGTTCAAGCAATTATCTGCCTCAACCTCCCGAGTAGCTGGGACTACAGGCGCCCACCACCACGCCCGGCTAATTTTTTTGTATTTTTTTAGTAGAGACGGGGTTTCACCATGTTAGCCGGGATGGTCTCGATCTCCGGACCTCGTGATCTGCCAGCCTCGGTCTCCCAAAGTGCTGGGATTACAGGCGTGAGCCACTGCACCCCGCTATTTCAGCTTTTCAATTCTACTTCGTCTCCTTACCTCCTATTTTCCCAAACTGCCACTCTGTGAGACCTTCAATAGATGCCTACCTCTCACCAAATAAAAGCTAAACGACTATCTTACGTTATATGGCCTGTTGTGTCTTGTGGTTCTTTATGATTTAGTTTCTATCTACCTTTTTACCCTCACCTCTTATCCCAGGATACCTAGTTAAGCTGTAGGAAGCTGCTCAGAATTGCAGCCTTACATTTTGATACTTCTAACTCTTTATGCATGCTAGTCTTTCTCCCTTTATTGTCTTTAGCTTTACACACTTGAGAAATTCCTATTCATCCTTCAACACACAGTTCTGATGTCATCCCCAACATCACCATCCTTCTCTGTCCAGAACTAGAATCTTTTCTTTAAATATATAATTTCAATTTTATTTTAGATTCATGGGATACATGTGCAGGTTTGTTGCAGGTATACTGCCTGACGCTGAAGTTTGGGATATGAATGATACCATCACTAAGGTAGTGAGCATAGTATCCAATAGTTATAGTTATTTTTTCAACATTTGTCCCTCTCCCTCCCTCCTCAACTAGTCCCCAGTGTCTATTGTTGCCATCTTTATGTCCATGAGTACCTAATGTTTGGCTCTCATTTATAAGTGTGAACATGTGGTATTTGGTTTTCTGTTTCTGCATTAATTTGCTTTGGATAATGGCCTCCAGCTGCACCTATGTTTCTGTAAAGGACATGATTTCATTGTTTTTCATGGCTGCATAGTATTCCACAGTGTATTTGTACTAGGTTTTCTTTATCCAATCAATCATCGATGGAAATTTGGGTTTATTCCATGTCTTTGTTATTGTAAATAGTGCTGCAATGAACATATAGGTGCATGTGTCTTTTTGATAGAATAATTAATTTTCTTATGGACATACATCCAGAAAGAGTATTGCTGGGTCAAATGGTTGTTCTGTTTTAAGTTCTCCAAGAAATCTCCAAACTGCTTTCCACAGTGGCTTAACTTATTTACATTCCCATCAGCAGTGTATAAGCATTCCCTTTTATCTACAGCCTCACCAACATCTATTGCTTTTTAACTTTTTAATAATAGCCATTTCGACTGTTGTAAGAAGGCTTCTCATTTTAGTTTTGATTTGCATCTCTCTGATGGTTAGTACTGTTGAACATTTTTTCATATGTTTTTTGGCCATTTGTATATCTTCTTTTGAGAAGTGTCTGTTCATGTCTTTTGCTCACTTTTTAATGGGATTATTTGTTTTTTGCTTGTTGAATTATTTACATATCTTACAGATTCTGGATATTAGACCTTTGTCAGATGCGTACTTGCAAATATTTTCTCCCATTATGTTAGTATTGGTTGTCTGTTTATCGATTTTCTTTGGCTTTGCAGAAGCTCATTAGTTTAATTAGATCTCAGTTGTTAATATTTGTTTTGGTTGCAATTGCTTTTGAGGACTTAGCAATCGATGTCCAGAATGGGGTTTCCTGGTTTCTTTCTAGGATTATTATAGTTTGAGGTCTTATATTTAAATCCTTAATCCATCTTCGGTTAATTTTTGTATAATTTTGAAAGTTAGGGTTTGAGTTTCATTCTTCTGCAATAGCTAGTCAGCTATTCCAGCAACATTTGTTGAATAGGGAATCCTTTCCCCATTGCTTATTTTTGTCATCTTTGTCAAGATCAGATGACTGTAGGTGTGTGGTGGCTTTATTTCTGGGTTCTTTACTCTGTTCCATTGGTCAATGTGTCTGTTTTTATACCAGTACCATGCTGTTTTGGTTACTATTGCCTTATAGTATAGTTTGAAATCAGGTAATGTAGTGCCTCTGGTTTTGCTCTTTTTGCTTAGGAATGCTCTGGCTGTTTGGGCTTTTTTTGGTTCTATATGAATTTTAGAATTTTTTTTCTAATTCTGTGAAAAATGACATTGATAGTTTGATAGGAATAGTATTGAATCTGTAGATTAGTTTGGCAGTATGGATATTTTAATAATATTAACTCTTCTTACCCATGAGCATGGAATATTTTTCCATTTGCTCAGATTCTCTTATTTCTTTCAGTAGTGTTCTATAGTTCTTGCAGAGATCTTTCATATCCTTGGTTAGACATATCTGTAGGCATTTTATTTTTGTGGCTATCATAAATGGGGTTGTGTTCTTGATTTGGCCCTTAGCTTGAACATTATTTATGTGTAGAAATGCTATTAATTTTTGTATGTTGATTTTGTATTCTGAAACTTCATTGAAATTGTTTATCAGTTCCCAGAGCCCTTTGGCAGAGACTTTAGGGCTTTCTAGGTATAGAATCATATAATCAATGGAGAGAATATAGCTTCTTCTTTTCCTTTGGATGCACTTTATTTCTTTTTCTTGGCTGATTGCTCTGGCAAGGACTACTAGTACAATGTTGAAGAGTAGTGGTGAGTGGGCACCCTTGTCTTGTTCCAGTTCCAAAGGGGAATGCTTCTAACTTTTGTCCATTCAGTATGATGTTGGCTATGAGTTTGTCATGGATGGCTCTTATTATTTTGAAGTATGTTCCTTCAATGCCTAGTTTGTTGAGGGTTTTTATCATGAAGGAATGCTGGACTTTATTGAAGGCCTTTTTTACCTCTACTGAGATAGTCATATAGTTTTTGTTTCTAATTCTCTTTATGTGGTGGATCACATGTGTTGATTTGCATTATGTTGAACCAAACTTCTATGTCAGCAATGAAGCCTACTTGATCATGGTGAATTAACTTTGTGATGTGCTGCTGGACTCAGTTTGTTAGCATTTTGTTGCAGATATTTGCATCTATGTCCATCAGGGATATTGGCCTATAACTTTATTTTTTATTGTCTGCCAGTTTTTGGTATCAGGGTGATGCTGGCTTTGTAAAATGTGTTAGGGAGAATTCTCTCCTCCTTGATTTTTTTGGAATAGTTTCAGTAGAATTGGTACCAGCTTTTATTTGTACATATGGTAGAATAAGGCTGTGAATTTATCTGGTCTAGGGCTTTTTTGGTTGGTAGTTTTTTATTACTGATTCAATTTTGGAACTCATTGTTGGTCTGTTCAGGGTTTTAGAACTAATGTCATATATATGTGTGTGTATATATATTTGCCTAACTATCTTTCTCAACTTGTATAATCCTTGAGTCTTATCCATTTTTTTGCATCCTATGTATAACACCTAAGGATAGTCCCTGAACATACTAGATATTTAATAAATGTGACTGAATTAAAAAGTACAGAGCATTTTACTACATCTCCTTGGTGGCTGTGTTTCTCCCGGCTAGCAAGCTATAATAAGAATCTATTTATACAATTTAATATTCTTTCATTTCCAGTCTTCTAATGGTCTATCATTTTCATTCTTTTTTTCCTGAATTATATGAACTACATCACTGTCACAGCATATCTCCCTAATCAGAAAATCAGATATCTTACAATACGCCCTATTGAAGAAAACCTCAATACCAGGAAGGAATTTTAAATGACCCCTAGCTACTATAACTCTTGCTCCAAAGTCCATTTGTAACCCATGTAAATATTGTCTATCAAATCGTTAAGGAGTAAAGATCTGAGCTATTTTGAACAGGGGTAATCTTACAAAGGAAGTATTGCAGTATCCATTTCCTTACATATTATTTTCAGCATTAATTGAATTTAAAAGTGTTTATTCTTCTCTCCAAAAAGTAATACAAAAAAATACCTCCTATTTTCCCAATATGGTCAGAGCACTAAGGCAACTAACTAGGTAGGCAGGAGAACATAGAGGGAACAGAGTGGAGAGCAAAGGAAAGCCACAGGCCACCAAAATATGAAGAGAAGCAATTTCTTGGTAGTTGGTAAACAGCAGGTTTTAGGATTTGGCAGATTATAAAAAGCTACTTCTTTTAAATGCAATTGATTAAAAAATGTATTTAAAGTAGACTTCATACAAACTTATGAGCCAAGACTAAGTATTTTCCCAAATAACAATAAAAGCTAGGTTTAAGTAATTAATACTCTATCAAAGGAAAAAGTAGAGTATGACAAATAGAAAAATATACTCAGAATAAAAAAAAGGAATATAAATCAGGATTATTCAAGGCTTTTTCCAATCCTAAATTTCGAATTAGAAATTTATAACAGATTACCCTGGGTAGACTGCATAGTCTGCTAAATATATTTATGCCCATAGGAACTACATAGTTTGAGTTCAAGGCACTCTCAAGTTAATGTGTTTGTATTACTGCGAGAAGAATTCCTCTGTTAGCTTGTGTTTGCTTATCTTCAACAAGTTTTGTTCTTGGTTTACATACTCACTATAGAAGATACAGAACGAGCCATAATGTGAAAATATAGATGATATTGTTTTGCTCTTTGTCTCTACCCAAATCTCATCTTGAATTGTAATCCCCACATTTCAAGGGAGGGATCTGTAATACCCATGTGTCAAAGGAGGGAGGTGATTGGATCATAGGGATGATTTCCCCCATGCTGTTCTCATGATAGTGAGTGGGTTCTCATGAGATCTGATGGTTTTATAGGCATCTGTCATATCCCCTGCTTGCACTTCTCTCTCCTGCTGCCTTAAGAAGAAAGTTTCTGCTTCCCCTTCTGCCATGATTGTAAGTTTCTGGAGGCCTCCCCAGTCATGTGTAACTGTGAGTCAATTAAACCCCTTTCTTTTATAGATTGCCTAGTCTTGGGTATTTCTTTATAGCAGTGTGAAAATGGACTAGTAAAAGGAATTAGTACTGCAGATGGTGGGGCACTGCTGGAAAGATACTTGAAAGTGTGGAAGCAACTTTGGAACTGGGTAATGGGCAGAAGTTGAAACAGTTTGCAGAGCTCAGAAGAAGACAGGAATAAGTGGGGCAGTTTTGAACTTCCTAGAGACTTGTTGAATGGTTTTGACCAAAATGCTGATAGTGATGTGAACAATGAAGTCCAGGCTGAGGTGGTCTCAGACGGAGATGAGGAACTTATTGGGAACTGGAGTAAAGGTCACTCATGCTATGCTTTAGCAAAGAGACTGGTGGCATTTTGCCCCTGCTGTAGAGATCTGTGGAACTTTGAGAGAGATGATTTAAGGTATCTGGTAAAATGAAAACTGTTGAATTTGGGAGAGATGATTTAGGGTACCTGGTAAAAGAAATTTCTAAGCAGCAAATCATTCAATATGTGACCTGGACTATTTTGAAAGCATTCAGTTTTATGCATACCCAAATAAATGGTTTGAAATTGGAACTTTATATTGAAAAGGGAAGCAAAGAATAAAAGTTGGGGAAATTTGCAGCCTGACGATGTAATAGAAGAAAAATAACACATTTTCTGGGGAGAAATTCAAGCTGGTTGCAGAAATTTGCATAAGTAACAAGGAGCCAAATGTTAATCACCAAAACAATAGGGAAAATGTCTCCAGGGAATGTCAGAGAACTTGGTGGCAGCCCCTCCCATCACAGGCCCAGAGGCCTAGGAAGAAAATAGGTTTTGTGAGCCAGGACCCGGGCCCCCACTGCTCTGGGCACCTTGGACATGGTGCCCTGAGTCCAGCTGCTTCAGCTCCAGTCATGGCCAAAAGGGGCCAAGGTACAGCTTGGACCATTGCTTCAGAGGGTCCAAACCCCAATCCTTGGCAGCTTTCATGTGGTGTTGGGCCTGCAGTGCACAGAAGTCAAGAATTGAGGTTTGGGAACCTCTGTCTAGATTTCAGAGGATGTATGGAAATGCCAGGATGTTCAGGCAGAAGTCTGCTGCAGGGGTGAAGCCCTCATAGAGAACCTCTACTAAGGTGGTGCAAAGGGGAAAGTGGGGTTGGAGCCCCAACACAGAGTCCCCACTGGGGCAATTCCTAGTGGAGCTGTGAGAAGAGGGCCACCATCCTCCAGACCCCATAGTGGTAGATCCACTGACAGCTTGCACCATGCCCCTGTAAAAGCCGCAGACACTCAATGCCAGCCTGTGAAGGAGCTGCCCAAGGCTGTGAGAGCCCACCCCTTGTATCAGCATGTCCTGGATGTGAGACATGGAATCAAAGGAGAATATTTTGGAGGTTTAATATTTAATGAGTGTCCCGCTGGATTTTAGACTTGCATGGGGCCTGTAGCTGCTTTATTTTGGCCAATCTCTCCCATTTGGAATGACAGCATTTATCCAATGCCTGTACCTCCATTGTATCTTGAAAGTAACTAACTTACTTTTAATTTTACAGGCTCCTAGATGGAAGGGAATTCACTTATTTCAGATGAGATTTTGGATGTGGACTTTTAAGTTAATGCTGGAATGAGTTAAGACTAGGGAACTGTAGGAAGGCATTATTGAAATGTGAAAAGACAGGAGATTTGGGACGGGCCAGGGGTGAAATGATATGGTGGGGCTCTGAAACCCTATCCCCACCCAAATCTCATCTCAGATTTTAATCCACATGTGTGGAGGAATAGAGGTGATTGAATCATGGGGGTGGTCTCCCCATGCTGTTCTTGTGACAGTGAGCGAGTTCTCATGAGATGTGGTGGTTTTATAAGTATCTGGCATTTCCCCTGCTTGCACTTCTCTCTCCTGTCACCTCATTCTTCACAATAAAGGTGCCTGATTCCCCATCTGCCATGATTGTAAGTTTTCTGAGGCCTCTACAGCCATGCAGAAGTGTGAGTCAATTAAACCTCTGTCCTTTGTAAATTATTCAACCTTTCATAGCAGTGTGAAAATGGGCTAATACAGTAGAAAAATACCACAAAATTAATAAAAGCATCAAACCAACCAAAACATATAGTTTAGAGACTTTGGGTGTAGCAACAGGCATGTTGACATGTGTTCTGAATGTGTCACTGCATACAGCATGTGGTTATTATTAATATGCATCCTCCTGAAACCATCAAATGGTTAATGTGGTTCATCAAACACAACAAAAACAGAAATTTCAAAACAGAAATTTGTAATGCTTCTACCAAGGAATTAAAATAAATAAGTATTTTCATGATTAAATGGGCAAACCCCAGGTGTTTTTCAAAAACAATGTTTCTAAAAGGATGTTTTGTACAACATTATCACATTAGAATAGTTTTCTCTGCTTAAAAACATCAAATCACCAAATACTTGGAAAATTATACTGAAATTGTCTGCAAATTGTTCCAGTTTTACATGTAGAGTCTAAGAAAATAGATCTAATTTCTCATTCAAAATGTTACCCCATGAAGAAAGTCTTTGCTGTCTTTCAAGTCTTCTTTTGTCTTATAAAAACAGTCCTACTTTCTTGAATTCTCTCATTATGTGGTTGAAAGCTTCTCATTTTGACACTCATCTGAAAACTCCAGTTAGTCATTTTTCCTCTTAAGTATTCTAATTATTTTCAGTGACTTTAATTATCATTTTTTGGCAAATGGCTACAAAATAACAAAAAAAGCACTTTTCTATTTTCCATAATTTTAATGATATGAATTTATTTCAAGAAATAAATAGAACTCTGAAGAAGCTCTAATTTAACATTTTTCTCTATGCCCTGATTCACTTCTACTGTTTTCTTAGCCCCATCTTGCATTGTGTTTTTTGTTTTACAGTCTAAGCACAGAGGTACATTTGGAGAAGCAGTTGGTTGAAACCTGGTAAGAAGTAAGTTGAAATATGTTGAACAATCCAGTCCCAGGACACTCTAGAATGCAACTTTTGTAGAATGCTGATGACCTTGTGAATTAACCGGAAGCATCAAAGAAAGAGGTTATATTGTGTACATTCAAAATTCGGAAGATAGAGCCATCTTCTATTGTGAAACAATGGCTTTTGTTCATCCGTGTCTGTGTTATAGTGGATTCTTAAGTTTGATGAGGTGAGACTATTTAATTTAATTCTGGGTACAGCACATTGGATCCTAATGAGCTGAGTTTTCCCTATTGCCTAATTCACTTCTTCTATAGCTAGGTGCATAGGAAGGCCACTAGAAATCCATTAGATTGGAAAGCTAAAAAACGGGTCCCATGTGACTGAAGAGAGAGAAAATACCTCACTTGTGGAGTTAGAACTAAGTTCCTGGCTCACTGAAGGAAAATAATAAAGAAACAGTAAGTATTTATTTACAATTTAATTTTTTGACCCAAACTTTAGGTGTTTTTATTAAAACTGAAAAAATATCCATATGAATAAAATGCCAGTTCTGTCCATTTGTCTATCATTGCACCAAAAAAAGTTTATGTAGATTTTCACCAAATTTGGAGGTTAGTTTTAGAGTGACTTAATTTAAAATATAGCCTGTACAACATATTCAATATTTACATGGGGTTGCAGAATAGCACATTTTGCACAGCCCATGCATGGCACAGAGTAAGCTCTCACTTTCTAGTCACTAAGTGCTAGCTCTTTCATCATCATTATCTACACCATACCTACGGTTTACAAATTCAACTTGGATTTTTGACTGTTTTACTAACCACACAACCTCCTCCACTGTCTTTTGAAGCTTTTCTGTTGGAGCAAAATCTGTGAGTAAAACCTTACTCAGATTTTATGAAGTAATTGTCACTTTCACTTATATTTTCTGGGTAAGGAAGTGGTGTCAGGGCAGGGTTAGTTTGAAAAGAAGTAGAGGAAACAACATTCTCTCAAATCTTACTGCTCATATTCTAGCATCCTCACAGCCACACATGCATGCACTAAGAACTTTGTCAGAAAACAAAAATCTGATTTTGGTTTATTTCTTCCTCTCATGTTGTGAAAAACAAATCGATTACCCAGATCTGCAGCAAAATGATTGCAAAATTGTTATTCATATACATTATCTTCCATCTCATAGTGAACTTGAGTCAGAAGCATGAGGCAACATAAATGTTGCTAATGAAAAAATAATTCATAAGCTTAACATCTTTATTTCTGTTTAGTCATAGAATAAAAGATTCCACCTATGCCACAGGCTTTTCCAGGACCTCTTCTCCTGTACATAAGGTGTAATATTTGTTTATTCTATGTTGGAACATACACAAATCTAGTAGGCTTCACTAACCTGGCACTCTCAGTCTTCTCTATTTCAGAAATGTGCCTATTATCTTGTCCCAGTTTTATTTCTTTTTCCATCACAATTTTCCTAATACTTAAACTATTTATAAAAGCTATGATTTATAATTTTTGCAAGAAGACAGCATCTGTGTTTGACAATCATACTCTTTTATGATGTTTAAATATGCAGAGCAAACAAACATCCCCTTCCTCTCCCCTGCAACTTTAAAATTAAGCTACATATAATGTGCTTACAATTGGCTGGTATATTCTTTGTTGTAATAATAATTTTTCAATAATAATTCCAGAATATTTTAAATTCAAATGGCATTTATAATTCTAGCAGTTCATCACTTAGAAAAATCTATTGCCACTAATTCTAAGAGACATTATAACCATTCAGTATCATAAACATGACTGTAAGTTCATAAAGTCTATAGGACATAAATAGGAAGCAATTGAGAAAAAGGAAACCGATGGAATGGAAATTACAAGCAAGAACCAGTTGTAATTAAGATACTGTAAAAATAGCCAATTAGATAAAAGATCTTTCCATCTGACAGTAGAAGCCAAAACATTTATGAACATTCTCATCAACTAAAAGTGGAAAGGGCATTATAGCCATAAGGAAGAAATACATTTATGGAAATGATTAAGGACAAGTATGTACAAAACAAAAATAGTTAAGGTTAATTACATTGACAATATCAAGCAGTGAGTGCCCAAATTTTAACTCTATGGTAAATACTACCTCTGAATTCTCTACTACTGTGAATACTCATAAATGAATTTGATAAACACGTTTATAGTTTATTAGGTTTATTTTTTATTCTTTTGCTTGTTTGGCAGTAAGTCTTTTTGTTCAATTTACTATTGGACATCTGATATTTTATTTCTGTAATTTCTTTTTAGATCTCATTTTCAGGCATACCTATAAGAAAACACAGCACGGTAAATTTGGCATCTAAGAGCTATTCTTATCCATCTGTTTTCTTTAAAGTTGTAGACTTTTAAGGTGCTGCAACTCATTTAGTGCATTTTGAAAATGCAATCTTCTAGTTATACTACTAGTTATGTTAGCACACTGCATATGTTTGTATAGTGTATTACCATGGTTTTCAAATTCGTAGTCTCACTTGATGTTCACAAGATCCCTTTGGGTAAGCAGAACACGTGTTGTTATCATTGTTTGACACAAAAGTAAGATACAAAAAAAGAAAGTGTTTTGCCTGGGAATTCATAACAAATTATCCATTGGCAGGACTGTACTTAGAATCTATATCTTCTCTATTTTATTCAGTATCCTTAGCATACCATTGCTTTGTCATATTTTTTCATGCTTTATTATTCATTTCAAACATTTATTTAATTCAAAATAACTTACAGGAAATTGAGCAGTGGCACATAGTCTACTATCAAAGATACATAATACACTTTTTGCATTATGCTACTAAAATTTATTTCTTTAAAAAATTCCAGAACCTCTGTATTTATGTGCTAGGGGCATAGTACTATGTTTCATTTTATTGAGTTTTCTTCTTAATGTATACACTTCAAAAGAGTAGAGCCTCTAAGATTTTTAGTGCCTTGTAAGTTTTACAGAAACTTTTACGGTTATTTCTGACCTCTGACTCATGGAGAATTATTTTCTGCTATAGTTTACTTTATCTATATTTTACTTTGAACTCTTATGAAACACTTGAAGAACCCACAATAAAAAACACATGAAATGTGAGTAATAAACCCCAAGTCCACATAGGAAATACAAGTTTTAGGAATAAAGAAAATAATATCAACAGCAACACTTACTTAGCATTTACTATGAATGAGTTACTTTTCCAAGTACTTTATGTGAGAGACTGCATTGTTACTATGGTTAAGCAGTGACTTTTCTTACAACACAAGTAAAACAAAGCTAGATATAAATAGAAAGGAAAGGAAGGGAAAGTATAAAAGAAGGGAAGAAGAGAAAGAGAAAGAGAAAAAGAGAAAGAGAATAAATGATGCTAAGTATATGAGCTTACCATGTATTAGGCTTTCAATGTACCAATTTACCATATTTGAAGGTTTACATGCATTAACTTATGTTATTGTCACAATAGCTCTGTTGGGTAAGTTCTATTGATGACCTCATTTCAGATAGGAGGAAACAGGCACAGAATGAAGTAACTTGGCCTAGGGTACACAGCCATGAGTTTTATCGCTGGGATTCCTACCCATGAATCTAGCTCCAGGAATTGAAGGATTAACTATTTATTTAGTTGTACTATCTCTGCATTGGAAAATTATTCTTCCAGAAAGTAAAAAACAAAACAAAACAAACAAAATTCCTCAGGAAACAATTTTTTCCTTACACGATTTACTCATACAGATATTAAGCGGGACCTTGGATAAACAAGTAGGCCAAGTTCTCAGTTACAGTTTACTTGGAGTAGACAATATTTCCATGATTGTTAATTAAAGTCATGAAAAGCATTTGAAGTCAAAATTCAAATTAGTAAGGAAAATTCTTTAAAGGGTTCTCTAGAGTTAATCAGGAGGAATAAAAGGAAAAATTCTTGGCTTCAAATGCCCCTTCTTCAAGCCATTGAGCTAGAAAAAAAAAAAAAATGTATGTAGGTGGCAGGTATAAGACTAGAGACAGAATATAGTTTTGGTTTCCTGCCTCTGAATATTAAAAGTTATCATTATACATTATTGCATTATTGGTATTTCATATAGACTGTGGTTAAATTTAACTTGTGACATTGCTTTTTAACACATACAGAGAGAACTTAAGAAGGAGTTAGGTATCATTGCACTATGCCAGCATATATCACCTGTATGTAACTCTAGGCTTGTCTGTCTTCTATTGGGTAATTTCTCCACCGCAATAAATTGGGAGGCCAAGTGTTGTACTGGTAAGTCACATGAGACAGCTAACCAAGACAGCTTAACTTTTCCCTCAGCTTGACTATACTTTAGACAGAATTCTTTCTAATTATAGACCCCGACCTCCCTTTACAGAGCATTCACATTAGAAAACTTGTAAATTCTTTCTCTGCTTCTTTGAGATTTAAATCTTCTACATCCCAGGAATGTCTTTCTTAAGGACCTGGGAGTCATTCCTATAATATGTAGTCATTAGGAGAGCTAGCACACCACTATTTCCCAGTGTCTGGGAGTATAGGATCCTAACTTCTCAAAGCAGCAATTAGCAATCACAAATGGCCTAATCACATTGTCCAGCTTTGCCCCTACAGTTCTGCAACATTTTTTTAGTAGCTCACACCAGTACTTAAAAACTCTCTTTCCTTTTGTTTCAGGGAGTTTAGTTCAATCTTATTTTCCTATTGCAATAGTCTTGAATACAATCCTCCATGCCTATTTAACTGCATATAGTGAAATTATTATTTAACAGCTTAGTTCCACTTCAGACGTATTGAGTTGCTTTTCTTCATCTTTCAGGAGGAAAGACATCATAGAAGTTGTAACTCAGACAGAGAAGGGTCTTCCTCTAAGTCCATGCTGTGGAGGCTGGGCCACTGCAGTATATTTCAGGCAGTGCTTCATGAAAACCTAAGACTTGAAGAAAACTGGTCCTTGTTTCCACAGTAAATGTTACAAGTGAAGTTGGGCTTTAAGGATATTTTATAAGAATTTTGAGAATTTTTCACATTTGTGTCTTAAAAGGATATGTTTTTTCCTTAACTCCAGTTTCTTTTCTTCCCTTCTAACATTATATTACATTCATATTATTCTGTGGCATACATTTGTTTCCAAAAGCAATCCATGGTATTATCAGAAAGAAAAAATTGTTTTCTTACCTGAGTGAAGTTTTACTATATCCTTTATTGTTATTCAGGTATGGAACAATATAAACTAATTTTAGAATTTTTTTATCATCACAATCTCCTATTTGAAATAAAAAACCATTATAATTCATTGCAAAGACTATCATTATGACAAATAACCCTCTCTCTTTAACTGATTACAAATTTCGTTTTATCACTATTTTTTATAACTACCATTACTACTATTATACTTTACTACTGGGCAATGTTCCATGTCTATTTTTTGAAACCTAGAGATTCAAATGTTTAGAAATCCCTTGACTCAAAGGGCAAATAAAACTAAAAACTACAAATGCCATTCTATTTATTAGCACCTTAGGCATGGAAAGAAAATATTAAATACTGTGAAATATTTCTAGGTAATGTCCTAAAGCAAGACAATATCTCAGTATAGCAAACTATTTTTATGTTTCATAAACATTTAAGTAAACAAACATTTTCATTCATGTTTCATTATGAAACATTCATGTTTTGTAAACATTTAAGTAAAAAATTCCAGTGACTGAAAGTGGTTTCTACATTGGTCTTTACTTCCAAAGATTTATATTTATTATTTATCCCATCCAGAGCTCATCTTCAGGCCATGAAGTCCTACACTCTATCTCCCTCGCAACCTCCGCCGTCCCTGAGCTATCCTGTGGTTCTTTTCACTTTTCCCTTGGTCCAGAATCTTATCATCACAGTTTCACATCACAGACTCTTCCTTCCTCTTTCTCTCTGCTGTGATGAAATTGCTCTGCTGCCTGAGCTGTGTGAATGAGTTTGTGAGATTGAGCTGGCCTACTCTGCTTTTACCAGCTTCTTCTTTCCTTTTTCTTTTTCTTTTATTTTTGCTATCTTATGAGCGATATTAGTCAGGTAGTATCCCCATGGTGGAGCAAGACCATGTTAGAGTGGGGGTGACTAGAGAAGGAGAATTTGAAGGACAGGCTACTGAACAGAAAAACAGGAGACATTTCCTACCACCCTCCCAGCACTTCCCGGTGGTCTAGTATGATCAAATTTTCTCCCACTGATTTTATTGGCTACATAGACTTCTACTATAAAGATATTTGATAATTTATCTAATCCTTACACTATTGTTGAATATTTAGGCTTGTCTAATCAGTTATTTTTAAACACAGTGTGGATGGAGTCATTGTAATGAAATTGTAAGCCTTTCCCTAATTTTCTTATTTTTTCTAAAACAAAATAAATGAGGGCATGCTATATCTGAGGTTATTATTTTCACACATCCTTTCAGAAATTTTAGCAGGCTGCCCCCATTAGGTAATAGAATCAGCCATATGAAATTATTGATGAACAAATATATTTGACTCTTAGAAACTTCAGTTTTATATTGTTCAGTCTAATGTGCATCATTGTACAGAAAATAATACTGAGTATTATACTTCACTTTGTCTATTTTTGTCTGGGTGGTTTATATTTTTCTTACTTATTAGCAAAAGCTGTTTAGAAAGTCCATTTTCACATATAATCAGATAAATATTTGCCTATTTTGCCAATTAATTTATGATTCATATTTATACATGTAATAATTTAGATTTTCCTTAATGCATTTTGATACCTCATCATTTAAAAAATAAATAATTACTCTAGTAAGGCTTATTTAATACTTATTTCTATCCCCATTAGTTTAATTTTTTTACATTCAAAAATATTTTTAGTTTTAATTGACAGTAATAATGATAAATATTTATTGGGTACAATGTGATGTTATGATACATGTATATATTGTATACATTAATTAAATCAGGCTAATTAACATACCATTGCACATGCTTTTTCTTTGTGGTAAGAAGTTTTTTTTTGGCTATTTTGGTAAGACTGCTTCATAGGTAGTGGTGTATTTTCTCATCATCGGGATATGATGTACATAATGGTATCATAAAGGTACATAATGCCTTCTTTGCTCTATTTTGTGTGCGTTTTTTAAAAAACAATTTCAACTTTTATTTCAGATTTGGGGGTTGCACGTGCAGGTTTGTTACATGGGTATATTGCATGATGGGAAATGGTAAATGATAAATAGTACAGTTGATTGCATCACCCAGGTAGTGAGCATAGTACCCAAGAGTTAGTTTATCAGCCCTGGCCCCTCTCCCTTCCTCTCCACTCTAGTAGTCCCCAGTGTCTATTGTTGCCATCTTTATGTCCATGAGTACCCAAAGTTTAGCTCCCACTTATAAGTGAGAATATGTGGTATTTGGTATTCTGTTGCTATGTTAATTCACTTAGGATAATGGCCTCTAGCTGAACCTATGTTGCCTCAAAAACATGATTTTATTATTTTTTATAACTGTGTAGTATTCCATGGTGTATATGTACCACATTTTCTTTATCCAATCCACTGTTGATGGGTAGACAGTGAGAACATTTAAAATTTACCCTTCATGCACTTTTGAAACATAAAATACACTGTTATTAACTATATTCAGTAAGAAATATAAATATCTGATACCGGTCCAGAGTTTTCCTCTTTTCGATAGTGACATTTACAGAACTGGACTTATGATCATTTTTACAATTTAGAACAATGCAGCTCACCAGGCAAGTCCACTGAGAAAATTCTTTGGTTATATATTTGCCTTATGAGCATAGTAATTCAATTTGTTGATGGTATTTCAGTGGTGGGTTTTTAATTACATATCATTCTACTTGTCAAAAAATATTTATTTATTTATTTATTCATTTTTTGAGATGGAGTCTTGCCCTGTCACTCAGGTTGGAGTGCAGTGGTGCGATCTTGGCTCACTGCAACCTCCACCTCCCGGGTTCAAGTAATTCTTCTGCCTCAGCCTCCCAAGTAGCTGGGAGTACAGGGGCCAGCTACCATGCCCAGCTAGTTTTTGTATTTTTAGTAGAGACGGGGTTTCATCATGTTGGCCAGGCTGGTCTTGAACTCCTGACCTAAGGTGATCCACATGCCTTGGCCTCCCAAAGTGCTGGGATTACAGGCATGAGATGCGGTACCCAGCCAATATTTGTCAAAAAATATTTAAATCAATTATGACATAGTGCCTTTAAGCCTTTAACAGGCTGGTATTGGAGAAATTGCTAGGCTAGAGATAGGTCCGTATATTTGGCATTACAGAAATTGGTCACAAAGAATAAATAGTGTTAAAAATCTGAGAAATATTGTTTAGAATTTTTAATGGTGAAATGCAAATATAGGGGAGTCATTGTAATTGCAGCAGTGGGACCTATCTTCTAATCTTGCTGAACATGACACAAATTACATCAGTTTGAACAAAGGCAACTACTAAAGAGGACACAAGACTGTAATGTTGATAGAAAGTAGAGATAAATGCTCTACACCAGGAGGTGACAAACCTTTTCCATAAAGGGCTAAATAGCAAACATTTTAGGCCATGTGTGTTATTTGTTGTTACTCAGCTCTGTCCTTGTCATGTGAAAGCTGCCATAGACAATACATAAACAAATGAGCGAGGCTGTATTCTCATAAATCTTTATTTATGAACACGGTAATTTGAATTTTCTGTGATTTTCATTTGTCATGTTTTTATTTTTTTAACCACTTAGAAAAATGTTCTTAGCTGGTGGGACATATAAAAATAGCTGCAGCCAGATTTGGCCCATGGGCAGTAGTTTTCTAATCCCTGTTCAACACAATAAAATTAAATGAGGGTTTCACCTAGGTGGAAGGAATTTCTCCAAATTAGGACATTCGCAGCAGTTTCAGTCCACTATTTAACTATAGGGAACAATTTCAAGTATTTAAATTTAGAATTTTAAATATCAAGTATCTGAAATAGATGGAAATAGCATTGAAAAGAAGCAAATGGGGGAACACCCAATCATGTAAGTGATTTTTTTGTAATTAAGAAATGAAAGAGCAATGATATCTTTTATCAAGTGAAGCAGGAATTGGTACATGTGTCACTAAATCCAAAATTGTCTACCTGTATAAAGTCATGTTGTTAAATAAATAAATTATCTAGTTTATTCATGTAAATCTTACCTTATTGCATTGATCTAGAAAATTTAGGCCATGGAGTTCTTGCCCTTACTTCTCCATTTCACTTTGCACATATTAAAAATGACCTCATTTGCTTATACACCTAAAAAACAAGGTAGTGCTAGAACTTCATTGTAACTATCCTTTGTAAAAGACAAAAAATAATAATTGCAATATATTAATCCAACATATATTTATCATTTACCTTGTGTTTGTGCTGTTCCAAGTAGTGGGATTAGAATTATAAACACTGGCAGCAAGCATTTTTATTTAACCTGTGTCAAGACAGCATTAATCGAAGTGGCAATAATAACATTGTTTTGGACTTCAGAAAGGCTTGCATTAATTAAAATAGTCCATTTGAACTTCATTTGTTACGTTGTTGGATTAGCAAATATAATGGATTTATTCCCAATGAAGATTCAGCTGTACAACATGCATTCTATGATATTTGTATAACATGATAAAGTAATTGATTAAATAGAAAATTGTACATCATTCTACATACTTGTAGTATAGGAACAATGTGTTTACAAAGCTATAAATAGAAGGACATTCCACTAACATCCTTCTGGACAAATAAATATTGTATTGGAAAGGCTGAGACTTGTTCCCATAAAAATGCATTAAAACTTCAGTGCCTGCTTGGGACATGTTTGAATCTGCCCTGCAGTATTTCAGGAGATTGTAAAAAGAAACTTTTTGAAATATGAAATAGAAGGAAACATATAATCAAAAATAAGCTCTGGGCATTGGTCATCAAAATAAAGACGAGTAAGGAAGAGCATCAAAATTGAAAATTATCCTTTAGTTTTCCCCAGGAGGAAATTGGTTATGTGATATATTTAAATGTATGTTTAATTTGAAGGTAATTTTCAAGAGGGAGAGGAAAATGTCTGTATTTTAATTTCTAGTAAGCACTCCAGCTAAAATTGATCACTTAGTAACTTTAGCTCACTTCTGTTCACTTGACCTTTGTACAAAAGTTTTTAAAAGATCCTGGGTCAAAAAGGCCAGATATGTTTTCTTTTCTCTTCTTTTTTGAATGGACTGAAACATGACAATATACCATATACTTCTTAGGCCCATGTGGAGTACTTTTACTTTAGGGGAAATTTCTACATTTTTCAAAATTCACATTATGTTTTATATTAGCCTGAGGACTCAACTAGATATTAGCAAGACCAGTTAAATAAAAGCATGTAGAAAATATTTGGCTTTATATTCCACTTTGAAATTTCATTGCTGCTTCTTACAATTGCATCTAACTTTACTTACTCAGAGTATCTCCATGATTAAAAAGAACATTTGGCAAAATAATTAATATATAAAAATGGCCATAAATGTTGTTAACTCCTTATCATTATTGCCTTATTTTGTTAAATTTATGCCATTTGTGAAATGACACTCTCTAAATTGTTTTATTGCAATATTTATTTGGAATGTGTACATGATCTTGCTATCAAAATATTGGAAGGGATTGATGTGAATCTCATGCTCCATGTAGATTGAAAGATATAATGAAACTGAAAATATTTGCCTTATTGACACAATGATCTAAAAATACAAATTTGACAAATACATTTGTCAATCATTCAAAAAATATGAATCTCCTTCTGCCTCTCCCTCTTTTATTCCACTTACTTTTTCCTCTTCTTCCTGTCTTTATTCATTATGTAAGGTGAAGAAGAGTATATTTTCAAAAATACTAACGTAAACTTTTTCACTTTAGGTACACCCCCAGATAAACATCTCTTAGGAAGATTGTACCTGTTGACATTAAGTGTTGTCGATGTGCCAAACCATGAAAAATGAACTTGCCTTGTCAAAGATTAATCTGATATCACTGTAACTTTCAGCTGATAAGCCAAATAATTCAGGAAATTTAAAGTAAACATGTTTTGTAGTTGTCCTTGTAGAGATCTTTCACCTCCTTGGTTAGCTGTATTTCTAGGTATTTCATTTTCATTGTGGCTATTGTACAGGATTGTTTACTTGATTTTACTCTCAGCCTGGACTTTGTTGGTGTATAGAGATGCTACTGATTTTTGTACAATGATTTTGTACCCTGAAACTTTGCTGAAGTTGTTTATTAGATCAAGGAGGTTTTCTAGGAATAGAATTATATCATCAGCGAAGAGAAATAGTTTGACTTCTTCTTTTCCTATTTGGATCCCTTATATTTCTTTCTCTTGCCTGATTTCTCTTGCTAGGACTTCCAGTTCTATGTTCAGTAGGTGAGAGTGGACATCCTTGTTACAGTTTTCAAAGGTAATAGTTCAAGTTTTGCCCATTCAGTTTGATGTTGGCTGTGGGTTTGTCATAGATGGCTGTTATTATTTTGAAGTATATTCTTCCAATGCCTAGTCTGTTGAGAGTTTTTATCATGAAGAGATGTTGGATTTTATCAAAAGTTTTTCCTGCTTCTTTTGAGATAATTATATGGTTTTTCATTTTAGTTCTGTTTTTGTGGTGAATTGCATTTATTGATTTGTGTATGTTGAACCAATCTTGCATCCCAGAAAAAAGCCTACTTGATTGTGATGTAATAACTTTTTGATGTGCTGTGGGATTAAAATAACTAATATTCTTTGAGGATTTTTTCATCTATATTCATGGGGGATATTGGTATGAAGTTTTCTTTACTTTCATTGTATCTCTGCCAGATTTTGGTATCAGGCTAATCCTGGCTTCATAGAATGAGTTAGGGAGGAACTCCTTCTCCTTGACTTTTTGGAATACTTTAAATAGGATTGGTATCAGTTCTTTGCAAATCTGGTAGAATATGGCTGTGAATCCCTCTGGTCCAGGACTTTTTTTGGTTGGTAGGTTCTTTATAACTGATTCAATTTCAGAAGTTGATGTTAGTCTATTCAGGGTTTCAATCTCTTCCTGATTCAATCTTGGGAGACTATGTGCTTCCAGGGATTTAACCATTTCCTCTAGATTTTTTAATTTGTATGCATAGTGTTATTCATAGTAGTATCTGAGGATCTTTTGTATTCTTGTGGGATCAGTTGTAATGTCACCTTTATTTATTCTGATTGTGCTTATTTGGATCTTCTCTTTGTTTTTCTTTATTACTCTAGTTGAGGTTCTATCAATCTTATTTTTTTTTGAAGAATAAGCTCTGAATTGAACCATCCTTTGTAGGAATTTTTGCATCTCAATTTTATTCAGTTCTTCTGTAGTTTTAGTTATTTCTTTTCTTCCGCTAGCTTCAGAGTTGGTTTGGTTTATTTTTCTAGTTTTTTTTTGTAGGTATAAAGATAGACTGTTAATTTGAGACATTTATAACTTCTTGATAAAGATGTTTAGGGCTATAAACTTTCCTCTTCACACTGCTTTGGCTGCATCCCAGCGATTTTGGTAAATTCTGTCTCTATTTTTATTAATTTCAAATATTTTTAAAATTTTTTCCTTAATTTTGATGTTCACCCATGAGTTATTCAGTAGTAAGTTGTTTGATTTTTATGTGTTTGCATAGTTTTGGGAGAGCTTCTTGGTATTTATTTCTATTTTTTTTGTGCCATGGTCCAAGAGTATGCTTGATATGATTTATTTTTTTTTAATTTATTGGATCTTGCTTTATGACTGAGAATATGGTTGATCTTATAATCTGTTCTGTGGGCAGATGAGAAGAATGTATATGCTATGGCTGTTGGGTGGAGTGATCTGTAGATGTCTATTAGGTCCAGTTGGTAAAGCATCAAGTTTCAGTCCAGAGTTTCTCTGTTAGTTTTTTGCTTCAATGATCTGTCTAACACTGGAAGTGGGATATTGAAGGTATCCACTATTATTATGTGATTGTCTAAGTTTTTATTGTAGGCCAAGAAGAAGGTGTTTCATGAATCTGGGTGCTCCAAGGTTGAGTTTGTATATATATATATCCAACAAGATATATACATATATATATATATAAAATCCAACAAGAAGCTTTAACTGCTATGTGTATATATATACACTATATATATATTATATATATACACTATATATATACTATGTGTATATATACTATGTATTATATATATACACTATATATATACTATGTATATATATATACTATATATACTATATATATACTATATATATACTATGTATGTATACACTATATATATACTATGTATATATATATACCATATATTATATATATACTATATATATTATATATATAGTGTATATATATATACTATGTATACATACCGTTTATCATTATGTAACACCCTTAATTGGATTTTTACTCTTTATCATTATGTAATACCCTTAATTGTCCTTCTTAACTTTTACTGGTTTAAAGTCTGTTATAACTGCTCTAAGAATACTGGCTCCTGCTCTTTTATGTTTTTAATTTTCATGATAGATTTTATTCCACCGTTTTACTTTGAGCCTGTGAGTGTCACTACATAAATGGAGAAACATTCCATGCTCATGGATAGGAAAATTGTTATAATAAAAACGGCCATACTGCCCAAAGAAATTTACAGATTCAATGCTATTCCTATAAAAAGACTAACATTACTTTTCACAGAATTAGAAAAAACTATCCTAAAATTCACACAGAACCCAAAAAGAGCCTGAAGAGCCAAAGCAATCTTAAGCAAAAATAACAAAGCCGAGGCATCACACTATCTGACTTCAAACTGTATTACAAGGCTACGGTAACCAAAAATCTCATAAATAAATGAGGATACAAAACTCATAAATAAATCTGCACATCTACAGCCATATGATCTTCAACAAGGCCAATGAAAACAAGCAGTGAGGAAAGGACTCCTTATTCAATAAATGGTGCTGGGATAACTGGATAGCTATATGTGGAATATTTCACCATACGCAAATATTAACTCAAGATGGATTAAAGGTTTAAATGTAAGACCTCAAACTATAAGAATCCTGGAAGATAACCTAGGAAATACTCTTCTCAACATTGGCTTTGGCAACAAATTTTTGGCTAAGTTCCAAAAAGTAATTGCAACAAAACGAAAAATAGACAAGTATGACCTGATTAAACTAAAGAGCTTCTGCACAGCAAAAGAAACTATCAACAGAGCAAACAATCTATAGAATGAGAGAAGATATTCACAAATCATGCATCTGACAAGGACCTAATATACAGAATATAGGGAACTTAAATCAACAAGCATAAAACAAATAACCCCATTAAAAATAGGCAAAGGATGTGAACAGATACTTTTAAAAAAAGACATACATATGGCCAATAAATACATGAAAAAATGCTCAGTTTCACTGATCATCAGATAAATGCAAATCAAAACCATAATGAGATATAATCTCACACCAGTCAGAATGGCTATTACAAAAAAGTAAAAAAAAAAAAAAAAAAAACTGTAGATGCCGGTGAGACTGCAGAGAAAAGGGAATACTTATACACTGTTGGTAGAAATATAAATTAGTTCAGGCACTGTGGAAAGCATCTTGGAAATTTCTGAACTCAAAATAGGTTTACCATTTGTCCCCACAATCTCATTATTGAGTATATTCTCAAAAGAAAATACGTCATCCTACCAAAGAGACTCAGGCACTTGCATGTTCATTGCTGTTACATTCACATTAGCAAAGACAAAGAATCAACCCAGGTGCTGTCACTAATAGATTAGATCAAGAAAACGTAATACATATATACCATGGAATACTATGCAGCGGCAAAAAAGAATGAAATCGTGTCCTTTGCAGCAATATGGAAGCAGTTGTAGTTCTCGACCCCAAGCAAATTAATGCAGGAATAGAATACCAAATACTACATGTTCTCATTTATAAGTGGGAGCTAAAACTTGAGCACACATGGACATAAATATGGGAATAATAGACACCGAGGACCACTAGAGGTTGAAGGAGGCAGTTAAAAAACTGCCTATTGGGTACCATCCTCACTACCTAGGTGATGAGATTCATACTCCAAACAGTAGCATCACGCAATATTCCCACATAACAAGTCTGCAAATGTACCCTCAGCATATAAAATAAAAGTTGAAATCAATGTGTATGAAGTAAAACTCACCCTTCTCGTACACAAAAACTAACCTCAAACTGAAACTCCTTTTCTATCAGCTTCATGTATTCACTCCTCTGTCTTTTAGACAAAAGTAAACTGAACTGAAATGGGCATTTAAAATATCAGAAATTTAATTTTATATGACCTCAGGTTTGAATAAGGTATTGAACATTATTTTGTTCAGGGTTTCCTAAACTTGAGTGGTTATTGAAATGGCAGTTGAGGGTTTAAAAATGTGTATTCTTAGATCTCAGCTGAGATACACTGAATCAAAATATAGATGCATAAGATTTGTGTTTTACAATACACTTCTTTGGACATTATGAGGATTAGTAAGGTTTGGGAAACACTGCTAAAACGAAGGTATAAATAAAGTGCTGCTGACTTACACAGACTGGATTGACTAGCTAAGGGAAGGAGTGAAGATGGTAGTAGCTCTAAAGAAGAGCTATCCTTTGAATGAGACTGGAAATACAAGTTGAATTTCAATAAGTAGATATGAGCACTGTAATAGTTGCTGGGATTGACTGAACATCTAGAGTATGCCAAGCATCGTGCAGAACATATGCCAATTTTAATTATTTTCTTATTTTTATTTTTTATTTTTGAGACGGAGTCTCACTCTGTTGCCCAGGCTGGAGTGCAGTGGCGTGATCTCGGCTCACTGCAAGCTCCACCTCCCAGGTTCATGCCATTCTCCTGCCTCAGCCTCCCGAGTAGCTGGGACTACAGGTGCCCGCCACCACACCCTGCTAATTTTTTTGTATTTTTAGTAGAGACGGGGTTTCACCGTGTTAGCCAGGATGGTCTCGATCTCCTGACCTCATCATCCACCCACCTCGGCCTCCCAAAGTGCTGAGATTACAGGCGTGAGCCACCGCGCCCAGCCTAATTATTTAAACCTCACCAAAATATGAAGACA
Source organism: Pongo pygmaeus (assembly GCF_028885625.2). NCBI lineage: Eukaryota > Metazoa > Chordata > Mammalia > Primates > Hominidae > Pongo > Pongo pygmaeus. The sequence continues at coordinate 103,876,530 of NC_072378.2, read as the reverse complement.
GGTACTATTATTATCCATATTATTCTGATGAATAAAAGAGGATGAATAGTAACCTGATTTAGGTCAGCTTGTTACTGATAGCAACATTTAATCCCAGGTTGGTTTGCTTTAGCAGCATGCTAGTTTGCTTGTAGCAACTCCAGACTTTAGGGACAAGTTAAGTTTCCCTTCACGTATTCTGTCCTCATTCTCCCAGAGGAAGGTACAAGGACAAACAAGCCAATCCTGGGTACTGGAAGTAGCAGGAACAAATTTAAACCTCTTATTTTCTGCTCTCTTGATTGGCCTTATCCTCAATCTTGTCTCCTATGAGTTATTATATTGCACTGTGCTGACTTTTCCTCTCTTTCATTTGAAGCAGCACATAACTGATAAAGCAAAGTGTGTCCCATGGCTTTGTTCATGGGAATAATCTTCCCTACTTTGTGAGCAATCCTTCCTTACTGTCCCAAGCTTGCTCTGGAAAAGCAGGCAAGACCAGAGTGGGTTCCATGCAAAAAGGCATATAGAAAATAAGTCATTTATGCCTTCTACTAATACAATAGTGATATGGTTTGGCCGTGTCCCACCCAAACCTCACCTTGAAATGTAGTTCCCTAATCCCCATGTGTCATGGGAGGGAACCAGTAGGAGGTAATTGAATCATGGGGTCGATTAACCCCATGCTGTTCTTGTGATAGTGAATTCTCACAAGAGCTGATGGTTTTATAAGGGGAAGGGGCTTTTCCGCCTTTGCTCGGCACTTCTCTCTCCTGCTGCCATGTGAAGAAGAATGTGTTTGCTTCCCCTTCTGCCATGATTGTAAGTTTCCTTAGGCCTTCCTAGCCATGCAGAACTGTGAGTTAATTATTATCTGTTTCCTTTATAAATTAGCTAGTCTCGGGAAGTTCCTTATAACAATGTGAGAATAGACTAGTACAAATGTTCTTCACATGAGGTAAGCACGCTTTTGGTGGCACATGAAAATTTTCAAGTGGGTGATCAGGCACAGATTTAAGAATGCCTATTTTCAGATTCTCAACTTCTACATGTTTTCTTGAAGAGCCTGGGGTAGAGGCATCATGCTGGTTCTTCTTTCTAACTCTGCTTTCTCCTATTTTCCCAAATAATTTTTACCTTTCTCACAACCTGAGATCTTCTGGATGATAAACAAAGAAAATATTTAAGTAGTGGTGCCAAAGAAACCTCCTTTAATAAAAGCACCAAATCATTGCCCTTATCTTGGAAACATACATCCTCCCAAGACCGAACCAGGAAGAAATTAAATCCATCAACAGACCAATAGTGAGCTCCAAAATTGAATCAATAATAAATAGCTTATGAATCAAAAAAAGCCCAATACCAGGTACATTCACAGCTACATTCTACCAGATGCACAAAGAAGAGTTGGTATCATTCCTATTGAAACTGTTCCAGAACAATGGAGAGAAGAGACTCATCCCTAACTCATTTTATAAGGCCAGCATTATCCTGAATCAAAAACCTGGCAGAGACACACACACAAAAGTAAAACTTCAGGCCAATATCTTTGATGTACATAGATGCAAAAATCCCCAACAAAATACCAGCAAACCAAATCCAGCAGCACATGGAGAAGCTAACCAACCACAATCAAGTAGGCTTTATCACTGGGTTTGCAAGTTTGGTTCAACATATGCAAATCAATAAATGTGAGTCATTACATAAACAGAACTAAAGACAAAAACCACATGATTATCTCAATAGATGCATGAAAGGCTTTTGACAAAATTCGACTTCCCTTCATGTTAAAAACATTCAATAAACTATGCATTAAAGAAACATATTTCAAAATAATAAGAGCCATCTATGAGAAACCCACAGCCAACATCATACTGAATGGGCAAAAGCCAAAAACATTCCCCTTGAAACCCAGAACAAGACAAGGATGCCCACTCTTGCCATTCCTATTCAATATAGTATTCAATCCTGGTCAGAGAAATCAGGAAAGAGAAAGAAATAAAAGTCATCCAAATAGGAAGAAAGGAAGTGAAACTATCCCTGTTTACAGATGACATGATTCTATGTCTTGAAAATTCCATAATTTCTACCTAAAAGCCCCTTAATCTTATAAACAACTTCAGCAAAATTTCAGGATAGAAAATCAATGTACAAAACTCAGTAGCATTCCAATGCACTAGCAGTACCCAAGCAGAGAGTGAAATCAGGAACACAATTCTCATTCACAATTGCCACGAAAATAAGAATATACCTAGGAATACAGCTTAACCAGAAAGGTAAAAAACCTCTACAATGAGAATTACAAAACACTGCTGAACGAAATCAGAGATGACAGAAACAAGTGGAAGAACAATTCATTCTCATGGATAAGAAAAATCAATGTTGTTAAAATAGCCATAATGCCTAGTGCAACTTACAGATTCAATGCTGTTCTTATCAATGTACCAATGACATTCTTTACAGAACTAGAAAAACTGTTCTAAAATTCATATGGAACCAAAAAAGAGACCTAATAGCAAAGGCAATCCTAAGCAAAAAGAACAAAGCTGGAAGAATAACATTGCCCAACTTCAAATTGTACCACAAGGCTACAGTAACCAAAACACTGTGGTGCTGTAAACACAAATACATAGAACAATGGAACAGCCACACACCTACAATCATCTGATTTTTGACAAAGCTTACCAAAACCAGCAATGGAGAATGGATTCACTATTCAATAAATGATGTTGGGATAACAGACTAGCTATGTGCAGAAGATTGAAAATGGACTCCTTCCTTATACCACATTCAAAAATCAACTCAAGATGGATTAAAGATCAAAATGTAAAACCTAAAACTATAAATACTCTGGAATATAACCTAGGAAATATTATTTTGGACCATAGGAAATGGCAAAGATTTCATGACAAAAACACCAAAAGCAATTGCAACAAAAGCAAAAATTGACAAATGGGACCTAATTAAATTAAAGAGATTCTGCAAAGCCAAAGAAATTGTCATCAGAATCAGAGTAAACAGGAAATTTACAGAATGGGAGAAAATATTTGCAAAGTATACATCTGACAAAAGTCTAATATCCAGAATCCACAAGAAACTTAAACAAATGTACAAGCAAAAACACAAACAACCTTATTAAAAAGTGGACAAAGAACATGAACAAACACTTTTGAAAAGAAGACCTACATGTGGCCAACTAGCATATGAAAAATTGCTCAATATCACTAACCATCAGAGAAATGCAAATCAAAACCACAATGAGATACCATCTCACACCAGTCAGAATGGCTATTATTAGAAAATCAAAAAAATAGAGATATCGGCGAGGTTGTGGAGAAAAGGGAACATTTATTCACTATTGGTTAGAGGTAAACTAGTTCAACCATTGTGGAAAGCAGTGTGGTGATTCATCAAAGAACTAAAAGCAGAATTACCACTTGACCCTCCAATCCCACTACTGGGTATATACCCAAAGGAATGTAATTAGTTATATCATAAAGACAATTGCACATGTATGTTTATTGCAGCACTATTTACAATAGCAAAGACATGGATTCAACCTAAATGTCCTTCAACAGTAGACTGGATAAAGAAAATTTGGTACAAATACACCATGGAATACTATGCAGCCATATAAAGAATGAGATCATGTCCTTTGCAGTAACATGGATGGAAATGGAGGTCATTACCTTTAGCAAGCTAATGCAGGAACAGAAAACCAAGTACTGCATGTTCTTATTTATAAGTGGAAGCTAAATAATGAGAACACGTGGACAGTTATATATTTTATTGCTTATGCCTAAAAGTTATATTAACAGTTTTATATATAAATTTTCAGTAAAATATAGTAGAAACAACCTTCTTTAAACATAATGAGAAAAAAATTGAATGCTAATGTGAGAAGGAGAGGTGGTACATTTTTCAAACTTCTTTAACAGGGTTGTTATGGGCTGAATTATATTCCTCCAAAATTCATATATTGAAGCCTTAAACATCAATACCTCAGAATGTAACTGTATTTGGAGATAGGACTATTAAATATGTAATTAAATTGAGGTCATTAGGATGGGTCCTAATCCAATAAGATTGAGGTCCTTAAAAAAAGGCAATCTGGGCCTGGCGTGGTGGCTCACACCTGTAACCCCAGCACTTTGGGAGGCTGAGGTGGGCAGATCACAAGGTCAGGGATTTGAGACCAGCCTGGCCAACATCGTGAAATCCCATCTACTAAAAATACAAAAATTATCCGGGTGTGGTGGCACGCACCTGCAGTCCCAGCTACTCGGTAGGCTAAGGCAGGAGAATTGCTTGAACCTGGGAGGCGGAGGTTGCAGTGAGCCTAGACTGTGCCATTGCACTCCAGCCTGGGTGACAGAGCAAGACTCCATCTCAAAAAACAAAAACAAAACAAACAAACACACACAAAAAAAAGAAAAGAAAGAGAGAGAGGCAATCTGGATGCATATACATACAGAAGGAAGATTATGTAAGGACACAGGAAGAAGATGGCCATCCTGTGGCTAAGCCAACAAGAGAGAGGCTTGAGAGTAAATGGAAATAGAAAAGGAAATGGTCTAATCACCACAAACCAAGAAGAGAGGCCTGGAACAGAGCCTTTCCTCACAGCCCTTAGAAGGTACCAACCCTGCCAACACCTTGATCTCAGACTTACAGCCTTCAGAAGTGAGACAATAAATTTCTATTGTTTAGGCCACCCAGTTGGTGGTAATTTATTAGGGCTGCCCTAGCAAACAAATACAAGGGTCTTCAAAGCAAGAATATTTGAGACCATCTTTATAATCTAGGCTGAAAGGATTTTCCTAATTTATGGAGCAACCAACAGAGAAGAAACTTGCCCAGGCCTTAGAGGAAGCCTCATAGTAATGAAAAAAGACCACTTGCTTTGAATGGTCCCCCTACATACATTCCCTGGAGGTCTGTGATTGCAGCAGACTTAAACCTAAACCTTTCATCATGACCTACAAAATGGCATCAATTGTGCTTAGTCTGAAGACTTTACATTTATACTTAAAGCTCAAAATTGAATGATAAAGTGATAAATTAATGGTATGAGACATAAGTTGCAAATACAATAATAAAGCTTATCTACTTAGGAACAAGAGATCAGTCAAAATTAGCTACTTTGACTCCAGCAACAATATAGAGATCCTTATAAAAACAGCTCTTTTTTATTATGGTTTTCCATAGTTTGATGTTCTTACTTGAAGAGAGATTTTCTTTTTTTAATAAGAAAGCTTGATTAGTGCCTTTGTGTGGAGGGAGGGTTAGGAGATGTTTTTTCTTGAGGAAAAGACCCTAATTTAATGTTGTTTTCTGCTCCCTTTGTTCATTTATTTTTGATGTTCAAAACTAATTTCTTCCTCAACAGGCAATCTTCAGTTGGAAATATCCCTGTTGACCTCTGTCTTCGGTTTTGTGTAAAAATGTTTGTGTGCCATTTTTTAAGTTCACAAGTCTAATTTTCTCCCCAGAGGGTGTTCACAATTTCTTCAAAGACTTCAGTGCTTATCTGTTGTTTGAAGTTTTTTTTAATGGCTCACACATTTTGCCTTCAAGGCCTCCTTTGGTCAGCTCGATGAAGAAAAGGAGACCTGAATAAGCTTGCTCAGAACTGACTGTTGTTAATTAAGGAGGTTAGAACACAGTACATTTCACTCTGCTGTTTTCACTTCCAATAGTTTTACCCAGTATCTAAATTGGAAGCAGCAGGTGTCTGATCTGAAAATAAATATTTTTTTCTGTTTTTGATCTCAACCTTTTAAACTTAGAGATGATAGCACTAAAATACAATTTATTTTTTAAAGCAAATTCTAGAATATTATTGGCAAATAGGCCTCTACTGTATGAGATCATGAAAGCCTAGATTCTTATTAATAGGATTAATTTTTCAGATTTGCAATGCTAGAACAATTCTGACTAATTTCTGTATAGCTCAGAGTCTTCTAATATTCATTCTAATAATCATCCATTTAATATGGATGATTAAAATGGTCAATTAAACACACTGATAAACAACATCATTAGAAGGGATCAAGAAGGAGCACATATGTGAGAAGCCAACTGCCCTATCCATGCACCCTCACTACTCAGGCCTATCCTCAGCCTTGCAATTTTCAAGACCCATTTTATCATGCCCATTGTTTTTATTTGTGAAGGTCACTATGCTTTTTCTCTTCCAATAGACTCCAATCTTGACTGAGTTTTGCGCAATTCCTGTTTTCATCTCTTGAAACACTTTCACTGTGTTTTAGGGTCATTCCCTGTATCTTTTTACTCTGTGAAATTTTCTTCACCTTCTTGCTTTTCTCTGTTGAAACCCATCTCTCTTCTAAAGACACTGCTTTCTTTGCATCACTTCTTTTTTTTTTTTTTTTTTTTGAGACAGAGTCTTGCTCTGTTGCCCAGGCTGGAGTGCAGTGGTGCCATCTCAGCTCACCACAAACTCTGCCTCCCAGGTTCAAGCAATTCTCTGCCTCAGCCTCCTGAATAGCTGGGATTACAGGTGTCTGCCACCACATCTGGCTAATTTTTTTTTTGTATTTTTAGTAGAGACGGGGTTTCATCATCTTGGCCAGGCTGGTCTTGAACTCCTGACTTCGTAATCCACCCGCCTCAGCCTCCCAAAGTGCTGGGATTACAGGCGTGAGCCACCACGCCTGGCCTCTTTGCATCACTTCTAAATGGTGTATGTTCTTTGCTGCATCTCTTGGACCTTTGGGCTTGGAGATGGGAAGGTCTTTTTCTTGTTCCTCTTTCCAACTTCCAATAATTCTCCCTCTCTTATCTCTAAAAGCCAGCTGCATGATGCTCTTGTCATGAAACATTATTACTATCCTGCCTTGTCATAAGGCATCTACTTACCCTGACCTGCCTCCTTTCCCATTTTAGTCACTTGTCTTCATTTCTTAATGATTTTGGTTCATGACTTAGTGCAACTCTAACACAAGCTAGATCTTTATTTTTGGAGATTTCAAAATCAATGTAGATTCTTATTCCAGTCCCCTAGCCTCTTGTTCCTTAATCTTCTCTGCTTCTGCAATCCTGTCATCAGCTGCTCACTTTCATGCCATGTTCTAGACCTTGTCATTAAAAATAACTATATCCCCTCTATAATCTCACAGTGAAGCATCCCATTCTTCTGACCACCCTGTTCTGTCTTTCCAGTTCCTTCCCTCTCCTAGCCCAAATCCAATCAACCTCTGACCAAGTAAATGCAAAATTCACTGATCTTATAACTTTAGACATGTCTCTCTCTCTTTCCTATTATTAATCATAAATTTCATAATTTAGTACTACATTTACTTCTTTGATTATATTCCCACTTCCCTTGCTTCAAGCTCTTCTCTTGACTAAAACATAATCTCGGTTAAAATCAAATTTTCTCCTATGCCAGCCATATATTCTTGTAACTGAACATGGCTGAAAGACAAAACAAACACAGATACATACTGATTGTCTAATCTTAGATTCATGATCAGTATGAGGTCTGGCACTCATATTTCCCATGTCAATTAATCTCCCACTCTTCAAGATAATTTGTTACTTTCTTCTCTTTCATAGACTTCTAAAATCATTCTACCATCCCTCAGCTGATGAGCATGTTCTTTATATCATGAGAAAACTAGAGAAACTTAAAAGATAACTTTTACCCCCTCACCACATTTACCCATCTATGCCCACAGACTCTCCCTTCCCTCTTGTTACAACGGATGAACTCTTAGTGTACTTCTCTAAGTTGCTCTTTATGTGTGCATGAGATCCCATCCCCTCAAGTCGACTCAAGAGCATATTCTAGCAATTTGTTTTTTCCCTCTTGCAACTGCACTCTTTTCAATTCGATGTTTCTCATCTCTCTACAAGAGTTCTTTTGTTTCCCTGTGTACAGTGGTAACATCAACAAATGAAAACATAAATTTCCTTTGGATTTTTTCTCTTTCCCCCATTTTTCTCTTTCCTTTAAAATGCCAATTCCTTGAAAGAGTTTCCTAGTATCCTCTTCACTAATTCCTCCTCTAGCATTGTTTCTTCAATCACTCTAATCAGGATTCTTCTCTCACATTGTATTAGGCCATTCTTGCGCTGCCATAAAAAAATACCCGAGGCCAGGTAATTTATTTAAAAAAGAGGTTTTATTGGCTCACAGTTCTGCAGGCTGTACAGAAAGCACAGCGCCAGCATCATCCTGGCTTCTTGGGAGGCCTCATGAAGCTTCCAATTATGGCAGAAAGAGAAAAGGGGACCAGGCATCTCACATGATGAAAGTAGGAGCAAGAGAGATGGGGGAGGTGCCACACACTTTAAAAAATCCAGATCTCACAAGAACTCACTCACTATTATGTGGATAGCACAAGCCAGGAAAGATCCTCCTCCTTGACCCAAACACCTCCTGCCAGCCCCCACCTCCAACACTGGGAATTACAATTCAACATGAAATTTGCCAAGGGCATATATTCAAACTATATCACACATCTTCACTGAAACGATTTCAATCAATTTCACCAGTACCCTCTAACAAAATTCCTACAACCAAGTGTGAATTCTGACTTCATCTTATTAAACTTTCTGTAGTATTTGACATGGTTGATAATTCTGTCTGCATTTGATTTCTAGCTGTTATAGTAGTTATACTTTTTTTCTTATTCTTCTTTACCATCTACACTTCCTTTCCCTGACCTTTTAACATGGGAGTATACAAGGCCTTAGTCATTGGACCACTTTCCTTTTCTATTTCCATTTACTCTCTTGATTCTTGATGACTTCTTTCTGTGTCAAGATTTTGAAAATACTGACCACTCTTACATTTACATCTTCAGCTCAGGCCAGTCCCTAAATTCAAGAATCAGATATTTACCTGCCTTCTTGTATCTTCACTTACATTCTCAACTCCCTTATTTATAATCCGCATATCAAACGTATATCCAAAACTAAACTTTTAATGCCACCAGTTTTCTATTACTACTATCTAATTTTGGAATTTTTAAATCAACTTCAAAAGAAACCCTATACTCATTAGCAGTCATTCCCCACTTTTGTCCTTCCTCTGCCACTGGTAACTACCAATCTGCTTATTTCTATGGACTTGCCTATTCTAGAAATTTTATATGAATATGATCCTATAGTATGTGGCCCTTTGTGTCCAGCTTCTTTTGTTTAGCAAAATGTCTCCAAGCTTCTGCCATGTTGTATCAGTAATCCATTCCTGTTTATGGCTGAATTAATATTTCATTGTGAACTCACAGTGTTCTCCAGCTTAGTAAATGGCAACTCAATCTTTTCATTTGCTAATATTGTGATATAGTTTGGATATGTGTCTCCACCCAAATTTCGTGTTGAATTGTAATCCCCAGTGTTGGAGGTAGGGCCTGGTGGGGGGAAATTAGATCACGAAGGTGGATTTCTCATGAATGGTTTAGCGCCATCCCCTTGATGCTGTCCTCATGACAATCAGTTCTCATGAGATCTGGTCATTTAACCCTTTTCCCATTTAACAAAAATAAAAGTGCAAATCACTGGCAGTGCTCATTTAATTTCACTAAACATGCTCTTTGAAGCTGAAGCAAACCTGACTGATTTTTAATGTGAAAATAAAATATAAAAACTGCTCTTGGCTGGGCGTGATGGCTCAAGCCTGTAATCCCAGTGCTTCGGGAGACCCAGGTGGGCAGATCATGAGATCGAGACCAACCTGGCTAACAAGGTGAAACCCCATCTCTACTAAAAATATAAAAAAATTAGCTAGGCATGGTGGCGGGCACCTGTAGTCCCAGCTACTCGGGAGGCTGAGGCAGGAGAATGTCGTGAACCTGGGAGGCAGAGCTTGCAGTAAGCCGAGATCGTGCCAATGCACTCCAGCCTGGGCTACAGAGCAAGACTCCATCTTAAAAAAAAAAAAAAAAAAAAAAGAAAAAAGTTCTTGGAGCTATTTCTAAACAGAAGTAACGTCAGAATCATCTATTTTGGAAAAATCGGGTTCATTAAATTAATCTTTGGCCAACAGCTGTTTGAGAATGATGTCAACATCACACATAGGAGTGCTGTTTTCTAGGATTTGACATTTTCAGTGATCGAGAATTACTATATTTTGTAAATGGAAATACCACTACTAAAAACAGAATGCTATAAATAGAATGATGCCTTTTGTTTCCAAAGTCAATATGCTAGAGTGATGTGAAAATAACAATGAAAGTGAGATATCTTGTGGCAAAGTTATCTTGGGGCAAACGTTGCAACCACAACGGCCACTGGTGAGTATACTCAGTGCTGATGGGAAAGGGGTTAAAAGTGTGTAGCAACTCCCAACTATGTCTCTTGCTCCTGCTCCTGCCTCGTGACGTCTTCCTTGCCCCTTGTCTTCTGCCATGATTGGAAATCCCTGAGGCCTCTCCAGACGCAGCAGCTGCTATGTTTCCTGTACAGCCTACTGAAACCTGAGCCAATTAAAACTCTTTTCTTTATAAATTACCCAGTCTCAGGTACTTCTTTATAGCAATGTGAGAATGGACTAATACACCTTGTTAACACTATCTTGAAAATATACTCCAAATGTGACCACCTTTGGCTACTTTTTTAGTTATTTATTTATTTTTTTGAGACAGAGTCTCCCTCTGTCGCCCAGGCTGGAGTGCAGTGGTGTGATCTCGGCTCACTGCAACCTCCTCCTCCCGGGTTCAAGCAGTTCTCCTGCCTCAGCCTCCTGAGTAGCTGGGATTACAGGCACCTGCTACCACGCCCAGCTAATTTTTGTATTTTTAGTAGAGATGGGGTTTAATCATGTTGGTCACGCTGGTCTTGAACCCCTGACCTCATGATCCACCCTCCTCGGCCTCCCAAAGAGCTGGGATTACAGGCGTGAGCCATCATGCCCTGCCCACCTTTGGCTACTTTCAATGGTCGAGTCACTAAAATGTCTTCATTTTTGTAAAAGGCCTTCTTACATCTGTCCTTGGCTCTTTCGGTGTATTCTTAATATAGCATCTGGAGTAATTCTATTGTTTTTAAAGTAAAATGAGAGTACTTATTATTAATTAAATAAAATAATTTGTTCAGATTTTCTTAATTTTTACTTATTCTCCATTTTCTTCTGTAGGTTTCCCTCCAGGGTATCACATTACATTTCACTGTCATATCTTCTTAGCCTCTTTTTAACAATTTCTCAGACTTAACCTTGCTTTCGATGACCTTGACAGTTTAGGGGATTGCTGATGAGGTCTATTGTAAGATGCCTCTCTGATATAGTTTGGATATTTGTCCCCACCCAAATCTCATATTCAAATGTAATCCTCAGTGTTGGAGGTGGGGCCTGGTGGGAGCTGTTTGGGTCATGGAGGTGGATCCCTCATGTCTTGGTGCTTCTTTCCTCATGGTAATGAGTGAGTTCTTGAGAGAGATTTGGTTGTTTAAAGGTATGCGGCATCTCCCTGCTCCTCTTTTGCTTCCTTTCACCATGTGACATGTCTGCTTTAGCTTCACACTTTGCCATGAGTGAAAGCTCCTGGAGGTCTCCCCAGAAGCTGAGCAGATGCTGGTGTCATGCTTACTGTACAGCCTGCAGAACCATGAGTCAATTAAACCTCTTTTCCTTATAAATTACTTAGCCTCAGGTATTTCTTTTATAGCAACACAAGAATGGCTTAATACACTCTACTGGAATTTATCTGATAGTTTTTTCATGATTAGATTGGAGTTATGAAAATTGGGGAGGAAGATTGCAGATGTAAACTGCCATTTTCATCCATTATATCAAAGCTATATGCTATCAGCACAATTTATGGCTCTTGATGCTGAACTTTATCACCTGCTGAAGTAGTGTTTTTCATGTTTCTCCACTGCAAATTTCCACATTTTAATCCCTTTCCAAACTGTATTTTTTGGAAGGAAGTCACTGTGCACAGCTCACATTTAAGAAGCTGAGAGTTATAATTCATTTAAGGGGGTGTCCTTAGATAATCTGCTTGGAATTCAGCACAGATTTTTCTCTTTTCCCCAATTTCTTTAATAATTTGATGATTTATTTATGTCAATATGTGCTCACTGATATTTATTTTATACTTTGAATTTTCATCAGTACTAATTTATTTATTTTGTTACTCAAATTACCACAGCTTTGGCCATCAGAGGCCCTTTCAGTTGGCTTCTGTGTACATTAATCTATCCACCCCACCAATTTTCTGTGTGTGCTTTCTTCACCTCCTTCCTCCTCCTCTTCTTCTTTTTCTTCTTTTTCTTTTTCTTCTTCTTCTTCTTCCTCTCCCTATTCCTCTTCCTCTTCTTCTTCTTCTTCCTCTTCTTCTTCTTCTTCTTCTCCTCCTCCTCCTCCTCTTCCTCCTCTTCCTCCTCCTCTTCCTTCTCCTTCTCCTTCTCCTCCTCCTCCTCCTCCTCCTCCTCCTTCTCCTCCTTCATTTTTTTTTTTTGAGCAAGTTCTTATTTTTTAGTGCCACAAAATGGTTCAGGCTCATCTTGTATGCTTATTGCTCTGGGAGAGTGTGATATACTCAGTCCTGGAATTATCCATTTCTACAAGGATATCCTTTTGTTTTATAAGTGGAGAATAGTATTAGAAACCATGATCTGATTGCAAGATGTGCTCATTGCTCCTGGATCTCATTGCTTCTAGGCTCTCTAAGCTGAAAGGAAGGAAATATATGTGTATATACTAACCCATATAACTACATATATCTATAAATATTTACATATGTAACCATCTGTATCTATATTAGGCTGAACATGGGTTAACACTGATGTCTCCAACCCTATTGCATTACACGGGTCATTCTAGTCTCTTCTCCTTGCTTATCTTAATATAGATATGGATGGTTACATATCGAAATATTTATAACTCCCACTCCAATAGTGAAAAACCTGACTCCTCCCATCCGACAAACATTTACTTAAATCTTCAGTTCCATTATATGTGTATAACGTCATCAGACTTGTTAACCTGTAGCATAAAAAGAAGCAACGTTGGCCGGACGCGGTGGCTCATGCATGTAATCCCAGCACTTTGGAAGGCCGAGGTGGGCAGATCACGAGGTCAGGAGATCGAGACCATCCTGGCTAACATGGTGAAACCCCGTCTTTACTACAAATACAAAAAAATTAGCCGGGTGTGGTGGTGGGTGCCTGTAGTCCTAGCTACTCGGGAGGCTGAGGCAGGAGAATGGCATGAACCCGGGAGGCAGAGGTTGCAGTGAGCCGAGATCACGCCACTGCACTCCAGCCTGGGTAACAGAGCGAGAATCCGTCTCAAAAAAAAAAAAAAAAAAAAAAAAAAAAAAAAAAAAGAAGCAACGTTATCAACTAGAGTATAATACACACATATGCTTTTGTCTTTAATTTTACGAACTCCACTTATTTTCAAAGCTACATAAGTCAGTGTCTTTTCCCCCTCCCTTTCAATTATGGTCTATAATATGTTTGTAATACATTCAGATTGTTTTATCACATCTGTATTCCACCCTGGGATTCCTCTGACCTCTGTAATATATTTTTTTAATTGCATACTTTAAGATTCATTCTTTATGCGGTAAATCCAATGGATTTTGAGAATTCATAGTGTCATATATCCACAATTATAGTATTATACCAAATAGTTTCACCACAGTAAAAAAAATCACCTCTGTTCCACTCACTACTTAACCCTTCCTAGGCTTTCCTAAGTATCCCATCAACCACTGGTCTTTTTACTAGCCCTACAGTTTTGCTTTTTCCAGAACACCTTGTAATTGGAATCATATAATATGCAGCCATTTTCATACTAGATTTTTTTCACTTAGAAATATGCTTTTAAGGTTCATTCATATCTTTTTGTAACTGAATAGTTCATTTGTTTTTGTCTTTTTTAAATTTCATTTTCAAAATTTGGTAGAATCACTGATGTAACTGAGTCTGATGGTTTCTTTTTTGGAAGTTAATTATTGATTTGATTTCTTTAATGGATACAGAGTTATTCAGATTATCTATTTCTTCTTGTGTAAATTTCAGTATTTTGTGTCTTTCAAAAAATTGGTCCATTTCGTTAATTTATTAAAATTATAGATACAGTGTTGCTTATAATATACCTTCATTATTCTTTTAATGTCCATGGGATCAGTAGTGATCACCTCTTTGCAAGACAGTTCTCTGGGTGGCCTTAGATTGACCTAGATATCCCCATTTTCTCACTTGTAGTTCTCAAAATTAACTGAAGAGTGTGCTGGGAATGAAACATTCTGAGACAAAGAGGAACTAGCTGGAACAACCTGGGCTCCATTCCCATCCTTTCTAGAATGGCAGGTCTTACAATGCTTTTGCTTAGGAACTCACATAAGCCCAGGACATAAAACCCAGGAGAGGCTGATTTTTGAGGTCTCTTGGCTGCAGTGCAAATGGATATATGCAGAAAATACTTTATTCACCCTGGGCATTTTTCCCGAACTTGGGGAGCCGGCACTCTGTGAATCCTATGCTTCTGCTGTCCCTCGCTGCCTATCAGTAAGTAATAAACTGGTTTTCATGTAGCTGGATATGTGTGAGTGTTCTGTCTCACTAGACTACTGAAAGTGATAGAAGTTGGCATAGTCCAACATGCAGTGGATGGAAGTTTAGAGTCTTCCCCTGGGATTGGTAACCAGGGTATGGTTAATCATCTTTGCACTCTCTTTCATTCTATATTGATAATTTGTGTTCATTCTGTTTCTTCCTGGTTAGCCTGGCTAGACAGTTCTCAATTTTATTGATCATTCCAAAATACCAGCTTTTGGTCTTGTTGATTTTCTTTAATGTTTTCTTGTATCCAGTTTTGATGACTTTTGCTCTAATTTTGATTTTTTTAAATCTACTTCCTTTAGGCTTAAAGGAAGTAGAATTTTGTTTTCTTAGAATTTTGAATACAAATTTGTATTAAGTCCACCTTCAAATCACACTGCTCTGCTCATTGAGTAGTTCCTTATAATTATAAGGAACTTGCTTTTCTTGATCTAATAACCTAAAGTAAATGGTTAGGTAACTGATTTTGTATATTTCTTCTTTTCTAATGTACACATTTATTGATATAAATGTTCCTTTAAGCATTACTTAAAAGGGAACCATCTCACAAATTATAAAGAGTTATGTTTTCATTTTCATTTATTTCAAAATACATTTTTACTTGTTGAGACTTTTTTGGTCCATTCAGAAGTGCAATTGTTTTATTTCTAAATATTTGAGTATTTTTCTAGTTATTGTCCTGTTCATTTTTAATTTGTTTCTAGTTAAATTTCATGTGGCCTCAGTACATACTTTATATGATTTATATTCTTTTAATTTTATTTGTTTTAGTGATGGGGTTTTGCCATTTTGCACATACTGGCTTTGAACGCCTGGGCCTAAGTGATCCTCCCACCTCAGCTTCTCAAGTAGCTGGGATTACAGTCATAAGCCACCATGAGTGGCATTATATATTCTTTTTAGTTCTTAACATATGATTTGTGGTCAGAATGTGGAATATCATGGCGAAAGTTCAATGCAAGTTTGAAAAGAATGTATATTCTGCTGTTGATGGATGAAACATACTACAAATATCAATTAGACCAAGTTGATTGATAGTCCTTTTTTGATGACCTATATCTTTATTGATTTTTTGTCTGCTTGATCTATCAATTACTGACAGAGGGGTGTTGAATTCTCCAGCTGTAATAGCATATTTGCACATTTCTTTTTTCTGTTCTATCAGTTTTTACTGCACCTATGTTGATACTCTGTTTTCAGGTACATATATGTTTAGGATCATATGTCATCTTAGAAAATTGAACAATTTATCATTATGCTGTTTTATGCCTGATAATTTTTCTTGTATTGAAGTCTGTTTAAAGTTAATATAGCTATTCCTGATTTCTTTTGATTAATGTTAGCATGGTATATCTTTCTCCATCCTTTTACTTTGAATTCATTGGAGCCTTTATGTTTAAGGTGGGTTTCTTGCAGCCAACATTGAGTCTTTTTATGTTTTATCCACTCTGACAAATGCTATCTTTTAAGTGTGTATTTAGGCCGTTCACATTTAAATAGAATATTGAGATATTAGGATTAATATATACCATGTTTATATCTGTTTTCTATTTGTTGCTAATACTTCTTTTCTATTTTCTGGGGTTTAGTTGACCATTTTATACAACTCCATTTTATCTCATTTCTTATTATATCAGTTTTAAATAAATGCTTCAGTTGTTTTCTTAGATTTTTGAATACAAATTTTTATTAAGTCCACCTTCAAATCATACTGTTCTACTCATTGTGTACCGCAGGTACGTTGTAATTCCTCCCTCCCATTCCTTATGACATTGCTCTTATTCCTTTCACTTACACACATACTATAATCACTCAATGCATTGCTACTGTTATCAATTTAAACAATGTTATCTTTTCTGGTCAATTAACGAGACAAATAAAATATTTTATTTTATCTTTATTTATTTTCTGACACTCTTTCCTTTTTGTGTAGTCATGAGTTACTGACCTGTATCATTTTCCTTCTGCCTAAAAAAAGATACTTTAACATTTATTTCTGCTGGTGATAAATACCCTCAGTTTTTGTTTGTATGAAGAAGTCTCCATTTCATCTTCATTTTAGAAGGATAATTTCACTGGATATAGGATATTAGATTTGCATTTCTTTCTTTTAACATTTTAAATATTTCTCTATAGTCTGTCATTTCACCATTTCTTTTTTCTTTATTTTATTTATATAAATTTTGGGGTACAAGTGTAATTTTGTTATATAGCTATATTGCTTGGTAGTGAAGTAAGGGCTTTGACTGTATCTATCACTGGAATAACATACATTGTACCCATGAAGTAATTTCTCATTATCTACTTCACTCCCACACCCCATCCTTCCAAGACTCCATTATCTATCATTCCATACTCTACATCTATGTGTATACATTCTTTAGATCCCATTTAAAAGTGAGAACATGCAGTATTTGTCTTTCTGTGTCTAAGTTGTTTCATTAAGACCCATGTTTCTTGTTGCCTCTAGTTTCACCTCTGTTGCTGTAAAAGACAAGATTTCATTCTTTTTTTATGGTAAAATCATATTCTGTTGTGTATATATACCACATTTGTGTGTATATACCACATTTTCTTTTTTGGTATAAATTTAAGAGGTAACCACATATTCTTTATTCAATCATTCATGGTTAGACACTTAACTTGATGGTGCTATGATAAACATATGAGTCCAGGTATCTTTTTGATATAATAATTTCTTTTCCTTTGCGTAGATACTCAGCAGTGGGATTGCTAGGTCAAATGATAGTTGTATTTTTAGTTATTTGAGAAATGTCCATACTGCTTTCTGTAGAGGTTGTACTAATTTAGATTCCCACCGACAGTGTATGAGCGTTGCCTTTTCTACACATCCTAACATTGTTTTAAAAATAATAACCGTTTTAATTAGGATAAGGTGATATCTCATTGTGGTTTTAATTTGGATTTCTCTGATTATTAGTGATGGTGAGAATTTTTTATTTACTTGTTGGCCACTTGTATATCTTCTTTAGAAAAATGTTTATTTATGTCCTTTGCCAACTTTTTAATGTAATTATTTATATGTTATTTGTTGAATGGTTGGGATGCGTTGTAAATTTTGGATCTTAGTTCTCTGTCAGATGTGTAGCTTGTAAATATTTTCCTCCTTTCTGTAGATTGTCTGTTCACTCTGTTGATTATTTCTTTTGCAGCACAGAACCTTTTTGGTTTAAGTAAATCCCATTTGTCTATTTTTTGTGTGTATTGTTGCCTGTGCTTTTGAGTTATTTGCCTAGACTGCTGTCCAGAAGAATCTTCCCTGGGTGTTCTTGTTGTATGATTTCTAATAAGAAGTCCACTATATTTCTTATCTTTTTCCTCCCATTGGTAAGGTGTTTTCTTCTTCAGGCTTATTTCAAAGTATTCTCTTTGTCTTTGTTTTTCTGGAGTTTTAAGGTGATATGCTAGGTGTATATTAGTTTTGTAGTTTTTGGAGTTTATTCAGTTTACTGTTCTCTGAGCTCCCTGAAACTGTGGTTTGGTGTTTGTCATTAATATTGGAAAGTTGATCAATATTACTTTATATATTTTTTCTGTTCCATTTTCTCTTTCTTCTCCTTTTGGAATTCCAATTGATCATATGTTACTCCTTTGAAATCTTCTTACAGAGCTTGGATTTTTAAAAAAATTCTCTTTGTATTTCAGTTTGGAAAGCTATTAATTTATCTTCAAGCTCACTAATTCTTTCTTCAGCTTCGTCTGGTTTCCTAATGAACCCATTAAATACATTTTCCTTTGTTTTATAGTGTTTATGATTTCTAGCATTCTAAAAATTCTTTTTTAATAATTTCCACCTCTACTTACTTCAGCTGTCTTTGCACATTTGCAGTTATATCTTTTAACATATAAATTATAGTTATTTAGAATTCCCTATGTGTTAATTTTAATGTTTGCATCATATCTTATCCTGGTTCTAATGCTTGCTTTGTCTTTTTAGTATGTTTCTCTTGCCTTTGGTGTACCTTGTAAATTTTTGTTGAATAATAGAAATGTTTTATCAGTTAGAAGATATACTAGAAATAGGCAAGGCATGGTGGCTCACGCCTGTAATCCCAGCACTTTGGGAGGCAGAGATGGGTGGATCATCTGTGGTTGGGAGTTCGAGACCAGCCTGACCAACATGGAGAAACCCCATCTCTACTAAAAATACAACATTAGCTGGGTGTGGTGGCACATGCCTGTAATCCCAGCTACTTGGGAGGCTGAGGCAGAATTGCTTGAACCTGGGAGGCAGAGGTTGTGGTGAGCCGAGATCGTGCCACCGCACTCCAGCCTGGGAAACAAGAGTGGAACTCCGTCTCAAAAAAAAAAAAAAAAAAAAGATATATTAGAGATAAATAAGCTTCTTTTGTGAGGATTTATGTTAATCTGGATAGAAATTTGGCTTTATTTAATGTTTGCTACAGCTATAGGTGCCACAGGCTTTATTTGCCTCTAGTGTTCTTATTTCTTTCTTATATTCACCTTGGGTTTCTCTAAGTCCTCTCCTTTAAAGACAGCTGTGTTTTGCACCTGTTTCAAATGTAATCCACTATTAATATGTTGGAGTCATTCTCTCACTAGTCCAAATCAGCCTGCAGAAATTCATTAAGGTAAGCACTTAAGCTTTTCTATCATTTTACGGCTCAAGTGGCCTCCGCTCCAGGTAAACACATCTCTATTATGATTTTTTGGATTTGCCTGTATCTCCAGATTTTGGGGTGGTGGTTTGTCCAGAAAACTCAGTTTTCTGATGGGTCGAAAATAGTTACTTGATTTTCAGTTTGTTCCTGTAGAAATGGAAGTGATAACCTTTTTCCAAATTCTTTACAGAAAATCTGCTTTGACTACTATAGTTTTTAACATACTGTGTGGCATATAATTGTATTTATTATTTCTTGTCCTATGTCTTTGTTGCTAGGAGGTGGTTGTAGACTAAGCACATCATAAGCTGGTTCCTTACGTCCTTTAGAATATTAATTTGCATACTACTTTAGAGTTGAGGTCAATAGGAATCTTATTATGATAAATTAAATAATAAATTTCAAATAATATTTCACAGCACCTTTGGACCCTTTTATTTTTACATTGTATTTTAATATTTGTAGTAAAAATAGTGATATTTCTTGAATAATTTACTATGGGACTTGTGCTATGCACAAGAGGTTTACTCAGATAGTTTAATTCACTTTACACAAAATCCATATAAGTATTTCTATCATTTCTACTTTATTCATAAAGAAACAAATTCAGAAAGATTACATAACTTGCTGACCATCACGGAGCTAGTTAAGACGTAGCAGGATTTGAATTTAGACAGTCTGATTTCATTCTTCACTCTTAATGTCTACATAATATTGGCTCTCAATAGCCCTTTAGGTTTAGCCATATGAGTTACTCTCTATAATGGCAAAATACAATATGATATATTCTTTTATATTTTGTGGTCATAAGGTGAACAGAAGGTTGGCTCTAGTACCTACTACTCCTCATCCCCTAAAAAATGACAGATATTTCTTACACTAAAAGCAAAACATTTTGACTCACTTTAAATAGCAGATTAATTCTATTTATTTAATATATTCACATAGAGTAAAAATTTTACATCTAATTTGTATTAAATGTGTCATCATACTACTTTAATTTAGATTTTTCTTTCAGGTGGTTTATTCAAAGTTATGGAAGGTCATTGTGGGGAGTTTTTGAAGTTCTTACTTAATAATGTAGTACATGATAAAAATGGTAAGACATTTCCATTCTTCTCTGTATCTCCATTCTTTACTTTGAAGCTTCTCCCTTCAAGAGCTGTGGTTTGTTTCTTTACACTTGGAATTGGTTCAGACTTGCAACTTGGTTTGCCCCATTATATGTGGTATGAGTGTCATTGTACGAATATCAAGTTTAGGACTAAAAAGACTTGCATGTTTCTGTTTTCTCCTTTAGAAACTTCCTCAGCCACCATATGAAAAAGCTACCCTTTTGGATGATGAGCTACATATGGTTCAGTTAACCCTGGTCCACTCAATAACTGGCCAATCAGCAGACCTGTGATTAAGTCCATCTTAGATCAGCCAGACTCAGCTAACTTGCTGATGACCTCAAACACATGAGCGAGTCTAGCCCAGATCAGCCCAGCCTGGCTCAGATGGAAAGGACCACTTTGCTGACTTGTAGACTTAGTGGCAAAAATAAATGATTGTAGTTTTAAACTTCTAAGGTTGGAGTAGTTTGATGTACAGAAAAATCTCCTGATAGAAATCATATCCTAGGTCAAATATCTAACAAGTATGCTATATAAGGTAGAATTTTTGTTATTTTGGTGCAAGGTAAATAAAGCAAGTTTAAGGGGAAATATCTCAGACATCCTTGTAGTTATTCAGCTTTTCCACATAGATACAGAATTTAAAATAGTAATGGTAATAATAATCATAATAATTAGAATCATAACAACATGTTTATAGCATTTACTATATAGTAAATTATAATATCTTTACATGTAATAACTATTTGATTCTCAAAATAATTGATAAAGTAGATATATTATTTTTCCCATTTAACTGTGTTCTCAGGCACAAATAATTTAAGAATTTGGGTCTATCTCAATGGTTTAATTCTTAGTCTTCTTTTCTTAACTATCTTCATGCCTTTCATAACTTTCAGTCTTCTACTTAAAAGGTTTTTGTTTTCTTCTCTTTTTTTAATTATACTTTAAGTTCTAGCGTATGTTTGCACAACATGCAGGTTTGTTACATATGTATACATGTGCCATGTTGGTGTGCTGCACCCATTAACTCGTCATTTACATTAGGTATATCTCCTAATGCTATCCCTCCCCTCTCCCCCTACCCCATGACAGGCCCCGGTGTGTGGTGTGTGATGTTCCCCTTCCTGTGTCCAAATGTTCTCATTGTTCAATTCCCACGTATGAGTGAGAACATGCAGTGTTTGATTTTTTGTCCTTGTGATAGTTTGCTGAGAATGATGCTTTCCAGCTTCAACCATGTCTCTACAAAGGACATGAACTCATCCTTTTTTTTTCATCCTTTTTTATGGCTGCATAGTATTCCATGGTGTATATGTGCCTACATTTTCTTAATCCAGTCTATCATTGATGGACATTTGGATTGGTTCCAAGTCTTTGCTATTGTGAATAGTGCCGCAATAAACATTTGTGTGCATGTGTCTTTATAGCAGTATGATTCATAATCCTTTGGGTATATACCCAGTAATGGGATGGCTGGGTCAAATGGTATTTCTAGTTCTAGATCCTTGAGGAATTGCCACACTGTCTTTCACAATGGTCGAACTAGTTTACAGTCCCATCAACAGTGTAAAAGTGTTCCTGTTTCTCCACAACCTCTCCAGCACCTGCTGTTTCCTGACTTTTTAATGATTGCCACTGTAACTGGTGTGAGGATGGTATCTCATTGTGGTTTTGATTTGCATTTCTCTGATAGTCAGTGATGATGAGCATTTTTTCATGTGTCTGTTGGCTGCATAAGAAGGCTTTAAAAGTCTACAATTATACACATAATTAGCAACACAACACCTGTACTTCACGTTTCTGCCAATGTTCATAACACCAGTCACTAATTTGCTGCCCTAAACACTTTATAACTTGAGTTCTAAAAAGTAATCCAATGAAATATAAACTGCAAGATAAATAGTTCAAGGATCCTGAAAAATATAGTGGAAGGTATGAATTGTCCCTCAAGAAATGTGAAAAATACCAAATGTGCATTGAGTATTAGAAATCCTTGATGCCTCTCTGAACCCCATCTTTAGGCCTCAAAATAAAAAGAGTTATTCTATATAAATAGAAACATCTGTTTTTGTATGAAACAAAAACCATCACAGAGTTTTAGAGCTATGTATTTAGAGGTCCACTACCACCTCCCATGATAGCCCCTACACTGCCCATCACAGGGTTTGTAATCAGTTTCCAGTGAGTTCTGCTGTTATGGCCTGTAAGAAACTCACAGGACACTGGGTATTGTATATTGTAGTTTGTCTAAGAATTTTTTTCCTCTTCATCAGTTAATGACTAGACTTTCTGTTAATCTTGGGGAAACATGGTTTAACCTTCATTGTTAAGAAAACTAGTGCTGCTTTTAAGCCAGTATTATATATTTATCTTGTGGGAGATGTCATTTTGTAATTGTTCTTTATTTCTTTTGTGCTGTCTCAACCATGTTTACCCATGCATTATAACATGCATTACCATGTACTTACTTTCTTCTATTTTATTTTACTATTTGAACACAATTTTTCTTTTAGTTTAATTTATTTGCCTTCTTCTCTCTTCCCACTCCTTTTTATTGAATGATACTTAGTTGTATATGATATCTCAAATCCTTTGTGGAATGAAGTGGAATATTGATTCATAAATTAAAAAAAGGGAGCAGTAAATATCTTTTTTGAAATATTCAAATTACAATGTGTTCTTATAATTTCCAGGAAATATGAATTTCACATAGGAATTGGTCAGACTTCCCTAGGTTTTAAGTTTCTGTAAAGTAAGTGTCTTTACACTGGGATTTTACAGTTTGATTTACATTTGTTTGTGTAACATTATTTTGGAATAATATAATATCTCTGTGATAATAGAATTTGAGTTTTCTTTATTCCCAACTCTGGTGCTGGCCTGTTTTTGATAAGTTGCCAAATCCCTCTGTAGCTGTGTTGCTCTGTGTCTGAAACTGGAGTAATAAAATATGCTAACACCCTTCCCCTTGAAAAGTGTGTCTTTCTATATAAAAGATTTAAGATTCTTGAAACAAAATCCTTTGTGTCTAAAAGAACAGCAAGGGCCATTATTTCCACTTCATGCTGCTTGCCTCCTCTATTATACTAACTTGAGTGTCTCTAGAGTGACAGCCATAAACATTCTGAGAATGCACCAAGAAAAGTTAAGTTGTTCATCGTTCAATCAATGGACATGTTGTGGTTGTGACTTTTTGTAACTAGAGCTCCTTAAAGTTACTAGAGCATCTGTATGAGGAACAACTTGTGGGCTCTCAGGGTCTGGTGAGACCAGTTTAGTAGGGCATGGCAATAGTGAAGACTTCCGTCCCACTAGGTTTACTCTGTGAAGTGTTTTTAGATTGCCCTTAACCTTCCAGCTGCCTCTTGGATCCCCATTATCTGTGTTCCAGAGGAGCAGGTGTTCTGTTCAACATTCCCAATGGCATAAAAACTCAAAGAGCAGTTAACTGATGGTAACTCACTGCCATTCAAACATTTAGTATGTTAGAGGAATGAAAGTTGCTTGCTCATAAGCTCTTCAGTGTCACAAGTTACCTGGTAAAAATACAAACATACTGGGGAACCCATTTACCCATTTACCCAGGGTAAGTGGACTAGAGCAAATGGCTAACCACATGTATGTAATGCATCTGTACACAAGAACATAACACGTTATCAAAGAAGTAGAAGAAAATGTAGGTTTTTAGAATTTACCTTCCTCTCACAAATGAGAAAACTAAGGCACAGTAATTTCTCTAAGATTATAAATAAGTAGTGGAAGAGCAAGAAATAAATCCTGGGTTTCCTGACATCCTAATAAGTGCTCTTCCTGTGTCCTATAATGTATTTGTTTTTCTTACAAAAGCACTATTTTTGTATTCCAAGGCTTTATGGCTTGAACCTTTCCATTCTAACATCTTTTTCAATTCTTATTGATGATACCTCTGCTTATGGAATCTAATTAGAGAAGAAATGTTGCTGGTTTGTTTTCCAGTTACAAAACAATTTTTATTTCTGTTTTATAGCTACTTTAATATGTAATATACTCATATTTAAATCAATCAATAACTTGTGTGGGAAAATTTTGAAATACAGTATGTTTTGTCTTGCACAATGTAGAGCTTTGCAGATCATAAAAGTCAATAATTGTGTTTTTAATGAGTGAGTGGATAGTTATATGAAGAAAATGAGATTAAAATCAGAAATGAGGTTATTAGTCTTCTTAGCAGTTTGATATAATAGTTTAAATTCAAATTGAGAATAAGCTTAAGAATATTCCAAAGGACAATGTTTAGATCATTAGATAGCATATGTATTTTACTGTAGCCTTATATAATTTTAGGTTTTTTGTACAAACTAAAATTATTTTAGAGTTATTCATTACTTCAGAGAACCAAGTTTTTCATGGAATTTATCTATTGCCAAACTACACATTTGTATATGTTATTTGTATCTACAACTGTTTGTGTCTAGTGTTTTACAGATACATTCTTATTCTGTACTTACACATGCTGTTTATCATAGTATTCAACTTTTGGTTTTAAAATGTGTACAATTCTGAAAATTGATGTTTCTCCTAACTTTATTAGAGTGAGGGAGCAACATATTTGTGTTACTTAATTAGTTTCTAATCTTCCTCTGTATGATGCTTAGAAAGCTAAAATTTTGGTGTTACATATTTTATACTACCTAGTTAGCCTGAATTTGTCCAAACTTTAATTAAATATTTTTCTCACAATTAAAACTTATTTTGGGCTAGTCACATCTAAGTCTGTTGAGTAAAGAAATAAAAAGAAGGACTTTCCCCTTAATTTGTCATTCTCTTGGTATTTTCTGATGATTATCTGTGTGAGGTGACACTGTGTTAGTTTTACATCCAGAAATGATAAAGTAATTCCAAATTTAACTTTAAGCTGTCTCTAGCTGGGGGTTTATTTTCAGTAGAATATATGTTTTACTACTACATTAATACCCCAAATAAAAATATCTTGAAATATATGTCTCAGATTATAGGCTGAGTACAAGTAGTCCAGAGCTGACATGATAAGTTTATGGTGCCAGGGACCCAGGTTTTTATAAAATTCTTTATTTACCATCCTCAAGGAAATACCCCCATCTAAGCCTTTTGAGAAGGGTATAGAAAGGTAAAGAAGGGCTTTCCTCTTCGTTTTAAGAGTATGACCTAAAAAATCACACATACAATATCTCCTGAAATTCGATGACCCTAATTTGGCTGCATGGTTACTCCTACATGCAAAGTAGGCTGGTAATTTTATCTTTAGCCAAGTATTCATATGTCTCATAATTTCGCCACCATGTCAAAAGGGAAGAAGTGATACCTAAGGAAAACTGCAATTTATGCCCAGGGTTAAGATTATTTGATATTACCTTCTGTTTTGTTTTGTTTTTGTTTGTTTGTTTTCCACTTATGTTTTTCTCTGTTTTGGGGTTACAATTAGAATAATTTCTATTGACCTACTTTTAGGTTTGCTGATTCTGTCTACTGTTGTACCCTGTCTGCTGTTAAAGAAGTCTTCATTACTGATATCATACTTTTTAATTCTAACCTTTCCATTTGAGCACTTTTTATAGTTTCCATCTCTCTGTTGAAATTCCATGATGATTATTCATCCATGTTGTCCTGCTTTTTCACTTGATCCTTTCATATATTATAATTAATTTTAAGGCTTTGATTTTTCACTATGTCAGCACTGTGTCTGGTTCTGTTGTCTATTTTGTCTCTTGACAAAGACTTATTTTATTCCCCTGCTGTGAGTGTGTCATAATTTTTTTTTGTTGAATTCTAGAATTATGTGTGAAAGAACAGTAGAGACTAAGGTAAATAGTACCTATGCTTGTAAAGGTGCATGCCCCTTCTTCTGTCAGGCTATTACTGTGCAAAGCTGAGTCAAACCAGACAGTAGTTAGGCTTGGTTTGGTGTTATCGTGGCTGTAGTTATCTTTAGTGCATCATAGGTTTCAAATTTCCTAACAGTGGGCTACTAACACCTTTTGCTTA
Organism: Pongo pygmaeus; assembly: GCF_028885625.2. Taxonomy (NCBI): domain Eukaryota; kingdom Metazoa; phylum Chordata; class Mammalia; order Primates; family Hominidae; genus Pongo; species Pongo pygmaeus. The sequence goes on along the minus strand of NC_072378.2, from coordinate 103,850,243 downwards.
ATATGGGGCTAGTTTGCCAGTGAAATTTTCTTTGTGTTCCTGTTCTATACTCAGATTTCAGTAGTCCCTACACACCTGCACCATAGAAAGCATTTTTCCATGTTGTTATCTCTCTTCCAACGGTGTTACTTTGCTTGTTTGAGGCATGCAGTAAGTGCAAGAATTGTCTCTTAAGTTTTTGTGTTCCAGCTTCAGTCTTAGTCAGATCCTCTCTATGTACATCATGATGAAGGATCTTTATTAGCATTTCTGTTTTTCCTCATGACAGTCAAACTCTGTCTTGTATCTGTGAGATTCTTGATTTGGAGAGAATTTACTGCCCCTCACCAACATAAGTAGACCTCTCTTACAGAGCCAAGTTTGCTTCTATATCTCCATCAGTAACCTTGTACCTTTGCCTGGGACTGGTGAAAGAGGGTTTCCTAAACTTGTTGTGTAGGAGATTGCTGTTGCTTTTTCTTTGAGACAATGCTTGTGGTAGGAGAAGGTCCAGTTTTGTGCCCCTTCCCAAAGGTCACACAATTTTGATTTCTACTATTTACCCCTGCCTGGTAGTAGAGGCTAGAGTCTCCTGCCCTTCACCCAGTGGTTTATAGCTTTGATTCATATGAGAAAAAGTTTAAGAGATGGAAAGAGATTCTTGCCTGTGCCCCCACAAAGGTGGCACTCTCTCATATATCCTTTTCTGACCCCAATCTTTCTCAGGAGTACAAGATGGAGGCTCATAGTAAAAAACTAGAGAGTGATTGCAGAGTCAACTGTGCCTGAGGCTCCCAGGTAATTCTAAATTTTCACCTGAGCCCGTTCTTGGTGTTTGAGAATGCATTCATGTTTTAGCTGTTTCCTTTATTTTTATGCTGGTCACTTCTTACTCTTGTGCTCTGTAAAGGTAAAACAGTTCATGTGTCTCTTCTTTCCTTAGAAGGTTTTTCATCCGTTGGAATTTACTTTACCCTTCACCTCAGTTCTCTGATAGGTTTGAAATGTTGTGATTTTGTAGTTTTTTTTTTCTGGCCTTTTCTTGTGAGGAAAGAAGTGATATTTTCTTGTGGATTTATACATCTTAAGTTGAATCAGAACCTGTCCCAGGATTCAAACAGATCATGGAGAGTATTGCCTTTTACTAAAATAGTTTCTTGGCTTTCATGGACTTAGAATTTATAGTATTTACTGTGTGTGGTCTATTGCAAAACAAGTTCAATAATTTTTTATTGGAATTTTAGTGTTAAAGTGGTCTGACTTATATAGTGAATCTAGCCCAATCTTAACTAGTTTGTAAACCTAGCTAAATCTTTTAATGTCTGCATCTCAACCAGTCTTTATTGTTTTCTGCTATTTTTCACATATGCAATTTACAGGGGGGAGGGATGTTTGTGATGCTGGAAATTATATGCTCTAGTGACGTGAATACATTTAGCTATTTGCAAAGATCACAGGTAATATTATTAACAGATGTCAAAAGTCTATTCTATTCTATTCTTTTTAGAATATATAGTAGACTACAAATATGTTCATATATATTCTGGAGCTTCTATCCCTCAAATTCATCAAGCTAGACATATTAGGATAAGTGTGTGGTTTCTTTTAAATGATATTTGATATCACCATCATGTGTTTTGTGTATATATATCAAGCACGAGTTAACTTGATGCCTTTTTAACCTAAGAAAGTTCTTTTTATCACTACACTAGAATGATTGCGTGTAGGATGCTAGATGTAAATGTGTGGGAGTGAGTATATGTCCTTGTTAAATGGCTTCCTCAGTCAGCTTTATAGTACATCTGATTCAAATTTGCACTTGAAAACAATACCCTATGTCACTGACAATCTTCATAAGTAGCATATCATCAAAACAGTAAATATTAAACCTGTAAAGCACAAAGACCTATTGTATCATAACGTGTTGTAAAATCATTATTGGGTTTTAGAATAAAATTAATTAATATTTAAAAACAGGCTCTAGCTTAAGGCACTAACATTTTACAAGATAAATGCCAGCTTTTCCTTTTCTACTTTCCATTTTAAAAATTGCTAAAATGCATATTTTACTTGAAGCTTAATAAATATATTTAGTTGTACCTTAATGAATATCTTACAGAAGAGATAAAATCAAATTAATGATGTGTGCCCAATAGAAATAGTCTTATCAAACTATAAGAGCCATCTTTCCTCTACAAGGAACCAATCTTCATAAGCTATAAGAATATCCATTTGACACACTTTATTAATCGTAATTAAAACATTAGCATCTACTTTCCTGTGTTGTCACCTAATAGATTTTGATCAGGTTTCATATTTGTTCATGAGTGGTGGTTTGTATATTGTGATTAAGACTCATTTTGAACCTTGATACTATGTCATTATTTGTGATAAAATAAACTCTGAGATCAGTTATTTGTGCTGTTTTTCCTCATGCAATTTTTTAAATCTGTCAATATAATGACATTTGAATACTTAGATTTATTTGGAAATAAACGCTCGACTACTCTAGTCATTTAATATTCACTGTCATACTGTTAATCATAATGGTCTTACATGGGGTTATTTGGAGGTAATTTCATTGTAAGACCATACAAAATCCCCTATTGTTCATATTTAGTCAAGTGTATCTGCTTTAGTATATCTGGATTTGGCTAGATTCCAGTTCCTTTGAAACTTCTGTTAGAGGGATATTTGAAAAGTGGAAACCAGTGTGCAGGGAGGAACAAACCCACCCATCAGGCAGTTTAATTTAGATGCCCTTACTCTGGTCTGGGTTCAGTGGCTTGATTTTGAAAATGGGTTTCCTCTAGCTCTCCAAATTTTCTTCTCTATAACTTGGATAAGGTCAATTAGACCCAGAGAGGAAATGTCCACACCTAATGTGAAAATGCAAATGATTGGCTTGCTGTTTTTGTGAAAATGCCAGAAATTGCATGTGTTAGTATTATCTTACATTGTAGAAAAAGCCAATTTGATAATTGCGAACTGCTTTCTGCAGCTGTGAATGCCCCCTTTCAAACCAACAGAAAACAACAGGAGGCCCAACTGTGAACATTCTTTTGAAAATTCTATTTACAAAGTGTATCCATTAACAAACTACCCCACAGCTTCCTTGGGAATTAAACAAAGTCAGATCTGGTAAAGTAACAGTGCTACTCAATAGGGTTTGATCGTATTGGGTCTCTTGTATTCAAGTCCCAGCAGAGTGGAATTGGTAGGTTTTCTTGAATGTTTTATAAAATTATTCTATTAACACGGATAAATGGCCTAACCGGTGTAATCACCAAAAGTCCAAACATGGTTTATAATAAATATTTAAATGATACTATGTCTTAAAGAAGTACCTATACATTTGATTTCAAATATTTCATGTACCTATCCAAATCACTGAAAACTTATTATTTGATCCCTAGTAATAATTGTATTTTCTTAATGTTTATTTCCTCCACCAAATTGTAAGCATTTTGAAGGCAGAGAAAATGCATATTTTTATTTTTTGCATAGGTCTTATTACTTTGTGGGTTCTCTGGTCTTATTACTTTGTGGGTTCTCTGTTGATTGTATAATTGATTGAATATACAAATGTACTGATATTAGAAAATAAAACAAAATGTGTTGCAATATATTGGAAAAAACTTAGCATTTCGAATCAAATATTTCTTTCTTTTTGGACAGGAATTTCACTCATTTTTATGATTTTTAGAGTTAGTGGATGTGAAGTCTACCAACAAAATATACCATGTGTTTAGCTAGGTTGCTCATTTTTAAACAAAATTAATGACACTAAAAATATATCCAAATCTGTAATTTAGCCAAATTGTATGTTTTTCAAAAAATTTTTATTGTTTCTTAAACAGAGATTAATGTTATGAGACATTTAGGAAAGGCAAGATGGCTTCCAGCTCATCATAATCACCCTAGAAAAGCTACAAATAAATAACCTGACAGTGGTTTTTGAGGGTTTCTGGTAATGAAGGTTACATTTTTTTCTCTTTGTATTCTGTTTTATTTAAATGAGATTAAAATATTTTAAGGCATTTTAATGGAATTTATTTTACTAGTTCAGAATATGAAACCTATTTCAGAGTCTAAATATTTCTACATATATCCAAATTTGTCCCATTCCTATAAATTCATCTCAGATCCGATGTAATATAACAGATGAAGAAAATTTTTAAGCAAAAGAAATAGCAGAAGTGCACACAGTCTTTAGGAAGGTGACAGGTAATTCTTCCTGTCCAAAGAAACAGAAAAGACTTACTAGCTATAATGTGCAAACAATTGTTTTGAGTTTATTTCCCATCCCTCCCCAGCATACAAACTACATACAAATAATCAAAAACAGTTCCAAATTATGGATTCCCCTGAAGACAAAACAATACTATAAATAAGTGTTTTTAGAAACATAAAATATATATTGGTGATGATTTTTATTTTTTTTATTTATTTTTTAAAATTTTATTATTATTATTATACTTTAAGTATTAGGGTACATGTGCACAACGTGCAGATTTGTTACATATGTATACATGTGCCATGTTGGTGTGCTGCACCCCTTAACTCGTCATTTAGCATTAGGTATATCTCCTAATGCTATCCCTCCCCCTTCCCCCCACCCCACAACAGTCCCCTGTGTGTGATGTTCCCTTTCCTGTGTCCATGTGTTCTCATTGTTCAATTCCAGGACTATGTTGCTAAAAACACTCATTTAATGCCTGTTGGCAGTGTGTTGCTATTTCATTAAGAAAATTGAATCCTTGGTCAGGTAAAAATGGACTGAATAAAGGCCATCTCCTAGAAGATGAGACAGAAGCTTGAAGTCAGCTTTATGTTAGACATTAAAAACTGATATAATTTTCATGTCATTTAATCCTGGAGAAGAATATTTTAGATACTCATTAATTTGTTATAAATATTTATAAGGAGGAACTCCTATCTTAGAGGACTACACAGACCAGATTCTCCAAGGAGCAAGAGTAGAGGGGGTATGCCAGGAAATTTAATTCATATAAACCCGGATAGAAATCAGCCTTATTTAAGAAGATTGTGAAATGGTGCAACTGAATGCGGGCAAAAGAATTGTCCATTATCTCAAGATATTTATCAATAATTCAGGACGTTTATGAAACAAGGAAACCATTGGTTGAAAGTCACTGAACTTGAGCTTTGAAATAAGAACTGTTATTTTCATGATATATTAGTTTGATGGTGTACCCATGACATGGATAGAAATATCTATTCTTTTTCACATACAGCACATAGGAAGGTTGTATACATATGTAACTTACCTGCACATTGCGCACATGTACCATAAAACCTAAAGTATAATAATAATAATAATAATAAAAGAAAAAAAAATCTAAAAAAAAAAAAAACAAAATAAAACAAACAAGCAAAAAAAAAAAAAAAAAAAAAACTTTACTAAAATCTGCACTTAGTGGGGTTAAAAGGCAAATCGCTCACTTCTGGCCTGGTATTTCATCTTGCATTATCTCATTCTCAGCTGTGGGTTTGATGTTATTTTTGCTTTATACAGACCTACCAGAAGCACAGTCTTTTTCAGTGATCAGTTTGCTAATTAGTAGTTTCAGAAAGTGCTCAGTGTTTGCAGCTCAAAGTTTCCAAAGTTTACTTCCAGGATTGAGTATCTAATCCTACTTTCCTCCACTATGTTCTGCAAAATACCAATTGTTTTTAGGTAAAGCCATCTGTCTCTCAAATGTTTACCATTTACATTCTCTTTTTTTGTGTGTTGTATGTCTTTTCTTTGGTCAAAAAAGATATATTAAAGAAAAAAAAAACCTGAAAGGTAAGAGTGCTTTCTAATTGGATTGCATTATGTCACTTCCTGTGCAACATCGTTAAACAGCCCTAATGATTCTACTAGCTCAATCATTATTTATAAATTATGTTTCATTATTTGCAAGATGTGGGTTTTATTGGTACATGATTATATGTGACCTTTGTATTCTTTTCTTTCCTTCTTCCTTTTTTATGTATCACTCTTTCTTACTCTCATCCTACAGACAAATTATAAATGGATAGTAATCATTCATGTATTGTTTTTCTTTTATATATTCCACAGTTTAGGCCATTATAAGCTATCAAAATGCACCTTATTATTTAGCTGAAATTACTAATGTGACTATTTGAAAAGAGAGGTTCTATTTTATCCAAGGAAATTTACTAAGGGAAGAAGCAAATGGCGAATTGTGTGGAAAATGTCCTATCAACCTGAATAATCCATTTATATAATGATGGCAGATTTGTCTCTTGAGGTATCTTATGCTTCTATCATTCTATAATTATGGATATTCAAATTGGATCACTGCAATAATGATTGCTTTGAGCACTCTGAGATATTTTTATCTTAATAGCAGGGCACCTACCTCTCCAACTTCACCTCATGCTAATCTTTCCCTAGATCAGAAATTAGCAAACTTTTTCTATAAATGGCCAGATAGCAAATATTTTAGGCTTTGTGAGGCATACGGTCCCCAATGTAACTAGTCAATTAGTCTTTTTTTCATAGTGTCTGACATTTGTTGAAAATAAGAAGTAGACTTTTGTCCAGGTAGCGTTGAGTTAGGCAGAGTGCAGGAGTTATTTTGTTGACCAACAGGCACATATATAACTGAGAAAATGCTGTATATTCAGAAGGGAGCTGGAATCTGGGCAAAACTAACTGATTTAAAGGTGAAATAACTTGATTTGTCTGCCAAACACTCTGGGCCCTAGATGCCATATGGAAGGAGTATAAAAGGTCCCTGTGAGGAGAACAGGAATGAGCCTCATTGAAGGTGAAAAGCTGGTGCCTTCAGCAGGGTGGCAAGCTGTCCAAATCGTTGTCCAGGAGCTGTGGTCAGTTCAGATACCTCCTACATGAGCCTGGATTGCTAAATGTGGTGGTGTCTCAGTGGGACATAATACATGGTAATGTCAGTGAGAAGCTCATGTCTCCTTGTAAATAGATCCAGGCCTAGTAGTTTTTTCTACAAGTCCTTTTTTTTTTTTTTTTTTTTTTTTTTTTCTTTTATTATTATTATTATTATTATTATTATACTTTAGGTTTTATGGTACATGTGCGCAATGTGCAGGTAAGTTACATATGTATACATGTGCCATGCTGGTGCGCTGCACCCACCAACCCGTCATCTAGCATTAGGATACTATGCAGCCATAAAAAATGATGAGTTCACGTCCTTTGTAGGGACATAGATGAAATTGGAAATCATCATTCTCAGTAAACTATCGCAAGAACAAAAAACCAAACACCGCATATTCTCACTCATAGGTGGGAATTGAACAATGAGAACACATGGACACAGGAAGGGGAACATCACACTCTGGGGACTGTTGTGGGGTGGGGGGAGGGGGGAGGGATAGCATTGGGAGATATATCTACAAGTCCTTTAACTCTGCTGTTGCAGCACGAAAGAGCAATAGAGAATAGTACACCAAAGGATTGTGGCTGTGTTCTAATTTGATTGTTTATAAAAGCATAGATGGCATTTGAACTGAGGGACATAGTTTGCTGACCTTTGGACTAAGTCAGTCTGTGCTGGCCACATTAGACATTTTTCATTCTTTAGGCAGAGAAAGATCTCAATTTATATGCTGTTCTACCACTTAAAGTACTCTTTTCCCTTATTTTCTACTTTATTGATTTCTATTCTTTTTTTTTTTTTAATCTCAGCTAAACTGAAACTACGTTCGAAGACAGAGTAACCATACATCCTGGTTATGCTCTGGTTAGCTTGGATTTACAACTGTTGTCCCAGTGTAATTGCTGATGTGTCACCTGTCACTTTCAAATGTGACACAGTAGAGATGAGAAGTTACTGGTCACTTTAATCAAAGAGAAATTCTCTGAATATTCTATGTAATTAGGACACTATCAGATAATCCACTGTTTATATGAGAAACACTAAAATTCGCTTTTATACATTTATTATTTACTGTATGCCTCTCCCTAGTGGAATGTGAACTGCATGGGGATGGGGTCAAGTCTGTCCTGTTTATGTGACATTTCCACTCTAAGTATACTATATGCAAGATACACAGTATACTCAAAAAGTTAAATGAGCTAATACATTAAATATTTCTTAATTTCTTATCCCGGCAGGTAAAATCCTCATTTATATGTATTATCTCCAATGAGGAAACACTTTTTCCTTACATCAATTGTTTACTGTTACAGGTTTTCATTCATCTTCAGGAGAGAGGTGGGATGCAGTCTCCTGAACTGATCAGTGTGAAAAGAGTAAGACCTGGAATTTTGCTTAATGGCTCCTCCTACATCTCCCACTAGGGATTTCTGGATGAAGGTGGTATGAGTAGCATTGTACTAAGACTTCTTTGGATAGTCAGACAATGGCAGTGTTCTTTAAATGAACCTAGTTTAATCTCAGCCATCCTCTTTTTCTCCAAGAAAGTGGGACCTATTGTTCAGCTGAGAATCTCTTAAAAATCCCTGACTTATGTAGCTTTTTTCCTGATGCTTAATATTTCTGCAATGATAATTTTTTCTTAATATAAACAGATAATTTTTCATTGTTTCCAGAATGCTTGATAAATATCTCATCTGCTCAATCTTATTAAAGGAATGTGGTGATGTTCACTGTAAATAAAGGAGTTTGTATAGGTATGTAAATTCTAAATAAGAATATAAAGTTTATATACAGCTTGAAATTATGGGAATGCATTTATGTCTGTATCTGAAAATACTGTAATGTATTGTTTCTAATTAAAATGAATTATTAGCCTTTGCTGTTTTGAAAAGCTGCAAAAAGAAATAAAAGTTTCTACATACTTCGATGGGGACTTAAGCAACACAAAACAAAATTTAGTAGCAATCAAAGCTTTTATTTACTCCTAAATATATGAACATATTAATGTTTTATCTCAGCAGCCTCATTTTACTTTTTGAATATGTTAAATTCTGCTTAAAAAAAACTGTCTCCAAAGAAACAAACACTACCTCCATATTCAAGGTGGGAAATAATCAAGTTGCTATACTCTTTTTTTTTTTTAAGACATCTTCTTTTCTGTGAAAAGAAAGAAGCAGAGTGATTTTTGTTAATTATTGATCTTATTTAATATTAATATGATTTGGTAAATTATCAATGAGATATGGCCATTTTGATAATACAGAGATGATTCAATGTTGAATCACTGAAAAAAAATCAATGGCTTAATATTGGTTATACACAAAACTGCAAAAATAAATGACATGTTTTCCTTATTATTAAGTAATGGAGTATAACTAACAATAAAACAATTAGATGATGTCTTAGTGCATTTTCTGCTGCTATAACCAAATACCACAAACTGGGTAATTTATAAAGAACAGAAGTTTATTTGACTCACAATTATGGAGGCTGAGAATTTTAAGAGCATGACACTGGCATCTGGCAAGGGTCATAACGTGATGGAAAGGGAAGTATGACAGAGAAAATGGGGGTCAAACTTATCCTTTTATCAGGAGCCCAATCTTGAGATAAGGACATTAATCAATTCAAGAGAGTGAAGCCCTCATGATCAAATCACCTCTTAAAGGCCCCACCTGTTAATACCATCACAATGGCAATTAAGTTTCTAACACATGAACTTTTGGTAACATATTAAATCCATAGCATATGGTGTTATGAGCTGAATGTTATCATCATATAATTACATATGTTGGAAGTCCTAAGCCCCCAATATCTCAGAATGTGACTATATTTGGAGATAAGGTCTTTAGGAGTAATCATGTTAAAACGAAGTTATCAGGATGGAGCCTGATCCAATATAACTAGTGTCCTTATAAGAAGAGGAAGTGGTACACAGACATGTAGACAGCAAATACAATGTGAAAACCTAGGGAGAAGATGGTGGTCTATAAGCCAAGGGGAGAGGCTTCAGGGAAACTTAACTCTGCTGATGCCTTGATCTGGGACTTCTAGCCTCCACAGGACTGTGAGAAAATAAATTTCTGTTATTTAAGCCACCCAATTTGTGGTACTTTGCTATGGCAGCAGCCCTAGAAGATTAATACAGATGGCAAAAAATGTGTTGCATCTCTTGAGAATAGTATGGTCTCTGGCTTCTGCATTTCATTTCTGCATGCATTCACTTAAAGAAGCCACCTATTACTGGGCTTTTCCCCCCATAGTCCAGTTGCTGCAAAATATCTTCTTTACTATAAAGATAAAATTAAAAAAAGAAAATTTCTGTAAAAATACCCATAAGTCTTTTAAAACTTAGCATAATGGTCTAGTCTATCCAGCTATTTGATCATTCAAATAAACAGTAATTTTTGTTACATTACATATTAAAATGCCTCCACATCCATTATCACTATTTTTCACAAATGCCATATTTGAAGGGACAGGCAAATTTTATTTTCTGTTTGTATAGGTGAGAAATTAAGACTCCACTGGTGTTATAAATCAGAAAATATTGCTCTTGATTGACTTACAGTGGCCCACAAAGCCAGTATACAGAACTGTACTTAATCAAGGTATTTTGATTTCAAATTCAGTTGATTTTCTTGTCTACTCCATTACCCAATCCTTTTTCTTTTTTAAAATTTTTTTTAAATTTTATTATTATTATTATACTTTAAGTTTTAGGGTACATGTGCACAATGTGCAGGTTAGTTACATATGTATACATGTGCCATGCTGGTGTGCTGCACCCATTAACTCGTCATTTAGCATTAGGTATATCTCCTAATGCTATCCCTCCCCCATGCCCCCACCCCACAACAGTCCCCAGAGTGTGATGTTCCCCTTCCTGTGTCCAAGTGTTCTCATTGTTCAATTACCACCTATGAGTGACAACATGCGGTGTTTGGTTTTCTGTCCTTGCGATAGTTTACTGAGAATGATGATTTCCAATTTCATCCATGTCCCTACAAAGACATGAACTCATCATTTTTTATGGCTGCATAGTATTCCATGGTGAATATGTGCCACATTTTCTTAATCCAGTCTATCATTGTTGGACATTTGGGTTGGTTCCAAGTCTTTGCTATTGTGAATAGTGCCGCAATAAACATACGTGTGCATGTGTCTTTATAGCAGCATGATTTATAGTCCTTTGGGTATATACCCAGTAATGGGATGGCTGGGTCAAATGGTATTTCTAGTTCTAGATCCCTGAGGAATTGCCACACTGACTTCCACAATGGTTGAACTAGTTTACAGTCCCACCAACAGTGTAAAAGTGTTCCTATTTCTCCACATCCTCTCCAGCACCTGTTGTTTCCTAACTTTTTGATGATCACCATTCTAACTGGTGTGAGATGGTATCTCATTGTGGTTTTGATTTGCATTTCTCTGATGGCCGGCCAGTGATGGTGAGCATTTTTTCATGTGTTTTTTGGCTGCGTAAATGTCTTCTTTTGAGAAGTGTCTGTACATGTCCTTCACCCACTTTTTGATGGGGTTGTTTGTTTTTTTCTTGTAAATTTGTTTGAGTTCATTGTAGATTCTAGATATTAGCCCTTTGTCATATGAGTAGGATGCGAAAATTTTCTCCCATTTTGTAGTTTGCCTGCTCACTCTGATGGTATTTTCTTTTGCTGTGCAGAAGCTCCTTAGTTTAATTAGTTCCCATTTGTCAATTTTGGCTTTTGTTGTCATTGCTTTTGGTGTTTTAGACATGAAGTCCCTGCCCATGCTTATGTCCTAAATGGTAATGCCTAGGTTTTCTTCTAGAGTTTTTATGGTTTTAGGTCTAACATTTAAGTCTTTAATCCATCTTGAATTGATTTTTGTATAAGGTGTAAGGAAGGGATCCAGTTTCAGCTTTCTACATATGGCTAGCCAGTTTTTGCAGCACCATTTATTAAATAGGGAATCCTTTCCCCATTGCTTGTTTTTGTCAGGTGTGTCAAAGATCAGATAGTTGTAGATAAGTGGCATTATTTCTGAGGGCTCTGTTCTGTTCCATTGATCTATATCTGTGTTTCGGTACCAGTACCATGCTGTTTTGGTTACTGTAGCCTTGTAATATAGTTTGAAGTCAGGTAGTGTGATGCCTCCAGCTTTGTTCTTTTGGCTTAGGATTGACTTGGCAGTGTGGGCTCTTTTTTGGTTCCTTATGAACATTAAAGTAGTTTTTTCCAATTCTGTGAAGAAAGTCATTGGTAGCTTGATGGGGATGGCATTGAATCTATAAATTACCTTGGGCAGTATGGCCATTTTCATGATATTGATTCTTCCTACCCATGAGCATGGAATGTACTTCCATTTGTTTGTATCCTCTTTTATTTCATTGAGCAGTGGTTGGTAGTTCTCCTTGAAGAGGTCCTTCACGTCCCTTGTAAGTTGGATTCCTATGTATTTTATTCTCTTTGAAGCAATTGTGAATGGGAGTTCACTCATGATTTGGCTTTGTGTTTGTCTGTTATTGGTGTATAAGAATGCTTGTGATTTTTGTACATTGATTTTGTATCCTGAGACTTTGCTGAAGTTGCTTATCAGCTTAAGGAGATTTTGGGCTGAGACAATGGGGTTTTCTAGATATAAAATCATGTCATCTGCAAACAGGGACAATTTGACTTCCTCTTTTCCTAATTGAATACCCTTTATTTCCTTCTCCTGCCTGATTGCCCTGGCCAGAACATCCAACACTATGTTGAATAGGAGTGGTGAGAGAGGGCATCCCTGTCTTGTGCCAGTTTTCAAAGGGAATGCTTCCAGTTTTTGCCCATTCAGTATGATATTGGCTGTGGCTTTGTCATATATAGCTCTTATTATTTTGAGATATGTCCTATCAATACCTAATTTATTGAGAGTTTTTAGCATGAAGGGTTGTTGAATTTTGTCAAAGGCCTTTTCTGCATCTATTGAGATAATCATGTGGTTTTTGTCTTTGGTTCTGTTTATATGCTGGATTACATTTATTGATTTGCGTATATTGAACCAGCCTTGCATCCCAGGGATGAAGCCCACTTGATCATGGTGGATAAGCTTTTTGATGTGCTGCTGGATTCGGTTTGCCAGTATTTTATTGAGGATTTTTGCATCAATGTTCATCAAGGATATTGGTTTAAAATTCTATTTTTTGGTTGTGTCTCTGCCAGGCTTTGGTATCAGGATGATGCTGGCCTCATAAAATGAGTTAGGGAGGATTCCCTCTTTTTCTGATGATTGGAATAGTTTCAGAAGGAATGGTACCAGTTCCTCCTTGTACCTCTAGTAGAATTCGGCTATGAATCCATCTGGTCCTGGACTCTGTTTTGTTGGTAAGCTATTGATTATTGCCACAATTTCAGAGCCTGTTATTGGTCTATTCAGAGATTCAACTTCTTCCTCGTGTAGTCTTGGGAGGGTGTATGTGTTGAGGAATTTATCCATTTCTTCTAGATTTTCTAGTTTATTTGCGTAGAGGTGTTTGTAGTATTCTCTGATGGTAGTTTGTATTTCTGTGGGATTGGTGGTGATATCCCATTTATCATTTTTTATTGCGTCTATTTGATTCTTCTCTCTTTTTTTCTTTATTAGTCTTGCTAGCAGTCTATCAATTTTGTTGATCCTTTCAAAAAACCAGCTCCTGGATTCATTAACTTTTGAAGGGTTTTTTTGTGTCTCTATTTCCTTCAGTTCTGCTCTGATTTTAGTTATTTCTTGCCTTCTGCTAGCTTTTGAATGTGTTTGCTCTTGCTTCTGTAGTTCTTTTAATTGTGATGTTAGGGTGTCAATTTTGGATCTTTCCTGCTTTCTCTTGTGAGCATTTAGTGCTATAAATTTCCCTCTACACAGTGCTTTGAATGTGTCCCAGAGATTCTGGTATGTTGTGTCTTGGTTCTCGTTGGTTTCAAAGAACATCTTTATTTCTGCCTTCTTTTCGTTATGTACCCAGTAGTCATTCAGGAGCAGGTTGTTCAGTTTCCACGTAGTTGAGCGGTTTTGAGTGAGTTTCTTAATCCTGAGTTCTAGTTTGATGGCACTGTTGTCTGAGAGACAGTTTGTTATAATTTCTGTTCTTTTACATTTGCTGAGGAGAGCTTTACTTCCAACTTTGTGGTCAATTTTGGAATAGGTGTGGTGTGGTGCTGAAAAAATGTATATTCTGTTGATTTGGGGTGGAGAGTTCTGTAGATGTCTATTAGGTCCCCTTGGTGCAGAGCTGAGTTCAATTCCTGGGTATCCTGGTTAACTTTCTGTCTCGTTGATCTGTCTAATGTTGACAGTGGGGTGTTAAAGTCTCCCATTGTTATTGTGTGGGAGTCTAAGTCTCTTTGTAGGTCACTCAGGACTTGCTTTATGAATCTGGGAGCTCCTGTATTGGGTGCTTATATATTTAGGATAGTTAGCTCTTCTTGTTGAATTGATCCCTTTACCCTTATGTAATGGCCTTCTTTGTCTCTTTTGATCTTTGTTGGTTTAAAGTCTGTTTTATCAGAGACTAGGATTGCAACCCCTGCCTTTTTTTGTTTTCCATTTGCTTGGTAGATCTTCCTCCATCCTTTTATTTTGAGCCTATATGTGTCTCTGCACGTGAGATGGGTTTCCTGAATACAGCACACTGATGGGTCTTGTCTCTTTATCCAATTTGCCAGTCTGTGTCTTTTAATTGGAGCATTTAGTCCATTTACATTTAAAATTAATATTGTTATGTGTGAATTTGATGCTGTCATTATGATGTTAGCTGGTTATTTTGCTCGTTAGTTGATGCAGTTTCTTCCTACTCTCGATGGTCTTTACATTTTGGCATGATTTTGCAGCAGCTGGTACAGGTTGTTCTTTTCCATGTTTAGTGCTTCCTTCAGGAGCTCTTTTAGGGCAGGCCTGGTGGTGACAATATCTCTCTGCATTTGCTTGTGTGTAAAGGATTTTATTTCTCTTTCACTTATGAAGCTTAGTTTGGCTGGATATGAAATTCTGGGTTGAAAATTCTTTTCTTTAAGAATGTTGAATATTGGCCCCCACTCTCTTCTGGCTTGTAGAGTTTCTGCCGAGAGATCGGCTGTTAGTCTGATGGGCTTCCCTTTGATGGTAACCCGACCTTTCCTTCATTTCAACTTTGGTGAATCTGACAATTATGTGTCTTGGAGTTGCTCTTCATTTCAATTTTTTCCTTCATTTCAACTTTGGTGAATCTGACAATTATGTGTCTTGGAGTTGCTCTTCTCGAGGAGTATCTTTGTGGTGTTCTCTGTATTTCCTGAATCTGAATGTTGGCCTGCCTTGCTAGATTGGGGAAGTTCTGCTGAATAATATCCTGCAGAGTGTTTTCCAACTTGGTTCCATTCTCCCCGTCACTTTCAGGTACACCAATCAGACGTAGATTTGGTCTTTTCATATAGTCCCATATTTCTTGGAGGCTTTGTTCATTTCTTTTTATTTTTTTTCTCTAAACTTCCCCTCTCGCTTCATTGCATTCATTTCATCTTCCATCACTGATACGCTTTCTTCCATTTGATTACATCGGCTCCTGAGGCTTCTGCATTCTTCACGTAGTTCTCAAGCCTTGGCTTTCAGCTCCATCAGCTCCTTTAAGCACTTCTCTGTATTGGTTATTCTAGTTATACATTCATCTAAATTTTTGTCAAAGTTTTTAACTTCTTTGCCTTTGGTTTGAATTTCCTCCTATAGCTCGGAGTAGTTTGATCCTCTGAAGCCTTCTTCTCTCAACTCATCAAAGTCATTCTCCGGCCAGCTTTGTTCCACTGCTGGTGAGGAACTGTGTTCCTTTGGAGGAGGAGAGGTGCTCTGCTTTTTTAGAGTTTCCTGTTTTCCTCCTCTGTTTTTTCCCCATCTTTGTGGTTTTATCTACTTTTGGTCTTTGATGATGGTGATGTACAGATGGGTTTTTGGTGTGGATGTCCTTTCTGTTTGTTATTTTTCCTTCTAACAGACAGGACCCTCAGCTGCAGGTCTGTTGGAGTTTTCCAGAGGTCCACTCCAGACCCTGTTTGCCTGGATATCAGCAACGGTGTCTGCAGAACCGTGGATTTTCGTGAACCGCGAATGCTGCTGTCTGATCGTTCCTCTGGAAGTTTTGTCTCAGAGGAGTACCCGGCCGTGTGAGGTGTCAGTCTGCCCCTACTGGGGGGTGCCTCCCAGTTAGGCTGCTCGGGGGGTCAGGGGTCAGGGACCCACTTGAGGAGGCAGTCTGCCCATTCTCAGATCTCCAGCTGTGTGCGGGGAGAACCACTGCTCTCCTCAAAGCTGTCAGACAGGGACATTTAAGTCTGCAGAGGTTACTATCTTTTTGTTTGTCTGTGTCCTGCCCCTAGAGGTGGAGCCTAGAGAGGCAGGCAGGCCTCATTGAGCTGTGGTGGGCTCCACCCAGTTCGAGCTTCCCGGCTGCTTTGTTTACATAAGCAAGCCTGGGCAATGGTGGGCGCCCCTCCCCCAGCCTGGCTGCGGCCTTGCAGTTTGATCTCAGACTGCTGTGCTAGCAGTCAGCGAGACTCCGTGGGTGTAGGACCCTCTGAGCCAGGTGCGGGATATAATCTCTTGGTACGCCGTTTTTTAAGCCTGTCGGAAAAGCGCAGTGTTAGGGTGAGAGTGACCCGATTTTCCAGGTGCCGTCTGTCACCCCTTTCTTTGACTAGGAAAGGGAACTCCCTGACCCCTTGCACTTCCCGAGTGAGGCAATGCCTCGCCCTGCTTCGGCTCAAGCACGGTGTGCTGCACCCACTGTCCTGCGCCCACTGTCTGGCACTCCCTAGTGAGATGAACCCGGTACCTCAGATGGAAATGCAGAAATCACCCGTCTTCTGCGTTGCTCATGCTGGGAGCTGTAGACCAGAGCTGTTCCTATTCAGCCATCTTGGCTGCCACCTCCAATCCTTTTTCTTAAAACCTTTAGGTCTTTACTAATATCTCTCAGTGCGATATTTTTGCAATATTCGTTAGTCTCTCATGGTATTAATTTAATGTTTTGCTAATACTACCTAAAATGACGTAAAATGGAACAGAATAGATTAAAGTATACTAACAGTTAAGGGTAAATATTCCTTCTTGATATTTTGCTTCTGTTTTATTTGTGGGATTTTTGCATCTATGTAAATACTTGGTTATAAAATAAAACCTAAATCTCTTACTGTAGGTTATAGGAAGAAAATATCTTGAAACCATTCTCATGGTATATTTTCCTAAAAAGCGATTTTTAGAAGTTCTTTCTAATGGTTTGGGTTTTTGCATATGGCTTTTAAGCTTTATTGGCTTAATTAGAAGGCAAAGGCCTTGAGATGAAGACTGCTGCTTATTACTCCTCCCTCATAGAGTGTTGAACTTGAAGGAGTTCAGGGTACACCACCCCAAAATATGCCACTCAGAACATATATGCCACTGGCATATGAATCATTTTGAACTAAAAGCATGTAAAAAACAGCAGGTGTAAGATCACTTTGACCTTCCTTCTGTTTCTTAAAAGTTGGAGGTAAAATTCTCATGTGAAAAAATGCCCTCCCTCTACTAGAAGGAAAGCCACATTCTTATTATTAAAAAATCGAAGTTAAAACTGAGAGAATTCTGCACAGATCTTGTTAAAATAACGCTTATCTTCTAGTTTCCCCACATAATTTAGTTGCTTCTTCACAATATATTTTTTTTTCTCCAATTCAGTAAGTATTCAACCCTGAGTCTTTGGGTCTCCATTTCCTTAATGGAGGAAAGAAGTCCTCTCTTAAGGAAAGAAGTCTCCTATGCCATGTAAAACTTGTATTAAACAAATCTGTATGCTTTTTTTTCTGTTGATCTATCTTATAGAAATCTATTTATCAGGCCCAGCCAAAAGAAAACCCCTAAGAGGGTAAAGGTAAAGTCTTGCCTGCCCTACACAGTGGTGTTAGACACATGAGGAATGGTGACTGAATGACTTGGATATGAGACAGTTGGCTGTGGAATTATTGCAGTTATTCTAATGTATTACTACTTTTGCTTCATGTATTTCCATACTGAAAGGTAGATGAACTCTACAGTGACAGTATCCAGGTAGTAGTTTGTTATTTTGAATAATAAGCCCTTTTTCCTTTGGCCATGGTCCCTATTTTTATATTTATCTAAAAAATTTATAAAATGTTCAAAGGAAAGAGTCCAAATATTTCTTCTGGTTATATAATAACCATATTTTCATGAATTGGTATGGACTTTGCTTTTTATTCTCTTGCTTTCCATAGATTTGCAAGAAAATTTTTAAATAATACAGTATTAATTTGCTAGGGTTGTCATAACAAAGGACCACAGACTGGGTAGCTTAAGTAACAAAAATTTACTTTCTCACAGTGCTGAAGGCTTGAAGTATGAGATTAAGGAGGTGTTGGCAGAGTTGGATCTTCTGAGGCCTCTCCTCTTGACTTGGAGATTATTTTCTTCTCTCTGTTTTCACATGGTCTTTTCTTTGTACACAACTGTATACAAATTTCCTCTTCTTGTAAAGACACCAGTTATATTGTATTAGGGGCCTCACTAATCAATTCATTTTAAATTAATTAAAGAATCCATAAAGATTATTCCAAATACTGTCACATTCTGAAGAAGGATAAAATTAGAGCTTCAGTATATGTATTTTGGGGGGATTATAATTCAGCACATAACAGATACTGATAGCCTAAAATGTTAAGCTCTCATAAAGACAGAACTTTTAAAAAAATCATTCTAATTTGTAAATCACATTGAAAAATTTATATATTGATATAAATTAGTACTATCTATTTCATATATATTTACACATGTACATTTTAAAATAATCCTCTTTTATACTATGATGATTAATTTTATGTGTCAACTTTGCTAAGTTACAGTACCCACATACTTGGTCAAACATTATTCTAGATGTTTCTGTGAAGGCATATTTTTACATGGGATTAACATTCAAATCAGTAGACTTAAGCAAAGTTGATTGCTCTTCATAATGTAGGTGGGCCTCATCCAATCAGTTGAAGACCTTAACAGGAAAGTACTTATCTCTCTCAGTGAAGAGGGAATTCTGCCAGCAGACTGCCTTTGGGCTAGAACTACAACTCCTCCTTGGGTGTTCAGCCTGCCAGCCTACCCTGCAGATTTTGTGTTTTTACACCCATAATTATGGGAGCCAATCTTTGAAGTCTCTCTCTCTCTCTCTCATAAACACACACATCTCCTATTGATCTGTTTCTGTAGAGGACCCGTACTAATACACACACACACACACACACGCAGTCCATTTATAACTCAAAATTAATCCTGAAGGCAAAAAGTTCTATGGAGACAAATTGAGAAAACTTGCCATTAGAGAAATGCCAAACTAAAATGATTGGCTTTAGATTATAATCCAAATGTCAATAAAGCACAGTTGTGTTACAGGAGAGGGAAAGAGGTTTGCCAGTCAATACCTGCCACTGGAAAAAGCTAGTTCAGGTATTTGATGATTCAAATATTAAAGAAGTTAACTGGCTTTTCAATTAATATATAAAAGCATACTGCAAAGAGACAGGGATGAAAAAACATATATGCATACTTATACATACATACCTGGGATGTAAATACTATTATTAGTAGAATCAATATTTTAAATTTATTTTAAAATATTAGAAAACTAGAGGAAACTTCAGAATTTCAACCAAAAATAATTCCAATGTTGTTAAAAAAATTGTCCCATCAGAGAAAGATGGCAGAATAGAAGTCTATACCGTTTGTGCCCACTGCTGGAACACCAAATTTTAACAACTGCACACAGAAAAGCACCATCACAAGAATAAAAAATCAGGTGAGGCGAGCAATAACAGTAACCATTTTTAACTTCATATGATGGAAAGAGGCATTGAGGAGGTCAGGAGAGACAGTCTTAAATTGCTGACTCCACTCTTTCCCATCCTCTCTAGTGGCCATGCAGCACAGAGAGATAATTTGTACATTCTAGGGAGAGACAGCACAGCAACTGAAGGACTTTACATTGAACACAGCACAACCCTGTCCAGAGAATAAAGCTGTGTTGGGCTCAGCCAGTGCCTTTGCAGAGGGAGCATTTGGACCAGGCCTAGCCAGAGGGGAATTGCCCAACCCAGCAGTCAGCAATTGAGTTTCTTGGCAAGCTTCGCCACTGTGGACCAGCGTGCTCTTGGGTCATAGGTAAACTTGAATCCTACCCCTAGTCCTTGTCTAGAACACAAGGACTTCAGTTCCTAGACAATACCTTATGATAGGCTGGGCATAGAGCCAGTGAGCTTATCTGGCAAGGTTAAGGGAGGGCTCGCACCATTCCTTCCCCAACCCCAAGCAGTGCAGCTCATAGCAACAAAAGTAACTCCTTCCTTCTGCTTAAAGAGAGGAGGGTGTAGATTAAAGAAGACTTTGTCTTGCTTTTTGGATACCAGCTCAGCAACAGTAGAATGCATAGGGCAGAATAGGTGCATAGGGCAAAGTCGTGATGCCCCCATTCCGGGCATTAGCTCCCAGATGACATTTCTAGACACAACCTGGGCCAAAAGGAAAGGAAACCTACTGCCTCGAGTGGAAGAACTCATTTCTGGCAGGTTTTATCACCTGCTGACTAAAGAGCTCTTGGGCCCTGAATAAACATCAGTGATACCTAGGGAGTATACCCTGGGTCTTGTGCTCTGAGATATTTTGGAGACCTAGCACATTCCCAGCTATGATAGGTACAGTGAAAGACCCCTTCTGTTTGAGAAAAGTCAGGGGAAAAGTGTGACTTTTCTTGCATCCTAGGTACCAGCTTGTCCACAGTGGATTAGAGCAACAAGCGTGCTCTTGGGGTTTTTGACTCTAGGCCTAGGCTCTTAGGCAGCATTTCTGGACCTCCTTGGGCCAGAAGGGAGCCCATTGTCCTAAAGGGTGAGTCCCAGGCCTGGCAGCATTCATCACAAGCTGCCAAAAGAGCCCTTGGGCTCTAAGCAAACATCAGGGGTGGCCTGATAGGACCACCTGTGGACTGTTGGTGATGATGGTCACATAAAAAGGCTCCTTTGCCTATGGAAAGGGGAGGAAAGAGTGGGAGGGCCTTCGTATTGTGATTCGAGTGCCAGCTTAGTTGCAGTAGAATAAAACATCAGGTAAATTGCAAATTTATTATTCCAATTCCTGACTCCCAGATAGAATCTCTGGACATGCTTGAGGCCTGGGAGAATTTGCCACCATGACAGGAAGGACCTTGGGCAAGACCCAACCCAGTGCTGTGTGGGCCTTAGGTCTGATCCAGTGCAGTCCCACTGGTGGTGGCCACAGGGGTGCTTGCATCCATACCCAAAGTTCCAGGTGGCTCAGACCAGAGAGAGAGACTCCAAATGTTTGTGGGAAAGTAAAGTAAAAGAACAAGAGTCTCTGCTTGGTAATCCAGAGAACTGTTCCAGATTTTGTGCAAGACCACTAAGGCAGTACCTCTATGAGTCTGCAAGAAAACACAGTGTTATTGGTCTTGGAGTCCAAGTCCCTATGAATACCTAGATAGCCTTCCAGAGAAGGACTGGCAAAACAAGCCCAGACTGTGAAGACTACAATAAATACCTAACTCTTCAATGCTCAGACTCTGAAGAAGATATACAAACATTAACACCATCCAGAAAAACATGACCTCACCAAATGAACTAAATAAAGCATGAGGGACAAATCCTAGAGAAACAGAGATATATAACTTTTATGACAGAGAATTAAAAATAGCTGATTTGAGAAAACTCAAAGTAACTCAAGATAACACAGAGAAGGAATTCAGAGTCCTATCTGTTAAATTTAATAAAGAGATTAAAATAATTTAAAAGAATCAAGAAGAAATTATGGAGATGAAAAATGCAACTGACATACTGAAGAATGCATCAGAGTCTCTTAATAATAGAATTGATCAAGAAGAAGAAAGGATTAGTGAGCTTGAAGACAGGCTACTTGAAAATACACAGCCAGAAGAGACAAAAGAAACAAAAACAGTGAAGCATGCCTACAAGATTTAGAAAGTAGCCTCAAAAGGGCAAATCTAAGAGTTATTGGCCTTCAAGAGGAGGTAGATAAAGGGATAGGGATGGAAAGTTTATTCAAAGGAATTTCAGAGAAATTCTCAAATCTAGAGAAAAATATCGATATTCAAGTACCAGAAGGTTATAGAACACTGAGCAGATTTTAGCCAAAGAAGACTACCTCAAGGCATTTAGTAGTCAAACTCCCAAAGGTCAAGGATAAAGAAAGGATCCTAAAAGCAGCAAAGAAAAGAAACAAATAACATACAATGGAGTGTCAATACTCCATTATTGCTGAAAAGTCTGATGGCAGACTTTTCAATAAAACATTACAAGCCAGGAGAGAGTAACGTGACATATTTAAAGTGCTGAAAGAAAAAGAAAAATTTACCCTAGAATAGGGTATCCTTTAAAAATGAAGGAAAAATAAAGACCTTCTCAAACAAACAAAAGCGTGGGATTTCATCAACACCAGACGTGCCATGCAAAGAAATGCTAAAGAGAGTTCTTTAATCTGAAAGAAAAGGATGTTAAAGAACAAGAAGAAATGATCTGAAGATACAAAACTCACTGGTAACAGTAACATCACAGAAAAACACAGAATAGTATACCTCTAATTGCAGTGTGTTATAAACTTCTTTTGACTCGAGTAGAAAGACTAAATGATGAACCAGTCAAAAATAATAACTGCAACAACTTTTCAAGACATAGAGAGTATAGTGAGACATCAATAGAAACAACAAAAGGTAAAAAACTAGTGGGATGTAGTTAGAGTGTAGAGTTTTATTAGTTTTCTTTTTGCATGCTTGCTTATTTACACGATCAGTGTTAAATTGTCATCAGTTTAAAATAATGAGATATAAGATAGTAGTTTCAAACTTCCTGGTAATCTCAAATAAGAAAAACATACAATGGATGCACACACACAAAGCAGGAAATTAAAGCATACCACCAGAGAAAATCACCTTCACTAATAGAAATACAGGAAAGAAGGAAAAAGGGAAGAGGAGACCACAAAACAACCAGAAAACAAATAACAAAATGGCAGGAGTAAGTCCCTACTTATTAATAATAACATTGAATGTGAATGGAATAAACTCTCAAACAAAGTACATGGAGTGGTTGAAGGGATGAAAAAGCAAAACCTAATGATATGTTGCCTACAAGGAATACACTTCACTTATAAAGATACACATGGACTGAAAATAAAGGCATAGAAAAATATTCTATGCCAATGGAAACTAAAAAAGTGCAGGAATAGCTATATTTACATCTGTCAAAATAGATTTCAAGACAAAAACTGTGGGAAGAGACAAACGAGGTCACTATACAATAATAAAGGGGTCAATTCAGCAACAGAATATAATGAATGTAAATATATATGCACTCAGTACTGTATCTCCCAGACATATAAAGCAAATACTATTAGAGCTAAAGAGGGAGATAGACCTAATGCAATAATAGCTGGAGACTTCAACAACCCACTTTCAGCCTTGGAGATATCTTCTAGACAGAAAATTAACAAAGAAACATTGAACTTGATCTTAGCCATAATAAAATGTCTACCAGCAAAGAAAAAGCCTAGGAACTGATGGCTTCATAGCTGAATTTTTATAAGCATTTATAAAAGAACTAATACCAATCCCACTCTGACTATTCCAAAACCTAGAGGGGGAGGGAAATTCATTCAATGAGGTCAGTATTACGCTGATACCAAAACCAGACAAAGACACATCAAAAAAAGAAAAGGTCAGTATCTATAGGTGAATATCCTGATAAATGTTGATGCAAAAATCCTCAACAAAATACTAGCAGACTAAATTCAACAATATATCAAAAAGATCATTCATCATGACCAAGTGGGATTTATCTCAGGGATGTAAGGATGGCTCAACAAATGCAAATCAATCAATGTGATGCATTGTATCAAAAGAATGAAAGATACAAGCCATATGATCATTTCAGTTGATGCTGAAAAAACATTTGATAAAATTTTACATCCCTTTGTGATAAAAACCATCAAAACATTGTGTATAGAAAAAACATACCTCAACATAATAAAAGCCACATATGACAGACCCATAGTATCATGCTGAATGGGGAAACACTAAAAGCCTTTCCTCTAAGATCTGGAAAAAGACAAGGATGCCCCCTTTCACCACTATTATTCAACATAGTACTGGTAGTCTTAGCTGGAGCAATCAGACAAGAGAAAGAAATAAAAGGAATCCAAATTGGAAAGGAAGAATTCAAATTCTCCTTGTTTGCAGGTGATACAATCTTATATTTGAAAAAACCTAAAGACTCCACATGAAAACCATTAGAACTGATAAACAAATTCAACAAAGTTGCAATATACAACATCAACCTACAAAAACCAATGGCATTTCTATATTCCAACAGTGAATAGTCTGAAAAAAGAAATCAAGAAAGTAATCCTGTTTATAATAGCTTCAAATAAAATTAAATAACTAGGAACTAACTTAACCAAAGAAGTGAAATATCTCTATGGTTAAAACTATAAAGTGCTGATGACAGAGATTGAAGAAGACACACACAAAAAATGGAAATGTATTCCATGTTCATGGATTGGAAGAATCAACATTGTAAAAATGTTGATACTACCAAAAGCAGTATATAGATTCAATGCAATCCCTATCAAAATACCAAGGACATTCTTCACAGAAAAGGAAAAAAAAAAATCATAGCATTTATATGGAATTACAAACGACCCAGAATAGCCAAAGATATCCTGAGCAAGAAGAACAAAACTGGATGAATCACATTACCTGACTTCAAATTATATGACTGAGCTATAGTAGCCCAAACTGCATGGTACTGGCATAAAAACAGATACATAGGCCAATGGAACAGAATAGAGAACCCAGAAACACATCCACATACCTACAGTGAACTTGTTTTCAACAAAGATGCCAAGAACATAGATTGGGGAAAAGGCAGTCTCTTCTACAAATTGTGCTGGGAAAACTGGATATCTATATGCAGAAGAATTAAACTTCATCCCTATCTCTCATCTTATACAAAAATCAAATTAAAATTCATTAAAG
Organism: Pongo pygmaeus; assembly: GCF_028885625.2. Taxonomy (NCBI): domain Eukaryota; kingdom Metazoa; phylum Chordata; class Mammalia; order Primates; family Hominidae; genus Pongo; species Pongo pygmaeus. Next base: position 103,825,310 of record NC_072378.2, on the reverse strand, counting down.
ACTTACATCTCAGACCTCAAACTGTGAAACTACTACAATAAAACACTGGAGAGGACCCACAGACCCTCTGAAGGAAGTGGACTGCTCCTGCAGGACCCAGGAGTCACCCCAAATACTGTGAGTGCCCCAACCACAGAAGTGGGAAAGGGAGACCCTCCTCTCCCGAACACACACCCCTACAAGAGAAGCTGAAGGTCTGTTTGCCAGAAAAGTTCCCAACTTTACCTGGAGCCGAGTCGAGTTAGAGAGCTGAGGCGAGTGAAATACAGGAGTGTAGGAGACAGCAGGGAGGCGCTGGGAGCTCGCTGAATCCCTAGGCAGCCCATTCCTGCCTGGCACCAACAGGGATCCATCAGGAGGGAGGCCAGAGGAGCAGTAGATAAAAATCCTGGGTTTAGATACTGATGGGAAATAACACTGAATAACTTTCCTGCTAAGGCATAATCCCTGTTACACGTTAAGAAATATACATGTATGTGTGTGTGTATTTATTTATTCAAGTCATAATTACCACTTGTTGAATGTTTTTCATTGCCCCAGCCAATGTAAACAATGTTAAGACATGCCTAGCACACAGTATGTTTGAAGTAGACAGACTTTAAAGTCACCTTCATGATCTCTACCTCCTTATTTAATCCCCTCCCCTTGCATGTGGAGAGAAGCTGTGACTTGCTTTTAACCCCCAGATAATGGCAATAGTCACTCCCTTGATTACATTACAGTATGAAGGACTCCATATTGCTGGTAGACTTCACCTGCTTCGAAGACTTTTTCCTTTGTTGTCTTTGAAGAAGCGAACTGCAGTGTTAGTAGGCTTATATGGCAATAAGCTGTGGAAAAGTTGCTGAGAGCAGTCTCTAGCCAACAGCCAGCAAGAAGCTGTGGTCCTCAGTTTTATGGCCACAAGGAAATAAATTCTGGCAATGGCATGAGTGAGCTTGGAAGTGGGGCCTTTCTTCAGTTGTGCCTCCAGGTGAGAACCCGGCCTGGCAGACAACCTAACTAACTTGTGTCCAGACTCCTGATATACAGAAACTGTCAGATCATAAATATGCATTTTTATAAGCCACTAAACTTGTGGTAATTTTATGTTGAATAGAAAACTAAAATAATGTATTAGGTAATTTTCAGGTTTTTTTGTTTTGTTTTTCCCCCTCCACCAAGTTAGTTACCAGGATCCTAGTTAAACCTCTGCTTTAGAGAGGTCAATGCTTTTAGGATAAGTCAATTACAGTATTGAAACAGAAATGATAAAAAAATTCTTAGATGAAATATTTTCTTTAATCTCTTAAAAGGGAGTGGAACTTACATCCAGACTGTGTCTTCTTCCTGAAGACCTTCTTTGTCCTCACTCTCCTTTGGTAGAGGAGAATAAAGACTTTAAAAATGGGAAGGAGTGAACAAAATTTTCTACAGAAGCATTTAGCCCCAGGTCTCCTTTGACTTTTTCATGCCTTTGAGAATGATCTTGACTTGACCTTTGACTCTATGTTACTACTTCACTGACTTTCTACAAGATCGCAAGGACAGGCACGACTGAACAAATGCCCATGTAGGAAAGTATAAGAATATGTATCTTTTTATTTCACTTGGATTTCTCATAATTTTTTTAAATCTCAGTATCATCTCAACTGACCACAACCAACAAAAATATTTACTTTGGTCAAGAAAGACAGAAGATTTCAGCAATTGTTCTAAATTATACATGGAGAACAAGAAGAAATAATTCTAGCCTATAAAACTAGCCTGAACTCTTGGCATTTCCATGGATCTGTGGAAGAATATGTCAAACAATTTTGGGAAGAATGTTAATGTTTCATTTTTTGACCAGCACAGTTTCTTCTATAATTTTATGCTATATTATTGACTTTGTTTTGCTATTTGTTTTTTAAATAATCTTTATCAAAAGATGAGTTATATGTAATAAAAGGTCCCCATGTTAAAAGTACAGTTATTGTATTATTTTAGCAAATGTATACAGTTGTATATCCATCACAATAATCAAGATATGAAATATTTTATCACCTCCTAAAGTTCCTTCATAGTTATTTTAGTAAGTCCTCCCTATCAGCCAAATACAAGTCTGTCTGCTGTCTGTAACTACAGATTAACTTTACCTGTTTTTGTATTTTATATAAATAAAATTGTACAGTATATCATCTTTTATGTCTGTCTTTTTTTGTTCAGAAAAGTGTTTTCAAAATTTATTTGTTATTACACTGCACTTTTATTGCTGATTAGTATTCTTTTGTTATATCATACTTTTTTTTTGTTATATCAAGCTCTTCAGGTATATTATTGGCTCCATCTATGGTAATAAACTTGCTGTGAGCATTTACATAAAAGTCTTTATCTAGATATATGTTTTTATTTCTATTTGGTACATACCTAGGAGTGGAACTGCAAGGTCAAAGCTAAGACGGTGGCTAATTTTATAAAAAACTGCCAAACTATTTTGTAAAATTGTTGTTATACATACAAGTCTTTGTTTAGATACATGTTTTATTTCTATCTGGTACATACCTAGGAGTGGAACTGCAAGGTCAAAGCTAAAAATGTGGTTAATTTTATAAGAAACTGTCAAACTATTTTGTAAAATGGTTGTGTCATTTTACATTCTCACTAGCAATGTATGACAGTTACACTTCTTATTTATCAACACTTGGTACTAGTCACTCTTTAATTTTAGCCATGCTAGTGGCTATGTAGTGGCATCTTATTATAGTTTTAATTTGCATTTCATTGACAATTAATGATGCTGAGAATCTTTCCATGTGCTTATTGGCCATACATGTAATTCTTTTCTTTCTTTTTCTTTCTTTTTTGAGACAGGGTCTTACTCTGTCACCCAGGCTGGAGCATAGTGGCACAATCTCAGCTCACTGCAACCTCTGCACCCACCACCCACACCTCACTCAAACGATCCTCCCACTCCAGTTTCCCGAGTAGCTGAGACTGCAGGTACGTGCCACCAGGCCCAGCTACTTTTGTTTGTTTGTGTTTTTCTTGTTTTTTTTTTTTGTAGAGATAGGTTCTCACTATGTTGCCCAGGCTGGTCTCAAACTCCTGAGCTCAAGTGATCTGCCCACCTTGGCATCTCAAAGTCCCAGGATTACAGGTGTGAGTCACCACATCTGGCCATACATGTATTCCCTTTAAAATATTTTGTACATTTTAAATTGTCTCCTAATTATTAAAAAATTGTATATTTTATATACAATTCATTTGTCAGATTGTGGTATTGAGAGTATTTTCTCCTTGGCTTTTTTTAATGATGTGTTCTGAAGAGCACAAGTTCTTATTTTTAATGAAGTACCATTTATCAAGTTTGTACACTTAATCTTTTGTGTCCTAATATATCTTTGAATATTCCAAAGTTATTAATATTTCATTGTTTTCTTCTAGAAATTTTTATTGATATTTTGTCCTCTGTTTCTTGTTAGCAATTTTAGTATTCAAAGATCTACAATAAGCATTTACTAAAGATTATTTCTTCATAGTCAAATAATGGTGATTTGACTAGATGATTAGCCTATATTTATGAATAAATTCAATCTTTTGCATTCTAACATATAACAGAAAACTACTCTGAATTTCTAATAATTATTTTATTTTTAAATAGTGCTTTCTATTGTAATGTATACTCAAGTAACTTACATCATCATAAAACTTATAAGAAAACAGTCCTCAAATAAAGCTGCATAATAACCAGCTTCATTTATTGGTGAATGAAACTAAGCCTAGTGAGTATTCTGTACCTCAATCTAACTTAAAGTTCTAGAAAGCTCTTTTAATGCCATATATGATAAATATGTTGCAAACTCTATTGTACTTAATAGAAAAGAACAAAATTGTAAATTATAATCCAATAATGAGTTCTATAATTCTTCATTAATCAATTATGTTAGTATATTTTTGTTGACAACAACAGCCATCTATATTTTACTTGGCATGAGAAGGTGAGTAGAAGATTAGTCACAAAAGCTTCAAAACATACGTTCATTTCCTACCTATCTGAAAATATAGAAAACATATATTGCTGATGGTTGAGAAGACATGCTGAAATTTTTGCTCAAGCACTTAGCAGAGGTCTTGGATGTCATATTTATTTGACAATTACCATATATAGAATACACATTATTGTTCAATGGTATCTTCATTCATGTTTTCTCATTTTAAAACAATCCTATGAGATCAGTGCTTACATGTTTGTTAAGTAATTCTAGACAATTTTAATACATTTTGTCAGTAGATAATTTGATATTTATGTATAATAACAAAGAGAACCCAAAGCAAAAGAAAGGTCTCTATAAAATGATATTTGTCAAGTTGAATAGCCAGCATAATATGTATCTGTATTGAAATCCATTGAAATTGAATTGATAATTCCACCAGCCTGTGGAAGTGAAGTCCTAGAATATTTTTAAAAAGCATAATGACTAAATTCATTGCTTTTTTAATACTTATGTTTCATTTTGCTACATGGAAATGACTAAATTTTTCATCAAGTTTTCTTTGATATTTATTTCAAATAATTTCTAAATATAAATAAATAATAGCAGTTTTCCTCAAAATAACTTTTTATATCACAGATTTTCATTTATTGCTATGTAAAGGCATGGTGTCTTCAATGTTTACATTTGGGAAATATAAAATTACAAAATTTAACTACATACAGCCTCGTTGTGAATAATCCTGGCCCCTGAGTCTCACAACCTCTTCAATTATCATTCTGATTTTATTCCACTGAATCTAGAAACTCTGCATTATGCCTCAAGGTGCTCTTATTAGGAAGGTAAATGTGTAAATATTATTTTTCCCACAATGCATATGAAAAAGAAGTTCAGTAAAATAAAATGACTTATTCCAAGGCGTAGAGCTCAGTCCATATGAGAACTGGTATTTAGTGTTCTTTATTTCTGCACTAGCTAACCTATCTCTTCTCTCATTCTCCATGACCAAATAAAACTATCATAATATTAATGACAGATTCCTGATATATGTGACAGGTCATATTTTAGCTGAAAGAGCACTTTTTAGCTCTCGTTTGGTTTTATATTCCAAATTATTCTATTTTCTTTTTCAAGGTTGAATACTAGCCAGAAATTTTATACATTGTCTTTTTCATTTTTGTATCTACTGTGCTAAAACAAAACTGAATGCAGAGTAAGTATCCACTACATTTTTGTTGAATAAATGCATTATTTACCAGGTAGAAAGGAAATATCATAATCTTCTCTTCTACCAGTCACACCACCTCCCTTTTACCCATCAGGCTGTCCCCAGTCTATTCCTCTAATGATTACATAATTTCCTCCATACATGTCAGAGCCGTTTTCCCCTCAAGATGTTGAAATGGAACTGGTGGCATAAATACATTTTCAAGGAAAAATTAATCACATTAAATATAACATTTAAGTTTATTACTAAAATAATTTCACTACATTTATAGGCATGTTTCAATTAAAAGTGAAACATCTTGTTAATATAGGAAATGTTAACGCAATTCCTGGCTAAGTAGGTGCTTAATAAATTTTATTCACTTCTTATTCTTATGGTCTTCCATTTAGAATAATTCTGTCATATAATCCATAGTATCCATTTATAAACCTTATTTTTATTATAATCTTTACAATTGTTCTCATATGGTTCAATATTCAAAGTGTGGCATCCCTGAAAATGTTAAATTTTCTTTAAAATTCTGTGCATCAAATGTCAATTTCCTCCCAGTATTTATTATATACACCATAACATTATTCATTCAATTTCAAAAGAACTTTTATTCTGTAAGTTAAATAGCAAACAAATAATAAACTGCAAAACCAAAATCAACTTGAATGTTATGGTTAGGGCCATTTCTTTCTGTATTTTTTTCTTTTAATCTATAGTGTGCAGTTCAAAGGCTACTAGTATATTGGAAAAATTCTGAATTTGAAGGTCATGTCAACTTTAATATATATGTGAAGAAGTAAATAGATTTCCAGTCATCAGGATACTGAATGAACACACACACACACACACACACACACACACACACAGACACACACACACACACACTCACAATCTCTCTCTCTCTCTCTCTTTCTCTCTCACCAGCTTTAGGAGGACTGACATAATGAAAAGCTTTATAATTTTTCTGTAGCCTTTGGCTCACTTTCCCATTGGCCTTTCCTTGTGATGATGTCAATAGTACTTACAGCAGTATCTAAAAAGAGAAGTATGTTGGGCAAGCATCTGTTGATGGTAATGTCATGCTGACATAACTATAAGATGTTCAATACCACAGAAACAAGGATTAAACTATATAAGTCTATATTCATTCTTAACTTATTGAATTAATGGGTTCATTATTAAAGGTTAAATGTCTGCCATCAGCGGGATCAAGAATGATCTACTGTCAGCCCAAACCTTGGAATATAGTTTGCAAATTCTGGCCTGTAAAGTTTCACAAAGTTCTTAAGTTCTGTTCTAGCGTATAGTCCTGTCTTGATGCCCCAGAAGCTACAGCATAACCAGAACTCAATCTATTGGTAGAAAAGCTGGGAGAAGGAAGTAATGATTAGTCTGTATCTTTGCCCTCTTCCAACTGTCTTTTTACTAGCTTATGCATTGTTGTTATGCATTTTTTCATGGTCATACCATGCTGAATGTACTTAAATTGAATAAATAAAAACCCATATAAAGAAACTGGGATAGATACATAGCTTTTTTCAAGAGAGACTGGAAAAACAACCTCTAACAAGATACCACCATTTATTAGTACTCTGAAAGTGTGAATAACAGTATTTCAGTTTTCCAAAACTAAATAAATTTTCAGAGATTCTGTACTCCTGAGATTGCCAAAATAAGAATGCTTTATTTCCTAATTTTTCTAGAGACATAATAAGTTCAATGACCCAGTAATATATTTTAACTTTCATTTGTGCCATTAAGATAGGATTGTTTTAAAATATTTTCCAATTATTTGCTATTTATAAAAATAAAAATTTTATATGTATTACATTTGTATTTTGTGACCTTGCTAAATTATTACTTTTATTAATTACCTTGCGGATTCCCTTTTTTTTTTTTTAAGATCATATCATCCAAAACTGGAAATAATTTCCCTCCTTTCTTTCCTTTCCTTCCTTCCTTCCCTCCCTCCCTCCCTCTCCCCGTTCTTTCCTTCCTTCCTTCCTTCCTTCTTTCCTTCCTCTCTCTCTCTTTCTCTCTCTCTCCCTCTTCCTCTGTCTGTTTTTTTTTTCCTCATTGTAATAATTAGGGATGCTAGCGTAACATTAATTGAAATGAGAAATACCATATTTTTTTCCTTATTCCTGATTTTAGGAGATCAAAACTTCACTGTTAAGTATAATATTAGCTATAGGGTTTGTGTAGAAACACCTTATCAGATTGAAAACTTCATCAGATTGAATAAATTTCCTTTTATTTCATGATTTACTGAGAAGTTTTAATTGTGAATGAATTTTGAATTAAAATAAAATTATTATTTTGATATGTTTAATTTTTAATGGATGTTGCATTAAAATGCTTTTCGGCTTCTACTGAAATAGCTTATTTTATTCTATTAATATGGTGTGTTTAGTAGAATTCTAATATGGCTCACAAATGTCCTAGCCCCTGGTATGTACATGCCTTCTACTAATTATTCAATTAAATGCTAATACAAGGGTTGCTGTAAAGGGATTCTGTAGATGTAATTAAGATCCCAAATCAACTGACCTTAAAACAGGAAAATTATCTGGGTGGGCCTGACCAAATCAAATAAGCCCTTTAAATCTGACAGAGAAGTCAGAATGATTCAAAGAGTGATTAGGATTTGACAAAAGTTCTCAATGCTGGTGTGGAAGAGGTGGAGGTCTTGTAATAAGGAACCTGGGCAGTCCCCAGCTACTAAGGCCAGTCTATGGCTGCCAGCCAGCAAGGAAAGGGGACCTCATCTTAAGACTCTAAGAAATGATATTTTGCTAACAATCTTAGTAAGCTTGTAAGTGGATTTTTTTTCCCCTGAATCTCCAGATGAGAACTCAGTCTGGGGAAAACCTTGATTTTTGACTTTGAAGTCCCTAACAGAAAATCCAGCTAAGCCACATCTGGGCTGCTAACATACAGAACTGTGAGCTAATACAATTCAATAAGTCCTTGGATAAATAAACTGTGATACATTAGTACAATGGAATGTTATTCAGTAATTTTTAAAGGGCTGAGCTGTATGTGGGAAATCTCTGAACTTTTTACTAAATTTTGCTGTGAACCTAAAACTGCTCTAAAAAGTCTATTTAAAAAAATGAACTATTGAGCCACCAAAAGATTTTGGGGTACACTAAGTGCATTTTGCTAAATCAAAGAAGTCAGCTGAAAAATCTTTATGTTCTGTATGATTTCAATTCTGTTATATGCTGAAAACCCAAAACTATAAGACAGTAAAAAGATCATTAGTTCCAAAATTTCAGGGGGAAGGAGAAAAGATGAATAGGTGTAGCACTGTGGGTTTTTAGGACAGTGAAACTATTGTGTATGATACTATAAATGTAAGCATAGGATGTTATGCATATGTCAAAATCCAGAGAACTATACAACACAAAGAATGAACTCTAATGAAAACTGTGGACTTTGGGTAATAATAATGTATCAATATTGGTTCATCAGTTGTGGCACAAGTACCACACTAAAGCAAGATGTTAATAATAAGAGAAGCTCTGTGCATGTGATGGGATAGACGGTATAGGGAACCCAGCACAATTTTTCTCTGAACCTAAATCTGCTCTAAAAGATTAGGTCTATTTAAAAAATAATAATAAATAAATTGAAAGGTTAAAAAACTTAATACTTTACTTTAGAAATTAATAATTTACCTCTTAAGCTAATATTTACTTTACATAAATGTAAAAACTTTGCACCTTAAAGATTCATTTACCACTTCCATCACCGCTGATAATGTAAATGGTGTGCATACTACATCTATATGCATTATAAATCCCATAAGATGATCCTATAAATTTTGTTTCAACAACACATGCATTTTAAATAAGAGGAAATATGTTGTTTATATTTATTCACATATCAAAATTTCCCAATGATCTGTATTAGTGTTTCAAGGACTGAATTTCACTCTGCTCTCATTTTCAGCTAAATAACTTATATTTTTATTTATTTATTTAGAGTTGGAGTCTCACTCTGTCACCCAGGCTGGAGTGCAGTGGTGCGATCTTTGCTCACTGCAAGCTCTGCCTCCCGGGTTCAAGCGATTCTCCTGCCTCAGCCTCCCGAGTAGCTGGGACTACTGGTGCATACCACCACACCTGGCTAATTTTTTGTATTTTTAGTAGAGATGGGGTTTCACCGTCTTAGTCAGGATGGTCTTGATCTCCTGACCTCGTGATCCGCCTGCCTCGGCCTCCCCAAGTGCTGGGATTACAGGCGTGAGCCACCGTGTCCGTCAACTTTAATTTTTTAATAGCATTTCCTACAGCATAGTATAATGGAAAATTTTCTTAATTTTTATTTATCTGAAAATACCTTTATTTCACCTTTATTCTAGAAGGATAATTTATTTGGCTAGACACAAGATTCTGGATTTCCATTTTTCTTTTTCTTTCTTTTCTTTTTTTCTTTTTACCAGCACTTTAGAGATATTTACCATGGTCTTCTGGCCTCAATACTTTTTGAGAAATCTTTATTCATTCAAATATTTGTTCCCTTAATGCAGTATTTCATTGTTCTCTGACTATGAAAATTTTCACTTTCTCATTGGTTTTCAGTAGTTTAGCTTGGATACATCTATGTGTTGTTCTTATTTATTCTGCTTTGGATGTTCTGAGCTTATTGAATCTGTTAATGTAAGTCATTAACCAAATTTAAGAAGTGTTCTGCCATTATTTTTTAAACATTTTTTTCTGCCTCATTCTCTCTCTTCTTCTGCCTCATTCTCCCTCTTCGTCTGCACCTTCAATTATATTTACATCAGACATTTCAATATACTGTCACAGTTATCTAAGGTTCTGTCCATGTTTTCTTCATTTTTGTTTTCTCCTACTGAGGTGGATAAACTCTATTAATCCATTGTGAATTTCACTCTCTTTCTCTGTCATCACCATTCTGTTATTCTACAATTAGGGTTATCTGGTGTTGTTATTTGTGTGTTTTGAGATGCATTTTTCAGTTCTTAATTTACTTTGGTTCTTTTTAATGTTTTCTATTTCTCCGTTAAAATGTAGTCACTTTTGATTCATTATTAATGAAGTTTCTCTTGCCTAATTTGCATGATCATAATAGCTACCCTAAAGTTTTTCTCTAAAAATTTCAATACTTGCTATTATCTTGGGATTACCCTCTCTTGATTTTGTTTGTATTGAGAGTAGGTCAATTTTCCTGGTTCTTCATATATTGAGTAATTTTGTATTTTGTATTGCGACGTTTGGTTGTGAGGACTCTGGATTCTGCTATAGTCCCCTGAAGAGTGTTGACGTTTTTGATTTAGCAGGCAATTGCATTGGATGGACTCCAATTATAAACTCTCAGCTTAGGGTACATGGTAATTAAAGTCTCACTTCAGACTGCATGACGTCCGACTGGTAAATGTGTAATTGAGGAACAGAAACACATGGGTCAAATATATACTTGACTCATTTTTTTCAGTCATTTGACTCCCCTTCTTGGCTCATTTTTTTTTCTGAGTTTCCCTCCTCATACCTATCTCCACCACCACTCTCTGGCAGTGCTGGTTGCTACAGGCTTCTTTCCCATGTTCTTTAACCTAGAAAGATTATCTAGCTAATTCCTGAGGCTGTAGCCACTCTGCACCCTCCTGCAAGTGTTGCTGCCTTCAGAGCAAAGATGAAAAGTAAAAAAAAATTATGCTTGACTGGTTGCTTTCTACAAGTTTGGACTTGTTTCTGGAATCTGCCTACTTGTTCAAAATATTAATAGCATATGATATTAGAAATTAATGATTAGTTTTATGTATTGCAGAAAATATTTAATTATGCTGATTTTTCCTAATATATTTTTATGTTTACAATATTTGACTTAGTAAAGGAAGAAAACAAAGTAGCAAAATAATGACATATACCTTGCAAGTTTATTATAAAGCATAAATAAGATAATGCATATAAAGTGCTTAGCAGAACATTTTACATAAAATAGGTTTTCAATAGATGGTGGATCCTTATCTTTGGCCTTAAGTTGATGCCAATGTTGTCATTATTTTTTCATTTTTATCATAATTCCAAGAAAGAACATCGTTGGCTCTACTGGCAATGGAATATTGAAGGGGTAACTTCGTATTCCCTCTCATATTAGGGAAAGCTTTTAAAATTTTAAATGTCTATTCAAGTCTTCTGGACTGATGGCCTCTTGGAAAGAAATTTGAATGGAAACTGTTCCACTGAAGAGGCTCAGCAGGCCTCTAGTTCTAGAATAGTCTTTGGACTTTCTTAGAATTCTCAGTGTGAATAGATCAAGTTTTTCGTTGACTTTTTTGTGTTTCAACTTTTTTTTTCTTTTTTTTTTTTCGAGACGGAGTCTCCTTCTGTCGCCCAGGCTCCACTGTAGTGGCACGATCTTAGCTCATTGCAGACTCTGCCTCCTGGGTTCAAGCAATTCTCCTTCCTCAGCCTCCCCAGTAGCTGGCATTAAAAGTGCCCACCACCACGCCTGGCTAATTTTTGTATTTTTAGTGGAGACAGAGTTTAACCAAGTTGGCCAGGCTGGTCTCCAATGAAACCCTGACCTCAAGTGATCTGTCCACCTCGGCCTCCCAAAGTGCTGGGATTACAGGTGTGAGCCACTGCGCCCAGCCAAGTGTTACAAAGTTTTTTTACCTGTATCTTCAGCTCTGATTAATAAACATTACACACTTGGCTGTATTGTTATATACCCAAAATTCTTATACCATTTTTAATTTGTTTTGCTTTCAGTTAGTAAAGTTTGATTTGGCTACTCACCAAGGGAGCAGACTTGATTGCAAAAATTCATATAACTCTCTGTTGCATTTAGAGCTTGGAAAGATAAATAGCTTGTGGGTGTATGTGTCCCCATGTGTATGCTTCTGCATGCTAGCTAACTGATACCTCTTTAAAGAATATTTGATCCATACACTCCAAGTAATTGATTTTAGCTCAATGACTTGGAATGTATAGATCAAATATTATTTGAAGTCCCAATCTGTAAAGAAAATGTCTAATTACCTGTGGGTAATGAGAAATACAATCACACCATTGTATATTGTTCTGAGGAATACTTGCTATAAAGTTTTATCTAAATCAATGTATTTTAAACCTAATGCATTGTAATCAAAGCAGAACTCCACATGGTTAAGATTATAGAAATACCCTTGTTTCATAAAGCCCTGAAACGGTCTTGGGACATGAAGTAGATTTTCTTCAGCAGAATTCAGAAGCTGGCCAGGAAACATAAATTTTTAAGAGATTGTAAAAAGCACATTGGAGTTGGGCCAGATATTACCCCTTGAATTAAAAGAGTAATTTGAAAATCAAGACACTACTTTATTTTTTAACCAATAGCTAACATTGGGATTTCAGATAGGGAGAAATATATTTTGATTAATTCTGCCCTTTTCAGAGGGAACCTGGCAGCTTTGTCCTTCACCAGCTGGAGTTTATGTAAGGCCTTATGGAACAAGTCAGCCAACAGGGAGTTACAATAATCTAATCTTCGTGGCCTGGATACTGCCTTGCGTGAGCAGCTTGCATAAGTAAAGCATTTTTCAGTTTCCTGCTATGGAGTTGAGAACACAAACATATTGCACTGGTTTCCCTTGTGTGACTAGACTTCTCTGAGAAAGACAAGATCCTCATTTCCTTTATCTGACTAACTGATTTGAATATTCTGGGTAGAGAGAAAAGCAATAGAAGCTATTAAGATTAATGATACCTCTCTATGCAATAAACCAGCCATGACCTTCTAAATTTAGGAGAGTTAAGGTTAGCAGTTTTCCACTGAGTTTGATTCATCCCGATTGGCACAATTTATAACAAAATGTAAATAACCAGGTTCGTGCTAGTTATTTGGGATTTTACCTTAATTGTTTTAATTTTTGTGCATCTGCCTTGCTTAGCATCTTTGCTTAGCTAACAATTTAGTTTTTATTTATGTCTAGTGTTGGTTACCCTCTGGGAATAATACATAAATACATAGGTTGTTTCACCTGGGATAGCCTTTAGAGTTGGGTCAATACTAAGTTTACTTCTGTTCCCCATCCTTACCTCATGGATGGTTTCCAGAACAGTACCTATCATGGTGTACCTTATCCAAAATATTTATTGATCAGATGAAGATGTTCTTATAGAGGAGAAATAATTCTGTTGCATGGTGCATACTATGTAACAAAAATATATGAATGCTTAACTCTAACTTATGGCATGGATCATTTGCTCCCCTGAAGATATAAGATGACTTTCTGACAAGTATACTCTTTGGAAATATTTCATACCAAAATGCAGTAACACATTAAGGAGCAATGGTATATAAAGTCACTTTGATTAGAATACATTTGCTTTTTGTCCTTTTCTAGGAGAAGGACTCAATTTTTCCCATTCTCTATTTAGGGCTTATTCTAGTTATTCTATTTAATCTGTTATAAATGTGGATAATATTGACATATATGGTTTTATATCATTATATTCAATTGAGCAGTTTGTATTTACCATGTAGACATTTTCTCTTGAAAAGGAAAAAATAAATCAGGCTCTTTGCTTTGGATTTTAACATCACTTTCCTATACAGTAATAAGATATATATATTTGGGTTCAGCTAATGAGACATTGCTCTATTTTTGTTATACCTGTATAACATAATAAGAAAACACTGAGATGCTAGATGATCTCAAGTTCTAATTCAAAAGAATCTTTTCCTCTTTCTAATGCCTTTACTCCCTGGGTTCACCACTACTTTGATTATCTTTATCTGCAAAACACTTGATTCAAAAGTGTTTATTTTTGTTCCTCCGTTAATGTTGTAGAAATAGAAGCTTTTAAAATAAAGTGATGGCATGAAGACAGGGGACTCAGGAGTACCTTGATTATGCTTTCTGGAGGAACACCTTCTCCTCCCACACTTCTCATGGGAAAGATATAAACTGGGAGCAAGTAGCAATTTATTGTTAACTGGGGTTATGATCTGAATCAGTTCTGAATTTCAGAATTTGCCGTGACAAAGAACTAACCACCAGCAAACAAAACCAAAACACCTGCACAGGGAAAATTGTATGAAAGAAATGATGGCAAGATGCCCTAGCAACTCCAGGCAACTCTACTACCTTTATACTACCTTACAGCTTGCTTCCAGATCCCAGCTATGACCAACTCAACTTCTGTTCAACTACTTGCTCCCATGGGCCACACTCCAGCTCCTCTGATCAATTGAAATGACTTCTCCACCAAAGTAGTGCATTCACAGAACTGCTCTCTGAAGACGACCTCCTCTAGTTTCCATGGTTTCCCTGTTTCACTCTGTACACTTGGCTTTCAATGTCAATCTTCCGGTGCTTAAATCTTCCCTTTTCTCCTAACTTTAGCTGTCTTCTATCTTCATTTTCTTCATTCAGATCCAATACCACCATCTATCACTTCAGTGACCTTTGGCGATTATCTTCAACTTCCTCAAACTTTCTCATATCCCATGATGTGACTTTCTCATGTAAACAATTTTATGACTCTTCTTGCCTTAAGATGAAGTTTCAACCCCTATATAGGTTTCAGAAGGCCCTTCTGATCTGGTCCTTTCTACTTCCCTCCTATTCTCTTAATATTCCCCTTGTCACACAAACTCTTCTAGCCAAAATGACCCCATTTTATCCCTATTTCCTCTATCGTGTCCTTCCCAGGAGGTAAGAACCTCTTGGCTTTTTATTTTTATTTTTATTTTTATTTTTTTTTTGAGACAGAGTCTCGCTCTGTCACCCAGGCTGGAGTGCAGTGGCGCGATCTCGGCTCACTGCAAGCTCCGTCTCCCGGGTTCACGCCATTCTCCTGCCTCAGCCTCCCGAGTAGCTGGGACTACAGGCACCCGCCACCACACCCGGCTAATTTTTTTGTATTTTTAGTAGACACGGGGTTTCACCGTGTTAGCGAGGATGGTCTCGATCTCCTGAACTCGTGATCCGCCAGCCTCAGCCTCCCGAAGTGCTGGGATTATAGACGTTAGCCACCGCGCCTGGCTTGAACATCTTGGCTTTTATGAAAGTTCTTCCTCTGCCAACATTATTGTTGGTTTCTGTCCTTTCCTCATATAGCTAACTTCTACATACCACCTGTTCAGTTCTAGGAGGCATTTCCTGACTTCCACCTCTCCAGTACAGTTAGGTGCTTTCCTACAGTACCCATTATTTATCTTATACTGGTATTTAGTAAGCTACATTGTAATTGACTCTTACATTGACTGTCTCCCTCAATAACAGTAAACACTGTGATACATCACTCTGTTCTCTGAGCTTAGCACCATGGCCTACACATAGTGGGCACCCAATAAATATAGTTGAATATATCAGTATATTTCAGATCTCAACAGGTTATGTAATTGGTCCAACATCATTCTTCTATACTGGACTGACACACACTTTTTAAATTTAGTCCTCAAGTCAACCGTTGGAAACCATTATTATTCTTTGTTACAGCTGATGCAAACAGACATTTTCAAAAACCAACTAAATTACACAGTGTTCTAACTCCAGTTCTTCTGAATACCAAAGTACAATCTTAGATTTCATAACACTTTATATTAGTTGTATTAGATAAAAATCAAATTTCTCCATAATTAAAAGAAATACAACATGAAGAAGATAAACTATTTATTCATGGGGATATAAGGATTTTTTGCCCTCTGTATAAAACAGAAAGATGAAAATGCAGTGTTTCCTTTTTATAATGCTACTTTGAGGAAATCACATGATACAATTAATCTTAAACAGCAGAAGAGCATGAGGCCTGTACTGACACTCCTAGGAGACTTAATGGTACTTTCAAGGTCAGAAAATATAACTTATTTTGTGTTTGCCTCCTACACAGAAGAGACAGTTTGCTTCATTAATTTTAATGAAGGGGAAATCAGCATAAATGCCACAGATTACCAATAGTCTGTAAATTTGCTCTGATGAACAGTGTATTTACTATACAATATAATTTCCATATATTTTTATTTTTCCACTTGCCTTAAATATGTTGAGGAAATATGTGACTACTTTTCCTTATGAAAACTTTAGAGGTAACATTTCAGTAATTACAGGTACTATGCCTGTTAAACGACTCTAGGAAAGTCAAGCCTTTCCCTTTATGTTTGTAGTATTTTGAGACCTAAGTGTTCCAAGTAAAATAATTTCAACTAACAAAAGCTTGTATTTCTATTAGTTTACAAGATATTTTCCATATATATATATATTTCCCTATATATAGACAAATATATATTTTTTATTTATCACATATATTCTTATATATTTATATATTATTTATATATATTTATTCATATATATACTCATATATTTATATATTATTTATATATATATATTCTTATATATATATATTTATTTTACCCACTACCTTGCATTATAGCTATGCTTCCAAGCAGATACATATAAGTCTAGTCACAGGAATGAATTGCTTAAGTTCAGGTAGGGGTTTCTGCAGTTGGTGAAAAATATTGGTACCTAAGCCGTTTGCAGAAATTTTCAGTGCTTTATCAAAGTGTTATGCAATAACAACTATAACTTTGTCTTCCTCTATGTCTATATCTGTATCTACCTTTGTATGTATGCCATCTATCTCTTTATCTCTATGTCTGTTTCTATCGACATCTTTATCCTGCTAAGAGTGGCAGATCTGCTAAAAGCATGCCTTCATATGGGGGAATGTGACCTTGTTTGTTCTGATGATACCACTATATATTTTTGGAGCCCTCTCTTCCTCTAGACACCAATGCCCTTCTAGTCAGTGGGTCTTACAAATAAGTCTCCCAATTCAACCTCCAAAATGTTTCTTGATCCATCTTTCACCTTAATCCCTCTAAACTTAGGTGGGACTTATCTTTTACCATGATTACTACAAAAGCCTTTAAACTAAAGTCCCTTCTCTGAATAGCACATGTAAATAATCACGTTTCACATTCCTCTGGGAGTTATTTTTCTAAAACATAGGTATGATGGTATTATTCCTGTCTTTTAGAACCTTTAATGCCTTCTCCTTGCCTCAGGAATGTGAAATCATCATCCTACTAAGGACCTTAACAAGCTGGCTTCAGTCCAACTATTTAGCATTAAGCGCAGCCAGCATTTCTTTAATAAATATGCACTTTCCATGATTTGTAACTGTATTTACACAATTACCTCCACTTTAAGCCCTAGAACAAATTTAACCTCCTCGGTGATGTCTTATTCAGTCTCTCAAAGTAGAATTCGGCATTCTCTTTTCTACTTTGTGATAGCGTTGTGTTCAAAGTTTATTTATAATATTCATTCTGTTGTACTATGCTTGTTAGTTTGCCTATGTTTTGTATCCACTTGTCCTCACAATTCGATTGCAATTTCCTTTTTATCTTTCTAATTTCTAGAACAGAGCCTATTTTTCATATGTGAGGGCTGGCTGAATTGAACATAATAAAATATCATGTATTTTTGTCTAACATTTTTCTGCATTATGTATTATCTTAAAAAGAATTACAAGGAAAAAATAAATCCTTTAAGAAATTATTATAACCTATGCCTTATTTTAAAAAGAAACAAATCATGAACCAGAAGCAATAGAGTGACAGTAAGGGAGAGAGACGTCATAATCACATAGAGATATCAAGCAGCTTATGCACATGTGCTTGGAGAAGCTTGGGAAACAGGAGGACACAGAGGCGGAAGCATTTGGAAGTAGGTGTATTAGGGGTGTTCTTATTATTTCAAGTAAGAGAAACTGGCTTGTTTAAGGTAAATGTT
Organism: Pongo pygmaeus; assembly: GCF_028885625.2. Taxonomy (NCBI): domain Eukaryota; kingdom Metazoa; phylum Chordata; class Mammalia; order Primates; family Hominidae; genus Pongo; species Pongo pygmaeus. Next base: position 103,807,378 of record NC_072378.2, on the reverse strand, counting down.
ATAGGTGTTACATGAAAACCAAGAGCAAGGATGCACCCAGATCTCAGAAAAAAATTAGTGAGAAATAAAAATAAAATCCGAAGTCTCCTAACTGACTGCATAAACCCTCTCTTGGCCAAGGGACACCAGAGAAACCTTAAGACTGAGTTCCCAGCCTCACAGGTCGAGAGGTTAACACATCTCATCATTCTTTGTCCCATGCTCACCGCCATCAGGCTTTCTTGCCTAAGGGTTAAAAACACAGTCCTTTTGAAAGACTCACGCTACCGTTGATTTCAGCCAACTGCCAGATTGCTGCACCCCATTTTTGTCTCCATAGAGCAACTGACCAGCGTTCCTTCCTGATAAGAGACCACGAAAAACAGAGTGCTTCTGGCCAGTCTGTGGAGGATGCACAGTTGCGCACTGAGGGTTTTCATGTCCTCTGCTTCACCTTTCAACATTAGTGTGCCCCAAACTCTGCCCTTAGATTATGCTAACGCTGCCATTTTTTGAACATGCCACCCATGAAAGGGCATGCATCTCTCGGTTGTACGTGTGCATGTTTCTCCTTTTATAAATATTCATGATTTCTCCTATAACCTATTAAATATGTACATTTGGCCACCATGCTCAGCATAAATTCTCATTCCCTTTACCCCTTCCTTCAGGTGTTTAATCTCGGCTTCTGCCGGTTGCTATGATTCCCAGCGTATGAAATGGCCAGAATGCAGGTTGCAACCCTTTATGAGAAATAAAGCTTTCCATTTCAAATTGATGAACCTTGTGATTCTTCAGTTGACATTAGATAAAGATCTGGAATGCCTTCTCCATCTACTCATCTCTGTGTCTACTTTATTCTTTCTCAATACAGATTAAATTTGCCTGTTGTAATATGGTGACTAACACCTCCCTTTGAAGATTAGAACCAGATTAAGTCTGACATCAAGTTTTAATTTTCAGTTTTTATGGGGAGCAAACTTCATCTAGCTTGAACAAGACACCAACCCTTGAACCAGTTATGTCCAAGAGTGAAGAATGGGTCATGTTTGGCTTAGTGATGGCTAAGGCTCCCTCTCTAATATGTGGCATTGCTGGGTGGCTACAAACTGAGCTTAAGAGGGGTTATGGACAAAAGACTGGCTCATTAAGATTAAAATAAAGCCTTACTTTTTTTCAAAACAGATTAATAAACCCCATGTCTTTGTTTTAGGGTTAAATCAATTAACAAAATATATGAGTCACTAAAATGTAATCAAACCAAGGGGACTAATTGCTGCTCTGGTTTAAAAATATACACGTCCCTCTAACCCTCTCTTGCTTCTTAAGAAGTGTTAGGGCTGGGCGCGGTGGCGCACTCCTGTAATCCCAGCACTTTGGGAGGCCGAGGCAGGTGGATCACGAGGTCAAGAGATCGAGACCAGCCTGGCCAACATGGTGAAACCCCGTCTCTATTAAAAGTACACAAATTAGCTGGCCGTGGTGGCAGGCACCTGTAGTCCCAGCTACTAAGGAAGCTGAGGCAGGAGCATCACTTGAACCCAGGAGGCGGAGGTTGCAGTGAGCCGAGATTGCGCCACTGCACTCCAGCCTGGGCAACAGAGTGAGGCTCTGGAAAAAAAAAAGAAAAAAAGACGTGTTGGAACTCTTCTACTCTTTCCTCCTATTTCCATGAAAGAATTTTCACTAACCTTCCTAGGAGGGGAGGAGATATGGAGAAAATAATCTGACTTCTTTACTCTTCTCTTGGGCAAACGAATAATTTGCTCATTTAATTGATATTGAGAGAAAGGCACTGCTCTCCCATTTATCCACATGTACAAGGCAGTAACCTTCTTTTGCTCCTGTTCTGATGGGCTCTAATCAGTGACCCTAGAGGAATGTTTCAGGGCCATGTAGAGGCAGGGTAGGAGTGTAGCTTTCTTTTTGTTCCAGCTCTTGATGCTCAACAGATATGAGGAAGATTCTACCTCCAGTGGATTTGGGAAGAGGTGTGTATGTATTAGAAATCCTATTTTCCCTATGAATCTAGGTTGCATTTTCTATTCCAGCTTTGTCACATCAGTATTAAAAATTATTGTTTCCCATTTGATTTCAAATCATATATCTGAATAGAGGTCTGATTTATTAGCATCTATAAACCCAGAAGAAGGTGCATGAGCTAGATAACCTTTTGAAATGGACCCAAGCATTCACTTAGCAACTAAACTAAAAAGTTTAATGCATTTGATTTAGATCAACTTTTTCCAGTTACAGAAGTGGAAGCCATTGTTCACTGGTGATGGATTTATTTTTCGTTCAGCACAGGCCTGGGTGCCATGAATGGGGCTTTGCTGCTGACTGAAGGAAGCAGCATGGTTGAGGGAGGAATTAGGTCATTAAGGAAGGGAAAGCTCTTAGTTCCAGTAAAGCCTCGTGTCACTAAAAGCATAGCTTCTGCTTTTGTTTGTTTTGCCTTAAAAGAAAGGCTCTCATGTTTTGTTAGGTAAACCATTTTGGCTCCCTCTAATGCAGTATTTCTAGTGTGGTTCCCAGCCCAAAATGTCACCATCCTCACAGGACTTGTTCAAAATGCAAATTTTCTGGCTCAGTCCTCAGAGGTTTCAATTCAGTGGCTCTAAAGTGATGGGGCTCAAGAATTTGGAGAAAATTGTCTTTTTTTATTTTTATTTTTATTTTTTGAGACTGAGTCTCACTCTGTTGCCCAGGCTAGAGTGCAGTGGTGTGATCTCAACTCACTGCAACCTCTGCCTCCCAAGTTCAAACAATTCTCCTGCCTCAGCCTCTCCAGTAGCTGCAATTACAGACACATGCCTCCACGCCCAGCTAATTTTCATATTTTTAGTAGCGATGGGGTTTCACCATGTTGGCCAGGCTGGTCTCGAACTCCTGACCTCGGGTGATCTGACTTCCTTGGCCTCCCAAAGTGCTGGGATTCCAGGCATGAGCCACCATGCCTGGCTGGAAATTCCTTTATCTTTAATGTTAACTTTGTAATTCAGAATTTACTTTGATCTTTATGAGGAAAAGTGAGTTAATCTTTGGATTTTAATTTTTCTCTAAAAACTAAAGGATGGAAGGTTAATATTGAAGTTTGGGACATATTGCTATTACTATTATTGTATTTATGGATGTTATTACTATTGTATCTTTACGATAATATGTAGACTCAATACATTACCTTGGCTGAGCTGTGTTTGCAAAGTGGCTGAGTCTAATTTAAGATGAAGAATGAGTTGGGGAGGAGGCTGAGCCTCTTGGACAGTTGGACCTATTTGATTCATGAACTGCTCTGGTCTGGTTCCAGAAGCATGTTGAGGCAAAGGGCAATGCTCACCAGCAGTGCCAGGTTATATAACAGGGCAGTAGGTTGGTGCTGGAGGCGGACCTCAAGGTGCCTATCTCACTGTTTGCCTCCTGCCCTGAGAGACCAGTAACATCAGTGAATTGTTGGGCCCATGAGTCCAGAACAGTGTTCTCCTAAGCCTTATATTTCTAAAGTGTTTCCATTTCACTCCCCAAGTGGTAACAGTATTGGGAAGATAAGTTCTGCCCCTCTCCCGAGCCCTGTTGACCTGTTCATTTGCGGAGCAGAAGTGAAGCATGTATTCAGTAGAGGATATTTTGCTGAGCATGTGTGGTTCTACCTTGTCCCTAGCTCTCCTGCCCACAATCTATATAAAAGGTTTGCTGGGCTCCTGCTGCTAGGGAAGAAGCACGATTCTATGAAATGTGATTTGTCTTCCTCGTTAGTATAGTGGTGAGTATCCCCACCTGTCAAAACACAGTTGGTGGATGAGCATCAATATTATCATCGGTAAGTTTCTTAGAAATCAGAATCTCAGGGTGCTGGGCATAGTGGCTCATGCCTGCAATCCCAAACAACTGAGGGGACTGAGGCAGAAGGATCACTTGAGCCCACAAGTTTGAGACCAGCCTGTGCAACATACTGTGACTGCAATTACAGGAAAAGAAGAAATCAGAATATCAGGGCTGATCCTAGACCTATTGAATCAGGACCTGCTTTTTAACAAAACCCTGAGGTGGTTCATATACCATTAACATTTCAGAAGCACCAATTTATTCTTTCCAAACTCCCAAGATAATAACAATGATCTGGAGTGATTTTTAAAATGCAGATTTTCAAGACCCATCTTGCTGTTTCAGAATATCCAAGGAAGAGTCTTGAGAATATTTGGGAAACACTGGAAGCCCATCTCTCACCATCTGGAGCAGCACTTCTCACAGTTTAATGTATATTCGTATCCCCCATGGACTTTGCTGACACACAGGCTCTGATTCAGTAGGTCTTGGTTGGAGTCAGAAGTTGATGTTCATGCTGCTTAATGACAGGCAACATTGAGTAGCAAGGCTACAATATCAGGGCTGGTGGGGATGAAGCATTGAATAATTTTGCAAATGTATCTGATCTATCTATCTTTTGAACTCTCTTGGATATGGTGTCCTAAGGCCTAGATTTATAGACAGCATGTTAGTAAGTCTGTTTTTGAACACAGCTATGGTGTTCTCCAACTCAGCTTTATAAATAATAAAGCTGCTAGTTTGATCTCCATATGTTTGACTCCTATGTCTATTCCTGATAGAGTTTGTGTGTGTGTGTGTGTTTGTGTGTGTGTCGGTGTGTTCTGTGTGTGTCTGTGTCTGTGTCAGTTTAAGCCCAAGCAAGGTGTAATAGTCACAATGTCTCTGTATGACAGTAGTTTCAAAATCTCATCTCCACAGATAGTAGGATAGATATTAAACTCCTACTCCAACATCTCTTCCCAATTCAGGGTTTAAGAATGAAGATATATCCACAGAAGCTAATATTTCTGCTAGATGCTTCTGAGGCCAGGTTTAATGTCATCAATGTCTTTCTCTGCTTGAATCAGAGGAGATAAATAAACATTTAATAACATTTTATAATTCCTTTAAGGTATGAGAGGTTCCATCAAAAGAGAAATTCTGTAGCACTTAGAGGGGTAGGCATGTGTGTTACTAAGTCATGGATTTCCAGGGCTCAATTCATCTGTGCTAGTGGCATAGACTGGGGGAATCCTAATATACAAGGAAAAACCAGAGAACTTTGGTGAGATTTTTGTTTATAAGAATTTGCTGGGCACTGGCATGGTCTGTACCTGAATGCTCAAGGAAAGTAGATAATTTGGAGGAAAGCAGACTTTTTTTTTTTTTTTTTTTTTTTGGAACAGAGAGAAAGTGTATTCTCTCCCTTTTTCAGAGAGGAACTTATTTGAAATAAACATTTGGATGAAGGGTAGAGCTTTCTACAATTATCTCCACCTTTCAGAAAATTCTATGAGAGGAAAGGTCTTAGAGACAAATTAAGTCATGACCTAGGGGGATTTAAATTGTACAATAGAGACATTTTTTAAGAAGCAGCATTTATATTTGGGAGGACTTATCAAGGATAAATATTCCTCAGTTACCTTCCAAAATAATTTTTATTGTTTTTGTCATTGTTTTATTCAGGTGTCTTTTTGTCTTGACAGTTAGGAGACATATAGAGACTGAAACTCAAAAACAATTACTAAAGTATGACCTTTGCAGAAAACAAATAATTCAAATAAAACATAGGAAAGAGAAGATTCAATAGTAACAGGAGCGCTATGGAGTATTTAAGCAGTTGGTAATAGAGCAAGGTAGAGAATTAAGTGACTAAGAAAGCAAAAATGAGTGTAACCAAGAGTTGAGAAACTTTCTGAGCTAGGTCCTTGCATGAAATAAAGTCAGTATTCATACTCTTAGACTTGGGCTAAGTTTCATAGAAGTTGTTTTACATTTTGTATCTATAATTTTTTATTTTTTACTAAACAAAAATATGAGTGACATGTCATTTATGTTAAAATCCAATGTTATCAAGATTATTAAATGCATGATTTCTTATGAAGTCACAAAAGGAGACACAGAAAACAAATATTTGTTGGGCATTGCTAAGGCGATTTGACATTTTTTAGTTGTGCAGAATCCGTTATCTCTTCCTGATTATATTGAAAGGTGAAGCCAGCTAGACTTCCTGGGTCGAGTGGGGACTTGAAGAACTCTTCTGTCTAGCTAGAGGATTGTAAACGCACAAATCAATGTTCTGTGTCTAGCTAAAGGATTGCAAATGTACCAATCCGCACTCTGTAAAAATGCACCAATCAGCGCTCTGTGTCTAGCTAAAGGACTGTAAACGCAACAATCAGTGCTCTGTAAAATGGATCAATCAGCAGGATATGGGCAGGGCCAAATAAGGGAATAAAAGCTGGCCATCCAAGCCAGCAGCAGCAACTCGCTCGGGTCCCCTTCCATGCTGTGGAAGATTTTTCTTTCGCTCTTCATAATAAATCTTGCTGCTGCTCACTCTTTGTGTCCACACCACCTTTAAGAGCTGTAACAGTCACCGTGAGGTCCGCGGCTTCATTCTTGAAGTCAGCGAGACCAAGAACCCACCAGAAGGAATAAATTCCGGACACAGTATCTCATTTCCTAGTGGGTAAATAACTACTCCTTACTGTGTGTAGACTTTCTAGGATGGTAATTCGACAGGCCATCTTCCATCATGGAAGATTAATCTGGAGCTCTTTTCCAGGTATTTGGATCTCAAGCAGTTGCTGCAAGTCTGAGAATGATTGATTGGCAATTGTCCCCCTCCCCTTCCTCCAACCTCACCTCTAGGCTTTCAGACAGGGAGACACTTGCTGGGATTCTTAATGCCTATGTGTGTCTTAGATGCCCAGTCCTGCTTAGTTCTAAGCCTGATCCTCCAGTTTTCTGTCAATTCAGTGTCTTGTCTCTAGCACCTCTCTGCCCCAAATATTTTTCCAATAAATTCCCTTTTGCATAAATTATCCAGTTTATACTGCTTGTTAATAAGAACTTCTTTTGTATAACACAAGACAAAATAAAACCCTCCTTTTATCATATCCAGTAAAAAATGCATTTTAGATCCCCAAAGATTAAATAAATCATGTTCTATAGAAATTGTATAATAAATCATTTTGGAATATTAAGTATTATTTATATGTTTGCAGTATATTTATTGTGCTTCACATTACCTCCTAATAGAAAAAACTCCAAAGTAAAGAATCAACTGAAATTTAAGAAAGATGAGTCACAAAATAATAATGGTATTTAGCTCAGTGCAAATGTGAGGTATCAGATAACTCATGCTCTTTCCTGTACTTATATATATATATAATTACTTACGATTTCATAATGTGTATGTATTATTCATATAACCAGAAAAATAAGCTATTTTGTTGAAAAAAGTGTAAATTATCAAAAGTAATTTTACTAATATACAAATTAGATATTAGTTTCTTGATGTAAAATTATGTATCTGCCAAGATTTACTCTACATTATTATACAGAGATTATAATTCTTACCTCTATTTTTCATTAGTTCTCACCTCTATTCCTTGTTCTCTCAGTTTGTTTAAAGCATACTAGAATAAACCATTGGGATGTGGCAACTACAATTATTAGAAAACAAATGCCAATAAAACTGTTATGCAGAAGATTGAAACTAGACTTCTTCCTTACATAATACACAAAAATTAACTCAAGATGGATAAAGACAAAATATAAGACATAAAACTATAAAAAGTCTAGAAGAAAACCTAGGAAATACCACTCTGGATATTGGCCTTGGTAAATAACTTATGTAAGTCCCCGAAAGCAATTGAAACAAAAACAAAAATTGATAAGTGTGATCTAATTAAACTGAAGAGCTTCTACACAGCAAAATAAACTATCAAAAGAGTAAATAGGCAACCTATAGAATGGGAAAAATTTTGCAAACTATGTGTCTCACAACGATCTAATATCTGTAATCTATAGGGAACTTTCATAATTCAACAAAGAAGAAAACAACCCCATTAAAAAATGGGCAAACGACATGAACAGACACTTCTCAAATGACATATATATGGCCAACAAATATATGAAAAAATGCTCAACATTGCAAATCATTAGATAAATGCAAATCAAAGCCACAATAAGATATTTTTGCAGAATTTTACTCCTTAGTTCAGCTAAAACCTAAGTTCTTGTCACATGACCAGGAAAACTTAGGCACATCAACACATCGAAGGATGAGTAGAGCAGGGTTTTAATGGGTGAACAGATAGAAAAACTCTCAGTAAAGCAAGAAGATTTCCTGCTAACAGGCCCCCAACCTCACATATTGAATCCCAGGCCACCACACAGGAACAGAAGAGAGCAGGTGCCTCTCCTGCATAAGGTGCAAATTCCCCATGGCTACACCCACATCCCCCAGTGCACAAGTCAGGCTCCAGTCTGCTGTGGGCATGACCAGACAAGCCATGGGCAGGTTCCCTCACCTGCACAAAAGCATCTGATGTAAACACTTGTGGGGTGGGTCAGAGATTCTCCAGGTACCCCTTTTTATCTGCCTAGGCATTTGGCCATCTCATTGGCAGCTCTAAAGAAGTACATCTTACTGCTGTTGATAAGGATAAGGATAAGCATAAGGATAAGGATAAGGATAAGGACAAGGACAAAGACCAATCTTAACTGCTTCCTGCTGATAGTGGGCACTGTTTTGGGAAAATGGAAGTCAGATCTTCTTCAGGGGCCTAAGTGACCCCAGCAATAGGGGCCATGGTCTGAGGCTCTGGCTGCATGAGCATTTGGAGTTTGATGGTCTGAAGGCAAGAAGAGACAAACCAGGTTATTAGAAGTCATGTATTAAAATGAAACAAGCAAGGAAAAGGACAGCTCAAAAATCCTGAGGCCTTTTACCAGTTTGCACAGGGAGAATGAGGCCAAAAGCTTGACTGGTAAAAAATACTTTTACTCTTTTGCCGGCATTCCAGTCTTCTGGCTTCCCTTCCCCTGAGCCCAATCCTAAGCCAACCAGTCTAAGGTTTGGGAAATTAACTTTTCCCAGTTTGGAGGATGCATCCAAGGGGAGTGTCCTGTAGTACGGAGACATGATTACCTATCACTGAAGTGAGGAAAGAGGAGGAAAAAGGAAAAAAAAAAGGCATTTTTTTTTCAGAGGAATCCCAGGGGTTCAGAATGCATTCTTAAGGGGTACAGGCTGAAGATGAATGGCTACTGATATAGAAAGAGGGAAGCAGGTGCCCCTGGTTCCTTTCTCTTCCTAGCAAATACCCAGGGTAAGTAAGGGAGAGAAAGTGAGGCATTGCTCTATCTTCCATCCTTGCATCCCCTAGTCCACAGAGTGCCACCCATGGGTGTCAAAGTGGCTTTCACCTGTGTTAACAGGGGGCCTAGAGGGTGGGAGTATCCGCTCTTACCCATGTACACCCTATCTCCCCTGCTTTCAGTAGCCTTTGAATTCCCTAGACCTTATTTATTGCCATGGATACCATTGTGATGTTTATCCATGAAATGGGAAGCTTGGCTTAATCAGCAGGAATTAGTCATGATCACCTGTGCTGTGCCTTTTACCTTCCATTATCATCTGCCTCTGGATCCCTCAGATCCAGTTTTCTTTCCTAAGGCTTTGACCTGAAGCTTGGAATTGAGTTTGGGACAAAACTGTGTCTTGCAGGGGTGTTGTATGGACTCCTTATCATAAGCCAAATGCTAAGGCGAAGCTGTGGATTGATTTGTCCTCTAACAAGGGAGAGGAAAAGATGTCTTGTGACACACCCAAGACATCCTTGGTGGCATAACTTGGTAGCTATAGTTATGCTTGCTAAGATTTTGGTGATGAGGCTTGGCTCCATTGGTCTTGCTTTCCCAAAGAGGAAACCTCCTGGTAATGGGCACCCTATTTATTCCCATCACCTGGCAGGATTTTCAGGATTTCAGGATTTCACTTCCCCCAGTGCACATGTCTGGCACCAGTTTGCTCAGAACTAGAATATTGATCCAGATTTTTACATCACACATCCACTTTTATTCCATCTGAGCTGCAGCTGGATATTGCTGGTTGGTTCACAGGAAAAAGCAGGGATAGTCTAAAATGTAGGCAAAAACTTAAAAACAACTAATGAGTGTAGATTCTAATGATGATAAGTTTTGAAACATAATTTCTCTCTAGTCCTCATTTCTGTTAAAAACAATTCATGATAGGACTGCATTTTTTGCAAAATAGACTTTATTCTTATACTTGGCCTGATTATTTGCATAAAGTGCAGCAAGAATAATTATTTTGATATATGCCTTTTAGATCGGCATTGATGGAATTCTATTCCACAAAGAATCTCAAATAAGACCTTTTAAAGCTGAGCCCACCCAGAGATGCCAAAATATTGCAGGATTTTGCTCCTTAGTTTAGCTAAAACCTAGGTCCTTATCACACAACCAGGAAAATTTAGGCACACAGATATGTTGAAGGGTGAGTAGAGCAGCGTTTTATTGTGCAAAAAGGGGGGGAAAAGAAAAGAAAAACTCTCAGCAAAGTGAGAGGCTAACAGGCCTCCAACCTCACAGATTGAATCCGAGGCCACCATACAGGAACAGAAGAGAGTAGGCGCCTCTCCTGCATAAGGTGTGAATTCCCCGTGGCTCCACCCATTTTCCCCCAGTGCACATGTCTGGCACCAGTCTGCTGTGGGCATGGCTAGCTCTGGGCAGGTTCCCTTGTCTGCACAAAAGCATCTGATTTAAACACTTGTGGGGTGCGTTCGAGATTCTCTGGGGACCCCTTTTTATCTGCCTAGGCGTTTGGCTATCTCATTACCATCTCAAACCAGTCAAAATAGATATTATTAAAAAGTCAAAAAATAACAGATATTGTTGAGGTTGCAGAGAAAGGGGTACACTTACATACTTCTGATGAGAATGTAAATTAGCTCAACCACTGTGGAAAACTGTACAGATTTTCCAAAGATCCTGAAACGGAACTACCATTCAACTCAGCAATCCCACTACTGGGTATATACCCAAAGGAAAATAAAATGTTCTACCAAAAAGATACATGCACCTGTATGTTCATCACAGCACTATTCTCAATAGCAAAGACATGGAAACAACCTAGATACACATCAATGATGAACTAGATAAAGAAAATGTGGTACATATACACCATAGAATACTACACAGCCATAAAAATGAATGAAATCATATCGTTTGCAGCAACATAGGTGCAGCTAGAGGCAATTATCCTAAGGGAATTAACACAGAAAGAGAAAACCAAATACCGCATGTTCTAACTTGTAAGGAGGAGCTGAACATTGAGTACATGTGGACACAAAGATGGCAACAATAGACACTGGGACTACTTGACATGGGAGGGTGAGAGGCAGGGATGGGTTGAAAAACTACCTATCAGCTATTATGCTGATTACCTGGGTGACAAAATTATCTGTACACCAACCCCCCATGACACGTAATTTACCCATGTAACAAACCTGCACATGTACCCCCTGAACCTAAAATAAGTTGGAAACAAACCTTACTGTTAGAAAAAAGATAATATGTACAGCTACAGATGTTAATGTAAGTTGGGAGTTCCTGATCTTTTAAGGATTTGCTACATTTAGAGTAGAATCATATATATTATAAAAGCAAGTGCAAATTTAAAATAAAAGACTTAATTATCCCCAATGAAAATAAGGGAAGAGACCATCGCCACCTGCCCCAGCTTTTTCTTAAGGTATTTACTTCGGAATACTTGTAAACTCCTTCTTGTCACTTTGAAGTGCTTTTTATATGTGTTTGAATGTCTCATAATGCTCTTTTGATAGCTAAATAAACCTCTTGCAAACTTTGAGATACAGGAATGTCGTTCTTAAGAACCTGGGAATCAACTCTTTGAAATATAATCTTCAAGGAGGATGGTGCCCCTGTCTCCCAGCTTCCGTGGGAGGGAAGGAGACTAACTTATGTGGGTGCCTTGCTCCAGGTTGCTAAATTACCTCCTGTCATAAAGACACAAGAAGTTTCTTTTTCCTTTGGACAAAGCTATTTAGCTAACACAGATGGTCATCCCAGCTACTGTAGGGATGAAGAGGAAAAGCTTTCCTTTCCCCCTCTAAAGGGTTCCTGAAAATGAACTTACAAAAGGCAGAATTAGTGGGAGAAAAAAGTATACAGTTTTAAAAAATGTGTATAAGTGCAGGAGAATGATTATCCAATAACCCAATGAGGCCTAGATTTGTCTGTGCCCTTCTTCACAGGGGAAAGGGTGCTGGGGGTTGTAGGAGTAGATGATTTTCGGGGAAATGAGTGAGCCCAAAGAACAACGGCCTGTGGCAAAGTTCCTGTGAGCTCTGGTAAAGGGAAGCTGAGAGGTAGAACAAAGTTTGTCTTATTATGCAGATAAAACCTGTTTTGGAGCTGGCCTCAGAAGAATAAAGGAAACTGTCTGGGTATGGTGATAATTCTCCCAGTCTCTTCTCATCTCAGGTGGTTGATCTTTTCTGTTTTTTTGTTTTGTTTTTTTTTTTTTTACTTTTTTCACAGTCAGGTTTTGCTTTGTTGCCCAGGCTGAAGTACAGTGATGTGATCATAGCTCACTGCAGCCTTGAATTCCAGGGCTCAAGAAATCCTTCGATTTTTTCTAGAGACAGGATTTTATTATATTGCCCCTGCTGGTCTTGAGCTCCTGGCCTCAAAAGATCTTCCTCCTCAGGCTCCCAAAGTGCTGGGATTAAAGGTGTCAGTCACCATGCTGATTTCCCAGTTATTTTATGAGATTCCTAGGGAGAGGGTCTTAAGACAATTGCATTTGTTCTGGAAAGAAGCTCTTAGTCAGATAAGGATATTTGGTGGTTCGGAAAAGAAACAGAATCTGAGAGACCGGGGGCCAAGGAAAGATAAGAGAGAGATCTTGGTTCTGAGGCTAATATCGGAGTCCATTCAATTTTCCTTAATTCAAAATGTTACTGGAAGGGGGTCCCAAGAGTGGATTCTTGGATCTCACGGAAGAAAGAATTCGGGGCGAGTCCATAGAATAAAGCAAAAGCAAGTTTATTAGGAAAGTAAAAGGAATAAAGAATGGCTACTCCATAAGCAAAGCAGCGGTGTGGGCTGCTCAACTGATTATACTTATGGTTATTTCTTGATTATACGCTAGACAAAATGTGAATTATTCATGATTTTTCTGGGAAAGGGGTGGGCAATTCCCAGAACTGAAAGTTCCTCCCCGTTTTAGACCATGTAGGGTAACTTCCTGATGTTGCCATGGCTTTTGTAAACTGTCATGGCACTGGTGGGAGTGTCTTTTAGTATGCTGATGCATTATAATTAGTGTATAAAAAGCAGTGAGGATGACTAGAGGAGACCGTCTTGGTTTTGGTGGGATTTGGCTGGCTTCTTTACCACATGCTGTTTTATAAGCAAGGTCTTTGTGGCCTGTATCTTGTGCCGACCTCCTATCTCATCCTGTGACTTAGAATGACTAGCCTCCTGAGAATGCAGCTCAGTAGGCCCCAGCCTCATTTTCCCAACACTTGTTCAAGATAGAGTCACTCTGGTTTGAGTGCCTCTGACAAAAACACTCAGTATGCCAAAGTGCCATATTTTTGGCTATCATTTTCTGTGCCCCAACCCTACTAAGTAAATTTAGGATGAACTATGTATGACAAATGGTGCTGTCAGGTCCTCTTACTTGAGGACTAGCAATTGTTTAATCTTGAAAACATATATGTTATGGATTGTATCTGCTTGGCTATTTAAAAGGGTGAGTTTTTATTTTTTTTCTGTCTTTGCAAAACTCTTAGCAGATTGCTTGTGATACACATCAAGTTCTGGTTTAATATTTATTGAGTAACAAAATTACTTTCTTTTCTGTCTTTGTGGATAGGTTTTCTGTGTTGGGAGGTAAGTTTTCTTTTAATTATATTTCTCCAACTATGTGAAATAGACAATCATATTTCTAAAGATTCAGGATATTGTTAATTCTATGGGATATATTAAAAGAAAAAGAAATCCAAGAGGTTTCAAGATCATTTAAAAAAATTTCTTACCTGGGAGGCAGAGGTTGCAGTGAACCGAGATCGCGCCACTGCACTCCAGCCTAGCGACAGAGTAAGACTCCGTCTAAAAAAAAAAAAAAGTTCTTTAACAACTCCTTTTTAAAAATGAAATAATTTTGCTATAATGTATATTTTGTGTGTGTGTGTGTGTGTGTATGTGTGTGCTCTGGTATGTACTATTAATTGCATGATCTCTGAGAAGAAGATCTGTGCTTAGACTTTAATAAATAGAGCTAGTACCTACAAGCTTGTTTATTCCACCTGGTACCCTAAATCCTTCTTTGTGCATTGGGTATATATAATCTAATAAATTCCAAGAAACATTTTGAGAATAGTCTAATTATTTTGGTGTTTATTGTTCGCTTACATACCTTGTTTGTATTTTTCTGGGGTAAATTTATGCTAAAAATAATCTTTAGAGTATATGCTGTAATTTGGCTCCAGGAACAGATGTGGTTTCTAAATTTGGGATGCAGCGTTCCTCAGGCTATCCCTCTGTGTGGTCTTTGAGACTTTAGTAGTAACAATAATCATAGTTAATCTGACTCTGATAGTTTTTATGTTTTTATATAGTCCCAAATGTACATTACATGACCTATTTGATGGCAGGAATGTTTTCTACTTAGTAATATGAATATAAAACAACAATGACAAAAAAATTAACAGGAAATAAAAATTAAATAGTGGTAAGTACTGAGGTTTTGTATTTATTCTTATTCTGAAAGAATGCAACTTTTTTTTCTTAAAATAAATATAAATAAATCAAATCTCTTTGGCTTGATATTGTTACTGTGGGGAAGCATTGATTAAGACTGTAATAATTTGAAATAAACTGTTCTGAAATTTATATTTAGGGACAACAGAAGTCAACAAAGGGAAGATAATATGCAAGTACATGTATATATAAAGGATCCAAATTAAATATAATAACTGTTCTCTATAAGACCATTAACTAATATTTAGTCCTTATAGTAAGCAACAGTGAATACTATATTTACAAGGTAAAAATAAATAACAGTGAATTAATAAATTTAAACAAAATTAAAGGAAGCAACTTATTTTAATGTATTGTAGAGGTAAGATCCCTGATTTGTCTGGATTAATTTCTGAAGTTTTAGTGGCCTCTGTACTGTCTATGGGGATGTAATGCTTTCCTTCCTCAGGCAAAATTTCATAAAAACAAAGGCATTTCTAAACAGCTGCCTGATTTTGGACTGCTGCTGACCAATATTAGGAAAGAGCTGTTGTTCCTAATCAGAACAGACATTGGTCTCTTTCTCATGCAAATTTTTACTTCTAACAGCACTTTGAGTCATAATTCAGCCAAGGATTGGTCCTGATTGTATGGGGTTGCTAGGAAACACCCTTCTGTGAATGTAGGTTTAAAGATACTTTTTCACAGTGCAAATTTTTTACAATGATGGATATTAAATTTAAGATGATGTGTGAATTAAACAGTTTCATAAAATTGAAGATAAAAGGTTTTGGTTCCTCAGAAAATATAGTTATATAAATAATTTCTGGCTTAATTTTTAATCTAAAATTTCTACACTTCAGTATTGAAGAAATGAAATTTCCTCTATATGGCAGTGTTTTGCTGTGTATCTACAAACGTGAAAGGATATTAATTAGCATGTTGTTAGAGTGTAAGAGACTTTAATAGCCTAACTGGAAGGGCGCCCACATGTCCCTGGAAAATTACAAGCTGCAACTCACAAGCTATAACTGATAACCAGATGGATAAGTATGGAGTTAATGTTATTTCTTCTGGGACCAGAATGTCAAAATGAATATCTAATTAGTCTACTGAATAACTTTAGGAATACACAACAAAAATAAATCAAGGAGCAGTTTTAAGAACAGTAAGAATAGGCTAAAGCTATCTTAATATTAAAATAAAAATCAAAGGAGTGAAGCTTTGGAATTATTGAATATAGAGCAAATATAATATTGACTACTATACTTATTTAAATAGATTAGGTGAAATTTATTTAACTCTCATTCTATTTTTAAAGCTGATTTATAAATTGGTGAAATAGCATGGCTACAAATTATATAAAGATAGAAGTATCTTTAGAGAAACTAGAACAATTGGCTAAGCAGAAAGTCATTTTTGTTTTAGAAAAATATACTTTTGATGTTTCTTTGAATTCTATAAAAGAAAAGCATTTATTTGAAATTATATCAATAAATATTTATTACTTGCTGTAGGGATAGAGGTGAACAAAATCTCTCTGTGCTCTAAAATCATAAAAAATATTGTTGATAGTTGGAGTAACTAACTCGTAGAATTAATGTCTAGAGTCCTCTAATTTTGTACAATAATTTTAGGAATTTCAAGTGCATGTGTGTGTATGTTCATAAAATAAGTGTATTATTATTTTTTAAGAGATTTATTTTTTATTCACCTCTTGATTTTAATTGTCTTTGAGGCTAAAGATAAAATTGGTCAATAACACAAATGTCTGTTACCAGTTTTAACTAACCAGTTGAAGAATCTCAAGACAACAAACAAGTATGTTTTCTCATTTCAATGCACAATTTAAACCATCATTACTTGTTTAATGGAGAGCTTCGGGTACAGACACACAAATATACACCTAGATAGGTAGATGTTTTTTAAATGGATAATAATCTCCAAAAACGAATTTTTCAGATGAGAAAGAGGATAATGAGATTTTACTTGAGACTTCCAAATGAGATAGTCTGAACATTTGGTTGAAAGCCAGTACACTATTGTGGCTAATGGCTTGGACTTTAGAATTATTCAAAACTGGGTTTAAATCCATGATCCACTAATTAATGTTGTTATGCCTTTGTGAAAATACTTATCTCTCAAATAATCAGTTTCCTCGTCAGCAAATTGGGTAAATAGTATCTCTGCCATAGAGATCCCATAAAAGTTAAATGAAAAATGAACATAAATTACTTAGGAAATTGTTTATTTCCTGGTAAGCATGCCATGACTGCCAATTATTATGATCTGGCTTACATAAGTATGAGCTAAAGCTGAAAATACCCAGGAAGTTGGGTAATCTGCATTGCTGCCATGTCATGCTTTCTTCAAAGCATTATTGTTTCCTTACTCTTTATAATCAGTACTTTGGTTCTTTTTACTTCTGTTGTCTTTCTGTCAGTTTCTTGTTCATATCCTTAAATATTAAGTTGGCCTTCCTGTGGAAAATAACTAGCTGCAAAAACTGAGCATTGCTGCTTTGAAAGCCATATCTGAAGCAAGCTAGAATCCAAGTGGGTGGGAAGAGCTTCAGACAGAGATGCTGTTCTCAGAGGGGCTCAGCCAAGCTGAAGAGAAATTCCAAGAAAAGTTTATGTTAGAGGAGGCTCACATTGGGTTGGGTGGGAATGGCCTGATTCTGAAAGCACTACCATGCTCAGTTGTCCTCTAACAGCAACCCAGAGGAAGTGTGGCCTGACAAAACCTAACAGTTGAAGGCTCTCAGCAGCAGGTGAAGGGTGATCTGAGTCTTGGTAAGCCACCATGAGAAGCCTTCTACTTAAAGTCTTCCCAGCTTTCATCACAGAATAGCAAACCAATAATATATACTTCAGCATTCCTGACCAGTTTTGATAGGGAAGGAAAACTTCAAACTCACCACAAGTCATTTTTATACCAGCATTCCAAGTGATAGGAATTTTCTCAAGAATTTGCAGTTGATCCCTTTCTCTGGATCAATATTTAAAAAACATATATGGCTTTATGCCAGAACTCTCCCTTGATGGCTGATATAGTAAATGATCATTTCTTTTTCTTTTTGGTAAACCTAGATATGACTGTTGAGTTCTTCTCAATATAGGACATCCATTAGATTAGATTACCAGTTGGATCTGTTGTATGAGACGAAACCTATCAGCTGTTGTCACACAACATACTCTAAAATATATTCCTTAAATCAAACAAGTGGAGAGCTGTACACCTGACCCTTACACTTCCATTGATTGATTGCTGCATGAATGGGTGGGTGGATTGATGGATGGATAGACGAATTTATATATTGATGATAAAAATTTGTATGAATATAGTAACTCACAGTTTAGCAGAGAATAAAGACTAGCAAACTGGTCAGGGCAATACAGGGTGAAAGATACCATACTATGCAAGTAAAACAGAATCTGTAAATATATAAAAGAGGCAACTAACTCAAATTATGGCACCTGGGGAGACTTCCACGAGAAAATGACATTTAAAATAAATTTTAAAATGCAGTTTAGTCAGACAAAGCTATAGGTGGGGTCAGGGATATTTCAAGCCGAAGAAACTTCAAGTGTGAGTGACTAAAGTGAAAATGAGTAAGACAGACTACTGCTTGTTTATTGGAAGGTATTTTTGAAAGCCTTGTTATACTCTGTGTAAACAGATATCATGCATAATTGAATGATTACCACAAGAAAAACATCATATAGAAAAAAGTACAGAAATTTTTTTATTCAAATATTTTAAAATTCATACAATGACTGATAAAATGGCAAAAACTGCAGTAGTGGAGTTAGACTCCTCTGTGGAACTCCATTTTAATATAAGAGAACAAGAGCTGAGGTTAAAAACCTAGACTCGGGCTGGGCATAGTAGCTCAGGCCTGTAATGCCAGCACTTTGGGAGGCCAAGCTGGGTGGATCACTTGAGGTCAGGAGTTGGAGACCAGCCTGACCAATATAGTGAAACCCTGTCTCTACTAAAAATACAAAATTCAGCCAGGTGTGGTGGCATGCACCTGTAGTCCCAACTACTTGAGAGGCTGAGACAGGAGAATTGCTTGAACCCAGGAGGTGGAGGTTGCAGTGAGCCAAGATCGTGCCACTGCACTCCGACCTGGGCGGAAAACAACCAACCAACCAACCAACCTAGATTTGCCTCTCAGCTCTGCTGCTTATTGAGTACCAGATCACTCACTCTCTGAACCTCTGCTTCCTCACTGATTATCTCACCTTGTTACTAAGAAACATAAGAAACCCCCATAGGGGAAAGCTAGTCACCTTGAAGGCAGGCAGCGGGGAGCCAGGAACCAGCTTGTGCCCAGAAAGAGTTAAACTGCTGTCCCTGAAGGGACAGCCAGCCATGCAGCTGTGCAGGGGAGTGGCCAGAGCGAGCAGCCAAGACAGAGCAAACAGTGTGGGAGAGCTGCTGATGAGAGAGCTGCTGATGAGAGAGCTGCTGATGAGAGAGTTGCTGAATAAAACCATATTCACCTGCCTATGGCCCGATGAGTGTTCTTTCAGCTATCCATCGCCTATCCACCCACTCCCCTCGGACCTCAGCTGGGGCTCAAACCTGACCCTGGATATGACATTTGGTGTAGTGGTGAACTTGACAATAGCCATGGAGTAAAATTTATAGATCTTAGAGAAGGTGAGATGTTAGATACCTAAAGAAGCATGCTGAAGCTAAAAGACTTTAACACCGATTAATAGGATTGAGACTGATATGGTTCGGCTCTGTGTCTCCACCCAAATCTCATCTTGAATTGTAATCCCCACCTGTTGAGGGAGGGAACTGTAATCCCCCACCATGTGTGGAGGGAGGGAGGTGATTGGATCATGGGGTAGTTCCCTCCATGCTATTCTTGTGACAGTGAGTGAGTTCTCACAAGATCTGATGGTTTTATAAGTGTTTGAAAGATCCTACTTCACATACTCTCTCTCCAGCTGCCTTGTGAAGAAAGTGCCTGCTTCCCCTTCTGCCATGATTGTAAGTTTCCTGAGGCCTCTCCAGGCATGTGGAACTATGAGTCAATTAAGCCCTTTTTCTTTATAAATTACACAGCCTCGGATGTGTCTTTATAGCAGTGTAAAAACAGACTAATACAGAGACTTTGGCTCAAAGGCTCCTTTTATTTCCCTGCTCACATCTAGGATATATTCTATTGAAGTACCCTTCCAGGCTTGGCAAATATGCATTACATTAACAGTTAGCATTGTTAATTAATGCTCTTCAGCTGAGTTCTCCTTGGATTCAGCATATGCTATCTTTACCCCATCTGATCTAACTCCGTATATCTCAGGTATTGGCTTACCTAAGCTTAGTTTTCCTAAATACCCTCATAATTCACTTGTCACAGGGAGACTTATTATTTCATTACCCATAGAAAACACTTGGAGGTAACCAAGTTCTGAGCACATGACCTTTTCATTTGGGCAACTATGGTGAAGAAAATGGCGGTCCCATTGCAGAGGCTGCACCAACCCACGGATATTTCCATGACAGCAAGAGCGGAAGTGAGATCTCCTCATCTAGGGAACTACACTGAATGCTCACCAGGCTGAGGCTGAGCACAATCCACGCCAGCAGGATTGGCAGTGCCTAGGAAGACAAAGGATATTGCAGTGGATACCAGAAGAACCAAACATCATATGTTCTCACTCATAAGTGGGAGCTAAGTTATGAAGATGCAAAGCCATAAGAATGATACAGTGGACTTTGGGGACACGGGGGAAAGGGTGGCAGAGGGGTGAGGGATACAAGACTACCAATTTGATTCAGTTTATACTGTTCGGGTGATGGGTGCACCAAAATCTCACAAATCACCATTAAAGAACTTACTCGTAACCAGATAGCACTTGTTTCCCAAAAACCTATAGAAATAATTTTTTTTTTAAAAGAGTCTTTCACATGTCAACATCCTTGTTCATAGAGACACTATGTTGAGAAAGAAAAGAATAGAAGGGAAAATATTTTAGATCTTAAGAATTATAGCAACAATATTGTTTGAATTTTGGAATCAGTTACCGGGTTAGGCTAAGTCTGTTTTTCTTTTTCTCTCTCCTGTTTCTGTACTATGATAAAGGCTGAGAAGCAGATCAGAGCAGTTTTGGTGAATAAAGAAAGTACTTTTTCTCAAATGACATTTGACTTCATTTTCATTATGAATAATTTCACAGCCTTTCCAAACCAATCAGAAAAAGCTTATACTGTCGTGGCTAAGAATGGTGTACTCATTTTTTTTTTTTTTTTTTTTTTTTTTTTTTTTAAGATGGAGGAGTCTTGCTCTGTCGCCCAGGCTGGAGTGCAGTGGCGCGATGTCGGCTCACTGCAAGCTCCGCCTTGCGGATTCACGCCATTCTCCTGCCTCAGTCGCCCAAGTAGCTGGGACTACAGGCGACCGCCACCACGCCCGGCTAATTTTTTTTTGTATTTTTAGTAGAGACGGCGTTTCACCATGTTAGCGAGAATGGTCTTGATCTCCTGACCTCGTGATCCACCCGCCTTGGCCTCCCAAAGTGCTGGGATTACAGGCGAGAGCCACTGCGCCCGGCCGGTGTACTCACTTTTGAAACCTGATAGTCATAAAGTTAGAACGTACTTGAAGTCTAGACTTATATTGTAATTTAAGAAATCATCATGTGAATTGCAGAGCAGAAAACTATATTCTCTAATTCTCTATTTAAAGGACTCACTATCTTCTGTATAATTCTGAGGATATTAATTATAGTTTTTTTAAGAATTTCATTTTCTTCAAAGAAATAAAAAACATATAGAGATCTGTCATGGTTAAAATGACAGCCATTAAAAATCTTAAAAACAGATTATATACATTAAAATTTAGAGTTATATTAACAATCTGGAATATATAACAATTATAGAAGCATTAGAACAGAAAACATTGTTACATAATTAAGATCTTTCCTTCTCACACAAAGAAAAGAGAAATTTTTATCAATTAAAGAAGAAAAAAGACTGTTAGGTCAAAATTAAGCTAAAAGACTACAAAGTAACTAAAATATTTGAATAGAAAATTACTGGCAAAAATACATCTGAAAAAAATGCAAATAACTATAAAGGCTAATTTATAATCATGCAGACCAGAGTTAACAGGCCTGACTACTGTCTTCTGCAAGGGCTGCTTAACAAGGTTGGCCCTTGGCTGGCATTTGGAAGTTGATTTTAAGAGGGCTCCTGCCATTCCCGATAAATTTTCTCATTATAACTAAACTGTACAAACAATGTGGTTTATGCTGAATATCTGCTTTCCTTTTGGGAGTCTGAGTTTTGGTCCATGCCAGGCAGAGAGTGAACTCTGGACTCTGGACCAGAAGACCCTGAACTCTGAGTCTCTAATGAGCTTCCCTGGTTGGCAACATTTCACATCTGTTGTCCCAATTTATTGCTGGGGGAATGAAGTGTGTCTTGTGTGACTCAGTAAGCTTGTGCCTGGTTTTCCCTAGACTTTGTCCTATGTGCCTTTTCCCTTTGATGATTTTACTTTGTACCCTTATTCTATAATAAAGGATGGCTGTGAATATGACTGAGTTCTCTGAGTCCTCCTAGTAAGTTGTTGAGCCTGGGTATGGTCTTCAGGACCTCTGTCTCAATAGTAATATACGAAATTTAATACATTTGTTTACATAAGAAAAACATGGATATATGAAAAAAGATGGCATCTAAAAGTATTGTGTGCCAAATAATATAGCCTTAATATATAAAAAAGATATAAATATATAAAAAATATATAAATATATTTAAAAAATAAGGTAATAGGTGAGAAAATTAATACAAAATATGTAATATAAAAGAAAGCAAATAAAATATGCTATT
This sequence comes from Pongo pygmaeus, assembly GCF_028885625.2. Lineage (NCBI taxonomy): Eukaryota > Metazoa > Chordata > Mammalia > Primates > Hominidae > Pongo > Pongo pygmaeus. Next base: position 103,784,932 of record NC_072378.2, on the reverse strand, counting down.
TTTTATTGTAATAGTTAATATTCTTATTGTTAGAATTTTTTTATGTATTTTGGATTCAATGCTTTGTGATTTCTTTACGTTGCAAATATCTTATTTTTTATATATTTTATAAAAAATATGTAAAAAACATATAAAGCAGAAACTGTAGGACCCACAAAAAGACATAAATAAAATATAACTCTAAAGGGTGATTTTAATTAATCTCTTTCAGGTCACGAAATCAAGCAGATTAAAAGGAAATATATAAAAGATTTAATTAATAAGAATAAAAGAAATTACAGATTTCAAAGTTTTATCATATTCCAAACTATTTTATATACATAGTTTGTCTCTGTTTCATCAGTTTGTCTATCCTTGTGCCGTTATCACACTTTTTAAATTGCTATGAACTTTATAATCTTTTCATGTCACATTTTTTTTCTTACAATGATCTTTGGTATTTTTGACTGTGTGCTCTTCTGTATTAATTGAGAATCACTTTGGCAGTTTCCATGAAAATTCTGGTTGGTTGTTCTATCAGAATATAATAAAAACTATAAATTAAGGTGACATCTTTATGATACTAAAACTTTCTGTCTGTAAACATGGTCTATATCTCTGTATATTTAGATGTAAATTATGCCTTTAAAATTTTTTAAAAAACAATATTGATTTTTGTAGGCTGATCTTTTAAAAAATTAATTTAGAAATACACTGAAGCAGAAAAATGCTAAAAATTAAGTGACTTGACAGCTAAATGATTTATTATAAATCAAGTACCCACTGAACCTAAAACCAGGTCAAGAAATAGAACATTAGCATACTCCACAAGCTCCACTGTGCCAACTCCCAATTACTTCCCAAATGAAACCACACTGCTTATTTATACAGCAATCATTCCCTTGCTTTTCCTTATAAAATAACCACTAAAGCATACATCATTAATCACTATATTTTAGTCTTGAAAGGATATGCTATTTTTTATTGTAATAGTCATTATTTTTCTTACTTATTGTTAGAAAATGTATTTTGGATCCAATGCTTTGCAATTTCTTTACATTGCAAATATCTTATTCTGTCATTTATCTTTTCACTCATTCAGTGTGAAGGCTTTAATAAACCCATGGTAATAATTTTAATTTAATCCAAGTTATAAATTTATTCTTTTAAATTTAGTACTATTATACCCCATTTAACGAGTATTTCCCTACTCAGATGTCATGAAGCTATTCTCTGATACTGTCTTCTAGAAGCATTATTATTTTTATTTATCCAGCTAGATTATCTCTTTATTTGAAAGAAACATTAGTCCATTACACTTAATGTGTATTGCTAATATATTTGGGTTTAAATCTACTATGTTTCTAAGTGTTTTTTTATTTGGCCTCCTTTCAATGTTACTTTATCTCTTTTTGCCTTCTTTTATATTGCTTCTTTTGTATTAATTTTCCCACCTATTACCTTAGAAATTATTCAGTATTTTATTACCCTTATTGTTGTTACACTTGACCAATGAATGATTAAACACACATTCTTGACATTAAAAGAGCTAATGTTAATCGGACCTTTTACACCTTTCCAGACAGTGGAAGGCATTTGATATTGCTCACAACACAGTACACAGGTTAGAGATATTTTCAGTCTCTATTAATAGACAAAAGGCACTGCTGTGAGGAGGGTGTTTTCACTCAGTAAGACATGCTCTGATACCATGCTCTCATTCCACTCCTGGCTAGAAACTGTTTCCCATCACGACCAGGAACTTGTGGTTTTTGAAATATTTGAATATATATTTGAAATCTATTTTATATATACATATACTTATGTATGTATTCTAAGTGAAGTAATGATAGGGAGTGCTGATAGAAATTCTATTTGAATTAACCCACCATCTTGCCCAGAATCCCAGGGAATTTATTCTTGATTTTTTGTTATCTGAGGTGATTCTTCAAAATACCTAATTTTATAACCCCAAATCATATAGTGTTTTGAAAAGTAATTACTTAGTTACATAACATGAAGCTTAAAAAATTCAAGAAATGACTGACATATAGAATTGCATTTTAAGAAGCTTAGGCTAATTTAATAAGAAAATAATAGCAAGAAAATTTAAAAAATGCCTTTTATAAAACTGAGTTAATATTTGAAACTATAGCAGACAATATGGAACTATACTTTTGATGATGACTACTTCTGGGGTTTGTGCATTTTATATATGACATATTTACACATATTTCATTACGTGCTGTTCTTTATTCTGAGAGGGAGACAATTAGTAGTATTGAACACAACATTATTTCAAACTCCAATTAAAAAATATTGCATTCTTTGCCGTCAGAAGTCTAATATTAACTTTTTGAATAAAGTATTACTATTTTTATAAGAACTAGACTAGCTATTTCATTTCTCTGCCTTTCATTTATTTTTAAATGATCATTTCTTGGAAGAAAGTGAATTTTTTTACACTAAATCTTTTATTCAACTGTTGATTGACAAAAAAGATGCAGCTTTAAATAGAACATTTGGCCATTTATCAGAACTTTTAAAAAATCAGCTGCCATTTATGGGTTATAGCTTATAACTCATAAACAATGGACTCTTTTACTTCATAGTTTACCTCTCTTATTCTTTGGTCTTTAATTTCATATTTCATTTTGGTTAGACTAATTTGGTATTTTTTCCTACGTTCATATTGTTGTAAACAAAAGACATGACTGGAGTAAATCTTGGTTCTTCTTCTGACAGCCCATTTTCAGAGATGCTGCTCTCCAAATGCTGTTGATTTGGCTGTCACAATTGTACACCAAAAAAGAACTGCTAGGATATGTGTTTGATCCATTGTATTATTCTGCACAGTGATCAATTGCCTGTCCAACTTGCGCTTATTATTTTCATGGAAATTTCTTTCTTGGCTATTTTTAGGTATGCTCTACTTCCTTTTGCCTCCACCTATCCATACTTTGTATGCATTTTAAGAGTTTAATAAATTAAACTCCAACACACACATTAGCTACTGATAACATTAATATACTAACAGTCACAATCAAAACCATTCCTGTAAACTGTATTAGGAAATGCTGATTGTAGGGAACTTAATGGAAGTGTCCTACTTTCTGGAGTCATTTGTTTTGATGAGAGCCTGAGTGTAAATCCTGTGCAAAACACAGACAGCTATTACGCAGTTAATTATGCACAAAGTAAACATGTACAACTGCAAACAGCAAAATGCCACCTAATAATGGATAACTCCAGATTTATGGTATGCATGCCCAATCTGTAAAGGCTTCTACTCATGAATCTAAAATGAATGGAACATTACCTAAATGATCCAGAATGAAGGATTTAATACATTGGTCTACCCTTATTGCTACTTATTTCTTGTCAGCAGATTTTTCATTTTGCTTTAATTTATTGTACATAAACACTATGCAAATGTTTGGGTCATATTTAAAAATGTATGGCTTGTTCTTATGATTACTAGTTAGGCATTTTATTACAGATTACTTGTTAGGCAAATCATTTTCTTAATTATACAGGTCAACATGTAATCACTGTTCACACATGTACTTGTTATACAAAGTTCCACTAAGTAAACATATTGTGCATAATTTAGGGAATATGCTTATGTATTGTCCCTAACATGTGTGTCGTTGCCTTCTGATTATTTTTATCAATGCAAATCCGTTTCTTTTATAATGAGCACTTTAAATTTTGTATTTGTGCTAGTAATGAGATTTTTTCTGGAGTTTCATACTAAATAAAATGTACCACTTGATAGTTTTATCTATTCCCCAAATGAAAATGATAATTGAAGAGCTACTAGGTAAATTGAAATATAATTAGATTTTTATCAATTTATATAATTCATTTGTTTTTATACCCTTTGGTTCCAAAAAGTTAAAATGACTTACAAAAATACCAAAAATGCAGCAGTTTAAGGATGAAGTAAAGGAATATCTCAGGGCAGAACAAAAAAAGGTGGGAGAAATAAGATGTAGCAGGAATGAAGTTAATTTACAAAATATATGCTGAGAAACTTTTGAGATCTGGACAATTTAGCTTCAAATATTTTATTAGTCAAAACAGACACAGAAAAATAAATGGTTAATGATATGCTATGGCAATCCAATCCACTGCTTCAGAGAAGCCCATTTATTCTTAGTTCTGAAATTACAGAAATCTATCCTGTATATCCTTTCATATAGAATGCGCTTTTAAAAAAATTCCAGTGTATCAATATAGATTGACTTATTGTAACAAATGTATCTCTCTGGTACAGGATGCTCATTGTGGGGAAGGTTATGGGTGTGTGGGACAGGGTATACTTAGAAGTCTGTATTTTCCTCTCAATTTGGCTTCGAACCTAAAACTTCTGTAAAATACATTTATTTATTAATTTTAAAAATCCCCAATAATCTCATAATTAGTTCTCATAACAGGTTGTAGGCTGTTCCACGTTCAATTCTTCTATGTAAAAGGATATAGCACAATATCAGGCACAATTGAGTAAAACCTGTCTCCTGACAGTGATAGGGAAGGTGATGGGTATATAGTCGTACAAAACAATGCAGTTTTGTTATGAAGCATTAGAGAATGCCTCTTTTAAATGATTTCAGTAAATTGATATATATTCCAGATTTGAGGTACCCTTGTGGAGTATTGACCTGTGTCTTCACTCAGGCCACCCATACATAAAGAATGATTTTACAATAGAAAAAATGGCTTGAGAATCTTTCTTTGAGAGTAACTTGTAGGTAAAGCATGCACAGATAGACGAGATAAAAAGAAATAAAATAGTTAGCAATGATGGGGGAGGGGCCCGTTTGATGACGGAAAACAGACTGCTTTACTTGGCTAGCATACATTCTTGTGCACAGGGCATTTGTGGAATTGCAGTAAACATAGGGCTAAGTGCTTCATTTAGTTTGAGAAAAATATTTAGGCACTTGGAAATTTCAGCTCACTATGTTTTACAACAAATTCTTTAAGCTGTAGCTATATATCACCTTTATTTCTTTTTAAAAAGTTCACAAGATCATTTTGCAAGGAGGAAAAAAATCTAAGCACATCTAAGTTTCTGTTTAAATTACTATTGTCATTTTTGTTTTGTTATTTTGTGTTATGAAACTGGAATAGATGGAATGCCAATGTATGGGAGGTCAAAATATGAAATCAATTCCCACATTAGTGCAGTTCCAATTTCTATGCAAAGCATATGGCTTTCCCCTTTTTCTTGCTTACTCCCTTGCCATTTCCCTTTGCTATTACTATCAGCTTTCTCTTCATACCATTCTCTTTTGTGGGATGCAGAGGGATGTCATATTATCTACTATTAAAATATTCTTCTGGCTTGATTGCACTGCATATCTGCTTATTTTAAAAATCAATAAGTGTTTTCCAAAAGGGAGTGTGATCACAGAGTGAAAAATATGAGAAGTGTGCCAGAAACTTAACACAAAGATGACTACATGCTCTATTTACTGTATTCGATTAAACAAAAAAGAATCTCACCATTGGTTAAAATTGTAGAATTTTCAGTATAGAAAAAAGAAACAAAGAAAGTAGAGATTAAAATTATAAAACTTTTAATAGCTGCAAAATTCAAGAGAATAAATCAAGATTATCTCTCCAGATTATTTATATTGTAGAAAAACATCAAATTTTCTGTGGTAATCATGTAAATACTTTCATAGGAGTTACCTAAGTCTTATAAAAATTTGCAATTAATAGTTATGTTCTTTAAATATAAACCATGGCATATGCCTTCATAGGGGTGATCTAAACTTGACAGTGCTCATTTATGAAAAAGTGATCCTGTATATCTTTGTGTAGAATATGCAGTAGTAATGAAAAATTTGTTCTATTGTTCTAATAGGAAATTCCACTTTCCATTCAATATGATTATTTTCATATTCCTAAATGCACTTTAATTACATTTTATCTGATTTTAATTCGCAAGAAAAATGACTTTAGTGTCATAAAAATATGTAGGTAACTTTCTAAAATTACAGAGGTATGTGAGTATATTAATCATTATAGTCCTCCACCTGGTAAAGTAATTCTAGTAACAACTAATAAAGCAGTTAAAGAAGTACATTTCAGGATCTTTCCTCTCCTTAGTACAAATCAGTAGAAAGTAACTTTCAGAAAAAAATTATTGAAATTAATAGGGACAGAAGAAAACAATGCAAATAATAAATCAGAATATTAATGACATAATGAACTTCTCAAGACCCTAAGAAACAGAAAAGCAAATTTGAAGGTTATTAGAAAGGAACACCTAGCCACTGAATGAAGAAATTCAAATAAAATGAAGAAGAATTTCAATAGTGTGGAAAACATCTGACTTACTTACCCACATATAAACCATTTTTTGGTAATGTTATATACATTCTATTGCTGGTGCTTTGCAGTTCTTTTTTTAGATACATATTCCACCTGAGATTTTCTTCTGCCTGAAGGACTTCCTTAAGTATTTTTTGTAGTGTGCATCTACCGGTGACGAAAACTTCCAGCTCTTTTATGTCTGAAAAAGTTGTAATTTAGCTTTGGTTTTGCAAAATATTTTTATTAGAAATAGAATTCTAGGTTGACACTTTTTTTTTTCCTCCAGCACTTTAAGACATTGCTGTCTTCTAGCTTACGTTGCTGTTGCTGAGAGCCCCATTGTCATCCTTACTTTTGTTCTTCTGGATGTCACATGCTTTTCTATCTGTTTTTGATATTTTCTCTTTATTATTAATTTTGATGTGTGTAAGTGCCTTTTGTTTTCATGTTATTTATGTTTAGAGAACCTCAAATTTGAATTCAATTTCACTAATCTTTTCTTTTTCAATATTTAATTTGCCATTACCCTCACTAAATATATTTCCTTCTCAGAAATTATAATTTTCATCTCTAGCAGTTTCATTTGGTCTTTGTGTAACTTCAATGTCTCAACTTTGGAACATATAGAGTACAGCTATAATAACTGTTTTAGGGTCCTTACCTGCTCATTTCAATATCTGTGTCAGTTCATGGTTAGTTTTGATTGATTGATTTTTCTCCACATATGGGTTATTATTATCAAGCTTCTTTCCATATCTGGTAATTTTTTATTGATGCCAGACAATATGATTTTATCTTGTTGTACGCTGGCTATCTCTATAAATATTCTTGACCTTTCTTATGGCACACAGTATGCAACTGAAAAATAGTTTGATACTTTCATGTCTTGCTTTTTAAGATTTATTAGATGACCAGGACCCATCTAGGTACTGCACCCCTTGCTCTATGAATTTTGAATTTGTCCAGTTTTGCTGAATTGAACAGGTTCCCTTCCATGCCCTATGAGGGTAAACTACCATCCCTCTAATGCTTTCGGGTGGTTCTTTCCTTAGGAAGTTTCCTTAATGTGTGTGCTCATCAGATTCTGCTCTGCTAAAGTTCTGATTATTCTGCTGAGTAGTAGAAAAAGTTTGTCCACAGATACCTGGGCTTCTCTGTGCAGCTCTCTCCTCTCTAACATTCTGTCTGCAAATTCTAGCTGCCATGGCATCCATGGATACTCAGCTTTATCATCTTGATTTAAGGACTGTATCTGGATTCGAGCTTCTTGCAACATGGCCTGGTTATTTTCTCAAGGCAGTAAGCTTTGGGGGGGATCATTGATTTAATCCTGTTTTTTTTTCTATTCTCTCAGGAAACACTATCCTTTATTTTGTTAGGTCCAATGCCTTGAAGATGATTGTTTCATGTATTTTTTTTCTGCTTTTTTCCTTTTTTGGATGTTTGGCTAGTGGTGAGGAAAAAAAATGGAATTAAATCGGTCCCTGTTACTTCAAACATGTCAGAGAAGAAATAAATATATGCAGTTTTATTTTTATATGATAGGTACTCCAAATGGTTTGAAGGATAAACATATTTTTTGTTTTCATAAATATTGGCATATTTTGTCTAAAAATGTAGCAAATTACACTTTTATAAACATATATGACAGTACATTTTTCTGTATTACCTCAAAAAAATGTTATTTTTAAATGTTTCCAGTCTGGTGAAAAGTTATCAGTCATTTTCAATTTAAAAATTTGAATTTCCTATTACTGAATTTAAGCATAATTTTATATGCCTATTTGTCTTCTGAACTTACTCTTCTGGGCATTGCTGAGTTGCATATTTTTATAACTTTTCTTTTGTGCTGCTGTACATTCACTTATCAATTTGTAAAAGCATACTGTGTCTTTGAAAAAATAAATCTTGTATGTCATCTATTGTTAATATTTTCCTCAAATATTATGTGTATTTTCTGATTAATATTTGCCTATTGGTTTCATCTTATATTTGATTTTTAACATTTTCATTTTAATTAATTGATTTAAAATAGCATTGTTTATTTTATAACATCAATGTTTTATAGTATCTTGGTTAAGGACATTCCTTTTCTTGGATTGCACAAGTAGTGTTCTGGTATTCCTCGAAAGGGCCCAGGGTCACCTAGGCAGTAGACAAAGGAACTGAAACCAGAATATCTATTCCCATACCTTTTCCATTTTATTATATTTCTATTACTTTAATAATTATAAGCTAATAATTAAAATAGACTTTCAATTGTCAAGAAAGAAAGGAAGAGAGACACTGGAGAGATGGAAACAAAATATAGAACTTTATTTTATTTTATTTTATTTTTGAGACAGAGTCTCACTCTGTTGCCCAGGCTGGAGTGCAGTGGTGTGATCTCGGCTCACTGCAACCTTCACCTTCTGGGTTCAAGCTATTCTCCTGCCTCAGCCTCCTGAGTAGCTGGGATCATAGGCACCCACTACCACACTCCACTAATTTTTGTATTTTTAGTAGAGACAGTTTCACCATGTTGGGCTGGCTGGTCTCAAACTCCTGACCTCAGGTGATCCACTTGCTTCAGCATCCCAAAGTACTGGGATTATAGGTGTGAGCCACTGCACCCAGCCTAGAAAATAGAGAACATTGAACCATGAACTTTTTAAAAAATTAAAAATATATGTATCTGCTACATCTAGATTATCTTGAGAAACAAGTCATGTTGTTATCCCTCATCAGCAGACCCATCAAATGAGATTCAACACATTTCAGACTTTTGCTGTACCAAGGAAATTTTCTAAACCAACTAGTAGTAGCTCTTCTTGAGAATGGAATTTGCATGCGTATTTTAGTACAGGTGATAGTGATAAAAGAAAATGTAAGAATATATAGTACAAGATGTCATTGTCTCTTTTAATAGCACCCTCTCATAAATTTCATGGATGATACAAGATTGTAGGGGATTTATGTGAAGCAAGTTCTGAGTCCATGATGTCTACCTGTAAGTTTGTTCACTTTCAACTGAATGATAACTTGCATTTCAGAGACGGATTTTATAATAATAGCTCTCTTGCATCTTTAATTGAACAATCATAGAGTTGTTCATGATAAGACCTTGTATTTTATGTTAGCTCTAATACCTAAGTAATTTGAAACTTTAAATGATTCATTTTATTTTATTGTACCTTTGGAGCTGTCCACATTTCACTCAGTGGTAGTCGTTCCTTCCCATCATAAAGAATCCAAGGAGGAAAGTAGACATCCAATTAACCACTCACCTGACACCACAGCTTTCCCTTCAGAATGATATTTTAGCTTTGAGATACACTGAAGTTTGACTCTCTCATGACACTTTGCTATCAAATATTCAGGTGAATTGCATTAAGGACATTAATTTTCCTGACAGTCTTTCAAAACAGTGCTTCAAAAATGTCCAATAATATGGCAAATACTGCAAGAAGACTTGAATCTATTGTTGTAACATATAAATATTATTCAGTCTACCTCTGCTGTCTTATCCTACAGCCCCATATAATTGTAATATTTTTATATTTATATGTGATTTTTTTTTGTAAAGATATATCATATTTTTTAAAAGAAAAAAGAAATATATAAGGGCAGTTAGACTCTATTAAAGCACATAGTGTTTTCAGATATCACCAAGTGAAATATTTTTATCCAGGATAAATGTTAAGAGTGTTTAGTATTTTGTTTATGAAAAAACCATAGAATTTTTCAAATTTGCTCATTATTCCATATAACTCATTCAAAGTCTCTCCTTTTTATTCTAATTTCATTAATAGTCACAACAATTTTGTGAGTTTAATCTTATTTCTTCAAATATAGTATAAGTTCTTTAAGACTTACTTTGATATTTATATTCCTCTTGCATCCCCTGTAACTCGTATTCAGCTGTATATATAGCCATCACTCAAAAATACTTATTAGTTTGTATTCAACAATTTAGAAATATATATATGTTAAATATCCTCCAGGTGACACAAATATTAGTAAAATAAATGAATACATACCCTCAAAGAACATATATTCAACAAGGAGGATAAGACAAAAGCATACAATCTACCCCCACACATATATTCACACAAAAACAGAATAGAAATTAGTAGGAACAAGCCATCAAATGGTAAAAACAAAAAACAAATGAAAACACCCAAATTGTTAGGAGAGTTTAGAAAACAGCTTACAACTGATGGAGTAAAATTTTAAAAAGCTCCATGAGGAAGTGTAACTTAACATGGTTGATGAATGAGTTTTACAAATGGACAGAGGAGAAGGCCATTTCATACACAGATCAAACCACATTCAAATGTTTGAAGGTGCCAGTTATTTTCTTGAAAAAGTCAACAATTTTCATCAAAAGATAAAGACCATTCACAGGAATAGACTAGTATCTGAAGGGTATAGTATCTGAGGAACAATTATAGAGGTACAATTGATAGTAAGCTGAGGAATTTATGCTTAAAAGTTGTTTTAAAGTAGGTAGATGGAGAGACAAGAGCAACAACTATAAAAGCACCAACAGGCATATTTTCAGCAAAATTAGAAGACTAAGAAAACCCCCAAATCAAATTATGTGATTACTTCAAGATGCAGTAAATCTGGAAAGAGAGGCATAATTTTAGAAGATCTCAGAAATCCCTAGGAATAGTTCATTACCTTAAGGAATGGAACTCTCACACCTAGTACAGACAGTAGTGATAAAAGCAAATATGATTATGTAGTATAAAATGCTGTACTCTTTTAATACAGCCTTAAGGCTGTTAATGAAGGCTAAGAATGGACAAGTCTTGAATGTCAGGTGAGCAAACCGAGAGACAATATGGAAAGATCAGTGTGATCCAGAAATGGAAACTCAGCAGGTAAAAGCAAAACGTCTCTTGTAAATACTAAGTGAATTGCCGTAAAGTCCAGACTGTGTCTCATTCCAGCCAACAGCTTGTGAAGAAACTTGAAACTCAGATCTGTTATTAAGAACCTTGAACCAAGTTTGGGCAGGAAAAGTACAGAAGACATGGCAACAATCATTAGCAATGGCAGCAACACAAGAGGGAGTTCATGAGCAGAAAATTCTGGGAAGCACCCTGGCCCACTCATCCCTTCCAGAGCAAATGCTTACAAAGAGTTGATCAGCAAAATGCAGCCATTCAGATAACCACAAAATAAAAATATACCACATTCATACAAAAATATTACAGATAACAAGATAAAAATAGTACAATTTTGTTACAGGTTATTAAACTTACCAGAAAGATATTGCCACAAAATAAACATTCCAACATGAATTAAAAAAAAAAATGAAAGAAGCAATCACTTTTACGAAAGATGACCAAAAAGAACATATGCACAATTTCTGAGACAATATGGCCAAACCATAAGATGTAAAAAAAATGCAGAATTCAGGAAATAAACAGAATAAAAAGACAAAATCATTTGAAAACTGAAGACTAAAGTACATGGAGCACAAAAGAGAACAGACCTTACATAAAGCCAGTAACAGACACAGATGATAGAATTAAGAAAACTTAATAAAGATATTATTTAAAAGAGTAAAGAAAAAATGATAGATATAGAAGACAGTCAATGGGTATTATGTTCATTGAATTTCCAAGTAAGAAAGGCCAAAAAAAATAGAATAATAAAATACAACAATAAAATGTTACATTGAAATGAATATATAATAATGTATTACCTTAAATGGTATTACATTCAGATTCTTAATTTCAATTTAACTTTTAATCATTAACATCAATTCACTTGATCAATCTCCAACCCGATTTTACATATGTCTATACTGATCATATCACTTTGTCAAAATTGTGCCCATCTTGAATGTTTGAATACGTAGTGAAATATTATATTTCTCAGTAATTTCCAGCATTTTTTAATAATCATATGCCAAATAAAATGGTCACTTGCTTGCTTAAATTTCAAACAACTTTGAGTCTCATGACAGTTTTTATAGTTTGAGTTTGCCTTTAATTTAATTTATTTAATATTTGTTATTCATATGTTTTATTATAATAACAGACTTTATATGCCTTTCTGATGTAGCAGGGCAATGTATGGCATACACTTCTTAATATTCAGTACTTTGAATATGCTGTTGAATATGGTACATGGTAAATATTTGCTGATACACTGAATAATGTATAAATATTGATGAATTGGTTAAATAGTTTTTTATGGACTGAATCCAGCTTATTACTTTTATCACTTATCTATGCACTGCATACACTATGCTACTGTCTTGCAAATTTTTGTAATTTGAGCCACAGTAAACTATATTTCCCTATATATTTCTGATAAAATAAATATATGATTTTTAAATGTCCACTCCAACTTGGGATATATCTTTTTTAGCATCTCCAGATTAAATTTCTGCCAGAATTCCAGTTATACACATTTACTTATTTCAGAGACTTCTCTACACACTAAACCTAATCATCAATTTTTATCCACTCTGTTGTTTATTTGCTAACAGATTCCAATTAGAATCTTTCACTTTTTGGCTTTATCTGCCATTTGATAAAGCCATGTTGAATAAAAGAAGACAGTGATTATAGTTTTTATATTAAATAATATGGGCTCACTATTTTCTGCCTCCAGACTGTCAGGTACAAAATTTGTTCATGTGCCTCTGTAACTTTTAAACTGCTTTGCATTTTGCTTCCTGTCCAGCGGCATCATCTACAACTTCTCTATTGCAGGGTAAAACTTGAGTGATACTGAAATATTTCTATTCTTTCAATATGCTTTCTCACTCTCCATTGCCCTTTCTCGTAATGTTCTTTCTGCTTGGAATGCCTTCCACCATTACTCACTTGCAGTCTTGTTCATTCTTCAGCTGCTGGCTCTGAATGTCTTTCCTTTGTGGGAAAAACGTATTGGTTCATTTTTTTCTCTGCTCTCTTCATGCTTCTTATAGCCGTCCATCATAGGCTTATCAGGTCGAGTTACAACCGCTTTTTAATATACCTCTTTCCCACTGGATTTTACACTCTTCAATGATGTGAATTTTTAAAAATCTTTATAAGCCCATTATTTTAGAACAGTGCTTAGGAAATAGTTGGTGCTTAGTAATGGTAGTTAATTTTTTAAATTTATGTTTTACTCATTTGAAATTAGCTTTATATTTGCTCACCAATGAAGCTCCAGTAAAGTTGTTTTTAAAATTGCTGAAGTCTGTATTAGGGTTCTCCAGAGAGACAGAACAATAGGAAATAGCTAGAGAGAGAGAGAGAGAGAGAGAGAGAGAGATGATAGATAGATAGATGGTAACTTATTAGGGGAATTTATTAGGGAACTAGATTATGGAACAGAAGTCTCATGACAGGCCATCTTGCAAGCTGAAGACCCTGCAATGCTGGTTGCATAGCTCAATCCCAGTCTGGAGGCCTCAAAACTAGAGAAGCCAATCATGTAATTTTCAGTCCAAGGTTGAAGGCCTGAGAACCAGAGATCTGCTGGCGTAAGATCTAAAGTCCCAAGGCAGAAGAGCGTGGAGTACTAATGTCCCAGGACAGAAGAGTTTTTCAGCTCCAGGAGAGAAAGAGAAAAAAAATCAACTTTTCTCTCCTCTTTTGTTCTACTGGGCCTCCAGCCAATGGAATGGTGCCTGCTCACGTTGAAGGTGGATCTTCCCTATTCAGTGCAACTCCCTCACCAATGTCCTCTGGAAACACCCTAGCAGACACACCCAGAAGTAATGCTTTGCCGTATCTCTAGGTAGGTCTTAATCCACTCAAGTTGACAACTAAAATTAACCATCACAGTCTTTCAAGCATGTAGCATTATAATCTATATCCCTCTGTGAACCCTTAGTTTAATTACCTTTCCATTATGATAGATCTCCAGGTAATGTGCTTTGTTTTACTTTTTAAAAATTTATTTCCTCACCCTCTTTCTGGACAATCTGGAAGAAGCTACTTCCTCTCACTGTATTTCAGTTTTGGCCCCTATAAAATAGGGATAGTAACAGCATCTACATTGTAGGGTTGTTGTGAAGATTAAGTAAATTTATATACATAAAGTACTTAAAACAGGACCTGGCATATGTAAAAATGCCCCTAAAATGCTTTCTAGAATTATTATTATTCTTTCTAGCTGCTTTGTAATCTATTCTCTCTATTCACCCTTGGTGTTGTCTCTATACTACCCAAATAGGAAAAAGACCTTGCAAGAGCTCTCTGGAAGGCCAGCCTATCATGTCTGTGGCAGTTCCTAGAAGTGACCATCTCCCAGATACTGAAGAGTTTTTCAGTCTGACTACAACAGACATGGTTTTTTAAAAAAATTATGTGCTGCCAATGATCAGGGACATTTCTCTGAAGCAAAATGGATCCTGAATGTTCTAGAAAAATTTATAGGTAATGACAGTTTGCATCTACTTGTAGGTAACAAGAATATCTAAATTAAAAGGGAAAATAAGCCAGGAATTATGAAATTATTATTAATAGGTAATCCACATCTGTATTATGGACATACCTGTGTTCCAGGAACAAAACTTCATGTGGATTTGACTAGTATTATTATTTGACAAAGTAAACACCTCTGTTTCTGCTGGGAAATAGGCATTTATAGTCAAGAGGGTAAAGTTGAGATGAAGAGGGGGTGATCTGGCTCATCTATAAAATATTCCTGCTTGTATGAGGTATGATAATGCCTTCCTGTTGAGATTAAATAGGATTAAAAAGTACCTACTGTAATGTTTGACAGTTATTATTAAAACATACAGATCTTTAAAAAACTGTTGTAAATGCATATATACAATATTTATAAATCACATTCTGAAATATGTATATGAAATCCAAAAATGTAGTTTTACCCAGTGTTTTGGTGACTAATTCTTATGTGTTAGGGTGTTAGGCCTATATATATAAATTGAATTTATTGTCTAGTATGCTTAGATGCATTTTCCCCTTTGATTCATTACAATCCTCAATAATTATATTCTATCATTTACTCATACTCTTTTGACTTTTAGTCTTCAATTACAAATGCATCTTAATGATCTCCTTCACTTGCGTCTGCTTCTTTGCCTTTTCATACAGGGTCTTTTCCTCAAAATATTGTACTCTCAAATTGCATGTCAGGCAGCACCCCCAGGCTTTTCTAATGAGTATACTTGTAACTTGGACAGTGAAAAACACAGGACACTTTAAAAAATGACAGTTTATTTGAAATTCCCAAAACATCAAATTTTACCAGTGATTATTGAAATTTTTGACCCCAACTTTTTGCCTACTCTCTTTTTTACAGTGTAGAATGAACGCTTCATGATAATAGTGAATTTATTTCCTCACTGCCACATCTGGTTTCTATAACAGTGTCGGTAACGTAGTAGGTATTCAATGGATATTTGTGACAATGTGTAGAGTAACAATGTATATAAATGAAACCTCAAACTAATAAATGTATATAGAGAATTTGTATAAAACAATTATCTGAAATTGGGAAGAGTCTATTCTGTTCTTCCTGGCACAACAATGGTCTATTTGTTATAAAAGATGGTTGGGTAGTTTTTCAGTTATATATTTTGGTATAAATTCTAAGCTTAGTTGCTCCTAATCATTTTATAGTCTGGCTTCTTTTTTAAAAAAAACTTTTAAACATTATACACAAACAACCTCATCAGAACAATCAATCTACTTTTAAGACAATTTTATAAAAACTTGGAGTTTTCTTTCACCTTGTGGTATTATCCAGAATTAAATCAATTAGAGGATATGATAGTATATTTTACAAGAAGTTGTTTTACTGTGTTACAAAATTAATTACTGGCATAATTTTTAAAATGCATTTTTTCTAACTAGGCTGAATAATCTTACTTCTTTAAATCAGGCTTTCTCAATATTTCATAAAATTCATTTTGACAGGGAAATTATATAATGAATATAGTTTGATCGAAATGCTGCTTCACCAATTAATTGTTTTTCATATATGCATCCACTTGATTATGGCCAAACAAGTGGAAGCCACAGCAAATATTCAATAAAAACTGAAAGCAAAAACTATGGAAAATTCCATGTGGAGCTTGAGTTCTATATAGTCTTGGATAGTATGTCATTCATTGTTTTGAGTCCAGTGTGCTGCACACGGTGGTTACTGAATGAATCTTTTTTTAACAAATAAAAAATAGTTATTTGTTGGTAGCTCCAACATTTTTTAATTGGCATCTTTTATAATAGCATCCTATTAGGCAATCAAATCTTACAATATAAATTTCTAGGGAAAGATTCTTGCTTTAATTTCTGGTGTTAGAAGCAGATCGTTGAATCTGTATGAGAGGTATTATGTCACAGTCTAAGACCAAATAGCCAAGCCCGATTATTTTATAGCTAAGAAACAACACGTAGAGTGAGACTATGTGTTTTCAGTAGGAAAGAAAACAAAAACAAACATATATGTTCCTGAGCATTGTTAGACATTTTTCAACCCTCTTAATGGATTAATGTTCTTAACTAAATTTATATTTCAGGAGAAAGTAGACATACCTGTATTCTCAAAAAAATTTAGCCAAATATCATTAGACATTAATTTATGTTTTAAAACACTTTGAGGAGGCATCAATATTAAAGAACAAAAATTAATTACTATAAAGAGAGTGATTTGAATCACATTGATTCTACTGATATCTAAACTTAATAGCCCCCTTTTAAATTATAATTTGCCAAGATAACTGGTGGTTGCTTCTTTGCCATTCTTTCCCAAATATCTCTTTCTGTTTTGATTTTAACTTTAGTTTTGGAATTTCTAAACATAAGCTTATTGACAACACCAGTTTTTAAAAATAGTTATTGTCAAGCATTATGACACTTGTCTGTATGCCATTTCCAGTAGTCCAGCATGTTTTTCTCATATTGAATCTTTGAAAGAAGTGATCCCACAACTAAGTGAAATGCTGATTCAGTGGACTTAAAATGCCTGTCCTAAAATGACATGTCTGTCACATTAGCACAAGCATTGGCTAATAGGAGATAGGGAGTGGTTTTTTGAAAGAATTGTTTCTAGGTTATTTAATTACATTGTGCTGCCAATTTACTATTTATTGCTAGAAAGAAATTATCAGGGAGTTCCCTGTTAACCAAAATTCTACAAAGAGATATAATAGAGTGGAAAATATCAAATTTTAATTGGTTTCCACAGCAAGATTTTTTAGAAAACTGTCAAATTAAAAAAAAAATGCCACACTGACAGATTTTATTATAGTACATGACTGTGCCAGTCACATGTAATGGAGACTAATATTATGTATCTGGTAAAATATAATGGTTAGCAGTTTATACTCTTGAAAACTTCAGTGTAATAAAAATATATTTTTCTTAAAACTGTGTTGAAAATTAGTGTTTTATTTGAAATTTTATGTTTGTAAACAAAAATTGAGCTTTCATTACAAGAATTGGCTTGGAATGTTCCAAATGAGTTTTAAAATATACCATTTTTATTTGTAGTTTGTAATTATCAAAGGAAGAAAGACACTCCTTTTGATCTTGGATAAATGGTAAACAAGAATTATCTGTAAAAGTTGCCCAAAGATTTCAAGATGTTGATTAATACGTTTAACTTAAAGAAAAATCATTGAGGTGGAAGAATGTGTTAAACAACAGTAGATTGGAATCAGAGTAGTTTTCAATTCATCATCTATGTGGCTAAGAGTGAATAAATTATATGAGCATTAAACAGGGAGTTGAACTAGATAAATTGCGAAAATCCTCTATCTTTAACCTTCTGTGATTATCAAAAGATCAAACCATAAATAGAAGTACCAGTAAGACCATTTGTTTCCTCAAGTTAATCCATTCTTGCCATATTAAATTATTCTCTGAGAATACCAGTTTACACAAATGGTATCATAAAGTTACTCTTGAGCTGCTAAAAATATTATCTTCCATTTACTGGTAGATTAAATGTTATATGTCCATTTCTAATCAGAATGGTAAAAAAAACCTAGTTTCTTCTCTATAATAATTAAAACTTAAATTTTATAATGTGTGGTATTTTGTTTTAATCGCCCTCCATTTTTAGCTCCTTCACTTCTACTCTCTTACCTGATGCTAACATTTCCCTCCCTCCCTCCCTCCTTCCTCTGTCTCTCCCTAGCTCCCTCCTGCCTTTATTCCTTCTTCTTTTCTTTCTGGGAACTAGGGCCAGGCACTCACCATTTGCCGACTACTTGTTTAGCGTCTTTTCTACTTTATTAATTCAAGTTCAAGCTAGTCTTCATGTTCGCATGCTCCCTTTTCTTTCTTTCACAGTCTTATTCATTTGGGAAGGCTGAGCAGCTGGCTAAGGTTGGGCTGGATTTGGCCTCATCAAGCTCAGTGTTCACACTAAGTTTTTGTTTGTTTGTTGTTTTTGTTTTTGTTTTTTTAGACAAAGTCTCACTCTGTGGCCAGGCTAGAGTGCAGTGGCGGGATCTCGGCTCACTTCAACCTCTGCCTCCTGGGTTCAAGCGATTCTCCTGCCCTGAGTAGCTGGGACTACAGGCGTGTGCCACCGCGCCCAGCTAATTTTTGTATTTTTAGTAGAGACTGGGTTTCACCATGTTGGCCAGGATGGCCTTGATCTCTTGACTTCATGATCCACCCGCTTCAGCCTCCCAAAGTGCTGGGATTACAGGCATGAGCCACTGCACCCGGCCCACACTAAGTTTTTTAGAACACTGTGAACTGGGTTCTAACCCAGTCAAACATAAAATGATCGATGCCTTTTTGGGGGATCTCATAGGGAATTCCGTGTCTTTGTTAAGGCAAAATCTCACCATTCCAGTGCATTCACCCCCAAATTCTAACATATTGCCATAGTGGACAATCACTTTGATAATAGCATCAAAAACCCACCATTACATATAAAACTCTATTGTGTGATTAATGTATTCCTAAGTACAGAGTAATAGTTTAATAAACTTATCTTTAAATCACTTTGCACAATATTGTGATCTGTTTTATTTTACTCTGGATTTTGGCTTCTCCATAGATTTATCATCACTATTATTCTCGTTCATCAAGTTGTATTTGACTTTTGATGTATTCATAATAAAATATTAATAATAATGTTTTTCAGATATTGCAAATCATGAAGTATTTTATAAATTTTCCTAAGAAAGATTAAGTGGCATTTAGCATAATTTTAGTGGTACTGAAGGCATATTATATATCTAATAACATTTATTTTAAAAAGAAGTAGTATTCCTCATACTTGTTATGATTTTATTAACTATGCTTACTTCCCTGATGTTCCAATAAAGAAAATTAACTTTATTGCAAATTAAAGAGAGAAAAATCTGAATGAGAATAAAATGAATACTATCTAAAATTTGTAACTAAAAATATGAAAATTTAGTTCCAATACAGCATCTTTAATGTAAAAATGAGATAATTAGGGGATAAAAGAATAACCAAAAGCAAATTTTTAATAAGTTTTCTTATTGATAAACCTAGTAGCATTACATACTATCTATTTTCAAGTCAAGTGGCTCAGATTAGTTTCCAAACCTAATTCCCATAAAAAGGCTCAATGAAATTAATTAACCTATTCATTTTAATGGGAAAACATTACACTTATAATGACTCCATGAAGTCATTATGGATGAATGACTAACATCTCATTCTGTTCACTTCTTTCACTTCTACTAATACAATAAATATTTTGTGCTCACGGAGTAGATTATAAGAAAAAATAATACAAAATATATCTTTTTCTCATGTAAGTGGATAGAACTTTCTGCAGTTTTGATTTCTATGAGCATGTTATAGATGCAATAAAACATTCTTCTGAGTACTTCTAGAATAGTTCACTTATAGTAATGCCGTCTTAGAGTTATATGGAATCCATATACATATTACTATTTTTTAGTAAATCTTAGAATATAATATAGCACCATGATATTATATTATGACCACTGTATCATTGTACATGTATACTATATCACTATACCACGACAACTGTAGAATGTTTTCTCCAAGGAAAGAGCACATACCATGTATAGGATATAATAGGATATAGGAATAATATAGATATTATTGAGTGAAAGAGTAGTATGGCTGAATCAAATTTACTGTTTCCTGTCTACCATGGTAGCATCCTGGATCTGGTTCTGGTCAATAAACGTGTATAAAAGCAATCCACACTAATAAAGGATTTCAGTTTGGGGAGGAGAAGAAGGTTTTAAAATTTCTCAAAGTTTCAGAATATAGTGAGAATTATTTAGCTTGTGCCTCCAAGTTCCCTTAGGATTTACACAATTTTTCTACAGAACTTTTTAGAAAAGAAGAAAAATGTACCAGCTCAAAATCCACATGAGAGTAAACAAACTAGACTTTAGGACATAGTATGGATAAAGGAATTTGATGTTAAACTTCCTGAGAAATAGACTGGTAATAGCAATGAAAAATTTTGTTGTTTTAAATATTGGCAATCCAGACTTATATCTGCCCTTCAAAGACATCTGTTCTTTCATGTAAATTTGCGAGCTTGAGTAACACAATGAGTATGTAAATAATTGGCATCATTATTAAAACACAATATAGTAGTGCTATATTTAGATATCATGGTATTATATGTAGTATATATATATGTATATAATACTACACAATAGTATTATAATTAGGTATTTTTCTATAGGATTTCTAATACTAAGTGGGATGTGTTAACATTCTTCACATGATTTACCTTCAAAACAAGATAGTTTCAGAGCAGTCCCTCTGATAATGAGTATTTGTAGTTTAGGTATGTTTTCCTGTGAATATCATTAGAAGAGACAGAAAATAAGAGACACATGCACAGTGGCCATGCTCAGTGATAGCTCAGATGTGTAAAACTACCCTTTTTGCATTTTAATAACAGATGTAAAACAATACCAATTATATCATAGACAACAGAAGAACTTTATTCCCAAGCCTTTGAAGGACCTGGCCCTAGGGAATTTTTATGCAGTTATTATGTTTGTAAAGAAAGAATAAATATAAATCAATAAGTGTACTTGGGAAGGCATGGTTTCATGTGTGTGCATGTGTGTATGTGTGTGCATGCATTAGTCTTCATAAAATATTGCATTATGTAATAAAGGGATAACTTCATTGCAAGCCTATGCACTTGGATTTTCACAAATTTGATCAGAGTATAATGTAAAATGTCTTTTGAGATGGAATTATTAAAACTTGGTGAGAAAAATGCTTGAAAAATTTTGCAATATTAGAGGAACCATGAGTGAATGGGCACACATTTAAAGGTTTATTTAGGTGCTTCATCATGTCTTCAGCTTTTGCTTTAGATAATGTCCTTTGCTGTGAGGTTCCAGGTAAAATAGCATGTATTCTGTGCTATGTCTCCTCTGAGAAGGTCACAGATGGGTTAAATAGAGAATTTTCAAAGAATGTAAGAAAGTTTTATGATTCATTTAAAGGAGAAGGTACTTAGCCCTTTGAAAGGTAATTTTTACCCTTTTGAGAATAGAATGGAGGTTAGAGATTGTTTCATATTTTAATTTCTGCTGTGTAAACTTCTTTAACAAATTGTGAGTGTGATTTTGTTGTTGTTGCTATTGTGGTTTGTCTGTTTGGGAATAGTGATAACTCTCACCTGACCCCTCTACCTTGCTGTCTGCAGTGCAGACATAACTGGAGTATATCACTTACAGTGCAGGGGCACCCGGAAGCCATCATTCTGTGATGGATCCCGAACTGGACAGGGAACTTCCTCCCACTCTCCCTATACTTACACAACTACAGTGCAGGTACTGCAGCCTATCAGCAGCACTCAGGGGTTCTGAGGCTTTGCTAACATGGGACAAAGACAAAGACCTACCTCATTTCTTCTTCCTAGAAATTCATTCCTCAGGGCTTACTTAACACATTGCTGGTAGGGTTCTCCACAAAGCACTCCATCTTTTAGCGTCTAAGGAGAGAGAAAGAGAAACAGCTGTAAAAACTTCAAATGGAAAAATGAACTCACATGGAGATAGGACTCCTTAGCTGAAGTGACCAGGAAAACAGCCTCCTGGGAATTTGAAGATGCCTGTGGCTCTCGTGGGGTTTTCTCATGGCTATAGGGTTGAATATGGAGCTCATCTTTTCGACCCCTGAGATGCAGTGCTACTCTGGCAGACAGCTACAATTACAATGAACAATTACTTCCAATAATATGAAAATTTGCCTTTTTTAATCTTTGGAGTTTACCTTTCTGAAATTTAAATTTCATATCGTTTGAAAATGAAACTGATGGAGGAGAGAAAGACAAGCTTCTGCAGGAAAGGAATGCCTGACTACCAGGTATGTGAAGTATCTTATGAAGACAGGAGCCCCATCTGGAACTTTTTCCTTCCATTTTATTTAAGGATTTATGGAAAAATTGGGTGGGATTATTTACCATATAGTAGGTAACTAGAAGAATGTGAGAAAACAGGACACTTTATAGAACGGTCCAGGCTTTTAAAGTTTAAGTTTAGTGATGTCACTAACACCATTACCATTACGTTCCTTTTATCTGGGAGACCTGCAATTTATGAGGTGTTTGTGACGTGCTATTCTTTTCAACAATGTGTGGCCATTAGGATCCTGTCAGGGTGATGTAGGGAAAATCTTTCCAGAGTTGCTCTGCTTTATACATCAGTGGTCCTCTTCTCTATACTCTCTGTCAGTGAGAAGCAGCAAGATAAGAATCAACTACAAAGAGAATCTGATCATAAAGTTTGAACTGATTGAGTGATAATATCTGATCAACACAGATACTCTTTATAAAGGATCTGGGCACAATGTGTAGCTGATAGTCTCCCTCCAGGTTAAAGCCAGAGGGAATAAATCCAATATCTTTGTATTTTATGGATCTCTCCTGAAGAACTTCTATATAAATGATGCCCTGAATGTACTATGTTTACTTACATGAGACTCATTTAAGCTTTAGATTTCAATAGTGATGATCTTTTATTATTGAACAAGGATAAAAAACAGGAGCAGGAAATGGTCTAGCAGGAGGCATTCTGTATTTCTGGTCAGCTGGCAAGCAAAATAGAATGAAACCACTTTCTCTCTCAAGTGATGATTTAGGAGAACTGAAGGTAGTTTCCTAGGGCGTATATTTTTTAGGAACTCTCAGGGATATATCTATGCCTGGAACACAAACTTATAGCCAAAATTTCTCCTAAAATTTATATAGGATTTTACAGCCTGGGAAACATGGCAAAACCCTGTCTCTACACAAAATAAAAAATTAGCTGGGTGTGGTGGCTCATGTCTGTGGTTCCAGCAACTTAGAAGCTGAGATGGGAGGATCACCTGAGCCCAGAGAGGTCGGGGCTGCAGTGATCTGTGATTCTCCCACCTCAGCCTTCCAAGTGGCTCCAATCACAGGCATGAGCACTGTAAGACAGTGTACACTCCATCTCTCTCTCTCTCTAAATATATATATATATATAGATATGCATATATACACATCTATGTGTGTATATATATATACATATATTTCTTTATGTATAGAGAGAGACAGAGAGAAAGAGATATCAATGGCAAATTTGGGTAAAATTAGTCTCTGTAGCTTCTAGAAAAACAGAATATTTTTAGAAGAGTTCTTCATGTCACTTTTAGGGAAATTGAAAAGGCAACTGAATATGTGTAGTTTGTCTTCTGTGAAAAAAAATTAGTGCTGATAGGTTTTCATTAATTTAAATGTGAAGTACACTTCTTCACGGGAAGGACTTAGTCCTGAACAAGGTAAATAGAAAGCAGGAATTGAATCTAATTGGAACTATTTGCAAGTGAGAACTATCTTAAAAGTTGGGTAAATCTGGTAAAGCACCTGTTGCTGGAACTCTGGAATCTCCTTGAAGAGTTTAGATGTTGGCCAGAACAGGAGGGAAACTCAGCCTTACCTGTGGATATCGAGAAAGTCCAGAGAAAAGTACCAGATGGGGCTGAGCAAAGAGCAGGATTAGTGCTCCGGTTCTTAGTCTTTTAAAATGTGACGGACACTTGTTAACAGGAAAAAAATATATATAATCCTTATAGGCTGTTGTGCTTAGTATCTGCAAATAGAAAAAAAAATACTATGAATTCAATGATGCATTTAAACAAATATTTTATTCGTCATAATATTATTTGTACATACTCATAAAATAGGAGTATAACCTTATAATCTAATCCCTCCAAGTCTCAAAACTCTGTAGTTACAAATGAGGTTATATAAACAGTACAAAGTTGTGCTTCTTTGACTTACTCTGATTTATTCTTCATATCCCACAATCTCATTTCCTCCTCTCATTCAATCTTTTTCTAATTCAGGTGTTTCAGAGAATTTTGGTGATTTTCTCACATTCAGACATAAGCAGCCCTCCCATGTTCTTCCACTCTAGCGCCCTCATTAATGTCTGCTACTGCTAAAGAAGCCATTTGGCAGTGACTGCCTGGTGCAATCCCTGCAATAACTTCCAGACTCAGAGGGATCAGTAACTTGTTGATTAGGGATCATCAAAGAAGATGATGAATGTGCTCGCCACTGTGTAGCTTAGTAGATCAATGGCCAGCAGATAGCTTCCTAGTTCTAAATGAAATCTGGTCTTTATTGGAAGCGTTTGGCTCGGGAAGCCTTTTCAGGGGTGCAAATGTTATTTTCTCATGCCACAGGAATGGCATCCCCCTCAATTCCTAGTAGCACTTTCTAGAAGGCTAACCAAATTGTTGGCCTTCTTCCCAGAAGCTGTGTGTGTGTGCGTGTGTGTGTGTGTTTGTACGATTATATGGTTTAAACAAACATTACCATTGCTATGTAAGTACAATGCATTTTTTTTTGTTTGATGATTTTTGTTTTTGTCGCAAGTAGGTTTGACTATCCAACTATATAACTTAGCCTAGTTTCAGTTTCAATATGTGGCATCCATTGATTTTCTATATTGTCTAATTTTATACACTATACATTATATAGTACCTGGGGAAAATGTGACAAGGACTATTTACAAGATAAGATGGACAAGAAGCCAAAAGATAGAAACAACCAAAATGTCCACCAATGTATGAATAAACACAATATTGTATGTCTAGAAGATGAAATATTATTCAGGCATGAAAGAGTAGAAGTACTGATACATGCTACAAGGTGAATGAATCTCAAAAGCATAATGCTAAATGCAGGTAACATATTACATGATTTTATGTATATAAAAATATCCAGAATAGGTAAATCCACAGAAACAGAAAGCAGATTGCTATTTTGCGGGGACCAGGGAAAGAGAGGTTGGAGCATGAATGACTACTTAATGGGTACAGAGTTTTCTACTGGGGTGATTTGAAACATGATAGAGGAGATGGTGGCAAAATATTGTGAATTTATAAGTGCCACTGAATGGTATACTGTAAAATGATTAGTTTTATGTTACATAAATTTTAACTTAATAAAGAATTAAATCAGAAAAAGATTGATAGAATATTTCATTTTTTTTAAACGTGATAGGTTAGTTGTTCTAAAGCTATTCCTGCAGTAAATTTTATACTACAATAATTGTGGTGTAAGAATCCCAGCTAAATTTGCATTTTTTAGTTTATCTATAAAGATAGTATGTAAGATATTCTTATAGAAGCCAGTCTTTTCAGCATCCAGAATCTGAAAATTCAAAATCCCAAATGCTGTAATGAGCATTTTTTGACTTTGTGAGTCATGTTAGCCCTCAGTTTCAGATTTTGGCACATTTTGAATTTCAGATTTTTGGAATAGGGATATTCAACTTGTAACACCAAATAGCACTAACAACTACTATAGTGAATAAGCATAATATTCTGGGTTTTCAATTAGATCAACCTTCCTTTAAACATACTTTAAAACCATTTGTTGCTTACGTTTGTTGTTAAAAGCCCTGCATCATTGAGATTCCTGCTTGTACTGTCAACTGCTTTGCTTCTTAAACTTTATTCAAATCATATCTTTGGCTGCACGTGTGAAAGGATATGTTAACAATAGTTAAATGGAGAGATAGAGATTTGGAACATGGAACAATTACAAAAAACAAAATTCCCCTGCTGTCTGAGAATTAGATTCAGTTGGCCACTCTATTAAGCATGGTAGTCCTTTGCAACAGGATTGTCCACCACCCTGACCTCACTGTCATATCTTGCAGAAATAAGTAATTCCTCTTTGGTACTTGATTAATGATAATTTATACTAGTTATGACATCTTATACTTCAACCTCAGCTGAATACTTTAAAAAAATCACTGTAAAAGTATGTGTCCTCAGTTGAATCAGATGTAAAATTTATACCTTAATCAAAATTTGATAGCACTCAAAGACAGTGTACACTCCATCTCTATTATTCTCCTGTGTTCTCATGCAGGGCACTCCCTTCTGTTAATTGAAGGCTTTGGGATTTGACATATAATTTTGGCCCACATCAGAGTTACTATAATGCTCATGTTAAAGACCCATAATGCTACTTAGTCTGACTTTGCCTTCCTTTTTAAATTAGTTTTACTTCACCTCCACTTCCTCTCAGCAACTACTCCCAAACCAGACATATCATCCATCACTTCCCATTTCCTTGATACACCAATCCTTCTTTCATGTTTGCATAGTTTTCTGTGCTTATCATAATCTTGAGAGATTCTCTGTTATATTTCTAAACTTAACCAAAAATAAACATTCAATTATAATGGTGTAATAAAATTTGGAGATTCCAGAAGAGTTACGTCAGCACAGCACAGTGCAGCGGATTGGAGGGGCAGGCTATGGAGACTTCTCAAGTCAAAAGAGTCTGAAATGGGTTCAAAGGATGACTCACCATGAGATATTCAGAGGTAGGATGTTTTATAAAACACATTATGGGCAATTTAACATTTATCTCTCTATAAAAATATTATTTATAATAACCTCAGGCTTGAACATAAAGTGTTGGCACTAGATATGGTTGTGAATCTAGCTGAGTCCAGAAGATGAATTTTCTTAAGTTTAAATGAACTATAAAAACACTGAAGCAAAATCTAACTTCTTTTGCCACAGATGTCTCTGGTATGATGAGAACACTAGAAAAAGGTCAGTGCAGTATGGTAGAAAGAACTCTGAATTCATAGTGAGAAAAACTGAATTGAACTTTGGGTAATCTTTCAGACTTTCTAAATTTTTAGGTGCTGGTTTTTCTAAAACGGTGATAATGATGAACTGTATTACTGTACTTCACAAAATGTTCTTAAAATTTAATTGGGCAAAACAGCTGGAAGTACATAGGATACCATAAAGGCTTACAGAGATATAAGAGAGTACGAGTCACATGCAATGATTTATATGGCATGTACATTTATGGATGTTATACATTTGTATATAAGTCAAGTCATACATTTGTATATAAGTTAAATCTATAAATTATTTCAATTAATTAAATTATAATTAATTTTAACTGGGAAACATTTTATAACTTTCAGCATAACTTCACTAATCTCTTCCTTTGCTCCTAAATTTTTCTCATGTTTTAACAGCTCACAACCTCTTGCTTACCAAAATCTTGAACTTTTTTCCAAAACTTCAGCCAAGAGTATCTTTGTGCTCCTCACATCTCCATTGTTAGGTTGTCATTAGGTGGATTTAACCAATGACACTGGTCAAATCTCCTACCTTCTTCCTGTCTCTAAATAATTCTTATTTCCTATCACAAATAACTGGGTTACTGAGTGGCAAAGAGGAAGAATGAGAAAAATAACAAGAAGAGAAGAAATATTCTCATGTTAATTATGCTGCAATCAAACTTAAAATCATCAAGTTTAAAATCACTTAAAATGCAAAATGATAATGATTATAAAGAAAATCCAGAAAGCTACAAAAATCATCAGTATTAACTAGAGCTGTTGGTTATTGAAGATACAAGAAATTAAGGTCTAAATACCTTGGGCAAAATGAGAAACTCGTGGGATGATACTAACATGTCTCATTTAATACTAGGAATGATAAAGTCATGTGGAAAGCCAAGATTCAATGGATTTCCAATACAATGTTTGTTTCTCATAATCTCTCTCTTTCATACCCCCCATCTCAGCCCAAACCCCATCTAACCATCTATGCTTTTTGCTGCCTGTATGTTGGCTATATTTTATGGTTGCAAAGTGTATTACTCTATCAACCAAAAAATATTGTTGTCAACATCCTGCATGTTTCAATTTTTGCAATTCTCAATACAAAATAAGAGGAATTTACTGGTGTGTGTGCTTCCAGTGTCCAAAGTTAAAAAAAAGAGAGAGAAAAAAAGCTTCATTTAGCCAAGTTTGAACCAGATCCATACCCCACTATACATCAACAGTGGTAAGAGGGGAAGAGAACTAAAAATATCACAGCACTCTTGTATAAACTCATGGATGGGCTAAAGAGAGTAGCAATTCCCAGATTAAGGGAAAATATTTCTATCATTATGTTCCCAATCAAACTGAAATGAAAAACAGCACATGCACAAACATATTAAAATGTGATTTTTAAGTTGCTATTTTATATATTCAGAAATGAATAGGAGCAGCATGTTCTATTTTTACGGTATAATTAATATTTGTAATTCTCATTCCCAAGGTACTGAAAGAAGTCACATCAGATTAAAGAAATGTATAATGACCAATTATTTGTTTGCTAATTGTACTTTAGGGCATAAATTGTATTAGATGGTTCATTACAGTGATTATTCCTCAGTTAATAAAACCACCTTAAAAAATTGTTACCATATTTTATTTTCTACCCTCTTTTTGGTTTGACTCATTTAATGAAGGATTTTAAGGGAAACAATTCCTATAATCCTACAGGAGATTCTGTTGCTATGGTTTAAGGTCCTTATTTATTACAATTATCACTAAATTTGTATAGATATATTGAAAGTTTCACACAGGATAATCAAAATATACATAAAAAAATTTCCCCACCAGATTTATTCTAAAATGTAATACATTTGAAATGAAAAATTTTTGGCTAAATATTAAAAAATATTCTTAAAGTTGGGACAGATCAAGTAATGTTATGGAGAAAAGACATCACTGCAATACTTTGATAGTACCCCTTTAGCAACAACAACACAGGGCATGAGGTTCTAATTGTTCTCCAGTGAGCATCTAATGATTATTCCTAGCTGATTATGCATGTTAGATAGAGAATAGATCAATATAATACCAAATAATTTATAATTTAAAGTACCTAATCTTTCATATATGTTTCTTCTTTTAAGTTCGCGAGTTTTTACGTATCAAAAGATAACTCTTCTTATGCTTAATTAATCTGACTCTTTTTCAAGAAAAATATTAGAATATTCCCAGTGGTAGCCTCATGTCATCATCAGTGGGGTATATTTTACAATTTCAGCCAGCGGCTTTGAGAAACAGACTAAGGTTAGTAGAGTGAAACCTGGTCTGATTATAATTTTGTCTATTGCATTAGCCAATAATTCTGAACATCTACAGTATAATAATGGATGTTCAAAATTATGATATTCATGCACTATAGAAATCTAAAGTACATGTGAATTATCAATGATTAAAGTATATTTAATATAGAAGTAAAATAAAATGTATTTTATTGATTTTTTTATTTTAGTTTTCTCATTTCCCTCTCTGTCTGCCTCTTCTCTAATTTTACTATTTCTCTATTTAAATCAATCTGTGTTGGGGGGAAGTGGTAGCCTCTAATAATAAGAATATTGTTAGAAACTTTTTGTTGAATTAGACCTTTATGTCACATCATATAGAAAACACAAATCACAGTAGATTAAAGACCTAAATGTACAACCAAAAGCTTTAGAACTACTAGAAGAAAACATAGGGGAAGTCTCCATGGCAGTGATATTGGGCAATTATTTCTTTTGGATGTGATCCTAAAAGCATAAGCAACAATATTAAAAAATAGGCAAATAAAAAATAGACAAACTTGATGACATCAAACTAAAAAGCTTCTGCAAAGCAAAGCAACAAATGAGTGAAGAGACAACGTATTGGTTGGGAGAAAATATTTGCAAGCCAGGCATCTGATAAGGAGTTAATATCCAACATAAAGAACTCAAACAAGTCAATCTTAAGAAAACAAACCATTAAAAAATGATCAAAGGATCTGAACAGACATTTTTCAAAAGAAGACATACAAATGGACAACAGGTAGGGGAAAAATGCTGAAAATTACTAATCATTGGAGAAATGCAAATGAAAATCACAGTGAGATATCACCTCACACCTATTTAGAATAACTACATCATAACGATGAAAGATAAGTGTTGGTGAGGATGTGTGGAAAAGGGAACTCCTGTACACTGCTGGGAGTGTAAATTAGTTCAGCCATTATGGAAAACAGTATGGAGGGTCCTCAAAAAATTGAAAATAGAGACTTCAAATGATCCAGCAGCCCCACTACTAGACATATAGCCAAAGGACATTAATTCAGTATATATCTGCACTTCTATACTTATTGCAACATTATTCACAATAGCCAAGATATGGAATTAACCTAAGTATCAATAGGTGTATAAATGGATAAAGAAAATATGGTACACATACACAACTATTCAGCCTTAAAAAAGGAAGGAATTCCTGCCACTTGAAACAACATAGATTATCCTAGAGGACATTATGTTAAGTGAGGTAAGTCAGACACAGTAAGACAAATACCACATGTTTTCACTCATGTGTGGAATCTAAAAAAGTTGAACTCATAGAGAAATGGATGGTGGTTACCAGGGGCTGGGAAGCAGGGAATGGAGGGACTGGGGAGATGATGGTCAAAGAATATAAAATATTAGATAAGAGGAGGAAGCTAAAGAGATGTGCTGTATGATGTGTTGACTGTAGTTAGTAACAACGTGTTTTATTCTTGAAATTACTGGAAGAGCAGATATTAAATTTTCTTATCACAAAAAATGACAACAATATAAAAAAATGCACATATGAATTATCTCAATTTAGCCATTCAACAATTTATATATATTTCAAAACAACATGTACATGATACATATATACAATGTTTATTTATCAATTTTTAAAGCAGCCCCTTTTTATTTATTATACTTTAAGTTCTGGGATATGTGTGCAAAACGTGCAGGTTTGTTACATAGGTATACACGTGCCATGGTGGTTTGCTACACTCATCAAACCATCATATAGGTTTTAAGCCCCTTCCCTTGCTTAAAACCTCTCTCCCTTCCCTTGCTCCCTGCCCCCTGACAGGCCTTGGTGTGTGATGTTCCCCTCCCTGTGTCCATGTTTTCTCATTGTGCATCTCCCACTGATTATTGAGAACATGCAGTGTTTGGTTTTCTGTTCGTGTGCTAGTTTGCTGAGAATGATGGTTTTCAGCTTCATCCATGTCCCTGTAAAGGACACGAACTCATTCTTTTTTATGCCTGCATAGTATCCCATGGTGTATATGTGCTACGTTTTCTTTATCCAGTCTATCATTGATGGGCATTTGGGTTGGTTCCTGATCTTTGCTATTGTGAATACTGCTGCAATAAACATATGTGTGCATGTGTCTTTATAGTAGAATGAATTATAATCCTTTGGGAATATACCATGTAATGAGATTGTTGGGACAATTGATAGTTCTTGTTTTAAATCCTTGAGGAATTGCCACACTGTCTTCCACAATGGTTGAACTAATTTACACTCCCACCAACAGTGTAAAAGTGGAAAGATTTTACACTGTAAAAATGGAAAGATTGCAAAAATTTTCTCCCATTCTTCTGTAGGTTGTCTGTTCACTGTGATGATAGTTTCTTTTGCTATGCAGAAGCTCATTAGTTTAATTAGATCTCATTTGTCAATTATTGCTTCTGTTGCAATTGCTTTTGGTGTTTTAGTCATGAAGTCGTTGCCCATGCCTATGTCCTGAATGGTATTGCCTAGGTTTTCTTCTAGGGCTTGCTTTTATGGTTTTCGATTTTACGTTTAAGTCTTTTTTTTTTTTTTTTTTGAGACGGAGTCTTGCTCTGTCGCCCAAGCTGGAGTGCAGTAGCACAATCTTGGCTCACTGCAACCTCTGCCTCCCGGGTTCACGCCATTCTCCTGCCTCAACCTCCCAAGTAGCTGAGACTACAGGCGCCTGCCACCATGCCTGGCTAATTTTTTGTATTTTTAGTAGAGACGGGGTTTCAGTGTGCTAGCCAGGATGGTTTTGATCTCCTGACCTCGTGATCCACCTGCCTCGTCCTCCCAAAGTGCTGGGATTACAGGTATGAGCCACTGCTCCTAGCCCCATGTTTAAGTCTTTAATCCATCTTGAGTTAATTTTTGTATAAGGTGTAAGGAAGGGGTCCGGTTTCAGTTTTCTTCATATGTCTAGCCAGTTTTCCCAGCACCATTTATTAAATAGGGAATCCTTTCCCCATTGCTTGTTTTTGTCAGGTCTGTCAAAGAGCAGATGGTTGTAAATGCGTGGTGTTATTTCTGAGGCATCTGTTCTGTTCCACTGGTCTATATATCTGTTTTGGTACCAGTACCATGCTGTTTTGGTTACTGTAGCTTTGTAGTGTAGTTTGAAGTCAGGTAGCATGATGCCACCAGCTTTGTTCTTTTTGCTTAGGATTGTCTGGGCTATACAAAAAGCAGCTCTTTTTCTTTAAATCAGCAAGTAAATAGGAAATTTAATAAAATACCATTCCACACTTCATTATATGTAATTAGAAATCTTGTATATTCATCATAAATCCATCTTGCACTTTCCAGGTAAGTATAATAGCTTCTTCATTTAAAATGCATAAGGCATGGCTTTGACTACAGAAGGACAGGAAACAGTGGGAGGAAATGGTCATAATTCCTGGGGGTTATACAGGCTTTTTGTTTTTTATTAAGTTTTCTAAATATGGAGAGAAGAATCAAGCAAGAGTTGTGTTTAATCTGAAATAAGGCAGTTTTCCAGAAGGACATAATAACTTTTGGGGACTGCATATATATTTAAAAATTGCTGCATTAGCTTTACCAACATTATCAGCATCACTAATTTTCTTGCCAAAATGCATTCATTGCCATCTGTTATTTACTTTTAAAATAGATTTAGAGCAGATTTAGATTCACCACAAAATTGTACAGAAGGTTCTCATACATGCCTTCCCTCCACTCTCACCAGGCTCTCCCAGTATGAACATCCCCCACCAATGTTGTGCATGTGTTACAATAGATGAACTTACATTGCCACGTCATCATCACCGAATTCATTGATTACATTAGGATTTATGGGTTTTGAATGTGTAATGACATGTGTCTACCATTATAGTAACATACAAAATAGTTTCACTACCCTAAAAATCTGCTAGGCATGGCCTATTTATTCCTTTCTTTTTTCAAGCTGTGACAACCACTGATCTTTCTTCTCTCTCAAGTTTTGCTTCTTCAGAAATGTCATATAATTGGAATCATACTGTATGTTGGCTTTTCAGATTGGCTTCTTTCATTTAATAATGGCACTTAAGATTCCTCCATGGCTTGATAGCTCGTGTATTTTTAGTACTGAATAATATTAAATTGTCTGGATGTACCACCATTTATTTATCCATTTACCTACAAAAGGGCATCTTGGTCATTTCTAAGTTTTGGCAATTATGAATGAAGTTTCTAAAAACACCAAATTTTTACATGAAAATAAGTTTTCAACACCTTTGAATAAATACCAGAAAGTAAGATTTCTGGGTTGTATAGTAAGAGTATGTTTAGTTTTGTAAGAAACTTCCACATTTTCTTCCAAAATGGCTGTACCATTTTGCATTCCCAGCATTGAATGAGAATTCCTGTTGCTCCATATCCTTGCCAGTATTTGGTGTTGTCAGTGTTTTGGATTTTGGCCATTATAGTAGTTCCATAGTGGTATCTCCTGTTAGTATTTATATTCTTATTACTAAGAATATAATGTAATATAAAATATAATGTATAGTGTAATATAATAATTTTTATAACTAAGAATATTCTTATTATTAAAGAACTTTCAGTAACATAGCTATGCTAAGTTCTAAACGAAAGTTGACTCCCAAAACACAGCCAGAACATACAGTTAGAAACCCAAGACATTGAAAAAAATGTGTTAAGATAAGGTTATTTACTTTCTCTATGCCTGAACTATTTGTGAGTATTTAAAAATATTTGGTAAAATAGTAGATTTGCTTAAAACTCTATAGTAAAATTATACTAAAGAAGAGACCAAATTGAAATGATTTCTGAAACTAAAAAAAGAAATTTGTGAATCTTCTGCATATTGAGGGCTGTGGGTACTGGAAGGCAAGTCATTGTTTCATGGTATTTTAATTCAATATTTTCCCCATTATCAATATTTTTAAAACAACAAAAGAAGTAGGCAAACCTGTTGACACTATACCAGATAGAGAAAAAAACTATGAGAACATAAGAAACTTATGCTTTACACAACAGGGATGTATTGACATGGCTTGCTTTTTTTTTTTTTAAGTTAGAGATGCTTAAAGGACACATCATATTTACACACATTCATGTGTCCTGTGTTTTTTAAATTACAATTTTACCCTCTGCACTACAAAACAAAACCTATACATGGCCTTCTAAGCATTAATATATGAAGTCTAGATTTCTACAGTGTGGTCCCCCTTCCCCCCATCTCTCAATGCATCATGTTGTTATTTCCTTTCATATTTACTTGTTTATTTTCTCTACATTTCTTCTGCCTTTTACTGTCTATAAACTTATGTTTTAAATACAAAATTACTTATTCTTAACTACCAATATCACAAACCTCATCATGAGAAGGCAGTTTCAAATTCTCTGGAGACAACCCAAATAAGTTTGTAAAGCAGTTTCAAAATAATGTCAAGAATATGGGTTGTGAAACTTTTAGATTAACATAATTTATAGGCAATTTTGACTTGATATTTTATGGTGATATTCAAAGAATATATGACAAAATATACATAAATTCTAAAAGTCATAAATAGTATACTTATTTCAGCAAGTAAGAAAATGGCATTAATAACATAAAAGGTATCAAGAATTTATATTTGCTATCATTTTAATAATTTAATATTAGCAGTAACTTTGTGAAAGATGTATGATTTTTCCCACTTTCCAATGAGAAACTGAGGCAGGCAGCTTTATAAATTGGGGATTTCAGTGTATATATTCATTAATTGGGTGATAACAAACATTTGATTGCTTAGCAATTATATGCTCTAATGTTTTATTGTAAAGGAATAATAGTTATGCATTTTATGTTTTTGAATTAATAATAGCAAAAATAAAATTTCTGATTAAAGCTTTTCATATACTATACCAACATTTTAGATGTTACTGAGAGTTTGGATAATTTAAAATTATTTTTATTAAATAAAAGTTTCCCTAATAAACATGCTTTCAATATAAACATAGTTGAAGACTTTCTTCTAAAAAGAGAATTTCCAAATTATTTCTCTATGTCCTCTATTAAAATAGATATCCTTTAAAACAGACAAATCAAGCTTTTCTCAATTTTTCAGCCGTAGGGGAGTTACATTGTTCAGAAAGAAATAAGATGGATATTTTAAATAGAATGTTTTTGGATGCCTTTCATGAGACATCAGTGTCCCTTAAAAGAGAGTTTATTGATTCTTCAGGCAGTACCCGAGGCAGCCCAAGATCTATTGCTCTGTCACTTTAAAAGCAGCAGCAGACATGTTGCTTTTCCTAGATCATTCTCTTAAGACTTGAAAATTTCTACAAACCAATTGCATCTGTCATCCCCTGCTTGATCCACTGAGTCCCAGAGGCCATGTCTGAATGGTTAAAAGCTGTATTTTTGCTCAAAATGCTTGTTGAAACAAATTCATTTTTAGGGCAGAGACTCTGTAAATGAAAATGAAGCATTCAGACCTGTAAACATCAATGAGAGGAGCTATGACCAGGAAGGAGGCAGACTTAGTGGGATTCTACAAAAGACAAACTAGAATCATGGCCCTAGATCACCTGGTACAGCATCTCAGAGATACAATCAGTGTCTTTGTGAATAGTTCTAGGAAAGGGAAGTTCATTATTTCTTAAGAAAATAGATTTCATTTGGAAATAGAAAAACTTTTAATGGATGATTTTTATGTTATTCCAGAATCTGGCTTCCTCTAAATTGAATTTATTGTGACTAGTTCAATACTTTGAAAACTGCTATCTGGGTGATGTAGACTAAACACATTCTCCATAATCTTTGTATTTACAGCATAGTCATTTACTATCCTTGTCTGTTTCATTGGGAAGCACTGGATTTTACAGGACTTTTTAGTTGCCAATTGAAATAAATTACAAAACTCTAAGTATAAAGAAAGGGTGCGTACAACTTTTAAGTAGTTTTGGATCAATGTCTAAAATAATCAGAAGGACTCACAGATCCTTCTTCCAGATTTCAGCTTAAAATTTTGTTGTTCATTTTATCAAGAATTTCTGAAAAATAAAGATTGTCATTTTTCTTTCTCAAGAGGAAAGCATTGTAAATATGTTTAGGTGTAGATACTAAATATGTTTTAGATTATATGATACTTTTTTTGAGTATATATTAGAGATGAGCATGTGTTTACTCTCAGATGCTAACCTTAAAAATTATTACATGTTAGAGTTACTTTTGGAGTTAGCTTTACTAACTAATCTAATTGTGTCAGTTAAAATATGTATCTTTGCTTTTAATGAACAGGTGTTCATATTCCTATGAATGCACCAATTAGGAATCAAGCTCCATTTCTGAAGCTGTAATTTTGGAGAAATGGTGCAGTGCAACAAGCATGAGCTCTGGAGTCAAACTATTTGATTTGCTTCCTTCTTTCTCAATTCACCTCAAATGAATATGTTTCTCTTTCAAGAGTGTGTTTGTTATGTTTGCTTAATATGATTTGCTCATATACTAGACTAACCAAGATAAACTACTAAACCTCCTTTCTTTGCACCTGGTGCCAGACATAATCATTGGTAATGTGAGGAAATAGATAAATGGAGTGGAACCCAATGATATTCATTGTTCATTATTAGTGCAGAATACTCAGTACTGAAATTAGGACTATAGCTCAGAAACGTGGCACATAAAAAGATATCCTCTGTATCTATTGTGGTGTGACCTCAGTTTTAGGAGATACACTACCCAAGCTTTGATTTGACTTCATGTCTCTCTTTCTAAGGACTATATCTTTCAGTTTGTCAATTAAATAAT
Organism: Pongo pygmaeus; assembly: GCF_028885625.2. Lineage (NCBI taxonomy): Eukaryota > Metazoa > Chordata > Mammalia > Primates > Hominidae > Pongo > Pongo pygmaeus. The sequence continues at coordinate 103,747,520 of NC_072378.2, read as the reverse complement.
TCTGCTATGGCACAAACGACAGTGTGATAGTCCCCAGCAGCTTCCTGGTATAAAACCACCTAAAATATTAGAAAATATTTAAAATTAGTCTTCCAATAGCAAGATATTAAGGAAATCCTCAGAAGCTTAAATCTAGAGAAGTTGCCAAGCATTTTAGATAGGTGTTGCCCTCAGGGCCCTGTTAATTGACTCTTATTGCCCCCAGAATTTCAGTTTCAAGGGCCATATGTGGGTGATGAACTTTAGAACTTGTATTGTGAACAGGTGAATTAGAGATTCAGAATTAAGCCAGAATGCTTATAGAATGGCACACTCTGTGGCTGAAGTAAGAAAACCTATAATTTAGTTGGGAAATATTAAGGGATCTTTGCCTTTGGATGGATAGAGAAAACAGAAAAAAAAAAAACAAAAACAAAATAAAACAAAACAGAAAACCTCTCTTAAGAATTCGTAACCACTTTTCCTGGGTTGGGAACTAGAATAACATTAATTGGTCCTGAAACCTCAAACCAGAAAAATTATTTTAAATGGATCCTCAAATCCAGATAAAAGTATATGCAAATCACTGGAGAGAAAACACGCTCAATATTATCCTCAAGGTAATCCCAAAACAAAATTCTAAGGAACATGATTTCTCAAAAACAACAACAAAAATTCATAAGACACATGAGGAAAGAAATAAGCTTCTGTAAGGGTCAACAAAATCACAAACTACAGAATGAGAAAACTGCAGATATCAGAATTGTCATCACAGAGTATTAAATAAGCTTGCTAAATATGTTTAAAGAAATAAAAAATGTATCAAAATTATGACTAAGTGATAAGACTCAACCAAAATTATCAAGTAGAACTGAATAAAAGAACATTATAGAACTTTTAGAAAAAAATACATATGTATAAAACACAAAGTTTAGGCTAAACCCAAAATCAGATGCAATGAAGAGAAAATTAATGCAATAAAAATAAATCAGAAAAGATATATCCAGAATGCAAAACAGAAAGATAAAGATTAAAAAACTATGTAAGACAGGTTAGGAGACATGCAGATTGAAAAGTTCCAACATTCACGCATTCATCAAATTGAATTCAAAAAAATATTAGAGAGATTAAGAATAAGTAACAGAAGCTTCTTTTTTTGAGACAAGGTCTTGCTTCGTCACCCAGCCTGGAGTGCAGTGGCATGATCATAGTTCACTGCAATCTGTAACTTCAAGGCTCAAGTGATTCTCCTGCTTCAGCCTTGGAGTAGCACACCACCATGTCTGGCTAATTTTTTTTTTTTTTTTTTGGAGAGCCAAGGTCTTGTTATCTTGGCCCAGTCTGGTCTGGAACTTCAGGCATCAAGCAATTAGACATTTTCAGAAATAAAAGAAATGAAAATCCCAACATAGAATAAATGAATCTTAAAATTTCCAAAGCAAGATAAATAAACAAAAGTCTATGCTTACACACATGAACCTGCAGAACAGTAAAGAAAATTGTCAAAGTTTCCAGGAATATGACAAAACAGCTCACATTCATAGGAAGAATAACTAACAACTAATGTACACTAAAATATTGTTGACTGTAATCACTCTGTTGTGCTATCAAATACTAGATCTTATTCATTCTATCTAACTATATTTTTGTGGTCATTAACCATCCCCACTTCCCTTTGTCCCCTGCTACCCTTTCCAGAGTCTGATAACCATCATTCTATTCTCTATCTCCAAGGGTTCAATTTTTAGCTCCAACACATGTGTGAGAACATGTGAAATTTGTCTTTCTGTGCCTGGCTTATTTCACTTAACATAATTACTTCCAGTTCCATCCATGTTGTTGCAAATGACAGGATCTCATTGTTTTTTATAGCAGAAAACTGCTCAATTGTGTATAAGTACCACGTTTTCTTTATCCATTCATCTATTGATGGACACTTAGGTTGCTTCCAAATTTTAGCTATTGTGAACAGTGCTGCGAGAAATATGAGAGAGTGGATATCTCTCCCATATACTGATTTCTTTTCTTTTAGGTATATACCCACCTGCAGGATTGCTGGATCATGTGGTAGCTATATTTTTAGTTTTTTGAGGAACTTCCAAACTGTTCTCTATAGGGGTTATATTAATTTACATTCTCACTCAGTGTACAAGGGTTCCCTTTTCCCCACATCCTCGCCAGCATTTGTTATTGCCTGTCTTCTGGATATAAGCCATTTTAACTGGGGTGAGATGATTTTTCATTGTGGTTTTGATTTGCATTTCTCTGATGAACAATGATGTTTAACACCTTTTCATATGCCTGCTTACTATTTGTATATCTTCCTTCGAGAAATGTCTATTCAAATCATTTGCCCATTTTTTGATTGAAATATTAAATATTTTCCTATAGAGTTGTTTGAGCTCTTTATATATCCTGGTTATTAATCCCTGGTCAGATGATGTTTGAAAATATTTTCTCTCGTTCTGTGGGTTGTCTCTTCATTTTTTTTATTGTTTCCTTTGCTGTGCAGAAGCTTTTTAACTTGATGAGATCCCATTTGTCAATTTTTGCCTTGGTTGAGTGTGCCTGTGGGTTATCACTCAAAATATCACTCACAATATATTTGTCCAGACAAATGTTCTGGAGTTTCCTCAATGTTTTATTTTAATAGTTTCAGAGTTTAGGGTCTTATATTTAAGTCTTTAATCCATTTTGATTTGATTTTTGTATACAGTGAGAGATAGGGATCTAGTTTCATTCTTCTGCATAAGGAAATCCAGTTTTCCTAGCACCATCTATTGAAGAGATTGTCCTTTCCCCAGTGTATATTCTTGGCGTCTGTATTAAAAATGAGTTCCCTATAAATGTATGAATTTCTATCTGGCTTCTCTATTCTTTTCCGTTGGTCTATGTGGTTTTTTTTTGGGGGGGGGGTGGGTGTTTGTTTGATTTTTGTTTTTGTTTTGCCAGTACCATACTCTTTTGGTTACTATAGCTCTGTAGTATCTGTAGTATAATTTGAAGTCGGTAATGTTATTCCTCTGTTTTTTTTCTTTTTGCTCAGGATGGCTTTGACTATTCTGGTTTCTTTTTAGTTCCTTAGAAATTTTAGGATTTTTTCTATTTCTTTGAAGAACATCATTGGTATTTTATAGGGATGCATTGAATCTGTAGTTTGCTTTGGGTAGTATGGACATTTTAACAATATTGTTTCTTCTAATTCATAAACACAGAATATCTTTTCATTTTTTTCATGTCCTCAGTTTTTTGCATTGATAGTTTATGGTTGTCATTTTAGAGATATTTTGCTTCTTTGGTTAAGTTTATTCCTAGGTATTTTATTTTCTTTTTAGCTATTGTAAATGAGATTATTTTCTTGATTTCTTTTTCAGATACTTCCCTCTTGGCATGTATAAATGCTACTGATTTTTGAATGTTGATTTTGTATTCTGTAACTTTATTGACTCTATTTATCAGTTACAATAGCTTTTGGTGGAGTCTTCAGGTTTTTCCAAATATAAGATCATATTATTGGCAACCAAGGATAATTTGAATTCTTTCTTTCCAATTTGGATGCTCTTTATTTCTTTCTCTTTTCTGATTGCCCTAGCTAAGACTTCCAGGAATATACTGAATAATGGTGGTGAAAGTGGAAATTCTTATCTTTTCCCAGAACAGAGGAAAGACTTTCAATTTTTTCCCATTCACTACAACACTAGCTGTGGGTCTGTCGTACATGGCTTTTCTTGTGTTGAAGTATGTTCCTTTTAACCCCAATTTTTTGAGGGCGTTTATCATGAAGGAATATTGAATTTCATCAAATGATTTTTCAGCATCAATTGAAAAGGATCATATGATTTTTTTCTCTTTATTCTGTTGATATGAAATATCACATTGATTTATTTGCATATGCTAAACCATACATGCATCACTGAGATAAATCCTACTTGGTCATGATGAATGATCTTTTTAATGTGTTGTTGAATTTGGTTTGATAGTATTTTGTTGAAGATTTTTGCACCACTATTCATCAGGGATATTGGCGGGTAGTTTTTTTTTTTGATATGTCTGTCTAGTTTTGGTATCAGGGTAATATGAACTCATTGAATGAGTTTGTAAGTATTGCCTCCTCCTCTAATTTTTGGAATAGTTGGAGTGGGATTGGCATTAGTTTCCTAAATGCTTATTAAAATTCAGCTGTAAAGCCATTGGTTGCTAGGCTTTTCTTTGCTGGCAGGCTTTTTATTATGGTTTCAACCTCATTACTTCTTATTTGACTCTTCAGGTTTTGAATTTCTTAGTGGTTCATTCTTTGTAGGCTGTATATGTTTAGGAATTTATCCATTTCTTCTAAGTTTTCCCATTTATTGGCATATAGTTGCCCACGATAGTCTCTAATGATCCTTTGATTTTCTGCAGTATCAATTGTAATGTCTCATTTTTCATCTCTGATTTTATTTGTGTATTTCTTCTCTCTTTTTGTAGGTATTCTGGTTCAAGGTTTGTCAATTTTGTTTATCTTTTCAAAACACCAATTTTCATTCCATTGTGTTTTTCATTTGAATTTCATTTATTTCTGCTGTTATCTTTACTATTTCTTTTCTTCTACTAATTTTTGGTTTGGTTTGCTTTTACTTATCAAATTCATTAAAATGCATTATTAGGTTGTTTATTTAAAGTTTTTCTATTTTTTTTGCTGTATGTGCTTAATACTATAAACTTACATCTCAGTACTTTCTTTCCTTGTATCTCACAGGTTTTGGTATGTTGTGTTTCCATTATCATTTATTTTAAGAAAATTTTCACTTCTCTTTTTAATTTCTTTATTGACCCACTGGTCATGCAGGAGCATACTGCTTATTTTCCATGTGTTTGTATAGTTTCCAAAATTCCTCTTTTTATTGATTTCTAGTTTTATTCCATGTTGGTTGGTCAGAGAAGATAATTGATAGGATTTAAATGTTTTTGAATTTTTTGAGACTTGTCTTGTGACCTAACATATGATCTATCCTTGAGAATATGTGCTGAAGAGATGAATATGTGTTCTGTAGCCATTGGAGGAAATGTTCTGTAAATACCTATTGGGTCAATTTGGTCCACAGTGCAGATTAAGTCTGATATTTGTTGGTTCATTTCTTTGTTCGGAAGATCTGTCCAATGCTGAAGTCTCCAGCTATTATTGTATTGGAGTCTATCTCCTTCTTTAGCACTAATAATATTTGCTTTATATATCTGGGTGCTCCAGTGTTGGGTGCATATATAATAACAATTTGTATATTCGCTTGCTGAATTGACTCTTCTGTTATTATATAATGACATTTTGTCTCTTTTAGGTTCTGTCTTGAAATATATTATGTCTGATATAAATATAGTTACTTCCACTATTTTGGTTTCCATTTGCATGGAATATATTTTTTCTATCTCTTTATTTTAGTTCATTTACAGTCAGTGTTATTATTGATAAGCAAGGAGTTACTCCTGTCATTTTGTTATTTTCTCTTTCTTTCTTTTTCTCTTTCTTTCCTTCCTTCCTTCCTTCCTTCCTTCCTTCTTCCTATCTCCCATTTTGTGATGGTGATTTTCTCTGGTTTTAATTTGTATAGTTTCCAAAATTCCAAAATTTAATGTTTTAACTTCTTGCTTTTATTCTTTGTGTGTCTGTTGTAGTTTTTTTGATTTGAGGTTACCATGAGGCCTGCAAATAACATCTTATAACCCATTGTTTTAAACTGATGACAACTTCACACTGATTTTAAAAACAAACAGAGAAAACTAATAAAAACTCTACACTTTAACTTCATCCCTCCTGCTTTTTAACTTTTTATTGTTACTATTTATGTCTTATACTGTCTATGTAGTGAAAAGTTGTTGTAGTTATTGTTTTTTATACGTTCGTTTTTCAGTCTTTCTACTGAAGTTATGAGTAGTTTACATACCACAATTGCAGTGCTATAATATTCTGTGGTTTTTTGTGTACTTACTATTATCAATGAATTTTGTTCATTCAGATGACTTATCCTTGTTAATTAACATTTTTCCTTTCAGATCGAAGAACTTCCTTTAACATTTCTTGTAGGACAGGTCTGATGCTAATGAAATCCCCCAGCTTTTACTTGATTGGGAAAATCTTTTATGTTTGAAGAATATTTTTACTGAATATATTATTCTAGGATAAAAGTATTTTTTTTTCTTCAGCATTTTAAATATGTCATGTCACTCTCTCCTGGCTTCAGAAGACTGAGAAGTCTTCTGTCAGGTGTACCTAAGCTCCTTTGTATATTATTTCTTTCTTTTTTCTGATGCTTTCAGGGTTCTTTCTTTATTCTTGACCTTTAAGAGTTTGATTATTAAATGTCTTGAGGTAGTCTTATTTGGGTTAAATCTGCTACATATTCTAGAATCTTTTTTACTTTAATATTGATATCTTTCTCTAGGTTTGAGAAGTTATCTTATTATTATCCCTTTAAATAAACTTTCTATTTCAATCTCCCTCTCTCTCTCTCTCTCCCTCCTCTCTAAGGTGAATACCTCTTAGATTTGCCTTTTGGAGGCTATTTTCTCATCTTGTATGTGTGCTTCATTTTTTTTTTTTAATAATTATTGTTTTTACTTTTGTGTCTGACTTTGTATTTTCAAATACCCTGCCTTCAAGCTCAGGAATTCTTTTTGCTTGGTAAATTCTGCTGTTTTGAGACTCTAATGCATTCTTCAGTATGTCAGTTGAATTTTTAGCTGCAAAATTTCTGCTCGATTTTTTAAAGTTATTTCAACCTCTTCGTTAAATTTATCTGACAGGATTCTGAATTCCTTTACTGTGTTATTTTGAATTTCTTTGGTCTTCCTCAGAACAGCTATTGTGAGTTCTGTCTGAAAGATCACATATCTCAGTCTCTCTAGAATTGGTCACTGGTACATGATTTAGTTTGTTTGGTGAGGTCATGTTTTTCTTTCTGTTCTTGATGGTTGTGGATGTTCATCAATATCTAGGAATCAAATAATTAGGTATTTATTGTACTCTTTGCCATCTGGGCTTGTTTGTACCTGTCCTCCTTGGGAAGGCTTTTCAAGTACTGAAAGGGTATTGCCCAAGGCCCATGGCCACCACTGCCTGCCTACTGCCAACGCTCATTTACAGCCCAAAGTCTCTTTAGTCAATAGGTGTCAAATATAGCCCAACTTGTTTCCTTCCCTTTAGGGTGATGAGCTTACCCCCAAGATCAGGATTGTTCCAAAAATGCCATCTGGGAGACAGGGCCTTGAGTCAGGAACTAGAGGTATCGACTTGGTACTCTATTATACAGTGGCTGAGCTGCCACCCAAGCCACAAGACAAAAAGTCCTTCCTGCTCTTCCCTTTTCTTTCCTCAAGCAGAAGGGGTCTCTTCCCATGTGCACTACTGCCTCAGGCTCATGGTGAGTACTAATTGGTTACCACCGATGTTTACTCAAGGTCCAAGGGTTCTTCAGTCAGTTTGTGGTGAATGCTGCCAGGCTTGTGTCTTTTCCTTCAGAGCAGTGGGCTTCCCTCTGGCCTAGGGCAGGTCAAGCAATGTGGTGCAGGAGTGAAGGCCTAGAATCAGGGACCCCAGGAAACTCCTTGGTACTCTACACTGCTGTGGCCAAGCTGGTACCCAAGCTGCAAGACAAAGTCCCCTTTAATCCTTTTCTCTCCTTTCCCCCAGCAGAAGGGGTGTCTCCCCTTGGCCACCGCATCTAGGAATGTGCTGTGTCACACCTTAAGCCAGCACACCACTGGGTTTCACCCAAAGCCTGCGGTGAGTATTGCCTGGCTGCTATTGACGTTTATTCAAGGCCTAAAGACTCTTCAGTCAGCAGATGATAGATACTGCCAGAAACAAGTCCTTCCCTTCAAGGAAGTGTGTTTCCTACTGGCCCACAGTGTATCAAGAAATGTCGTATGGGAACTAGGGCCTGGAATGAGTGCCTCAGTACTCTGCCTGGTGCCCTACTCTATTGTGATTCAGCTGGTATCCAAGCTGGAAGACAAAGTCCTCTTTATTCTCTCCTCTCCTCTTCTCAAGCAGAAGGAATGAATCTCTTTCAGAGCTGTGAGCTCTGCTGCCTCAGGTTGGGAGAGGGATGTTGTAAGTACTCCCTTGGCTGCCCTGGCTGGTGTCTCACTAGGTGGTTTGCACCGCAAGTCCACTGGCTCCAAACCCAGCACAGCACCAGGACTTGCCCCAGAATTGCAGTGCTTATGGCCTAGACAGTCCTTCAGAACTGTTTTACTCAGAACTCCAGAGTCCTTTAACTCATGGTGGTGAGACTTGTAGGAACTCAGGTTCTGATTGCTGATGGTTAATTTTCCTCTGACTAGGGTAAGTCTAAATCTTCCCTCCCTCCGTGCATGGGTGTTGGCTGAGTTCTGCCTGGTTTTGCTTTCTGTTGTGACAGGGCAGTGCTGAGTTTCAATGCAAAGTGCACAATGACTGCACTCTCCATTTCCCAAGTGAACAGGTTTTCTCTTCCCACCATGTGGCTGCTGCTGGGGGTTGGGGTAGAGGTGGAATTGGCAATTCAAGACTGCCTTTCCTGCCCTCTTCAGTGCCTCTCTCAGCAATATGACATTTAAATCAGGTGTTGTGATCACTAACCTGATGTTTGGTTCTTATGAGTGTGATATCTTGTGTGGATAATTGTTCGATTTGGTGTTCCTGCATGGGGAATGATTGCTAAAGGGTCAGCCATCTTGCTTCTCCAGATCTTTATTCTGATTCTAATAAAATTCCAATAGCTTATTTTAATATGGTAAAGATAACTTTCAAAATTATATAGAAGAACTAAAGTTTGAAAACAAGCCAAATAAACTTAGCATTAAAAAATTCTATTTTTGACCAGGCACAGTCGTTCATGTCTGTAATTTCAGCACTTTGGGAGGCCAAGGCAGGAAGATTGTTTGAGCCAGGGGTTTAAGACCAGCCTAGGCAACATGGCAAAATCCCATCTCTACGAAAAATACAAAAATGAGCCAGGCTTGGTGTTGTATGCCTGTAGTCCTAGCTACTCAGGAGGCTGATGTGGGAGAATCACTTGAGCCCAGGAGGTCAAGGTTGCAAGGCTTCATTGAGCCATAATTGTGCCACTACTCTCCAGCATGAATGACAGAATGAGAGTCTCTCTCTCTCTCTCTATATATACACACATATATAATATAAATATATATATATTTATTTATATATAATATAAATTATTTATTTATAATATAAATATAAAATATATATTTATATATACATATAAATAAATATATATATATTTAAAGGAAGTGCCAAAACAAACCATAACCAGAGACGAGATATATGCCTCATACATATTGCCATATTACTGACAATAGATTTGTATCTGAAAAGGTATATATATACACACACCACAATATTTATACAATGATAAGTAAAAGAAAACAAACAACCAAATATCTAAAAAGAAGCATAGAATGGTGAATATATTCATGCAATGAGATATATAAATCCTATAAAATGAATACAAAATTATAGATCAATTTCAAAGATAGTATTTGGGGATAAAAAAATAAGTCACAAAAGGATAGACAGGATGGATCCATTTATATAATAATAAAATATACAAAACTAAATAGTGTATTATTTAGAGAGACATGCATGTAGCATGTAATTGTTAAGAAAGTAAAGAAAATAAATACTTGAAAATTTAGAATAGTTTGTGATTAACTCCTCAGGGAGGAACAGCAGTCTAATTGAGAAGGGACATACGGGGCATCTCAAAGGTATTTATTATGTTTCAATTCTGAAGATGAATGGTACATACATATGCACTTTTATTAATATTATTAGGATCATAAATATATTATATACAATTGTTTCATGTTTTCACAATGTGAAAATCCCTAAACAACATGAAGCCATATAAAATAGATATATTTTTAAAATTACTATTATAATTGATCATTAATATTTATGCCATCATTATTGGGTCTTCAACATATAGAGTAAATAAATAGGGATGTATCCTGATGAGTTCAGTATTTTTTCTGTCCAACCATATCCAAGGCTCAGAGAATTACCTTGTCAAATAAGTGCAATGTTTAGGGTAATAAAACACCTTTCGGCATTTCATCAGTAGCAGTATAGTTCTGCTTTTATTGATTTTAGCACCAAGCTAATTTTATGCTTGAGAAATAGATAAATTCAGGGCAAATCTTTAGCAATTCCCAATTAATTTTTGACTTACTACATTTAGTAGTGGAAGTAGCAGGATGGAAGAATGAGCAGTGTTAATGGTTAGGAGTTGTTTATAGAGTTTAGGGAAAAGACCAAAAAATATCTAACATGAGTGATGAGAGGGGCTCAGAGCTTCAAGGACTAGATTTTACAGGTATTCCTTCCCCTAGCAAATAGTAGATTGGTTCTCAGAGAAGGAAAATCAAAGAAATTAAATATGGAGTTTAGTGGGGAAAATAAGACAAATGATGATTAATATCTAATGTGTAAAATATAATGAGCTAGCACTTGGTATTAGTTATGCCATTCAATAGCCACAATGAGGTTAATATCACCAAATTATAAATGCTGAAACTTAATCTCAGATGGTAAGTTACTAATTGGTAAATGTCAGAGCTATCCTGAAATCATGGTTTGCTACAGAGATTCTTATTTAATGGTGTGTAAGATGCTGGAAAGCATAAAAACAAAAAATAATTTTTAAAATTTAATTAAATTTATATATTTCTCACATTTTCCACAAATATTTGAGGTGCTTTAGCATTGTATATAATTTGAAATGAAATTTAAAAAATACTTAAATATGTTTAGATCCAGAGAAAACACAAATAGAATAGGAGGACAAAATTAAGGAAAAGTTAGGAGGACAGGATGAGTTTCTTCAGAAAAAGGTTGTTCAGCAATAAATTTTATTTTTTACCATTTGTTGGCCTGGTTTAAACCAAAATTAAAATACAGATATCTAGAGAGATAAATGGATTGAAATTTTATTCAAAAACTCTCAGCAAACATTACCACTCTCATGGGACTTGAGACTCTATATATAATCTGTGAGTCAATGTTGACTTTTATTACCTCTCTACAGATTGATTTTGCAGTAGAACATATCTAGTGCACCAAGATTTCGGAGAAGCTTTTTTAGAACCTCCAGCTTTACAGTAGCCATGTTTGTTGTGGACAGTTACTGTGTAAAAGCCTGGTTCTTACAATTAATGATGAACAGGAGTCAGAACAAGACAATGGTGGGCAAAAGATTCATGTTCATGAATATAACTCAACTGTGTCCAAAATACATACTGTTTTGATATGCAGACATTGGACTTGGTGAGTGTGACATACTCTTTTCCTCTGAATTATCATCTTCAGCCAATACTAAAAGTCTGTCATTTAAATAAACTTTCTCTGGTAATAAATTATGAGGACCAAAGTTTGAGTTTAATTATAAGTGGACCTGATGCAGTTCATCAGGAAATAAAGAGCAATAGATATCTGTACTATATAGGTGATGTATCAACCTATTGCATCGATTAGAAAAAAATAATAAATTTTACAAGATCAAGTGTTAAAGAGGAAAAAATGGAGAGAAAAAAAGAGATTCTGCCTAGAATATATTTTCTTTAAATATATGCTTACTCTGTAGAGGATGAGAATAATTCCAAATTCTAGATCTTAATGGAGCACTACATTTAGACTTTAGAATATCAGAAACATGGACAAGAGTTGGACCATTTTGCAACTATAAGTTTTAAAGTTTTGCCAAAATATGTATTGTAGAAAAGATAAAGGATGTTGGGGACCATCCCGCAAAGTGCTTTCCCTATAAGATTGGTAGAATGTTGGGACCAATTATATAAATAAGTTGAAATGTCAAAAAATAAGCTTAACTCATTTGAAAGGTATAAAGAGTACCTAAGGGAAAGGAAATGAATGAAGATATTGACTTGGTTTTATAGCTACAGAAAAAGAGAGAGCAAACTGGCATGTTTAGACCATGACAAATGATTTGAGACTTGAAGAATTCAAAAACTATTGAAAGGTCAGATTTCGAGTATGAAAAAAACAATGAGAGAAGACATATGACTTTTAGTAGGGGCTTAGGTACCCAGTTCTGGGAAGCATCCTCAACAAGTCACTATTATGTCTTCTATCAGTCTTTCTACTGAAATTTTGAAGATCAATAAACTGGAAAAAATGTGAAGGCAAGGGGAAAATACTTCTCAAAGTAGTATCTACAAGTCTAAGGAATTAAAAACACGGGCCAGGCGTGGTGGCTCACGCCTGTAATCCCAGCACTTTGGGAGGCTGAGGCGGGCGGATCACAAGGTCAGGAGATCGAGACCATCCTGGCTAGATTAAGACCATCCACGGTGAAACCCCGTCTCTACTGAAAATAATACAAAAAATTAGATGGGCGTGGTGGCGGGCACCTGTAGTCCCAGCTACCTGGGAGGCTGAGGCAGGAGAATGGCGTGAACCCGGAGGGCAGAGCTTGCAGTGAGCCGAGATCACGCGGCTGCACTCCAGCCTGGGCGACAGAGCGAGACTCTGTCTCAAAAATAAATAAATAAATAAATAAATAAACAAAAACACAGACTGTGGTGGATTTTCAGAAGCACAGGTATTAACAGATTGGTATTTTTAGGGGTGGAGGATAGGCAGTATTTATTCTTGGTTGTCTTTTTGGAAATTTGTAGGAAAGCTTACTGCTCTATGATGAGTATTCTCCTAAATCTACTCTGTATAACTGTATTATTTACCTAATTAAAACATTGCCAGGCACTTTTTCAATATGCATCTTTCTGTCAATCATTGTTATGCATATTCATGTTATCTATTATGGAAAAAAAAGATTGCAGTAAAGTCGAAGAGTTTTTTGGAGTATGCACAAATTATAGTCCAGATAATACTCATAATTATATTTCACACATGAGCGAGAGAAACTCACATGGGGAGCTAGTAATAGGGTTTCTAGGATGGGTCCCACATCCATGTTTAGAACTACAGGCACCTAAGGAAATAATGTGCTTAAGTAAGTAAATTGCATGAAAATTGCAGCTGTGCAGTTGGTTAAGTTCTGAGTAACTAAGCATACTGAGGCTGACTCAACTTTTATTTTTCTGATTTATTGGATTTGCTTTGAATTTTCCATTGAATAGAGTTTAATTTCAGCTTATCAGTTTTTAATGCAGTGTTGTAATTACTTTCTAACATATTTCAAAAATAGTTTAATATTTATTTTGACTTCTAGTTTGCTTAATTTAGTGTGGTGTTAATTAAGATCCATACATTTCATACAATAGGAAATTTATTTAGGGAGAGGTGTGTGTGTATGTGTGTATTCTTTCTTGAAAGGCTTCTGAGTTTTCTGTACAGGCACACCTTGTTTTATTGCACTTTGCTTTATTTTACTTTGTGGATATTGCATTTTTTATTGTTCACAATGCTGTGTTGAACAAGTCTATTGGCACTATTTTTCTAATAGTATGAATTCACTTTTTATCTTTGTGTCACATTTTGGCAATTGTTGCAGTATTTCAAACTTTTATATTATTATTATGTCTATTATGGTGATTGTAATCAGTGATCTTTGATGTTACTATTGTAATTGTTTTGGGTTGACATGAATTGTGCCCATATAAGATGGCAAACTTAATCAATAAATGTTGTATATGTTTTGACTGCTCCACCAACTGGCTGTTCCCCCATCTCTCTCCCTTTCCTAAGGTTCCTTATTCCCTGAGACACAACAATATTGAAATTAGGCCAAATAATAACCTGACAGTAGCCTCTAAGTGTTAAAGTGAAAGGAAGAGTCACATGTCTCTGAATTTAACCCAAAAAATAGAATATGATTAAGTTTAATAAGGGAGGCATCTCAGAATCCAGCATAAGCTGAAAGCTAGGTCCCTTGTGCCAAACAGTTAGCCAAGTTGTAAATGCAAAGGAAAAGTTATTGAAGGAAATTAAAAGTGCTACTTCAGTGAATACACAAATGATAAGAAAGCAAAACAGCCTTATTGCTGCTAGGGAGAAAGTTTGAGTGCCTGGATAGAAGATCAGACAGATACAACATTCCTTTAAGCCAAAGCTTAATCCAGAGCAAGCCCCTAACTCTTTTCAATTCTGTGAAGGCTGAAAGAAGTGAGAATGCCGCAGAAGAAGTTTGAAGCTAACAGAGGTTGATTCATGAGATTTAAAGAAAGAAGCCATTTCCATAACATAAAAGTACAAGGAGAAGTAGCAAATGCTGATGTAGAAAGTATAGCAAGTTATCCAGAAGAGCTGACTAACATAATTGATGGTGGCTATACTAAACAACACATTTTCACTGTAGATGAAACAGCTTTATAACGCAAGAGTATGCCATCTAAGGAGTTTCACAGCTAGAGAGAAGTTAATGCCTGGCTTCAGATCATCAAAGCTTCAGAGAACAGGCTGACTCTCTTGTTAGGGACTAATGTAGCTGGTGACTTTAAGTTAAAGCCAGTGCTCATTTACCACTTTGAAAATCCCAGGGCTCTTAAGAATTATGATAAATCTACTCTCCCTTAGCTCTATAAATGGACAACAAAGCCTGGATGACAGCACATCTGTTTATAGCATGCTTTAGCTGAATACTTTAAGCCCACTCTTGAGACCTACTGCTCAGAAAAAAAGATTTCTTTCAAAATATTACTGCTCATTGACAATGTGCCTAGTCAGCCAAGAGCTCTAATGGAGATGTACAAGGAAATTAATGTTGTTTTCATGCCTTGTAACACAATATCCATTCTGTAGCCCATAGATCAAGGAGTAATTTAGACTTTCAAGTCCTGTTATTTCAGAAATACATTTCATAATGCATGGCTGGCATAGATAGTGATTCCTCTGATGGACCTGTGCGAAATTAATTGAAAACCTTTTGGAAAGCATTCATCATTCCAGATGCCATTAGGAATATTTTCGTTACATGAAAGGAAGTCAAAATAGCAACATTAACAGGAGTTTGGAAGAAGTTAATTCTAACCCTCATGGATGACTTTAAGGCTTTAGTAGAGGAAGTTACTGTAATTATGACAGAAGTAGCAAGAGAACTAGAACTGGAAAAGAAGCCTGAAGATGTGACTGAATTGATGAAATTTCATGATAAATCTTTAATGAATGAGGAGTTGCTTTTTACAGATAAGAAAGGTAAGTGGTTTCTTGAGATGAATTCTATTCCTGATGAAGATGCTGTGAACATTACTGAAATGACAACAAGGAACTTAAAATATTACATAAACTTAGTTGATAAATCAGGAGAAGAGTTTGAGAAAATTGAAAATTGACTTGTTTTTTTTTTTTTTTGCGACAGAGTCTCACTATGTTGCCCAGGCTGGTCTCAAACTCCTGGACTCAAGTGATACTCCCACCTTGGCCTCCTAAAGTGTTGGGATTACAGGCATTAGCCACTGTGCCTGTCCTCCAATTAAAAAAGAAAGTTTAACATACTATCAAACAGTATCAAATGCTACAGATAAATCTTTCCTGAAAGGAAGAGTTCATTGATGCAGCAAACTTCATTGTTGCTTTATTTCCAGAAATTGCCATAGCCATTCCCGCTTTCAGCAACCACCACCTTGATCAGTCAGCAGCTACAAGCATCAAGGCAAGTTCTTCCACCAGCAAAAATACATTACAACTCAATGAAGTCTCAGATGATTGTTAGCATCTTTGACCAATAAAATATTTTTAATTAAGGTATGTACATTGTTTAATGGACATAATGCTATCACACATTTAACAGGCTAGAGTATAGTATAAACATACCTTTTATATGCACTAGAAAACCAGAATATTCATGTGACTTTCTTTTTTGCAATATTTGTTTTATTGTGGTTATCTGGAACTGAAGTTCTTCCAGCAGCAAAAATACATTACAACTCATGAAGTCTCAGATGATTGTTAGCATCTTTGACCAATAAAATATTTTTAATTAAGGTATGTACATTGTTTTATAGACATAATACTATTGCACTCTCTGATGTATGCACGTACATTAGTGAAGTATATTGACCCGATTAATATTTTATAGCCACAGCCCGGATGTGGCACACATTCTTTCTGGCCACCATTCAATTTTGAGAAATTGGCCACTTGGTCATATCTACTTGCAAGGGGACCTGGAAAATAAGGTTTCTAGCTGGTTGACCATGTTTCCAATTCAACTTTTTAACTACGAGAAAAAGAAAGAATGGTTTTAGGGGGAAACTTAGCAACATACCACAAAGATCAAAACACAGTCAAACCTTCTATACACTCTGATTTGTTCAATTTTATCTTATGATTTTATGTATTTTTATATCATATTACGCAGCATGTCTTCTTAAAACCTCTTCCTCTCCAGATAAAATAGCAAAGTGGTGGCATTACACAAAAGCACTTACACTGCAAGTGTGTGCATAGACACAGATACATACATACATCCATATATGTAGCACCCATAAGTACACATAACCATACATATATATACATGCACACATATACACACACAGATATTCAGGTAAAATAACTAAGGTCAATGGAAAAAGAGACAATTCTAGAATTTCCATGAAAAAGTAGGGAGGATACAAAAGAATGAAAGACTGTCAGGCTTCTCATAGGCAGCTTAACAATATCTATAGAATTCTCAGTGGAGAAAGTCCTTGAAACCAGTATTATATATTTGACAAAATTATCATTTATATATAAGGATTAAATAAAGATACTTGGATCATGCAGGAAATTGAAATGAATCACATACATTCTTCTTTTCTTAAAAAACAAAATTACTTAAAAATGGACTCAGTAAAGTAAAGCCATAACAAAGATTGCCAATTCAATAAAGAAAACAGAAAATAATAGAAAACAATAAATACACAGTTGATTTAAAATAGCCATTGTTAACATAGTGGCATTTTAAGAAATTATTAGGAAACAAACAATAAAATATGGAGATTATCTAAATATAATAACTACTACTTTAAACCAAATTTAAGATTACAGCTAATTTCAATAAAATCCTGGTGGTAGGGAATGCTGGTGAGACAGTAAACATGATAAAGATGTTTGCATGTATGTGCACACGTCTGTGTGTGTGTGTTTGTGGAGTATAGTTCATTTATATTATGAATATATAATTTAATATTGATTAAAATAACTTTTTGGGTTAGAAGTCATAGGTACTGCTTAGCTATAACTTGATTTGATGAAGTAATAAATAACTTCAAGTTTAAGAATATACACTAACATAAAACAAATAGATGTAGAACTTCCAAACCACCAGAAATTAGTAGGAGAACAGACAATAAACAATACTCAATTCTGCATGAAAGAACAGGAAGAAAGAAGATAAATAAGAAGCACATGTATTTCTAATAAAACATGGTAAAATAAGTTATGTCAGAAATATGATAAAATGAGTGATTATAAAAAAAAAGACATGACCAAATATTGCTACTAAATTTAAACATTATCAGAATGAGTTAAAAAAGCAAAATTCAGCAATGTATCATTTATAAGTTTTGTTTACAACTAAATGACATAAAAATAATTGAAAATAAAGAAATGACCAAAGATATACAAATGAATAACAATGGAAATGCTATTTCCCAAACAACGAAATTGATGACAAAATGATTAAGTGGGAATGAGAAAAATGTTTAATTTTGAGAAAACAGAGATGCCATCAGATAATGGGTGCAGGTATGCCTCGGTGCACAGAATCAAGTGAGCCTGATTGATCCATTCAGAGGCATGAAGCTCTTCTCTCTCTGTTTGGTGCTTTAGACAAGGCTTGCATATTACAGCGTCTTAGTCCAGCCTTCTTGGGCACACCATAGTTTATCTTTCAATAGAGGTAACTACATGCAAGCATAAAAACTATGCTACTCATATGAAGATCTCTAAATTATCAGTTAAACTGCTAAGTATTGAAAACAAGTTCAACAGATCAGCATCAGTGAAAACAAAGAGAGCTAAGAAAGATTCATTTAAACCAAGAACATGTAGAAAAATGAGTGTTTAATATGAAAACTAGAGTATTAATCCAAGACAGGAGTGCTCATTAAAGATGCTATTGATAAGAATAAATGTTAAGTATTCAACTCCATTTAAATGCAACTACTCAAAATGTATGTCTTTCCAAAAGGAATCAGTGGCACCTTGTCAAACGCCTTAAAATAAATGTGGTAGGGGAATTGCTGACATAGTTTCTTCCACTTGCCTTTCGGACGTCTGGTGGTACTTACATACTCCCCTGGCCCTTCAAGTCTTTCCTCTTTCTCAGTCTCAATTGCCTGTAAGTTTAAGTTTTCCTGTCTGTCTCTTGCCTCAGAGAATTCTAGCCTCTCTGTCTCTCTTAATCTCTCTTTTTCTCTGTTAATACTCCTTGTGTTAAAGACATATTAATAAAAACTTTATTTAGCACTGATCAAAAAGGGATGTTATTCCTTCAGGTTAATGGCTGAAATGTCTGGAACCTGGAAACCCAGTATCATTAGCCTTTCCTTTTCTGGATTTCATTTACACTCCTTTTATTCATTTCTTCGTCCTTATTTTCTTTTCCATTTTGTCTTCCTTTCTCTGAAAATTACAAGGCCGAAACCAGGGTTGCTGGTACTCCTAGGCTCGAATTCTCACCTTGTGACCACAAAGAAAAGGGACTTCTCTCTTTCAGGTCTAGATTGAAAAATCCTTTGGACAGATTTGTGGAGTCAGAACTGTATTCAGTCTCAGTCCCTGGTTCTACTTCTACTGGCTGTGTTATCTCGGGAGAATGACTTAATATCCCTCAAAATGTTCTCACCACAGGACAGAGTAATAGGTTGACTTTACAGAGTGTTGTAAGGAGTTAATAAGGAAGTGCATATCAATCACAGTGTCCCTGCCAAAAATGAATGATCAAAAAGCTTATTATTGTGCATATAGTAAGAATTACTGTATTAATGCAAATATTCTTGCTATAATGGGCTATTCTTGATCATGTATTTTCCAACATTTTGATCAGTTCCTTGAATAAAGTCACCCCAGGAATATTTATTAAATTTATAAATATTATAAAGTCAGGGAGGGTGGCTAAAACATTTTTTTCTGCTTGTATGAAAACATCTAACTAAAATGATGAAATTTAGCAAGAATATAAATTGTCTTAATTGTAGTCGAATACTGAAGCTCAAAACACATTTGCATAAATTTAGAAGGGGGCCAATTAAGCTAACAACAACTACTGCACATGAAAAGAAAATACCTGGAGTTGTAATGATTCCAAATTCATTATGAATCTACAATAATTACAGTGCTTAAAAATCTAATGCCAGTGAAGTACAGAAAAACAGAGTATCTTTTTTATTTTACAATAGGTCATATTTTACTCGAAGTTTCATACATACTAAAAGTGTCACACTGGGGGTAAATATTGGAAAACATCTGGGTCCATATGCATTCAGCTTTGACTATAAGACTTTCGAAATTAATCTACAACAGAATAAGTATCACTGGACTACATAACTTAAATTATCTTCAAGTAAATATAAAAGCTAAAATCGTAACATTTGGATTCTGAACCCAACATTTTATTTAAACTCAAGATTTGCTAATTACTAACTGAATGACTTTGTCCAAGTTGCTAAATCTCATTAAGATTTGTTATCATATGTAAACGAATATGATATTAATAGTCAACTCCCAAATATAAGAAAAAAATTATCAAAGTTAAAATTTTAATGAAGCAAAAACATATGCCTCTGTTTTTTGAACAAATGAAATATTTCTTGTAAGTAGGAAACTTCTCTTTCATCAGTTGATCATCTGTGTGTTATTCTATGTTCATAAGGCTGGCATTATTCTAGAAGATATCTGGAGCCACTTTGTATTTTTATCTCAGTAAAGTAAAAAAAAAAAAAGTGAAATAAAAGTTCCATGCTTTTTTCAATTATCTCCATTAGCAGTCACCCAGAAAAACACCATCATTTTCATTAAATGTTTATTAGTCTTTTATTTGGAGAATACCATTTTATTTTTATTACAATGTAGCTACCTATAACTACATAAATCCTTTAGTATACTAGTACTTTAATTAACACTTAACTGTTTATTCAATATTGTCCATATATCTTTTTAAATTTAATTTAATTTTATTTTTATTATTATACTTTAAGTTCTAGGGTACATGTGCACAACGTGCAGGTTTGTTACATATGTATACATGTGCCATGTTGGTATGCTGCACCCATTAACTCATCATTTACATTAGGTATTCCTCCTAATGCTATCCCTCCCCCTTCTCCCACCTCATGACAGGCCCCAGTGTGTGATGTTCCCCACCCTGTGTCCAAGTGTTCTCATTGTTCAATTCCCACCTGTGAGTGAGAACATGTGGTGTTTGGTTTTCTGTCCGTGTGCTAGTTTGCTGAGAATGATGGTTTCCAGCTTCATCCATGTCCCTACAAAGGACATGAACTCATCCTTTTTATGGCTGTATAGTATTCCATGGTGTATATGTGCCACATATTATTAATCCAGTCTATCATTTGTGGACGTTTAGGTTGGTTCCAAGTCTTTGCTATTGTGAATAGTGCCACAATAAACATACGTGTGCATGTGTCTTTATAGTAGCATGATTTATAATTCTTTGGGTATATACCCAGTAATGGGATCGCTGGGTTAAATGGTATTTCTAGTTCTAGATCCTTGAGGAATTGCCTCACTGCCTTCCACAATGGTTGAACTAGTTTAGAGTCGCACCAACAGTGTAAAAGTGTTCCTATTTCTCCACATCCTCTCCAGCACCTGTTGTTTCCTGACTTTTTAATGATCGCCATTCTAACTGGTGTGATATGGTATCTCACTGTGGTTTTGATTTGCATTTCTCTGATGGCCAGTGATGATGAGCATTTTTTCATGTGTTTTTTGGCTGCATAAATGTCTTCTTTTGAGAAGTGTCTGTTCATATACTTTGCCGGCTTTTTAATGGGGCTGTTTGATTTTTTCTTGTACATTTATTTGTTTATATTATTTGTAGATTCTGGATATTAGCCCTTTGTCAGATGGGTAGATTGCAAACACATTTTCCCATTCTGTAGGTTGCCTGTTCACTCTGATGGTAGTTTATTTTGCTGTGCAGAAGCTCCTTAGTTTAATGAGATCCCATTTGTCAATTTTGGCTTTTGTTGCCATTGCTTTTGGTGTTTTAGACATGAAGTCCTTGCCCATGCCTATGTCCTGAATGGTATTGCCTAGATTTTCTTCTAGCATTTTTATGGTTTTAGGTCTAACATTTAAGGCTTTAGTCCATCTTGAATTAGTTTTTGTGTAAGGTGTAAGGAAGGGATCTAGTTTCAGCTTTCTACATATGGCTAGCCAGTTTTCCCAGCACCGTTTATGAAATAGGGAATCATTTCCCCATTTCTTGTTTTTGTCAGATTTGTCAAAGATCAGATGGTTGTAGATGTGTGGTATTATTTCTGAGGGTTCTGTTCTGTTTCATTGGTCTATATCTCTGTTTTGGTACCAGTACCATGCTGTTTTGGTTACTGTAACCTTGTAGTTTAGTCTCAAGTCAGGTAGTGTGATGCCTCCAGCTTTGTTCTTTTTGCTTAGGATTATGTTGGCAATGCGGGCTCTTTTTTGGTTCCATATGAACTTTAAAGTAGTTTTTCCCAATTCTGTGAAGAAAGTCATTGGTAAATTGATGGGGATGGCATTAAATCCATAAATTACCTTGGACAACATGGCCATTTTCACAATATTGATTCTTCCTGTCCATGAGCATGGAGTGTTCTTCCATTTGTTTGTGTCCTCTTTTATTTCATTGAGCAGTAGTTTGTAGTTCTCCTTGAAGAGGTCCTTCATATCCCTTGTAAGTGGGATTCGTAGGTATTTCATCCTCTCGGAAGCAATTGTGAATGGCAGTTCACTCATGATTTGGCTCTCTGTTTGTCTGTTATTGGTGTATAGGAATACTTGTGATTTTTGCACCTTAATTTTGTATCCTGAGACTTTGCTGAAGTTGCTTATCAGCTTAAGGAGATTTTGGGCTGAGATGATGGGGTTTTCTAAATATACAATCATGTTATCTGCAAACAGGGACAATTTGACTTCCTCTTTTCCTAACTGTATACCCTTTATTACTTTCTGCTGCCTGATTGCCCTCACCAGAACTTCCAACACTATGTTGAATAGGAGTGGTGAGAGAGGGCATCCCTGTCTTGTGCCAGTTTTCAAAGGGAGTGCTTCCAGCTTTTGCCCATTCAGTATGATATTGGCTGTGGGCTTGTCATAAATAGCTGTTATTATGTTGAGATACGTACCATCAATACCTAGTTTATTGAGAGTTTTTAGCATGAAGGGCTGTTGAATTTTTTGAAGGCCTTTTCTACATCTATTGAAATAATCATGTGGTTTTTGTCATTGGTTCTGTTTATATGATGGATTATATGTATTGATTTGTGTATGTTGAACCAGCCTTGCATCCCAGGGATGAAGCCCACTTGATCATGGTTCGGTATGCCAGTATTTTATTGAGGATTTTCACATCGATGTTCATCAGGGATGTTGGTCTAAAATTCTCTTGTTTTGTTGTGTCTCTGCCAGACTTTGGTATCCGGATGATGCTGGCCTCATAAAATGAGTTAGGGAGGATTCCTTCTTTTTCTATTGATTGGAACAGTTTCAGAAGGAATGGTACCAGCTCCTCTTTGTACCTTTGGTAGAATTCAGCTGTGAATCCGTCTGGTCCTGGACTTTTTTTTGTTGGTAGGCTATTAATTATTGCCTCAATTTCAGAGCCTGTTATTGGTCCATTCAGGGATTCAACTTCTTCCTGGTTTAGTCTTGGGAGGGTGTGTGTGTCCAGGAATTTACCCATTTCTTCTAGATTTTCTAGTTTATTTGCATAGAGGTGTTTATCGTGTTCTCTGATGGTAGTTTGTATTTCTGTGGGATCGGTGGTGATATCCCCTTTATCATTTTTTATTGCATCTATTTGATTCTTCTCTCTTTTCTTCATTAGTCTGGCTAGCAGTCTATCAATTTTGTTGATCTTTTCAAAAAACCAGCTCCTGGATTCATTGATTTTTTGCAGGGTTTTTTATGTCTCTATCTCCTTCAGTTCTGCTCTGATCTTAGTTATTTATTGCCTTCTGCTTTGAATATGTTTGCTCTTGCTTTTCTATTTCTTTTAATTGTGATGTCAGGGTGTCAATTTTAGATCTTTCCTGCTTTCTCTTGTGGGCATTTAGTGCTATAAATTTCCCTCCACACACTGCTTTAAATGTATCCCAGAAATTCTGGTACGTTGTGTCTTTGTTCTCTTTGGTTTCTGAGAACATTTTAATTTCTGCCTTCATTTTGTTATTTACCCAGTAGTCATTCAGGACCAGGTTGTTCAGTTTCCTTGTAGTAGTGCGGTTTTGAGTGAGTTTCTTAATCCTGAGTTCTAATTTGATTGACTGTGCTCTGAAAGACAGTTTGTTATAATTTCTGTTCTTTTACATTTGCTGAGGAGTGCTTTACTTCCAACTACGTGGTCAATTTTGGAATAAGTGCGATGTGGTACTGAGAAGAAGGTATATTCTGCTGATTTGGGGTGGAGAGTTCTGTAGACATCTATTAGGCCCACTTGGTCCAGAGCTGAGTTCAATTCCTGGATATCCTTGTTAACTTTCTGTCTCGTTGATCTGTCTAATGTTGACAGTGGGGTGATAAATTCTCCCATTATTATTTTATGGGAGTCTAAGTCTCTTCGTAGGTCTCTAAGGACTTGCTTTATGAATCTGGTTGCTCCTGTATTGGGTGCATATATATTTAGGATAGTTAGCTCTTCTTGTTGAATTGATCCCTTTACCATTACGTAATGACCTTCTTTGTCTCTTTTGGTCTTTGTTGGTTAAAATGTGTTTTATCAGAGACTAGGATTGCAACCCCTGCTTTTTTTTGTTTTCCGTTTGCTTCGTAAATCTTCCTCCATCCCTTTATTTTGAGCCTACGTGTGTCTCTGCACGTGAGATGTGTCTCCTGAAGAGAGCACACCAATTGGTCTTGACTCTTTATCCAATTTGCCAGTCTGTGTCTTTTAATTGGGACATTTACATTTAAGGTTAATATTGTTATATGTGAATTTGATCCTGTCATTATGATGTTAGCTGGTTATTTTGCTCTTTAGTTGATGAAGTTTCTTACTAGCATCGATGGTCTTTACAATTTGGAATGCTTTTGCAGTGGCTGGTACTGGTTGTTCCTTTCCATATTTAGTGCTTCCTTCAGGAGCTCTTGCAAGGCAGGCCTGGTGGTGACAAAATCTCTCAGAATTTGCTTGTCTGTAAAGGATTTTATTTCTCCTTCACTTATGAAGCTTAGTTTGGCAGGATATGAAATTCTGGGTTGAAAATTCTTTTCTTTAAGAATGTTGAATATTGTCCCCCACTGTCTTCTGGCTTGTAGAGTTTCTACTGAGACATCTGCTGTTAGTCTGATGGGCTTTCCTTTGTGGGTAACCCAACCTTTCTCTCTGGCTGCCTTTAATATTTTTTCCTTCATTTCAACCTTGGTGAATCTGACAATTATGTCTTGGGGTTGCTCTTCTTGAGGAGTATCTTTGTGGTATTCTCTGTATTTCCTGAATTTCAATGTTTGCCTGCCTTGCTAGATTGGGGAAGTTCTCCTGGATAATATCCTGAAGAGTGTTTTCCAACTTGGTTCCATTCTCCCCATCACTTTCAGGTACACCAATGAGATGTAGATTTGGTCTTTTCACATAGTCCCATATTTCTTGGAGGCTTTATTCATTTCTTTTTACTCTTTTTTCTCTAAACTTCTCTTCTCACTTCATTTCATTCATTTGATCTTCAATCACTGATACCCTTTCTTCCACTTGATCGAATCGGCTACTGAAACTTGTGCATGCATCACGTAGGTCTCGTGCCATGGTTTTCAGCTCCATCAGGTCATTTAAGGTCTTCTCTACGCTGTTTATTCTAGTTAGCCATTTGTCTAATCTTTTTTCTATGTTTTTAGCTTCTTTGAGATGGGTTCGAACATCCTCCTTTAGCTCAGAGAAGTTTGTTATTACCGACCTTCTGAAGTCTCCTTCTGTTCAGCTCGTCAAAGTCATTCTCTATCCAGCTTTGTTCCGTTGCTGGCGAGGAGTTGCAATCCTTTGGAGCAGAAGAGGTGCTCTTATTTTTAGAATTTTCAGGTTTTCTGCTCTGGTTTCTCCCCACCTTTGTGGTATTATCTACCTTTGGTCTTTGATGATGGTGACCTACAGATAGGGTTTTGGTGTGGATGTCCTTTTTGTTGGTGTTGATGCTATTCCTTTCTGTTTGTTAGTTTTCCTTCTAACAGTCAGGACCCTCAGCTGCAGGTCTGTTGGAGTTTGCTGGAGGTCAACTCCAGAACCTGTTTGCCTGGATATCACTAGCGGAGGCTGCAGAACAGCAAATATTGCAGAACAGTAAATGTTGCTGCCTGATCCTTCCTCTAGAAGCTTCGTCTCAGAGGGGCACCCTTCTGTATGAGTTGTCCGTTGGCCCCTACTGGGAGGTATCTCCCAGTTAGGCTACTCGGGGGTCAGGGACCCACTTGAGGAGGCAGTCTGTCCATTCTGAGATCTCAAACTCTGTGCTGGGAGAACCACTGCTCCCTTCAAAGCTGTCAGACAGGGACATTTAAGTCTGCACAATTTTCTGCTGCCTTTTGTTCAGCTATGTCCTGCCCCCAGAGGTGGAGTCTACAGAGGGAGGCAAGCCTCTCGTTGAGCTGCGGTGGGCTCCACCCAGTTTGAGCTTCCCAGATGCTCTGTTTACCTAGTCAAGCCTCAGCAATGGCGGATGCCCCTCTCCCAGCCTCACTGCCGCCTTGCAGTTCAATCTTGGACTGCTGTGCTAGCAGTGAGCAAGGCTTCGTGGGCGTGGGGCCCGCCTAGCCACGCACAGGATATAATCTCCTGGTGTGCTGTTTGCTAAGACAGTTGGAAAAGCACAGTATTAAGGTGGGAGTGTCCTGAATTTCCAAGTACCGTCTGTCATGACTTCCCTTGGCTAGGAAAGGGAATTCGCTGACCCCTTGTGCTTCCCAGGTGAGGCAATGCCCTGCCCTGCTTTGGCTCATGCTGCATGGGCTGCACCCACTGTCCTGCACCCCCTGTCTGACAAGTCCCAGTGAGATGAACCCGGTACCTCAGTTAGAAATGCAGAAATCACCCTTCTTCTGCATTGCTCGTGCTGGGAGCTGTAGACTGGAGCTGTTCCTATTCGGCCATCTTGGAATGATCTCTCATATATCTTATGGAAAATACATCCAAATTGTAGTACCCTTTTGGTTATACTATTCCAAGGTCGATGATTTGTAAAATAAAGTGGTAACTTTGAATGTCATGTGCAAAACTTTTGTTACTGTTGTTATTTTTTTTTTTACCTTAGATCACCAGATAATCCCTTTATTCTTTCAAAAACTGGATACATGGAATAAAGGAAATAATTAGGAATTTTGATGCAATATAAATGTGACACATATTTAGTCAAAATATTGAAGCAGTATTAAAGAGAAGCAATAAATGATGTTTTTGAAAATAAATATTTGTTATTTTCAAGTAATGCAGCATTAGTAGAGTTGTTTCTGTCTTTTTCTCAAAAAAGACTTGGAGTAGTAAATTATGTGGAAAAGTATCCTTTAGTCACTACCATTTGATTTGCTTAAACAGAGATCTTGAAGGCTATAAATGAATTCATGGAATATAATTATACTTTTCTGAAACATATGTAT
This sequence comes from Pongo pygmaeus, assembly GCF_028885625.2. Classification (NCBI taxonomy): domain Eukaryota; kingdom Metazoa; phylum Chordata; class Mammalia; order Primates; family Hominidae; genus Pongo; species Pongo pygmaeus. The sequence continues at coordinate 103,720,807 of NC_072378.2, read as the reverse complement.
AGAGTTTACAATGTTTCTCGATATTTCAACAATTATATATTATTCTGCCAAAATTAGGTATATCATGCACGTTTCAAATTCCATTGTTTAATGGGTCTATGTATTGTCATAGTTCAAAGAGAAACCATTCAATATGTCCTAAAGGTATTAAAAAATCTAACCATTACTCTATAAAGTGTGTATAATAGATGTATCAATGAAAAAACGTATTATGTCCAGATCTCAAGAGACATGTGATTTTCAACCTTAAGTACAATTTTCAAGTAGTTCTCCTAAATCTATTGATTTGGGCAATTTTCCTTTTTTTCTGATTTGTGACTGTTCTGTGTTATTCTTTTTATTAAGTTATACTTATAGAACTATGAAATGGATTTTCTTTGGAAACTTTTTTCCCACTATTTTAACTTTGAAAGACATTCTAGCATCCCATCATATTTTTCCCCATCAAAATTGCCTGAATTAAAATTGGCAACCTAAAATTAGTTTTCTAACTATAATTTTGACTTTTTGTTTAAATCGTATTTTTCATACATTTGTAAAATTTGAAATCAATTATGTGTTTAACTATGTGAGGGGGAAGAAAATTAAAGTCACATTGTAAGTGAAGCAAATCATTGTTACCTTTTATCATGCTATAAAATGCATGCTTTGGTATATGAAATATGTGAAGAAGTTTGAAACTTTGGATAAATTGTTTTTTCCTTTGTATTCTCCCAGAAGAGCTGTCTATAGTAAAATTATAGAGCCTGGAGTGGATTTATATAATTAGCTTGGTTGCAAGCCATCCTTCCCATAGGTCAAGCCAATTAAAGGATAACTAAGGGAGACATGGCTCCAAACAGTGGCATATGGCACAATGGCACTAATGCTCACTGGAGAGGGAAAACAAAGTCACATGGATTATAACTCTGACATTAAATGAAATTGGATGTTGAACACTCAGAACTGAAAATCTCCCTCCCTTTTTGTTTTTACTCTGTATACTTTTTTTTCTCTCTTCTGCTCAGTGTGCTCTTTAGTGAGAGGAGAGGAAGATGTGAACACTGTGATTTTACTTACGGTATTATTTCCCACAGTGTGATTTGCCACATTGTGATCATGGTAGTATTTGCCACACTGTGATCAACAACTTCCTGGGTTTGTTGTTGGTACTGGCAAAGATCCAACTTTGATGCCATGACGTATGCTGGTTTGCTAAAAAATCAGCTTCCTACTTTAGAAATTTGAGCATGCAGCCTCAGGACCCAGATAGACATTCGATGGGATAGTCTGAAGATTAGGCAAAAACTTTGAGTAAAGTGTTAAAATAATATTTGGAAGAAGCAATTTCAATTAATAATGATAGATTGTATTTAGTAGTGAAAATAAATAAAATTACAATCCACAGATTTTTCTTTACAAATTTAAGGTTAAAAGGAGAGAATTTTAGCAAAGAGAAAAATAAATGGAAGGGTGGAGCTACTCACAAACACCTAGATTGTGTCAATTAGTGGTTCTCAGGAGTGTTAGAAGTGTAAATTGACAGGCTCACAAATGTATAGATGTTTGTTTCTTAATTAAAAGTCTATCAACTACTGCTTCAGGATTAACTTTAGACTGCAAAACAATTTGCCATCAATTGTGATGGGATTTCAATCCGCTCTGCAGTTTGTTCCCTTGGCTCTTTTCTTTTGCCCATTTTAAGAACTAAATTGTTGAAACTAAAGCTAAAAACAAGTAGAAAATTAAGCCATTTTAACGACATTTTAAAGGACTTTGTATTGCACCAAAAATAGCTACTTTGAAAAACTACGGATAAAATATTAGAGATTTATTTTCCTTCTATCTCTGCTACTAATTTGCTGTGTGATTTTAAACACATTTGATTTCACCTCTATGTGCCTTAGTTTCCTTACTTGTTAAGTAATGGGAGTCTGGGAGTGGGGTGACTACATGATCTCTGATGTTTTCTTCTACCATAAACATTCTGAGTCTAATGCACCTATTTTTAAATCAGATTTCACTCTGCAGAAAAATAAAATGTAGAGTTAGGTTGGGGAAAGATTATAATAAAGTGCATATCTAGAAAAGATAATTCAGTTTTTTAAACCACAAGTAGTTACTCTTTTGAACAAAGGTTGCTGTATACTATGGCATGTGATACATCACCCCTTTACCTCAACATTTCTCCTTGAGAACTATACTAAAAGCCTTCACATCCAATGTCAGCATTCCCTCTCTATCCAAATGTCTTTATTTTCTCATTTTATATTGCCTAAATTATTTGCATTGCATAGCCATTGTTCTTTAGGGACCTACATTCAAAAGACTGCTCTGTGCTGAATCACATTGAATTTCACCCTAGACATTTATTAATGCCTAGTAATATCAGTTTTCACACAGAAAAATGCTTTATTTAAGCACTCTTTGTGCTGACAGGCTAAGTCCCATTAAGCAATATTGCATTTTTGCTGTGAAAGATGCATAGAAATATGAAAATAATTTTCATTATTCACATATGCTGTGGCTGAATTTATAAATACTTGAAGTAAAATATACTTTTTATATTCTAATTTATTGACATCTTGTGAATTTTCAATAGATGGATAGTTCATGCTCTGGCTATTTTATTCTCCTCTAGAAATCCATAAGCAAACATGTTATTCATGAGCCTACATCTGACTATAGACTACAGATGAAAGGTTTTACCTTGTCCCCCAGTGCTGTGTGCAGAGACTGAATGATATCCCTAAACTTAGTTTCTTTAAAATGCTACAAGCTAAACTAGAACTGGTAACAAGAGTATTGTAGCAGAATTATCAGTTCATTTTTTAAAATAAAGGTGGGTGTGCGAGGCTTCTGTCACATCTCTATATTTACAGTGAAAAGTCAATTGTAGGCAGTTTGTGTTGAAAATGACAGCATTTCTATCAAGCTCTACATCAGCTGCTGCTAGCCGGAGTCAGAATTATCATCCTTCATTGGGCTGTCTTGCTTTATGATATCAATTAGCAAACAATCTGTTTTGTTGGCACATGGTACAATTAGGATGCAAAACAGAGTTACTGTGAAGCAAAACATTTTTCAGGGAAAAGGCTGTTTTGCCCATCCATGAGGAGGGGGAAATGGTATCATTTTTCTGTCTTTCAGTCTTTCTTTAATTTGACAATGATGTTAGTTTATTGACACAAATACACATAATAATATTATTAGTTTGGCTGTTTTTATCTTTTCCAATAATGTTAATATTTAATTTTTAAGTAATTTACAGCTTTTTTTTTTAAGTTTTCACTTGTTCTAAAACTTATTTATGTTAGAACCCCTACTTACACTCTAGAAAACATTACAAAAAAAACCCAAAAACCAAAAAACACACACACATTCCACAAAAAGCAGAAGAGAAGGTACACTAGAGGGCACTAGTAAGCTATACTTTTCATTATTTTTTTTTTCACTTACCAATGTAATTCGCATGTCTTTAGGGTTGCTTTTACCACTTAATCTGATCTACTTGAGACTACTCATTTTTCTTTCTTTGTTTCTACTTGTTTTCTTTTTATTTTTTAGAAAAAAAAAAAAAAAAAAAGGCCGAGGAAGCTCATTTGCTGTTTTTCATTGACAGGAAAGTTCCAGACCTTTAGGTTCATTATTTTGATAAGCTTTATCCCACATGGATTGTCTGAGTGGCCTTTATACCTTTATTGAAATCCCCTGATTTGGTCCTATGACATTTCTGATGCTTTTTTGAACAAGCATCTCTACAGCTGCAAGTGATTGCTACTTAAGCCCAATTGTAAGGGTTTCGAGATGTACACAAATCACTCCTGGGTGTTTTCTTAAGCCACAATTAAACCCTAGTCTCCAGAGGTGAAAGGCAAGATGTTAAGTAATCTGCCACCTGGCTTATTCTAACATGATTGGTAGAGAAGACAAATTCATTTTCTGAAAAATAAACAAGAATAATTTTTTCTTAAAAGGTCAAATGAAATTAATGCTTCATGTTCAAATCTTTGGCATTTCAATTAGCTTTTAAAAGTCAGAAACAATATAGGGATCTCTAAAATGTGCCTAAAGAGAACATACATTGTATTTGTTAAACAAAATAAATCAAACTTAATGACTTTCTCAAAATATGTTGCTCTTGCCTTCTTATTTAACAATATTTTTTTTTAATTCTAAGTTCTAAGATAGTAGGAATAAGTTTTCGTCCCCAAATCTCTGTTGTTACTGGGTACTAACTTTCATTCTTTCAATTGCACATTCTTTTGAAATATTATTTATCAAAATCATGAGTAAAAAGGTGAAAGAGTTAATTCACAAATACACCTAATGTAAAGAATGTAGAAAATTCATAATAATTGTAATTATAATATTAATTAAAATGCTTATAGTAATATTTAGTAAAATACAATTAAACCTTGATAATAGTCCAAATCCAATCATTTGAAATCTAATATTTTACAGTAAAATATCTTTTGGGATTCCTGCTCTCAAAGACTCAGCTACAAAAATACAAATATTTCTAGCGTATATCTTATGTAACATGTGTTTTTTTTCTAATACCCATATGTTATTTCTGTCAACATGTAACATATAGGAACCACCTTAAAATAGGACTAAAGAAATCCATTCTCATATCTTCATCCTAAAATGCTATATTCTGAAATATTGATCACCTAAATTCCACCTTAGCCTCCTCCCCACTACACACAATACCAACCATTACCATTGCCATCTTGTCTGTTGTTGAAGTTATTTTTAAGATTTGATTGGGAGAATTTTCCCAGGTTGTGGGTAGGATGGGGGAAAACCTGCAGAAGACAGGGCCCAGGTCAGTGGGATGGCATTATTTTTCTCCTTTGCTATGCCAGTAGTCATTTGCCAGTCTGTTGGTCTGTTGTCTTTATGGACATCAGGTTAAAAAGGCATTAAAAACATGGTACCTCATATATTAGATCAGATAAGATCAAAATGAATTTGGTCAAGTTCATGCTGGCAGGCAAGTGGTGGAGTCAGACCAGGACTGAAAACCAAATTTGTTGTGGCTTCAAGTCCAAGCCTCTTTCTACTTCACAAACCTGTTACGAAGGGGAAGTCAAAATCTCCACCCAGATGTATACTTATGATATGGTTAGTCTTTGCACCCCCACCCGAATCTCATCTTGAATTGTAATATCCAAAATCCCTATAATCCCCACATATCAAGGGAGAGACTAGGTGGGGGTAATTGATTCACGGGGTCTGTTTCACCCATGCTGTTCTCTTGATAGTAAGTGAGTTCTCACGAGATTTGATGGTTGTATAAGGAGTTGTTCCCCCGTCACTCTCTCCCACCTTGCTTCCCCTTTGCCTTCTGCCATGATTCTAAGTTTCCTGTGGCCTCCCCAGCCATGCTATGAGTCAATTAAACCTCTTTCTTTTATAAATTACCCAGTCTTGGGCAGTTCTTTATAGCAGTGTGAAAATGGACTAATACAACCTACAAGTGTTTATTAATTTTCTCTATGTAAGTTTTGAATAATTATTGTAATGATTTAAGATTATTAAAGAAAGTCAATTTTCAGTGACTGAGACGACTAAAATTATTCTTTTTCCAGCTTTATTGAGGCATAATTGATACATAAAATTGTATATATTCAAAGTGTACAACATGATTTCAAGTATGTATACCTTGTAAAATTACAATGATCAAGCTAATTAACATTACCCATTACCTCCCATAGTTTTTTTTTTTTTTTTTTTTTTGCATATGATGAGAATACTTACAACCTACTCTTTTAGCCCTATTTCAAGTATAAAATCTTATAATTACCTATAGTCACCATGCTTTTCCTTAGGTCCCCAGCACTTATAACTGCAAGTTTGTACCCTTTAATCAACATTGCCCCCATTTTATCCACCTCTTCAAATTCCTGGCAACCAACATTCAACTACCTGTTTCAGTGTATTTGACTATTTTGTATTCCACATATAAGTGAGGTCATACAATATTTTCCCTTCTGTGTCTGGCTTTTTTCATTTAGCCTAATGTCCTTCAGGTTCATCCATCCATGTTGTTGTGGAAGGCAGGACATCCTTCTTTTCTAATGTCAAATAATATTAAATTATATATATATATAGTATTATATATATAATATATATTGCATTTTATATAATATATATACACATACACATACACACAGAACACGTATATATTTATAAACCACAATTTCTTTATTCACCCATCAATGAATATTTTTTCCTTTATTTCTTCTAAAAAAAAAAACAGGATACATATGCAGAATGTGCAGGTTTGTTACATAGGTATACATGTGCCATTGGTGGTTTGCTGCACCTATTGACATGTACTCTAAGTTCCCTCCCCTCATCCTCCAACCCTCACCCTCCAACAGGCTTTGGTGTGTATTATTCCCCGTCTATGTCCATGTGTTCTCAATCTTCAAGAACATGTCATGTTTGATTTTCTGTTCATGTGTTAGTTTGCTGAGAATGATGGCTTCCAGCTTCATCCATGTCCCTGCAAAAGACACGATGGCATTCCTTTTTATGGCTGCAAAGTATTTAATGGTGTATATGTGTCACATTTTCTTTATCCAGTCTATCATTGATGGGCATTTGGGTAGGTTCCACGTCTTTGCTATTGTAAATAGTGCTGCAATAAACATATGTGTATATGTGTCTTTATAGTAGAGTGATTTATATTCCTTTGTATATATACCCAGTAATGGGATTGCTGGGTCAAATGGTATTTCCAGTTCTAGATCCTTGAGGAAATTACCATACTGTCTTTCATAATGGCTAAACTAATTTATATTCTCAACAACAGTGTAAAAGCATTCCTATTTCTCCACAGCCTCACCAGCATCTATTGTTTCTTAACTTTTTAATAATCGTCATTCTGACTAGCATGAGATGATATCTCATTATGGTTTTGATTTGTATTTCTCTGATGATCAATGATGTTGAGCTTTTTCTCGTATATTTTTTGGCCATGTAAATGTCTTCTTTTGAGAAGTGTCTTCATATCCTTTGCCTATGTTTTGATAAGGTTTTTTTTTTTTTTTCTTGTAAATATGTTTAAGATCCTTTTACATTCTGGATATTAGACCTTTGTCAGATGGGTAGATTGCAAAAATTTTCTTCCACTCTGTAGGTTGCCTGTTCACTCTGATGATTATTTCTTTTGCTGTGAAGAAGCTCTTTAATTTAATTAAATCCCACTTGTCAATTTTGGCTTTGGTTGCAATTGCTTTTGGTGTTTTTGTCATGAAGTCTTTGCCCATCCGTATGTCCTCAATGGTATTGCCTAGGTTTTTTTCTAGGATTTTTATGGTTTTCGGTTTTACATTTAAGTCTTTAATCCATCTTGAGTTAATTTTCATATAAGGTATAAGGAAGGGGTCCAGTTTCAGTTTTCTGTATATGGCTAGCCAGTTTTCCCAGCACCACTTACAGAATAGGAGATCCTTTTCCCATTGTTTGTTTTCGTCAGGTTTGTCAAAGATCAGATGGTTGTAGACGTGTTGTGTTATTTCTGAGGTCTCTGTTCTGTTCCATTGGTCGATATGTCTGTTTTGGTACCAGTACCATGCTGTTTTGGTTACTGTAGCCTTGTAGTATAGTTTGAAGTCAGGTAGCATGATGCCTCCAGCTGTATTCTTTTCCATCAATGAACATTTATATTGTTTCAATATCTTCACTGTTGTGAGTAAATCTGCAATGGATATGGGAGAGTAGATAATCTCTTTCATACATGGATCTCATTTCCTTTTGATATATACCCAGAAGTGGGATTGTCGGATTATATAGTATTTTTAGTTTTACATTTTTGAAGAAACTCCATAATGTTTTTGATAATGTCTATACTGATTTACATTCCTATCAGTGGTATGTGAGGGTTCCTTCTCTTCCACGTTCTCACTAGTACTTGTTATTTTTTGTCTTTTTGATAAAAGCCATCCTAACGGCTGTGAGGTAATATTCTGTTATGGTTTTGGTATGTATTTCCCTGATGATTAGTGATATTGAACACCTTTTCATATACCCACCGAGCATCCCCTTTTTGGAAATTACTTTCAAATAAAATGTATAAAGAAGCTTTTAACATCTTCTGAGTAAGATAACACCTAGCTTTTAACCATGCATGTTTTGAATATTCCCCATTTTCTAGTATGCTTTTTTAAAGTGCAACCAAATAGAGTTGAAGTTTACATTATCAAAACAAAACATCTTAATTACTAGAAGTATTTGATGTCCTGAGATGTTTTGTTTTCTTAGTAGGAAGCACTTCATTTAAAACATTGGATGAGGGTTATATATTTTGCTTTAAAATTAATTTATGGTGCTCCCAAGTTAAGGACAAATACTACATTTAAGAGTAAGGCAAGTATGACTTTCATAAATATATTTTCATAAAGTCACAAATTGGTTGTTTACCAATTTGAGCACACTGTCATAATTGGTTTTATTTGCATTAAAATACTCAAAATTAATATTAAAGGCTTGCATTTAAGCCATTTCAATCATTTGTTTTCTCTATTACTACCATACTTTATGCTCTCTCAGTAAATTCCTAGATTTTAAATTTTTAGTAAGGTATAATTTATATACAGCCTTATCATTATTATATTATAGTAAGTCCCAATAATAAATACTGCAGAAATAGTTGTAGTCATATGTGAATATATGCAAAAAGGTTTTCAGCTGTCAGCAATTATGCCAACACTGCAGGCACACATTTAGAACCAAAAATCACATTTAGAAGGCTATATTGATTCAACCAATGGAAGATCTTGCATTTATGGCATGTTTAAACTATAAAGTAAAACAAATTTCCAGTTTCCACAGGAAACAAGTTTAGCAGGTTTATTTCTTAAGAAAACATCTGGTTTCAAATAACACGTTGCCAACGTTTTGCAGAAAACAAGGCTCTGCAACAGTACAATCAATAGATCTACCTATAGGTATTGATACATGAGAAAAACAAAGACCTTTATTTTGTTGTCATGTAAATAATGGTTTCTCAATTTTGAAATTATATGCACCATCCATTTGACTTGGCTCCATTTGTGCAGGCCAGCCTGGAATCACGGTATAAAGCCATGTGGTGAGAATATGCTGCCGTGATTGGTGGTAGAGCAGGAAGGAAGGTGAATTCTATGTTACCTCTTAAATTCTCCAAGAGCATGTCACATGATACTATACCTACAATTCAATAGGTCAAAATTCTAAAACATTTATCTATTAGATGAGGTGTTCAGAGATTATAACTAAGGGCTCTATAAGAAGAAATATCTGCTTGTCCCAAAATGGAAAAATGAGATGAAGAAAGGGAAAGAAGAAAGAAGGAAAGAGGAAAGAAGAAAGGAAGAGATACTTAATGTCTACCCCTCTGAGAGGCACTGTGACAGCCACTTTTACATGTTAGCTCATTTCATCTTCAATCAAACTATCTTAAAGTAGATAATGCAGCTATATATCAATCCACCAAAGAAAGAGATACAAGTACCTTTCTATGAAACGTTCTGATGCAGTAGGCTGTGTGTGATTGAGTAGATTTATTGTTCATCAGGGAAAGACATTGTTCAAAGCATTATAATGTATTATATGTATGTGTTTGTGTGTGTGCATGTTAACACATGAGATTGTGCATGAATGCATGCATGTGTATACAGGAAGTGCCAAGTCAGCATTGCAGATGAAATTATTTTGCCATGAAATTCTAAAACTTAGCAAGTTTATGAATAGTAATTTTATTTATCCATCTGATCATTTAAGCTTTCGGAAAAATGTCTGACCTTGGTGGTGGTCCTCAAAACCAGCCTTAGATCTGATGATTGCTAGAAGGACTCACAAAACTCGGCTAAGCTGTTATACTCATGGTTATGGTTCACTACAGAAAAGAATACAGATTAAAATCAGCAAAGAAAAAAGGCACATAGGCAGAGTCCAAGTAAGACTAGGTGCAAACTTTTGGTTATCCTCTCTCAGAGGAGTCAGATGAACAGTAGTTGATTCTTCCAGCAACAGTATGTGACAGCACTTGCAAAGTATTGCCAAACAGGAAAGTTCATCCAAGCTTTAGTGTTCTGGGATTATATTAGGGGTCAGTTATATAGGCATGAAACGACCTACGTGACTGACATAATCTACTCAATCTCCAGCTAGCCCCTCTCCATATGAGAAACTGATGGCCCTGGGCTTCAAGTGAATAAAACATGCATTCATCATAACTATCTGGCTTGGTCCAGGGCCCAAAGTACTCAAAGACATGCTTTTCAGGCAGGCTATTCCAAGGGCTTTGAGGATATCTTCCAGGAGTGACTCAAAGGCCAGTCCTGAAGTCCTTTGGAGCATGTGGGGTTTGGGTAGCCCAGGTCTGCTGAGTTAACCTTTGACTGCACAACATAAAGGCTGCAGGTATTTCCTGATTTCTGCCACCTACTGCACAAAGTTAATATAGTATATTATTAAGATTTTTAGATGTTGAAGGCATATTTCTTCATCAAATAAATAAATATTATAGCCTGTGGTTAATTTATTCAGAAAGGGACTATGTACAATGCATACTCTGATAAAAAAAAAATTGAGGTCAAAATTTAGCTTTCCAGGAAAGTTTTGAGAATACATATAAGGTTTAGGTTGCAAATCACCACGCAGAGGCTACCTTGAGGTGCATGCCATATGACTGTACCTCAGGAATTAAGCCCAAAAGTTGGAATTAAGGTGTGTCAGATGCAAGCATAGCTGAGTCCAAGGAAAGATCTAACTAGCAGACATCTACAGCTTACAACTGGAATTCAAAAGAACTTGGACATACCCAAGGAATTAGGCATGCTTGGTAGACATGATGGGCCAAGGCTTGGTCAGTTATTAAAATAAGGGGTAGAATAGGTCATTAGCATCCTAAGGCTGCTATAACGAATTACCACAAACTTAGTGGCTGAAAACACCACAAATTTATTATCTTACAGTTCTGAAGGTCAAAAGTCTGAAAATAATCTTAAGGGGTTAAAATTAATGTCAATGCCAACCTGCATTTCTTCTAGAGGTTCAAGGGGAAACTCTATGTCTTTGCCTTTATCAGCATCCAGATGCAGCCTGCATTCTCTGGTTCATGGCCTCTTCTTTCATCTTCAAAGTGCATCAGTCTAACCTCTGTCTGTCATCACATCTTTTTGTGATTCTGACTCTTGTGTCTCCTTTTTTTCCTCTTGTAAGAACCTTGTGATTACATTGTATCTACCTGAATAACATAGGATAATTTCGCCACTGCTTGTCTCAAGATCCTTAACATAATTACATCTCTGAAGTTCCTCTGCCATGTAAAGTACCATATTCACAGATTCAAGGGATTAGGATGCAGACATCTTTGGAGGACCATTATCCTGTCTACATAACAGGAGAAAAAGCATCCACAGGAACAGCTGGAGTTGAAGGAGACTTATAGCAATTACCACTTTTTGATGTTGGGTAGCCCAGTCAGGTCCAAAAGAATATGGCTGCAGCCTTACTTACCTAGGAGATTGCCATCAATCAATGGATGGAATGTAACCCTCAAAGAACCCATCAACATTTAACAGGGATTTTTCCTTAGTTTTGTGAATCTAGAAAACCAGTGATTAGTAATCAAGAAATACTCCTTATATGAAGGGCTCACTCAAATTAACACATGTAAAGAGGAATTGGCTTACCAACTGCCATTTATTTTGCATTTACTATGTGTCTGATTTTGCCAAACCAAATACTTAGGTTATTTCATGCGGTTCTCATTGCAGCATTCAAAAATAGGTTTTGGTAATCCTCAATGAGAAAATTGAATCTGAGTGTTCATTTACCTGCTCAAGATGTCTTAGGAAGTAACCTGGAAGAGATAGAATGTGAATCTGAGTGATTTCAAAGCCTAGGCTTTCTCTATTAGAATGCTAGGATGCTAATTAACAACATGGGATATCCCTTTACATTGACTTGATTTTTTCTACCCATAATTATTAATCCATTGTTATGTTCATAATTCAGGGTATCTCTTTTTCCAATTGTCTGAACAAACACAAGTTTGATAACTAGGATTTCTTTGTAAGGATTAAGTTAGATCATTGGGTGGAAATGGTGAAATCTTATCAAAAAGCTAACATGAAAGCTAATGAAACATTGTCTTTCTACAACAAAAAACACCTTTAAGTGTCTGAAATCTTTTTGGCTGGATATGGTTTTGTTTTAAAATGATAATACTATTGGTTCAGTGGTGACCTATTTAGATAAATACAATTATTCCATGCTTTTCTTCAATACTGTTTGAAATTTTGAAATGAATTAAATAAAACTGAAAATGAATTTAAAAAATGGCAATTTTAGAAAGTAAGCAACTAGGATTTGAGGCAGCCTCCCCACACCTCTAATTTTCTCATCAATGTGATTATTGATTCTTTCTTCAAGTGTTGTGCTGTGTGTGATGGAAAGACAGAGCACTTTGAATACCAAACTTGTGTACTTGCTTTCATAGTGGAAGTAGAAGGGAAAAAAATTCACAAGTATACGAAAAAAGAAGAGTAACTGATTTGTAGGGAAAACAGAGAAATATTTTCTCCCCCAACCCCTGATTTATCCAGGGAAATTTTCTGATATTCCATAACCTGATCACCTTGAATTCCAAATATTTCTCTTGGCTACTGTGAGGCAAAGGTGTAATGCCAGGAAGAAACTTTCCCCTTGCAGGTATCTAAGTGAGATGTCTAGTTATCACATCAGAAATCTATCATATCTGGCCAGGCATGGTGGCTCACGCCTGTAATCCCAGCATTTTGGGAGGCCAAGGCGGGTGGATCACCAGGTTAGGAGTTCAAGACCAGCCTGGTCAAGATGGTGAAACCCCATCTCTACTAAAAATAAAAAAATTAGCTGGGTGTGGTGGCAGGCGCCTGTAATCCCAGCTGCTCGGGAGACTGAGGCAGAGAATTGCTTGAACTCGGGAGGCGGAGGTTGCAGTGAGCTGAGATCATGCCACTGCACTCCAGCCTGGGTGACAGAGTGAGACTCCATATCAAAAATAAATAAATAAATCTATCATATGAATTCATCCTGTGGAAAAAAAGAACCAGATTTTTAAAAGATATTTTCTTGAAATAATTTTCATTAATCTTTTCTTTAACTACATCACTAAGTCAAAAATTGCAGTGATATTTTTAGTACTAACTCAGTCTACTCATAACTATATTTTAGCTCTAAGTTCTTGAAATACAGTCTAACAAAAATGATGTTGCTCTTGGGCCTGAACGTTTTGGATTCTTGTATTCAAAGTTTTAACTATACTTGCCAAATGTGCCAAGCTCCCTGAAATTTATCCTTTCTTTTTTTTTTTTTTTTTTTTTAATGTCTGAGGCAGTTGGTCTTTTCCCTGGTGTTCCAAAAATAGGGAAACTGCATCTTGCAGCTCATAAATCTTTGGCTACACATCTCTTTCTGACAATAAAAACAAAACAAAACAAAACAAAAAAACTGATTTTCAAAAAGAAGATTTTGTAATCAACATTAAAATATTCACAAAGCAAAAAAAAAAACCTCACAAAACAGCGAAAATAATCTGATTTTTTGACTCTTTTTCTGAATTACATAGTTCATCTTTTGAATTGAATTCTTCTGTGTGATCCCAATGTGGAGATTTAGAAGCCGGTGCTTAAGAAGTAAATGATGCAGTCAGAGCAGTCGTATCCCAATAGACACTTTAAAAACCTAATATTTAATAAAAGCAATAATGAAATGTGTTTTGCCAGGCCAATATTTTTTGCTAAGTAATTAATCTAGTGCTTCCTTATAGAATCAGAGAAAATGTATATCGTGGTAATTCTTCATCGTATTTTGATAATACTCGGGAGAAAAGGTGTTATAAGAGTTTTTTCAGTGGAGTAAAATTGTTTTATGACTGTTGTTTGTTTATGATAAACATGCAGTTGCGTGTAAAACATTAATAGCCTTTGAAATTTCTGATGATATTTTCCAATGATGTCAAGTTGTGTGTGCTATACAGTATTGTATCTACAGGAAAAAAAAAATGATTTTAAACAATTTTAAATAATGTTTGCATGAATTTTAACTCAAATGCTCAGGTTTGAGGATTCTATTATGATGACATCATTCAGCCTTTTAAAACAAATCAACATGATTGGATATCTACAAAAATAGTGCTAATGGATTATCAATTTCATCTCTTCTTCTGCCTGCAAGCTTAGCTAGACTAAATTTTGCAGTTTCCCTTCCAGTCGTGGTCTCACAGCCAACTTCTAGCCCCTGATGTAGCTCATTTCCAGGCTTCATCTAGATAAATATCCCACATGTAATCTTTATGATATTTTCTGGCTGACTAGATGGAGAGGGCTTCACAGTAAACTTGAGAGCCAAATTCCACAAAGTGGAGGAACTCTACTTTCCCAAATAGTTTGTTCGAGAAGAGCTACCTAGAAGAGCTATTCAACCAAGAATACTCTTAATATGTTATATTATATTAGTGGGGCTGAAGTCCAGGAGTGGGGTGGTTAAGCTACTGAAATTTTCAGGGTTTATTTACTACAGCAACTAATATTGCCTTAATCAATACAGATCCTATCCTTTGCAATTATTTTATTCCATACCTGAAAAAAACAAGTCTTTTATTGACTGCCATTTCACCTTCCCTGATGCAAAAACATAAATGAAAAATTTTAAAGAAAGACAAAAAGAAAAAATTCTTAAAATGTCTATTTTTTTGATAGAAAATAAGTGTCATAGGTATCTGTCAGTGAGTAGTAGTGTTTCTTCCCTTTCATCTATGCTTCTGTCCCCAGTGACATCTATATTAATTTCCCATAAACGTTTATGTCACTGTCCTTATAATTGTCTCTAATGGTGCCTAAAGCAAATCTAAATAACCTTACTTTGACAATTTTCTGATTTCTATCTTGCAATGTCACAATAAACTTTCGCTCAGAATAGTTAAAAGCAGAAATGTTAAAAGTAATAAAATAACGAGACTCAGTATCTGCTTGATTGCATTTTTGCAGTAGCAATAGTACAAGTTCTTTTAGTACATACTTACCTTAAAATTAAAGTTAATGAAATATGTAAAACAATATAAATTGTTATGTGTATGACAAATATCATATAAAACAAAGACATGCATCATATATCTAATAATTATAGACATTACCTATTTATATTATCCTGTAATTTTGTAACCAGTAATGAATAAATTTCAAAAAAAAATCTTCTGAGATTACTGGGAATCTCATTATGGGAGGTAATTTTATTATGTGATAACTGAAGAATGATTCTTTAAGGCCCACTGTTTCCTACTTCATAAGCTTCTAGTCTTGGAGACCAACATTTAGGCATTAGCAAGCAAAGTCTAGAATTTTGAGTTAAGTAGTGATACAATTTGGCTGTGTCTCCACCCAAATTTCATCTTGAATTGTAATCCCCATAATCCGTATATATCTAGGGAGAGACCTGGTGGAACGTGATTGGATCATGGGGGCAGATTCCCCCATGCTGTTCTCCTGATAGTAAGTTCTCACGAGATCTGATGGTTTTATAAGGGGCTCTTCTGGCTTCACTTCTCACTCTTCTTTCTCCTGTCACCATGTGAAGAAGGTCCTTGCTTCTCCTTCGCCTTCAGCCGACTGTAGGTTTCCTGAGCTCTCCCCCAGCCATGTGGAACTGTGAGTCAATAAACTTCTTTCCTTTATAAATTACCAGGGGTCTTAGGTATTTCTTTAGAGCAATGTGAAAACAGACTAATGCAAGCAGAGTAGCAGAAAGTACGTTCACAGACATGACCTACAGGGTTCAAGTGGGCCATGATGAAGTGGGTTTTGAAATGTGCAGCAAGATACGGTTAATCCATATTCAGTTATGAGAACTAAGTCCTGTCAGAGCACACCTGACCATGTCACTTTATCCCAGGCATTGTGAGCCCTGTATCTATCTTGGTGCTAAAGAGTTTCCCTTTTTTGATGAATAGCTAATATGATGCTGCCGAAATTGTCAGCAATGACTGTTACAAACAAAGTCAGAATCCTAAAAATTTGTCTGGGAGTATCAAAAGAATGTCGAATCAGAATTTTGTTCAGCTACATCTGATTAGACATCTCTAGGATTGCAATCTGATGACCCTACTTCTACTTTTTGATGGCAACACTGAAAACAAAATGCATTTAAAGCAGTGTAAACCACTGATTTCCAAACTGGTCTGCAGATTAGAACAACTTGGGGATTGTTAAAAAAATTCTAGAGCACCGGTAACAGCTGAGAACAATTAAATCACAATCTCTCAGGCTGCAGCTGGGCCTTCAGAAATTTTTGAATCTCCTAGGTGAATTTAATCTGCAGGCAAGTCTGGGGACCACTTACAGTTATTTAAGAATTTTGATGATGATAATAGGTTCCCATGCCAACTTCTCAACAGAGGTTGTAACTTGTGTATATTAGACAATATTGCCAAACAAGTATTATTTCAGTTCAAAGTAACAGGCATGTAACAAAAAAAAAGAAAAGCACGGAAGTTAAAATTACTTATAATCTTATCAACCAAAAATAATTGTGATAGATTTTTTGATCTGATTGTTAATAAGGGTGTGTTTGTGTATACGTGTAGGTCTAACAAAAATTGCGTACTGTTTTGTAGCCTTTTTCTTCTACTTAACAATTTGTAGAATCAAAATTTTGCTTTTACATGCTGCTTTATGTGGCCTTATTCTACAGTCCTTTTCAAAAACTCTTCTGGACCAAAGCACCATTTCCTTTTTTATAATTACTTATCTTTAATTTGCCCTTAAGGCCCTTTGCTTTGGGAATTAAAAAAGTTGAGGCTTATTATTTTAAGTGAATCATAAGCATTTTGTTTTCATAAGTGAAAACTGGATCCTTTCCCTTCAGATCAAATCAGAAAGAAATTTAGCAAAGGAAGTGGATTTTAAATGTAGCTACATCAAAATCACCTGGAGAGATAGTTAAATGTAGCTACATCAAAATCACCTGGAGAGATAGTTAAACTATTCATGGCCTCATCCTAGAGTTTGATTCACTAGGTTCAGTATGTCAGGGGTGGGGCCCCAGAATTTGCATTTCTAATAAGTTCCCAGGAAATGCCAGTGCTACTGATTAGAGAACCACACTTTTAGAATGATTTTAATTCTTCGTTATCTTCTCTTTGTTTTTCTTGGTCTCATCTTTATTATGTCACAAGTAATTTTCATTTGCTGCTAGCTTCATAAATTCCCATCTTTGATATAAATTTCCAAATACTTCCTTCAAACATACAACTTCACCAAAACTGACTCAGACTGAGAACTCTGCTTCTGAATAGTTCAAAATTACTGATATCTTTCCTCAAAAAATGATAAGCTGAGGTCTCTTTTATGTCCAATGGGTGTGTTACCCTCAACTCACCTCTTCCTCATTGAAAAAAAAAATTATATTCCTTCCTTCCAAATTCTGAGAGATGTATTTACCATAAGTTTGAGATATCAAGGGGAAAAAAAAAGCTTTTGTAACAGGTATGGCAAAATGTTTGTGTAGTGCTTTGTGCACCAGGCTGGAAAAAGCAAATTTCTTCAAACCTGCAAGTGATGGATGTGTTGTGTTTGCTTTGGATGCAATTTTTAAAATCTTTTTCTTTTCAAGTGTTAATTCTTCCAGTAAAGATAATCTGTTCTCTTTCATGTCTCCTCCTTGGGCAATACATTTCAAAGATTAATTTAATATGGATAGCATGCCTGTGTATCTCGCCTAATCCAAAATCCTGAGGATATTATTTCTGGTTTAGAAAGCATAGAGAAATTTATATCTAGGAGGTTTGAGATGCTCAGTTATCAGAGAAGTATTGCTGCATGTCTGGCCCTGGCAGTTTGCCCGTGTTCTCAGCGGGTCATTAATAAAGTCTGCAGTTGCACCCACATTTAGATTTGCTTCTACACTGACTCAGCAGTTGCAACTGTCATCTTACACTGTCATGGATCATTAAGAAGTTTCACCTGTCATACTTTTTAAAGACACTCTATTCCTGTTTAGGTTAGAGCTGTTTTTCTGCTTTAACTTACCTTTCAAAACTGAATTAAATAAAAAAAAACATATCTGGGGGGAAATGTTTTAATAAACAGCTCAGAATTCAGTAACTAACGGTTTCAACTTCAGTTCCTTTGTGACTTAAAAATCAAGTATTTATTTAGAAAATGCCTTCAGCAAGAGTACAGTTTGGGATTTATTTCATGTCACAGATTAAATTATTGCTTGCTTACTTCCTTAACTTGAAATGCGTAATTAATATTTCACAGCAAGTTTAGATTTGTAGTTACATTTTCTTTACTTAATTTTCAAAGTCACTTAAAGCCATCTGAGCCCTACTATTTTTATATCACAAACAATAAATCAAGTTAAATGTTAGAGTCAGAGAGCTCTAATGCTACATTTAAATCCAAAGCACTGGTAACACTACAGTTTATCTAGCTGTGTTATAGGCTGTCACGAAATCATAACCTCAAAAGTTTCATAATTTTTTGATAGAACAGCCCCAATCCAAGAGTTGCAAAGTACTACAACAAATTAATAATAAGATTATAAAGAATATGAGAATATGAGAGCTCTACTGTTACTTCCATGACAAAATGTTGTAGTTTGAGGCTTTATAGTAGAATTTTAAGACCGTAATTTCTGCAAAACTCATCTTACAGGCATCAGTCTGAAGATACATTCATTTTAAAGAGTTAAAAATGTATGACAATGTCTATTTATGGGCAGAGGAAAGTTATGATGTTATAATGCTTCCATCTGAGCCAAAGGATACCAGACGATCTGAAAACCATAAATCTGACTCCTTATAGGTAATTGGTGTGTGTGTGGGAAATCCTAATATTGAAACGGAGTCCTTTGCAAGGTTTCTTGCACCGTTGGAATAACAAATGAACAACACATAAGGATGATATAATTACATTTTAAAGAAGTCTTTTTTTTCTCTTCATTTAAAGTAACAAAGCAAAGCAAAAAGAAGTGAACAATAATATTATAAAAGATGACAAAATTCATACCTAAGCTGTAATTGTGGAGATATTCTGTGTTTGCATTTTTAGAGGGACTTGAGTAGGACACACAAGTATATGCTGGCTTTTGAGTCATACAGATGCATTGACCCTTGACTCAGCCGTTTAATAACTATGTTGCAGCAGCCAACTTGTTTAACTTCCCTAAGCCTCAATTTCCTCAACTTTTGAGGAAAATAATAATGTTAAGACCTATTTATTTTCTGCAAAAATTATCTTGAAGTGATGTATGTAAGTCATAATAGTAATTCTATTGGCATTAAATGAAATAATCTATGCACAGCACCTCCCCCTGGCTGTTGATACATGGCAGATTTTATATGTGTTTGGTGAATACCATACAAAACACATGAGTGTGTGTACAAGGCACGAAAGTTGCTTGTATTATTCACCACTCCATCCCGGTACTGAAAACATACATGATACATGGTATATATCCGTAACTCTTAACTAGGCGTGTATATGTTCTGCAGATAGATGTTATGGAGGCATTTCTAAAATGTGTTGAATTAGTGAGTGTCTCAAATTATTGCACTGAGAATCGACAAGGAGAAAATTCAGGAAAGACTCCCATGTAGGGTTGCCAGATTTAGCCAATAAAAATATACAACTCCTCATTCAATTTTAATTTCAGATAAACAATAATTTTTCTTTGGTTATCATAAATATTCCCCAATAATGCATGATACATACATACACTAAAATTTACTTGTTGTTTATTTGAAATTGAAATTTAACCATGCTTCCCGTATCTTACCTAGTAACCCTAGCATGAATATAAACAATATAAAAACTGGCAGTTGTTACATGTAATCTAATAATAACTATGATAGCAAAAATAACACCTCACTTAGCACAATTCCTGTTCTCGCTCCCCTTCCCCACAGCTTTTTGCAGTATAGCCGCAGTGGTCTTGTTTACATTACTATAAAGTGCTAGATATTTTTTTTTCCACTGATAGGGTATTGTGATTTCATCTATCTAGAAGGAATCACTCCCTCATCTCCAAACATACCAACCTTAGACCCTTAGCTGAAAAGCTTAGAACCTTAGCTGAAAAGCTCAGACATTTCAGGCTCCCCCTTTCCTACTCTACACCCACATTCATTCATTCTTATACTCCCTTAAACAATGATGTTTGTTTCTTTTGGAGCACTTTCCTTATTTTGTAATTATGAATTAATTAATGCAATTATATGATCAATATCCATCTCCTCTACTAGATTGTAAATTCTGTGACTCTTTGGCTTACAATTTTAAAAGCATTTGGCATATGGGGTAATATTTTAAATATATAATTATTTGCATTTTATTTTAAATAATGCTCAGCTTTAGGATAAAGATATCTTCTGGTTGCCAGGCTTTTCTGGAGTCTAACAGATACCCTTCCCCCCACCACCCCACCCCCAGCATTGCATTCTAACATTTTTGTCCTCAGGAGACCTGGGATGGAGAGTAGGAAACTGGACGCCTTAGTGCCTGAGCTGAGAGTTTTAGGATGACATGTTTGGAGGTGAGGGGTTGGTTCCTTCTAAATAGATGAAATTGCAAAGAACCTACCATGGGAAAAAACTGGCACTTCCCAGAAAATTAAACAAGGAGTCCTCTCTCTTTGATTTTCCATTTTAAATTGTAGCAAATACCACTCATCCTAATCTTTCTCTGAAGATTATGCAAAATATTTAGCACAGTTCTTGAATGTAGCAAATGCTCAAGAAAAGGTAGCAAGAACAATAAAACAATAACTAAGCAGCAAAGTCAGTGTCACTCACAATTTAAAAGAGAATTTACTTCGACTCTGTTGCTCCTGGAAGGCTTTACACAGAAGGTAAAACTTCAGCTAGGTCTGGAGTTGTATTTACATTAAAGTTTGTGGCAGTGTTTTATAGATAGAGGTTGCAAAGAGTGATTGCCAGATCAGCTGCATCAGCATCTGTTAGGAAGTTGTAAGTAATGTAAATGTCCATCCGTACCCCAGACCTACTGAATCAGAAACTCTCAGGTATGGCCCAGGAGTCTGTGTTTTAACAATCACCTCAAGGAGATACTGATACACCTTAAAGATTTAATCACTGCCTAAATACAGTCATGCCCCTGCTAATAATGTTTCCATCAATAATAGACCACACACATGATGGGGATCCTGTAAGATTATAATAGAGCTGAAAAATGTCTACCACTTAGTGACATTATAGTCATAATGTCATAGTACAATTACTTCATTTTAATAATTTTAGTGTAGCCGAAGTGTACAGTGTTTACAAAGTCCACAGTGTACGATAATGTCCTAGGCTTTCACATTCACTCACCACTCACTCAATGACTCACCCAGAACAACTTCTAGTCCTGCAAGCTCCATTCATGTTAAATGCCCTACAAAGACGTACCATTTTTATCTTTATACCATATTTCTACTTTACCTTTTCTATGTTTAGATATGTTTCGATGCACAAATACTCACCATTGTGTAGTTAACTACAGTATTCTGCCCAGTAACATGCTATACAGGTTTGTAGCCTAGTAGCAACAGGCTATGCCTCGTAGCTTAGCTGTGTAGTAGGCTATATCATCTAGGTTTGTGTAAGTGCACTCTATGAAATTTGCACAGGAACAAAATTGCCTAACGATGCATTTTTCAGAACACATCTCTGTCACTGATGCATGACTGCATAGGAATCCCCTTGGTGCTTCCTTGGTGCTAATGCCAGGGTCTGGTTGAAGCTAGGTAACTTTAAAATGAAGCCAAGTTTGAGAAACACTAATAAGGGATAGTTTCTGCCAAAATACATACAATTTACTTGAAACTACTCCATGAATTTGTATGGAGGCAGCAAATTCCATGAATTTGTATAGAGGCAATAATAGATGATATTTTTTAGATAGGAACAGCTAGTGATCAAGTATTGATTGAGTAGATACAATTTGTCTTGTATAAGTAATAACTACAACAATTGTGTCACTATGTCATCTGCTGGGAGAAAGCACCTCACATATTTAAAATTTTCTACATGTTTAGCATTCATGTTGCATGTTTTTTTTTATGTTTGAGTGAGACATTCTATCATCCTTATATTTGGGAGACTTATTTTGATCTGTGGTATAATTGATTTCTTTTAAAAGCTATGCATTTTATAAGCAAGTCCTGCTGAGTTTAAAGAAAAATGCATGTGGGATCACAATTGCCTGGGTAATTTCTACCTTAGATATAGTTTCACTCAGTGTTTTAAAGATATACAAAAAATAAAATAAAAAACCAACCTCTTGTACTTTTTAATTAAAAATAAGTAAGCTTGTAGTGGGGCACTTTCCCATATGATTAGGCAGCTTGGTGGCATTCATTTTTCTGATATCTCTGCTTAAAATAATAAAATCATGTATATACCTTTGATAGAGGGAGAATATAGCCACATAAGTATTAAATGCTAAACAGTGGTCAGGCCGGGCATGGTGGCTCACGCCTGTAACCCCAGCACTTTGGGAGGCCAAGGTGGAAGGATTGCTTAAGCCCAGGAGTTTGAGACCAGCCTGTGCAAAATAGGGGGACCTTGTCTGGATGAAAAAATTTAAAAATGAGGCAGAGGATTGCTTCAGCTTGGGAGGCCAAGGCTGCAATGAGCTGTGATCACACCACTGCACTCCATCCTGGGTGACAGAGTGAGACTCTGCCTCAAAAAATAAAAAATAAAAAATAAAAAATGAAAAGTAGTCTATGGTCTGTAATTATGTTTTCATACATTTATTCTCTTTTCTGACATCTCAGAAAACAACAAGAAAAAGTATCTATCTGTCCCTTTCCTGATAAGTTAGAAAGCAAAGCATGGTTAACATTAAAGGAAACTTGTTATAAAAATAATCCCTGCTTCAAGAACCAGAGATGTTATAAAGATGTTTTAGGAACAGTTTTCTTCTCTCACTTCTCCTGTTCCTTCCCTTAACTTGGGGTATTGGCATGTGTGATAGATAGCTGGAGTGTTAAGTGTTTTCAGGAACTCTGCTTGATATAGACCAATGTCTTATAACCAATATGAATCCTGCCGTGAATGAATTGTTTGTGTGCAAAGACCTCTTCCTTTGTGATTCCCATTTCATTTTGGATTTCTGCTTGTGTTTGTGTAAAGCAACTACCACCTCTATGATTGTTTGTACATCCCATAAAGTCAGCTGTGGTTTAGTTGAAAGAAATATAGTGCCATCCCAGTACTTAATAAAGGTATGTGTTTTTACAAATAGGACCAAGAGATTTCTAGCCACAAAACAGACATGCTTGGAAGCTATGATGATGCAGAAACCACACACAAAAAAGCTTAGTTAATATGTATTAGATTCAAACTAGTTAACTTTTATTGAACCCTCAGTAGGTACAAATATTATATTGGGTTTTATCCAGTTTTCTTTCCTCAACAACAGATTTAAAGTGAGACAAGAACTTGATCGAGCAATTGATCCAGGAATTTCTAGGATAAAGCAGGAGAGTTAATATCAAAGTAATGACCGTGGTAGAACAATAAAGTTGAGGAAGATAAATTTATCCAAGCTGGCACAAAGGTAATCCTACTGCAAAATTCAGAAGCTTCGGCCTGAAGAAAGATGGGCAGAATGGATGGACTGGATTCTGTGTCAAGTGACCAGCCCTGGAGGCTAAGATTTTAGTGCACTATGAGAAGAGTAACTTTGTTCATGATGTTCATAGAACTGGACTGCCTGCTCCTAATCCTAACCTCAGACTTCTGAAAGCCAACAACTAGGGTCCTATTCTTACATTAGATTGATATTCTGTTGCCTTTACACATCTCGAATCTTATTTCAGATGCCCATCTCAAAAATATAAAGCAAAAATTGCTCAATAGGCACTCCAAGATACCTGGAAGCTGATAGTGAATCAATGTTTTTATTGAGAGCAGCACATTAGGAAACTTCACAAAAAAGAAGATGCACTATGTAGGATAAATGTAAAACAATTACCTCATAAAAATTATATTTATGTATTAAGGACAGTATATTAGCACAGGTTATTAAGTATAATATTAAAATTAGTATACAGCTATATATTAATCAGAAAACATTTTGTGAAGTAGAACTGGTGGGGATTTACTAAGACTGATATTTGCAAGAATAGAAAGAATGTTTTCTTCATGTTTGTGAAATTAGGGACAAACATACAGTATAATACATAAAACGGGGAAAAAAGCATTTGCTATTTTGCCAGTCTCTTTTTCCACCTCTCTCTTCCTTTTTCCAAGGAGGGAAGTCTAATCTGAACATTTAAACTTTAGAATATGATTCTGGCCATCTTTAATTGCTGTGGTGATGGATGGAGCGAAACGGGTCACTGTGTTAAAAGGTCATGGCTATAGTTGATCTCCTTTGGCTCCCCTCCTTGATGTGGAATGGAGGCCCTGGGTTGCTAGGACCTACATGCTGTTTCTAGGGCCCCTCTTCTGCATTTTGGGGCAATGATGTTTGATAGCTTAGCTTAGTTCATTGCATTTCAACTGTGGGTGGTATCAACTCGTGGGTGGTACCATTTTCCAAGTTGTTTCTCTGACAATTTCCAGTGTGAATTTCTAGATGTGGGATTTCTGGGTCAAAGGCAAATGACTATCTAATTTAGTTAGATACTCCTGCCAATTTCTCCTCCATAAGTTTGCACCAATTTGTAATCCTCTGTATCAGAGTGCCTATTCTTTTATGGCATCACCAACAAAGTGTATAGTTAGGCTTTTGAAATGCCAAAATGAAAGGTGAAATATCTCTCAGAGTAGTTTTAATTCATATTTCTTTTTTTTAGTCAAGTTGAGAATCTACTTATATGCATTAGGACCATTTGTAGCGAATTCTCTGCATAGCCCCTCATTAGTTGTCTTTTGTCAGGGTTTTCCTGGTTACTTTGCTTTGTTTATATTTCCATATATGGTCTTTAAAATGAACTTCCATAAAATAATGGTAACAAATAATAATTGTCCTGGCATTGTGTAAGAATCACATCATCGTGTGTGAATTTGACTAATTCTTAAGGCATTAAATAAGCACACAAAGTGAAGTTTAAAAAAAACTGGCCGGGAGCCGTGGCTTATGCCTGTAATCCCTGCACTTTGGGAGGCTGAGGCAGGTGCATCACCTGAGGTCAGGAGTTCAAGAGCAGCCTGGCCAACATGATGAAACCCCGTCTCTACTAAAAATACAAAAAAAATTAGCCTGGCGTGGTGGTGGGCACCTGTAATCCCAGCTATTCAAGAGGTTGAGGCAGGAGAATTGCTTGAATCCGGGAGGCAGAGGTTGCAGTAAGGTGACATTGCGCCATTATGCTCCAGCCTGGGCAACAAGAGGGAAACTCCATCTCAAAAACAAAAAAGAAAAAAAATTCTTTGCCTCACTCACCTTGATGTCTTGATATTTCATTTTATGACTGTATTTTTTCATAGGGTATAATTACACATTTTAATTTTGTCAAATTCTCACTTTTTACTGCATGTATAGATAGAGCCATTTCCCCCATATATAGTTTTATGCAATGAGAAACTGAAGAGAATCTTCAATTAATTTCACAGTGATGCCAGTGAGTACACAAGTGACAAATATACTGAAATATATTGAATAAAGTACTGAATTCCTTTTAGTATTTAAAATGAATGGGCTTTACTGCCTGCTCTTTAGCTGCCTTGATGCTCCTGAAAAGAACACATTGTGTTGAGAAGTATGTAAGGAGCTTGTTTACTGTGGGGAAAAAAGAAAAGTTTAAGCTCATTAATATGTAGGAGATTTAGGCACAAATGCATTTCTATATTTCCTGTATTATAAAACAGTGTTTTTTGTGTGTGTGTGTGTGACATTTCTGCATTTCCGAAGTTGGAATGGTAGTTAAATTGATGTCAAAAAAAAACTTGACATTCTCAAGATAGATGAACAAGTTATAATGTAGTTGTTAGTACTTGTACTTGTGAGAATTAAGCCAAAGCTTTGATTTTAACCTTGACATTATTCTGTCTGTCTGAAGAATGCTAAGGAGGTCCAAACTGAAAGCTGAGGTTATGAAAACAGTGTTGCTTTGTTGTTATGTATAACTGCAGAACACCAAAAGCAAAACAGGCCTTAGAGTGAGAAGAAGGCTTATTTTCAAACTATAATTATGATCTTGCATAAGATCGTAATTATACTTCCTGACAGGGATTATCATCCTTATAGGGATAAATCATGACCTTTCAGCTAGTTTTATTTTTCCTTCTTTTAGATATCTTATATTCAGTATGATCTTGACTTCAAAAAAATGTTATATTAATTCACAAAAATATTTGCAGAACATTTTATGAATGTCAGGTATTGATTGAACTACCATTCCAATAGGCTCTGTCTATATATGCAGTAAAAAGTCAGACAAAGTTGAAATGTATAATTATGCCCCTTGAAACATATATGGACACATTGAGAAATCATGGCAAGGCAAATAATTCAATTTTTCTGTTTACCAATATCTTAAAAATAAATCAAGTTCACAAAGGTTATCAAGGAAATAATACAATTATAAAATTATTGTGAATTTAAAAATAATCTGAAGCAAAACTTCCACTTTTTCCAATTAATTCAAGCTCCCACAAGTACATTAGATTTACTGCATGCGGTATGCTGGGAGCAAAGGGGGCCTGTTTCTAAGATGAGGAGGAATTGGGGGGAATAGCAGAGTCAAAGGTGGAAATCAGGATAGACATGACAATACTGGAGAGGGCATTAACAAAAAAATCATTTCTGTGCTGGATTTTGAGAACTAAAAGGGGTCCAACAGGAAGGAAATAGGGCAAGGGTCCGGTTTTGAAAGCATGGAGTGAAAATCGAGGCGGTGTCAACTGCATAGCCAGTTATTTCCAAAATTTCATCTAAAATACAATAAGAACAGGGCTCTGTCCCCGATAAGTACAGCTTAAACTTTTTTTTTTTTTTTTCTTTTATTGTAATTATTATTATTATTATTATTATTATACTTTAGGTTTTATGGTACATGTGCCCAATGTGCAGTAAGTTACATATGTATACATGTGCCATGCTGGTGCACTGCACCCACCAACTCGTCATCTAGCATTAGGTATATCTCCCAATGTTATCCCTCCCCCCTCCCCCCAACCCACAACAGTCCCTGAAGTGTGATGTTCCCCTTCCTGTGTCCATGTGTTCTCATTGTTCAATTCCCACCTATGAGTGAGAATATGCGGTGTTTGGTTTTTTGTTCTTGCGATAGTTTACTGAGAATGATGATTTCCAATTTCATCCATGTCCCTACAAAGGACATGAACTCATCATTTCTTATGGCTGCATAGTATTCCATGGTGTAGATGTGCCACATTTTCTTAATCCAGTCTATCATTGTTGGACATTTGGCTTGGTTCCAAGTCTTTGCTATTGTGAATAATGCGGCAATAAACATACGTGTGCATGTGTCTTTATAGCAGCATGATTTATAGTCCTTTGGGTATATACCCAGTAATGGGATGGCTGGGTCGAATGGAATTTCTAGTTCTAGATCCCTGAGGAATCGCCACACTGACTTCCACAAGGGTTGAACTAGTTTACAGTCCCACCAACAGTGTAAAAGTGTTCCTATTTCTCCACATCCTCTCCAGCACCTGTTGTTTCCTGACTTTTTAATGATCGCCATTCTAACTGGTGTGAGATGGAAGACATTTATGCAGCCAAAAGACACATGAAAAAATGCTCACCATCACTGGCCATCAGAGAAATGCAAATCAAAACCAGCTTAAACTTTTATGGCATCATCCTCAGAGTTACGTGGAGAACATAAATAATTTAACAGCACTGAAGGTCTGAGCAGAAATGGACCAGGTAAGCAGATTTGTTATCTCTCAGGAATTTGGGGAGACCTGTCTACAGGCCATCTCTCAGGGGAGTCAGGCACTTCCAGGTAGTCTTAACAGTCTTAGAACAGTAATGACCATTTCAAATCCCTGCTGGAAAATATAATTGCTAACTATTGCTCTTTGAAACTGAGAGAAAAGAGGGATTCCAGGATAGAAAACAATGATTACAGTTCTGATGAATGATAGTGGCATTGTGGCAAATGTAGAGGGGGATAAATTTATCAAGAAGTAGCAGTATTTCAAATAGCATAACTGGCTTCTTTAGTTAGATCCTAACTTGCATTTCAAAAGCTCTCCAGGTTGTAAACACTGGGTAATAATTACAAGGAAAAGGTGGACAAAAGAGAACCTCACACCATTTGGCATCTTTATTTCACAGGATTTATTTTATAGAAAATGGATTATATTTAAGGATATTTAGAGAAGTAAGTTCTGTGCAAGTGTTGATATTGAAGAATCCATTAAGCATATCCAATATTATATTCTTAGAACATTTTCATATAAAATGCATTTCAAAAAGTGTTCAGAGATGTCTTTTACTTTAATCAGGAGAAACAGACATCTGTTCCTCATGAACCTTTCTGCTACTGGGTAAAAGAGAAAAAGAAAGTTTGCGTACAGTTCAGTTTTTATACGTTATGGTCCACTAAGTTTAAAAAGAAAAAGATTCTGACCATCTGTCACCAAATATATTTAAATTGGAAAGCCATATTCTTTAATACATTAGTGATACTGTTGTACATGAAAACTCTGTTTGTTAAGGAATAACGAGGTACTCCAAAGAACAATTACTATTTCAGGTTGATTCTGAAGAATCATTATTCATTCTCATTTTGGTTTACAATTTCAAGAAATAACAGAGACTTGAGTTATTAATTCACTAATAACTTTTTTATAGGGGAGGGGAATTCATTTAGTTTATTAATATGTCAAAAATAAAAGGTGTGTAGAGTTTGGATTCCAGTACAAGAATGTTAATTTTTGTTATTGATTTATGACCTAGAACAATTAATAGTATAAGAAAGCCCCAGCATATTATGATTTAGTCTTCTTCTTCAGTAATCTCATGTGGGTGAGGATGATGTATCTAAATCAAATTCAATGCAGTTCCACCATTTAATTAATTTAACTCAATAAGCATGTCTACACTTATTCTGTGCAGCACACCATGCTGAAAATCAAACTGATTATATTCAAGCAGTTGGTTATAGCAATAAAAATAATCAGGAGACTCCTCTACATTTTGAAAAATTAAGTGTGTCAATGGACCAGTAAAATGGTCACCTGCCTATCCTCTAGATGTATGTGTATTGAAATTTATTTAAAAAATATTAAAAAATAAATTTATTGAGACATTTTAAGCTTTTCATGAAATTTGAGTTAGGGAGTTGTTTCTTTATTCATGTAAGCATGTATTTCTTCATCCAACAGGAATTCATTAAACTACTCTATTAATCTACTATTATTCAGAAACAGTACCAGGCACTGAGAAATCGAGTTTAAGTCTATTCTCCTAAACAGCTCATGATGTAGGTATAAACAAAAAGACATAAAACCTCCATGAGAGCTATCCTCTTGTAATTTGGGGAATGGAGATCAAAAAGAGCTTCTTAGAAAAATGGACTTCTAGATGGAGGCCTCAGTGCATTTGGCAGGCCTCTATGCGTTTGGCAGAGAAAGCGAAGTACTTGTAAGTTGTATTGTCCTCTTTTAAGAAGCTTTTAAATGTGAACACTATTTAGGCCTACCGCTTTCTTCTGGTGACTCTTCGAGCTTAATTTGCCGGCTTGTACCACATGATCTCATTACTTTTGACACAGATGTTTGAACTGGCAATGGACGACTGAGCCAAAATCATCCATCACCTGGGCAGCAGTCCAGATAGTCTGCTGGATATCACCTTGCCAAACAATCAGAATTTGTCTCTTGAGTTAATTAATTAATTTATCCACTAATTCATTTTGTTTCAAGATAGGCAGGACTATTTAAACCTACCCCAAGGTCCAAGGAAGCTGTGAGGCTGAAGAAAGAGGCTGACAAATCCAGTTTCTTAAAAGCATTTAATTGGGACTTATGAACAGAAGCCACATGTATGTCTCACGTGGCAGTGAGACAAGATGGTGGATCCCTGCACCAATATGCTCCAGAGTTCGGGCTTTATACCATAGGTAAAGGAGTGGTTCAGATGGGATTTGTAGGATAATTGAAGTATGATAACATCCATGTTGTTTGACCTAAGGGAAAGATTTATAGTGAGTATCTGCTCTTACACAAGGAACAACAGATAAACTCAAAATCTTAGAGACATTTCCAGAACTGGGGTTAATCAGTTAAACCAACATGGCAGATTCGCTTCCAAGATGGAGGTGCTTTAGCTTCCACACATTTATACTTTCAATAAGTAATAATTTATCATAGGTGCTAATTGCTAGCATATGGAGATAAATATGACAGACATGTATGGCATCCTTCAGAAACTTGCAATCACATTAGGTGACTGAAACAAACAAGCAAGTGACTTCATGAGAAATACATACTATGGTGAATCAGTTATAGAGTGTATCCCTCTGTAATTCTCTCTCCCTCTCTCTCTCTCTATATATATACATATATCCCTCTAAATAGTATACTATAGAATAAATAGGACTAGGCTGGGCATGGTGGCTCACACCTGTAATCCCAGCATTTTGGGAGTCTGAGGTGGGCAGATCACCTGAGGTCGGGAGTTCAAGACCAGCCAGACCAACATGGAGAAACCCCGTCTCTACTAAAAATACAAAATTAGCCGGGCATGGTGACGTATGCCTGTAATCCCAGCTACTCAGGAGGCTGAGGCAGGAGAATCGCTTGAACCCAGGAGGTGGAGTTTGTGGTAAGCCAAGATGGTGCCATTGCCCTCCAATCTGGGCAACAAGAGCGAAACTCTGTCTCAAAATAAGTAAATAAATTAAATAAATAGATAGGACTAGTACCTTAATGCATTAACCTGGATTTAGGTGTCCACGGGATGAATGCTCAGTGGTGAATTCTGGTATAAATAGTTTCAAATCCAAGGTTAAGAAAAAAGTAATCAGATGATAGGTCAGACCTTCTATTTTAGGAATCTTGTTTGGAGACAAGGGGCATGGGAACTGTTATAATCTGAAGACAGAAAGTAGTTTCTCTTTGCTCAGATACAGCATAGCAATATGGTTGTGGAGGGGTAGATAAGACATGATTCTGAAATGGTAAGGAGTGCCATTTAAGGAAGAGCCATGAGTAGCATTATGGAGCTTGGGTTTATCCAGAAGGTCCTGAGGAGCAGTTAAACATTTTAGGAAAAGGAGTGCTGGTATCAGATTTTCATTTTATAAATAGTACTTGGTTTGCAGTGCAGGTTATACATTGAAGAGGTAATCAGTTACCAGTGTAGTAGTCGGCCAGTAATCTATGGAATAAGTAATGAGGCCTGAACTAGGGTGTAAGCACATAAATTCCGGTGATATTCAGGTGATAGAACCATTGGTTACTGATTAAATATGGGTTAAGGATGAGAGAGAAAAGCTAAAGATTATGACTAGATTTCAAGATTGAGCCATTTGGTAAATTCTTACAAAGAATTACCAAAAAAAAATGAAACACAAATGGGAAGAGATGTTCAGTTTTAGACTTACTGTATTTGGTGTGTTTGACGATTGTCAGTGAAGCAATAGAAAGTTATTTATAAAGATAAGGAGGTCTGAAAGGAGATGAAGCCTTAGAATATCTCTTTGGGAGTTATCAGTATATAGTTAATTAAAGCTATGGATCTGGAAGAGAACACATCACTAAAACAAAAGAAAATGGTAATGTTGAAGCAGACATAGAACAAGAACCTGAAGGTCACCAAATCATGAGCAGAGTAAGAAAAGCCTAAGAAATACTAAGGAGCAGTAAAGAAGAGGAAGGTAATAAAATGGGAGAGCATGTTGTCCTAGAAATTGAGAGAATATGCTGAAGACATTAGGGGTCAAAAGTGCTAACAGCCACTAAGACGTCAAGTAAGAAATGGAGAATTCTAGTGGATTTAGTCTTGAAAAGCCGTTCTTGGGAGCCATTTTACATTCTTCAGAGTAGTGAATGGGTTTGTGTTTGGAAGCTAAATGAAAAATACAAGGGCAGTGGGGCAGTGAAGTTATAAATGTATTTCTGGGGATATTTTTCTTTTAAAATAGGGTTACAGAGGTATATTAAGGTATATGCCCTCCCTCATTTTATGTGGTAGGCTTGATGAGGTTTTCATGCTCATGGGCAGGAAGAGGGAGAAACTGAAGATTCACAAGAAGAGTACTAATTTTAGATTGGAGCAGGGGCAGTTCTTAAATGTAAATAGAGAAAAGGAGGCAAGAATGTGTTGGACTTCTGTTTTCTCTGTGTAGTGGAAAGCAGGGTCAGGATCACATCTCTTAGCACAGAAAAAAGTTTAGACAACAAATAGGGGAGAGAATAGTAATTAGAGAGGGAGACTGCTGTTTAAGCTAGAAACAATGAATTAGTGACATTAATCTGTATGGTTGTGTGATTTTTCTGGCAATAACAGACATTTGAGTTGATTGAAGTTTTTGATGTTTCCGGCCTAGAACAATAGAAGGTAATGGGGTAATGAAGTTCGATTTTGGAGACAGCATTCTGAAAAGATGAATCACACAACTCAAACCAGATAGGTAAGGAAGGGAAGCAGGAAAGTTTTTGGTGGGTTCGGGAAAACTAGAAGAAATAAGGTTTTGAGTCTTAGGGGTTTGAAAAATAGATACAGTGGAAAAAACTATGTGAGAGTTACATTATAGTGAGAGTGGGATCATTGAACTTAATTTCTCAGAGATCAAGCAGTCCTGGATTTTAGCCAGGTTTTGCTGTTGCCATATGAGTGGGTAGTCAGTGCAGACCAGAGATTAAGTTTATTAGAGGTGGGGAGATCAAGGATGCAAGAAGGAAAGTGATGAGATTAACTGTTCCAAGGGACACCGTAGTCATTCAGTATTATTGCAGCTACCAGCATGAAAAGACAGACTATTTTTCTGGTCTGTAAATCTTCATTAGGGAGAGCCAAGGCCCTCTGGGACAGCCGAAAGGCAAGGGCTTCTAGGGATGAGCTGTTTTTATATGAACGTGGATAAGTAAGGGCTGGGGATAGCACTGGCAGAGAATAGGTTTTGCTTCATTTCTCTGAAACTAGTGGGCTACAGGAGTTTTTGTTCTGAAGCTGTGGAGAAGCTGGGTTCAATTAGGACACAGTGGTGAAACAAATATTTGACGAAGACTGGGAACAAGAGGGTTTTTATATCATGACATGAAACTTGAAATTGGAGAATAAAGGAACTAATTTGTTCAGAGAAGGGGAAAAGGAGAATAATATGTGTGTAATGATGAAGAGAAAAGAGATCAGAGAGCATGAGAAATGTTTATCTCTTGATGCTGACTGACAGCAAGAGTATATGTGGGCAGCTTGGTGAATTATGCTGGCCAGACAGTTGCCAAAAAAATTCCGTGCAGCTATTACCAAGGATTAGGGAGCACTCAGGCGTCATAAGAGTTGCCTTTGGCTGGGGATGACACCTCCTCTCAGGTGGGGGAGGTAACTGCAGCTCTCTGAAAAGAGAGATGTGTACATAAGAGATATTGACACCTGGTCTATGTGCACTGATCCCAGAAGGTAGAGCTCATGTTTTAGAGGCCCGTGTCTGAGGGGGATGATGGTGTGTTGCCCGGGGACAGGTACAGAGTGCTGCTTCTGACAAGATACTTTGATAAACTCTGTGGCTGTGAGCTGCTTAATTGTTTTCATGTGATCTCACTCTTATATCTTCAGATGTGCATAAAATGTAGAATCTGGGTAAAAATAATTTGTTTTCTGTCTGAGCATTCACAACTTTCTATATGATACTTTCATAGGAATTTGACTATGAGAGAAGGATGTGTTGGTTTATTCAATTCCCATGTGATGCTTAGTCAGATATCAGGGCCAATGAATAAAATTTGATGCTAAATATTTTAACTAAGCCTGTTTAGTGACATTCAAGGGAACTAGAACACATGAACAGTGAGAGTTGGTGAAACAGTCTCCAAATTTTCTGTGGGGTCCTTAGAAAACCCTTTATCTTGTCCACTCTCACTCCAGTTACTGGCTTTTTCTTAGGCGTTCCTCTTTGTTTCCAGACTCACTGGAATTCCAGGCTTCCTCTGGACCATACAATAGGAAAAGCCACCAAGATAGTTGGAGACTCTGCTGTTACAAAATAATTGTTAATCAAGTATTGCCTCTCCAAAATACTCACTCCTCCTCCACTACGGTGTCTGTTCTTTTTGCTCTTATTTCTCAACATTTTCTACTACCTGGAAATGGGTTATGCCTGCTAGATGACCTGAATTGTATTTGAGTTAATCATTTTAGAAGGTAGATAGAAAGGTTTATATTTTTCAGTGTGATTTTCAGCCACACATTCACAATCATTCTAACCAGAGGCCATTTTTAGGGAGAGGAGAGCTGGGGAGAAGGCAGAACCAAATTTCTTTCCCTCTCTCCTTCTTTTTAATGTTTTAGCATTAGAAAGAAGAAGATTGTTATCATTCTTTTAAGTCTCAGAACTGCTAGACTAAAGTGGTAATTCATCTTTTTGTCTCGTCTTTGCTATGTTCTTTTGTATTGTTTTGAAACGTCCAGCTTTTAATAATCGTGTATAATGATTTTATATAAGATTTAACTAATAAGTAAGAGCATTTCTTCATGAAAACTTATTGAGTTAAATGTAAATGTGATGTCTCCAAATGGTATTTATAAATTGAATAATCTTTTATCAGTTGTTATAAATGTTAATAATAAGAATCTCTTCTATAAATAACTTGATATTTAGGAGGAACAATGAATGTATGTTTCTTAGGAACACAGCAATTATCTGCTAATTCTTAAAATTTTGTTTCAGCTCTAAGAAAAAATATTTTTGGCTGTGTCCTTCCTTTTGCTTAATAAAACTTAATTATCTCCTCAGTGTTGAGTTTAGGTGTGGTCCAACATTAAATAATACATTTTGACTAAATGAAAATAGAAAAGAAAAATTGATCTTTTCAAAGCAATTATTCAAGTAAAACAATTTATAATTTCGCTAGGGTTGTAGTTAGCTATTTTCAGAACCCCTGTTCAAATCAGCTTATAATATGCACATTTGTTTTTGCCTAAGAATTAGGCCACTAAAATAGCATAAAATTAACCAAGTATGTATTTCCTCAAACTCCATTAAGAACTGTAATTTGGTTGCATATTTTTTCTTGACTATAAAAAGGATTAAAACATTTAAAATGTAAAAATATAAGTATACTGTTTTACTCATTTCAACAATTTTTAAAATAATTTATTACAAAGATTTATATAAAGCCTGTTTGTATTTAAATGAACTTTATACATTTTCTTCCTCTCTTTTCATCTTTCATTGACAATGTTGTATTTCTTGTTCTTTTTTCTGACCTTTATATTCATAGCAATGGCATATATGTATTTTTCCTCACATGGTAGAGGAAAAACTTCCATATTCAGCCATAGTATTTATGCTCAAAGTAATATAAATATTAAATATTCATATGTAAATGCATACTCAAAAATTATACCCATATCCAGAAAGGCTGCTAGTTAAACTCTTGTGAGATTTTTTTTGAATTACTTGAAAAAAAAATTTAAAACACTAAAAAATCATATTTACATATGTCACTATTTAATGAATATATTTCATATTTACATGTCACTATTTAATGAATATATAAATAATAAAAGGGATAATCTCTACCTCCTTCCAGCAATCCCCCTCACAATTACCCATACTACCAGAGTAAACCCAGTTAAAAGTTGGAAGTGGGTCATAGACTGAAACTTTTATTGGAACCAATTACATTCTGAGCATGTAAATAATAATTGAGGTTGTGCTCACACTGTCATGTTTACCATCCGTAGATGAGTGGGTCAATCTAATTTAGATTCCAATATTTTGGTACTTTCTGCAGTGGATATGTTAAAAAGTCCAAAATATATACATAGGAAAAATAGGCAGATGGAGCCTAGTGCTAGGGGAATCATACCAATTAGCCTTCAACCTGTAGCATTTATTTTCATCTTTACTTTTTTCCCCCTCTCTTTCTCAGTTGACCCTTGATTTTTTTAACCTCAGACTCCCATCTGTTCTATTCTACAGCTCCTTCAGTATGACATGCTCATTTATTGGCTATAAAGTCTTTTCTCACCATATTGTCCTTCTTACTTGGTCTTTGCCCAAGTGTTGATGACAGAATGCCTGCCACTCCGCCCAGCCGTGTTGTTTTTCTCACAGTTCTCACCCACAGTCATCTTTAAGGGACTTCTTCCATGTAACAAAGCTCACACTCCGACTCCAACTTTTGGATCCAGGGGGTTGAAACTTGTCCCTAGGTGACCTTCTCTATTAAACAGTACCTTATGACATCTTTCAAGGCTCTCTTTAAAGTGGAAGATGCTAATCCCCTGGATAACCAGATCCTTTTTTGTATAAAGCTGACCTGGAGAAGTGAGGTAATAATGTTATAGATGAGAAAGCAGAAAACAGAAAACTGTGCATTCCCAAATGGCTGAGAGGTATAAAGAAAGAGTTCCAGAGTCAAGTTCATCAGACGGCTGCTTGCTGAAGGATGGCAAGGTAACCTAGTTGTCAGACTTCCGAGTTCCAGTTGCTGTTAGATCACCCTAGCTCTATGCACTTTGTTGTCCTTCAATTCTGACTGGATTGTTCAATTTTTCCAGGACTCTTGTAAGAAATAGCTGAAACATTCCTTTCTATGATCTTACACTAGACTAGCACTACTTCATGTAACCTAGATGAGCCTCCCCATTGAAACAAAAAAATTTAGTACTTCTAACTCACTCACCTGGTAGTTGGTCCCTTCAACTTGGTCTCTGCATAACCTGCATAGGTAGAACTTGTGTATGAATAACTACCATTTGACATAATATGGCCTGTACCTCAATCCTACTGGTATCTTTTTAATTATCTAATCAAGAGGGAAGGACCCTAGGTCAGTAATAGTTTATACTAAATATAATAAAGTTACAGCATACTGTATTTTATCAACAGATACCTGAAATGTAATTTAAAATCCTTAATCTGCATTCTTAAATTCTCTATGTTGCAGACAACGTATGCAAGAGAAAGGTTGAAAAGTACTGTTTTCTACAGGTTTGTGGTTTGGTATTGTTACTTCTGAATTTTAGTTTTATTTAAAAAGTTAAGTGTGGGGATAAAAATGTTAATGACATATAAAGATCTCAGGTAATAGAAAATGTAAAGTCAAATTTGCCTGTCAGATGAGAAATCTACAATCTCTAGCTACAGAAGGATTTCAGATTGAGTAATCCGTCTAGACAAGTGTAATTACAGAAAGTGAAAATTACTTTTCTAGTGTTAAGTTTAAAGTTTGATAACCAAAAATGATTGTTACTTAGTCATATACAAATAACCACCATTTTAAGAGATGCAGTATACCAAGGGATGTGGTTTTACAACCATGTATCTCACTGCATGATAGATACTTCTTTTCTTTCTTTTTGCTGGATTTAAACATTTTTTAAATAGTTTTTGTTTTTCTTCCTATGTATTCTAAGCATGAAATTCAAAGGAAACTGTAAATTTTTGTTTTATTTTAAGATAGTTTTTTTTTTTTTTTTTTTTTTTTTTTTTTTTTGAGGCAGAGTCTCACAGGCTGGAGTGCCATCTCGGCTCACTGCAACCTCCGCCTCCCAGGCTCAAGTGATTCTCCTGCCTCAGCCTCCCCAGTAGCTGGAACTAGTTTTTTATTATGATAAAAATATGTAACATGAGATCTTCCCTCTTAACAAATTTTTAAGACTGGACTACACTATTGGTAATAATTAAAGGCACATTGTTATATAGAAGATCTACAGAAATTATTTTTTGTTTTGCATGACTAAAATTATATACCCATTGAACGGCAATTCCTCATTATTCCTTCCCTCTAGTCCTTGGCAATTGCCATTCTACTTCCCACTTCTATGATTTTGACTACCTTAGATAACTCATAGAAGTGGAATCACACATTATGTGTCCTTCTGTGGTTGGCTAATTTCACTTAACATAATGCCCTCAAAGTTCATCCATGTTGTCACATATGGCAGGATTTCCTTCTTTTTTAAGGCTGAATAATGTGTATATTTTATGTAATCACATACAATTATATGTATATATCACATGTTTCAAATCCATTCATCCTTTGATGGATATTTAGGTTGTATCCACATCTTG
The DNA here is from genome assembly GCF_028885625.2 of Pongo pygmaeus. Lineage (NCBI taxonomy): Eukaryota > Metazoa > Chordata > Mammalia > Primates > Hominidae > Pongo > Pongo pygmaeus. The sequence continues at coordinate 103,682,608 of NC_072378.2, read as the reverse complement.
GCTATTGTGAATAGTGCTATAAAAACATGGAAGTATACTTGAAGAGATACTTATTTCAGTTCTTTTAGCTATATATCCAGCAGTATGGTTGCTGGATCATATAGTAGTTACATTTTTTAGTTTTTTAAATAACTTCCATGCTGTTTTCCATAGTGGCTTCACCATTTTACATTTCCACCAACAGTGTACCAGGAGTTCCCTGTTTTCCACATTCTTGACAATACTTATCTCTATTTTTTCATAATAACAAATCTAATAGGTGTAAGCCAGTATCTTGTGGGTTTGATTTGCGTTTCTTTCATGATTAGCAATGTTAAGCATATTTTTATCTACCAGTTGGCCATTTGTATGCTTTCTTTGGAAAAATGTCTGTTCAAGTCCTTTGCTGATATTTTAATCAGGTTATTTGTTATTTTTGCTATAGAGTTTTTGGAATTTCTTATATATATTGGATAACAAACCCTTATCAGATATGGAGTTTGCAAATACTTTTCTCATTTCATAGGTTGCCTTTTCACTTTGTTAATTGTTACCTTTGCAGTGCAGAAACTTTTTAGTTTGATGAAATCTCACTTATCTATTTTTCTTTTGCTGCCTGTTCTTTTGGTGTCATATTCAGCAAAGCTTTGCCAAGCCCAATGTCCTGAAGCTCTTTCCCTATAATTTCTTCTATTAGTTTTATAGCCTCAGATCTTCTGTTTGTTTAAGTCTTTAATCCATTTTGAGTTGATTTTTATGTATGGTGTAAGATAAGTTCATTCTGTTACATGTGGATATCGTATCCAGTTTTCATAGCACTATTTGTTGAAAAGGCTACTTATCATTTCCACATTTTGTATCCTTGGTACTCTTGCCACAGGTCAGTTGACCATATGTGGCTGGGTCTATTTCTGGGCTCTCTATTCTGTTGCTTTGGTCTATTTGTCTGCCTTTATGCCAGTTCCTTAGAGCTTTGATTGCTGTCATTTTGTAATATGTTTTGAATTCCAAAAGTGTGAGGCTTCCAGGTTTGTTCTTTCTAAAGATCATTTTGACTATTTGAGTTGCCTTGTGATTCCATATAAATTTTAGGATTGACTTTTCTGTTTTTGCAAAATACCATTGGTATTTTGCTAGGGATTTCATTGAAATCTGTAGATTGCTTTCAGTGGTATGGATATTTCAACAATGTATTCCAATCCATGAACATGAAATAGTTCCCATTTATTTCTGTCTCCTTTCACTTATTTCAGGAATGTTTTATATTTTTTAATGTACAAGTCTTTGCTTTCTTGGTTAGCTTCATTCTTAAGTATTCTATTCCTTTTCATACTATTGTAAATTAGATGTTTAAAAAATTTCCTTTAAAAATTATTTATTGTTAACGAATGTAAGTGCAAGTAATATTTATATATAGATTTTCTATCCAGCAGCCTTGTTGAGTTTATATTTTGGTTATAACAGCATTTTGTGGACTCTCTCTGATTTTCTACTTATAATATCATGTATCCTGCAAACAGTGATAATTTTATTTCTCCCTTAACAAGTTGGATGCCTTTTGATCCTTTTTCTTGCCTAAATGCTCTAGCTAGGACTACCTGTACTATGTTGAATAAAAGTGGTGAGAGTGACCATTCTAACTTTGTTTCTGATCTTAAATGAAAACCTTTCAGTTTTTTATCATTGAGTATGATGTCAGCTATAGGCTTTTCATATATGACCCTTATTATGTTGAGGTAATATCTTTTATTTCTAGTATGTTGGGTGTTTTTTAAATTATAAAAGGATGTTAAATTTTTGTCAAATGTTTTTTGCCTCTACTGAGATAATCATGTGATTTTTTTACCCTTTATTCTGTTAATGTGATGCTATAATCTAAATATTTGTATCCCCCCCAATTTATACATTAAAACCTAGTCTCTAATGTGATGGCATTAGAAGATGGGGTGTTTGGAAGGTGATTAGGTCATAAGGGCTCTGCCCTCATGAATGGGATTAGTGCTTTTATCAAAGAAATTCCAGAGAGCTAGCTAGTCCCTTCCACCATGTAAGGATGCAGGGAAAATATGCTGTTCATGGGAATCAGAGCCTCATCAGATACAAACTTTGTTGGTGCTTTGACCTTAGACTACCCAGATGAGAGTTGTTTATAAGCCACAGAAAATACGTCATTTTGTTGTAGAAACTCAAATGAACTAAGGCATGTGGTGTATCTCATTGATTTATTTTATATGTTAACCCATTGAGCCATCCTTGGATCTCAGGAATAAATTCCAATTGGTCATTTTGTATGATGATTTTAATGTGCTGTTGAATTTAGTTTTCTAGTATTTTGTTGAGTATTTTTACATCTATATTCATCAGGAATATTGGCCTGTAGTTTCCTTTTCTTGTATAGATAGTCCCTGATACATAATGGTTCAAATTAGGATTTTTCAACTTTACAATGGGTTTATTCTGACATAAACCCATAGTAAGTTTATGAACATCCAAACTTATGGCATGAGTTACAATTTTCTGACTTTATGCTGAGATTATTGGGGTATCAAATGCATTTCCAACTTAATATTTTTGACTTACAGTGGGTTTATTAGGATGTAACCCTGTAGTAAGTCGAGGAGCACCTGTAGTATCTTTATATGGCTTTGGTAACAGGGTAATGCTGGCCACGTAAAATGAGTTTGGAAGTGCTCCCTTCCTTCCAATCTTTTGGAAGAGTTTGAAAAAGAATTGGTATTAATTCGTCAATTGTTTGGTAGAATTCTCCATTAAAGCCGTGATCCTGGGCTTTTCTTTGTTGAACAGTGTTTGATTACTGATTCAATCACCATACTAGTTATAGATCTGTTCAGATTTTCTATTTCTTCATGATTCAGCCTTGGTAGAGTACATGTTTTTATGAATTTATCCATTTCTTCTAGATTATCCAATTTATTGTCATATAGTTCTTCATAGTAGCCTATCATAACCCTGTTTATGTAGCATCAGTTGTTACGTCTCCTTCATTTCTGATTTTATTTATTTGAGTCTTCCCTTTTTTTGTTGGTCTGGCTAAAGTTTTGTTAACTTTCTTTTCTAAAAACCAACTCTTAGTTCCATCGACTCTTTTTTCTATTATTTTTCTCTACTCTGTTTTATTTAGTTCTGCACTAATTTTTATAATTTATTTCAATTAACTTGGGGCTTGGCTTATTCTTCTTTTTCTAGTTCATTGAGGTATAAAGTTAGTTTTTTTATTTGAGATCTATCTTCTTTTTTTTAATGTAGTTATTTATCAGTATAAACTTCCCTATTAGTACTACATTGCTGCATCCCTTAACTTTTAGTATGTTGTATATATACTTTGTTGGTTTTGATGTTTTTCTTTCATTTTTTAAGTTTACAGATACAATTGTATTTGTCATGTACAGTATGATGTTTTGAAATATGTGTACATTGTGGAATGACTAACTCTAGCTAATTACATGTACATTACTCACATAGTTATCATTTTTTTAATGAGAACAGTTAACATCCACTCTCATAGCATTTTTCAAGAATACAATAAATTGTTATTAAGAATGGTGGCCATGTTGTATAATAGATCTCTTGAACTTATTCTTACCTTACTGAAATTTTGTTTCCTTTGAGCAACATCTGCCTAGCCACTGAGCCAACACCCCGGGCCCTGGGTAACCATCATTCTGCTCTTTACTTCAATGAGATCAAACATTTTAGATTCCGAATGTGAGTGGGATCATGTGGTATTTATGTTTCTGTGCCTGGCTTATTACATTTAGCATCATGTTCTATAGTTTCATCCATGTTGTGACAAATGACAGGATTTCCTTATTTTTAAGGCCGAATGTATTTAATTGTATATATACTCCATATTCTTTAACCATTCATTTATTGCTGGACTCTTGGGCTGTCCATATCTTAGCTATTGTAAATAATCCTGCAATAAACATGAGAGAATAGATATCGCTTCAGTGTGCTGATTCTATTTTCTTAAATATATCCAATAGTGGGATTTCTAGATTCTATGATAGTTCTATTTTTAAATTTTTGAGGAACTTCCATACAGTTTTCCATATGATTGTACTAATATAAATTCCTACTTATAATGTGTAAATGTTCCCTTTTCTCCACATCCTTGTCAACACTTGTTAACATTTGTCTTTTTTGATAATGACCATCCTAACAGATGTGAGATGATATCTCATTTTGATTTTATTTTGTATTTCCCTGGTGATTAGTGATGTTGAACATTTTTTCAGATATCTGTTGGACATTTGTATGTCTTCTTTTGGAAAATGTCTATTGATTTCTTTTGCCTGCTTTTTAATTAGGTTACTTGTTTTCTTGCTATTGAGTTGTTTGAATACTTTATGTATTTTCGATATTAACCCCTTTTTAGATACTGGAAATTTCTTGTCCCATTTTGTAGGTTGTCTCTTCACGCAGTTGATTGCTTCTTTACCTATGTTGAACCTTTTATTTTGTTGTAATCCTATTTGTCTATTTTTACTTTTATTACTTTTGCTTTTGGGATCATATCAAAAAAATTTGTTGTTTATAAAAATGCTACTGATTTTTGTACGCTGATTTTGTATCCTTCAACTTTACTGAATTTTTTAAATCAGTTCAAACAGGTTTTTTTTTTTTTTGGTGGAGTTTTTAGGTTTTTCTGCATATAAGATCATGTCATCTCCCAAAAAAAAATTAACTTATTTCTTTACAATTTGGATGGATTTTTTTTTTTCTCTTTCCTAATTGCTCTGGCTAGAACTTGCAGTACTGTGTTGAATAGAAATGGTGAGAGTGTGCTTCCTTGTTTTCTGCTGGATCTTAGAGGAAAAGCTTCCATAGAAACAAAAACAGCATGCAGTGTGAGAATGGACTCATACAAGCATTATACTGGCATAAAAACATAGAGCTGACATAAAGAATAGAGAACCCAGAAATAATTCATTTACAGTAATCCGATATTCAAAAATGTGACAAAAACACACAATGGGAAAAGGACAGTCTTCAATAAATGGTGTTTGGAAAACTGGATATCCACAGGCAGGACAGTGAAATTAAACCTTTATCTCATACCATATTAAAACAAAAACAAAAACAAAAACAAGCAAACAAAAAACAGCCAAAAGTCAATTAAAGACTTAAATGAAATACTGAAAACTATGAAACTATTAGAAGAAAACAGGGGTAACTTATAGATTCAATGCCATCCCCATCAAGCTACCAATGACTTTCTTCACAGAATTGGAAAAACTACTTTAAAGTTCATATGGAACCAAAAAAGAGCCCGCATTGCCAAGTCAATCCTAAGCCAAAAGAACAAAGCTGGAGGCATCACGCTACCTGACTTCAAACTATAAAGCTTCCAACTTTTCTGCGTTGAATATAATGTTAGCTGTGAGTTTCTCATAATGACCTATATGGTGTTGTGGTATATCCTTTTTATTCTAATAGTAAAGGGTTTTTGTTATCAAATGATACTGAATTTTATCTAGTGCTTTTTTGTGTGTCAATTGAGATGATCAGGTGGCTTTTATCACTTATTCTGTTAATGTGATGTATTATATTTATTGGTTTGCTTATGTTGAACTATCCTTGCATCCCTGGAATGAATCCTACTTGGTCATGGTGAATGATCTTTTCAATGTGCTGTTGAATTTGATTTGCTAGTATTCTGTTGAGGATATTTGCATCAGTGATCATGGGGGGATGTTGTTCTAGAACCCCTTCTTTGTAGTGGATTTGTCTGAGTTTTATATCAGGATAATTCTGGCCTCATTAAATACATTTAGAAGTAATCCCTGATCCTTAATTTTGTGGAAGAGTTTAAGAAGAGTTGGTATTGTTTATTTTCAAAATATTTAGTAGAATTCAACAGTGAAGCCGTCACATCTTGGGCTTTTCTTTGATGAGAAACTTTTTATTACTGTTTTAATTTTCATACTCATTATTGGTCTGCTCAGATTTTTTATTTTCTCATAATTTCATCTTGGTAGGTTGCATCTGTCAAGGAATTTGTCCATTTATTCTGGGTTACAAAATATTGTGATATTTAATTGTTCCTAACAGTCTCTTATGATCCTTTGTAACTATGTGATATCAATTATAATGCCCTCTTTTTATTATTTATTATATTAATATTTATTAGAGTATTTGTTATTTTTTCTTGTCTAGCTAAAGGTTTCTTCATTTTGTTTATCTTTTCAAAAAACAACCCCATAGTTTTGTTGATCTTTTCTATTGTTTTCTAGTCTCTATTTAATTTATTCCCATTCTGATGTTTATAATTCCCATCGTTCGACTAACTTTGGCCTTAGTTTGTTCTTGTTTCTAGCCTATTAGGTGTCAAGTTAGGTTGTTTATTTGAGATCCTTCTTCTTCTTTGAAGTAGGTGTTTATTGCTATAAACTTCCTTCTTAGAACTGCTTTTGCTCTATCCTGTAAGTTTTGGGGTTTTGTGTTTTTATTTTCATTTGTTTCAGAAAATTTGTAAATTTCCCCTTTAATTTCTTCATTGCTTCATTGGTTATTCAAAAGCATGTTGCTTAATTTTCACAACAGGAAAATTTTCTGAAGTTTGTCCTATTATTGATTTCTAGTTTTATACCATTGTGGTCAGAAAAAATACTTGATATGATTTCAGTCTGCTTACATTTGTTAAGACTCATTTTGTGGCCTAATATATAATCTCTTTTGCAGGATGTTCCATGTACAGTTGAAAAGAACATGTATGTTGTAGCTGTTGAAAGGAACATTTTATATACATTTGTTAGCTCCCTTTGTTCTAGAGGGCAGTTCATTTATAATGTTGCTTTGTTGGTTTTCTGTCTGGATGATCTGTCTATTCTTGAAAGTAAGGTTTTTGAGTCCTATACTGTTATTTTACTGCAGTCTATCTCTCCCTTCACATCTATCAATATTTGCTTTATATATTTAGATGCTCCAGTGTTGGGTGCAAATATATTTACAATTGCTATATTTTCTTGCTGAATTGACCCCTTTATCATTATATAATAATCTTCCTTGTCTGTTTTTACAGTTTTTGGCTTAAAGTCTATTTTTATCATATAAGTGTGGCTACTTGTGCTCTCTTTTGGTTTCCATTTGCCTGCAATATCTTTTCCATTCCTTCACTTTCAGTCTATGTGTGTTCTCACAGTTGCAATGATCTTTTCTTTGGTAGGCAGCATATTGTTGGGTCTTATTATTAATATCATCCATCCATTCAACCACTGTATGACTTTTGACTGGAGAATTTAATCCATTTACCTTGAAGGTGACTGTTGATAAGTAGGGACTTACTACTGCCATTTTTATTAATTGTTTTCTAGTTGTTTTGTAGATTCTTTGTTCCTTTTTTTCCCTCTCTTGCTGTCTTCCTTTGCTGCTATGCAATTTTCTTAATTATATGTTTTTATTCCTTGTTGTTTATTTTTGTGTTTCAACCACAGGCTTTCGCTTTGAGGCTTGCAAAAAAACATGGTTATAATAGGTAGCTGAGAACAACTTAACTTTGATCACACACACAAAACCCCTCCAGAAACACCTCTACAATTTAATTTCACTCCTTGAACATTTTGAATTTTTGATGTTACAATTTAAATCTTTTTATTTGGCATATCCTGTAACATATTATTATAGTTATTATTATTTTAATAGTTTTGTCTTTTAACGTTTATACTACAGATATGTGAGGTACACACCATTGTGGTATTAGAGTATTCTGAACTTTACAGTTTACTTACTTTTACCAGTGAGTTTTATACTTTCAGATGTGTTTGTGTTATTCATTACCATCCTTTTCTTTCAGCATGAAGGTCTCCCTTTAGCATTTCTTGTAAGGCAGTTTTGGTGGTAACGAACTTCCTATGTTGTATTGTTAAATTTCCATTTTGAGTTCTTATTTGACCTATTGGTTGTTAAGATTATTTTGTTTATTTCCCACATATTCATGATTTTTCCAGTTTCCTTCTGTTATTAATTCCTAGTTTATTTCCATTGTATTTAAAATTTGATATGATTTCAATCTCCTTAAAAATGTTGACTTTTTTCCCCAAAAAATGTGATTTATTCTGTGCAATGTGCTGTTTGTGCTTGAGAAGTATATGTATTCTCATGCTCTTGAGTGGAATGTTCTGTATATATTTGCTAGGTATACTTGGGTTATAGTGCTGTTAAAGCCCTCTGTTTCCTTATTGATCTTCTGTTTCATTGTTCTATCTATTATTAAAAGTGAGGTATTAAATTCTACTGTTATGCTATTATCTACTTCTTTCAGTTCTGTCAAAATTTTATTTTTATATTTGGGTTCTCTGATGGGTGTGTATATGTATTTATATATATTATACTTCCCTGTATTGACTCATTTATTATTTATATAATGGTCTTTTCTGTGTCATGATAGTTTTTAATTTAATATCTATTTTGTCTGATATAAATGTGGCTACTGCTGCCCTCTTGGTTATCATTTTTATGGAGTTTTAAAAATCTTTTCTTTTTCAGACTATGGGTGTTCTTAAATCTAAAATGAGTTTCTATAAAAAGCTTATAGTTGGATCTTTTTAAAAAAAATCCTTTCAGCCACAGTATGTATTTTGATTGGGCAGTCTTATTCATTTGGATTTAATTACTGATAGGGAAGGGCTTACTATTACAATTTTGTTAACTGTTTTCTGTTTGGTATCTTCCTCATCCTTCTTTTCATTTTTTGCTGTCTTTCTTTGTATTTCCCTTATTATTTGTAGTAACATGCTTGATTCCTTTCTAATTTTCTTTTATATATCTTCTCTACATATTTTCTTATAGTTACCATGGGCTTATATAAAGTGTCTTGCAGAACAATCAACTTTATGCTGTTATTGTTAATTTTTATCTTTTTGTCTCTTAAATATATGTCAAAATTAAAAGTTATATGCCTGGCTTGGTGCAGTGGCTCACACCTGTAATCCCAGGTCTTTGGGATGCTGAGGAGGGTAGATGATTTGAGCCCAGGAGTTTGAGACCAGTCTTGGCAACATGACAAGACCCTGTCTCTACAAAAAATAAAAAATTAGCCAGGCATGGTGGCATGCACCTGTGGTCCCAGCTACTTGGAAGGCTGAGGTGGGAGGATCACCTGAGCCTGGGAGGTCGAGACTTCAACGAGCCATGACCTCACCACTGCACTCCAGTCTGGACAACAGAGTGAGACCCTGTCTCAAAAAAAAAAAAAAAAAAAAGTGATATATCCATCACTATTAGAATATTATAGTATTCTATATTTGTTATTTGTCTACATATTTAAATTATAGCAAGATGTTTACTTTTATGTGTTTTCATGTTGCCATACAGCATCTTTTAATTTTACCTTGAAGGGCTCCCTATAGCATTTCTTTTAAGGCTGGGGCAGGTTGAGTGGTGATGAACTCCTTTAGTTTTTGTTTATCTGGGAAAATAAAGTTTTCCCAGACATGTGTCCTTCACATTTGAAGGACAGTCTTGATGGACATGGTATTCTTGGTTGCTGCTCTCCCACCACCTAGTTATTTGAATATATCATTATACTCCCATTTTACTTTGCATATATCACTATGCAAAGTTTCTGAAGAGAAATCCACTGATAGTCTTATGAATGCTCCTGTGTATGTGATGAGTCACTTTTCTCTATTTTCATTTTTTTAAAAATTTTGAATATTTGACTATGTTTCTTGGTGTGAATTTCTTTTAGTTCATTCCAGTTGGAGACTTTTGGGCTTCTTGACTCTTGGTGTCCATTTTCTTCTCTATATGTGGAATGTTTTTAGCCTTTATGTATTCCAATAAGCTTTGTGTCCCTTTCTTTCTTCTTTTAGAATTCCCATAATGCTTATACTAGTCCACTTGATTGTGTCCTGTAGGTCTCTTAGACTTTCTTTACCCTTTTTCTTTATTTTTCTTTTTGCTCTGCTGACTGGATAATGTCTAATGACCTATCTTTGAGTTTGTTAATTCTTTCTTCTGCTTAATTGAGTCTGCTATTGAACCCCTGTAGTGAATTTTTCAATTCAGTTATTATATTCTTCAGCTCTGAAATTTATGCTTTTTTAATGTATTCTCTTCGTTGCTATTCTTATTTTGTTCATACATGTTGTTTTCCTGAGCCCATTGGACATCTTTGTGAAAGTTATTTTGTTCATCTGGAGGTAATTTATATACCTCCATTTTTAGGGTCAGTTTCTTGGGGTACAGGAACTTTTATCTGTTTTCTGGATTTATCACAAAGGAAATTAGTGAATATATTGTTGTTGCATTGATATTTCCATGGGATGAAACAAGGGTTTGGATCTCCTAGTCCTCCATCTTGCTGACGTCCGCATAGTGGATAGTTCTGCTGTGTGTTCTATAGACATCTTGTATTAGTTTGTTATCACACTGCTGATACGGACATACCTACCCTGGGAAGAAAAAGAGATTTAATTGGACTTACAGTTCCATATGGCTGGCGAGACTTCAGAATCATGATGGGAGGCAAAACGCACTTCCTAAATGGTGGCAGGAAGAGAAAAATGAGGAAGAAGCAAAAGAGGAAAGCTCTGATACACCCATCAGATCTCTTGAGACCTATTCACTATCATGAGAATAGCATGGGAAAACCGGCCCCCGTGATTAAATTATCTCTCCCTGGGTCCCTCCTACAACATGTGTAAATTCTAGGAGACACAATTCAAGTTGAGATTTGGGTGGAGACACAGCCAAACCTTATAATTCCAACCCCGGACCCTCCAAATCTCACGTATTCACATATCAAAACCAATTATACCTTCCCAAGTCCCAAAGTCTTAATTCATTTCAGCGTTAACCCAAAAGTCCACAGTCTGAAGTCTCATCTGAGACAAGGCAAGTCCCTTCCACCTATGAGCCTGTAAATCAAAAGTGAGCTAATTACTTTCTAGATACAGTGGGGGTACAGGTATTAGGTAAATACAGCCATTCCAAATGGGATATGCTGGCCAAAACTAAGGGGTTACAGGGCCCATGCAAATCCAAAATTCAGTCGGGAAAATTTTGAAGCTCCAGAATGATCTCCTTTGACTCCAGGTCTCACATTCAGGTCACAGGGACGCAAAAGGTGGGTTCCCACAGTCTTGGGCAGCTCTGCCCTTGTGGCTTTGCAGAGTACAGCCTCACTCCTGGCTGCTTTCATAGGCTAGCGTTGAGTGTCTCCAGCTTTTCCAGGTGCACAGTGCAAGCTGTGAGTGAATCTACAATTCTGGGATCTGGAGAATGGTGGCCCTCTTCTCACAGCTCCACTAGGCAGTGCCCCAGTAGGGGCTCTGTGTGGGGGGCTCCAACCCCACATTTCCTTTCCTCACTACCCTAGAAGAGGTTCTCCGTGAGGGCCCCACCCCTGCAGCAAACTTTTGTCTGGGCATCCAGGTGTTTCCACACATCTTTTGAAATCTAGGCTGAGGTTCCCAAACCTTAATTATTGACTTCTGTGCACCTGCAAGCTCAACACCATGTGGAAGCTGCTGAGGCTTAGAGCTTCCACCCTCAGAAGCCACAGCCTGAGCACTATGTTGGCCCCTTTCAGCCATGGGTGGAGTGGCTAGGCACAGGGCACCAAGTCCCTAGGCTGCACATAGCACAGGGACCCTGGGCCCGCTCCATTAAACTACTTTTTCCTCCTCGACCTCCAAGCCTGTGATGGGGGGGGCTGCCATGAAATTCTCTGACATGGTCTGGAGACATTTTCCCCCATGGTCTTGGGAATTAACATTAGGCTTCTTGCTACTTATGCAAATTTCTGCAGCCAGCTTGAATTTCTACTCAAAAAATGGGTTTTTCTTTTCTACTGCATTGTCTGGCTGCAAATTTTCTGAACTTTTATGCTCTGTTTCCCTTTTAAAATGTAATGCTTTTAATGGCACCCAAGTCACCTTTTCAAAGCTTTGCTGCTTAGAGATTTCTTCTGCCAGATACCCTAAATCATCTCTCTCAAGTTCAAAGTTCCACAAATCTCTACAGCAGGGGCAAAATGCTGCCAGTCTCTTTGCTGAAACATAGCAAGAGTCACCTTTGCTCCAGTTCCCAACAAGATCCTTATCTCCATCTCAGACTACCTCAGCCTTGACGTTATTGTTCATATCACTGTTAGCATTTTTGTCAAAGCCATTCAACAAGTCTCTAGGAAGTTCCAAGCTTTCCCACATTTTCCTGTCTTCTTCTGAACCCTCCAAACTCTTCCAACCTCTGCCTGTTACCCAGTTCCAAAGTCACTTCCACATTTTCAGGTATCTTTTCAACAACACCCCATTCCTGGTACTAATTTACTGTAGTAGTTTGTTTTCATGCTGCTGATAAATACATACCCAAGACTGGGAAGAAAAAAAAGAGGTTTAATTGGACTTACAGTTTCACATGGCTGGGGAGACTTCAGAATCATAGTGACAGACAAGAAGCACTTCTTACATGGCAGTGGCAAGAGAAAAATGAGGAAGAAGCCAAAGTGGAACCTCCTGATAAACCCATCAAATCTCATGAGACTTATTCACTATCATAAGAATAGCATGGGAAAACCCAGCCCCATGATTCAATTACCTCTTCCTGGGTCCCTCCCACAACATGTGGGAATTCTGGGAGATACAATTCAAGTTGAAATTTAGGTGGGAACACAGCCAAACCATATCACATCTTAAATTCAAAGCCAAAATCAAACTTTTATATCAGCTACCTGAAACCTGTTTTTTTCCCATTTAGGTGCTCTCACTCCCAAATCTCAGTCATTAAATCCTTTAGATCCTACCTTCTAATCTTCCTGAAATCTCTTCTCTTCTTTCTGGCTCAATTGGCCCCAACAAACTACAACCCATCTTATACTTTGGTTTCCTTAAGGTTTCCTATTTTTTCTACCTGTATCATGTCCTCCAATAAACTCTCCCCTCTGTAAACAAGGTATTTGTTTTTCAAAATAAATTTCTGATTTCCATCTTTCTAGTTAAAATATTTTAATGGTTTCCTCTTGATCTTAAAATTCTAAACTTTTAAATTTTTTATTTATGATGAAAAGTAATTGGCCAACCAATGTAACCGACATTACATCTTAAAACTTTTCTTCCAATAACTCCTCTTCCTTGTCTTCCTTCAACACTGTAATTCTTTTTTTTTTTTTTTTTTTTTTTTTTAAACGGAGTCTCACTCTGTCACCCAGGCTGGAGTGCAATGGCAAGATCTCGGCTCACTGCAAGCTCCGCCTCCCGGGTTCATGCCATTCTCCTGCCTCAGCCTCCCAAGTAACTGGGACTACAGGTGCCCACCACCATGCCCAGCAAATTTTTTGTATTTTTAGTAGAGATGGGTTTTCACTGTGTTAGCCAGGATGGTCTCGATCTCCTGACCTCATGATCCACCCACCTCATCCTCCCAAAGTGCTGGGATTACAGGCGTGAGCCACTGCGCCCAGCCTCAACACTGTAATTCTATGAAGACATACCATCATATGACCCAAAAACTCTGGCTGTATTTGACTGGTCTGGGTTGAGCTTCTAGCTAAAACTTGGGCAATCACAGCACTTCCTTAAGAATCTGAGAAAGATTGGCTAGCTTGATGGGCAAAACTGTTAGAACATGAGATGTGAGATTATGAGCACTCATTTTTAAATTCCTTCAATTCCTTTCCAATTCATACAGCAAGTCTGAAAGAACAAGCATTTAAAGAAAATTAGGTGAAACTTGAAGAGACCAAGTCCTGTTGGCATTTAAATTTCTGGTCCCTGTTGCTCTTGTGGCTTCATAATAATCTTCTTGTGGTTTGGTTTTCTGAGTTTATACATTCCCCTTTTCCATATAGTAACTCAAATAGGATTTTTGTTCCCTCTAAAAGATCTGATTAATGTAGAGGGCAAAATTAAAGAGATTATTAACCTAAAGCAGGGTTTTAAATATTAAAATTATATGAGAAATTTAAAAATAAATGTGTGTCCCACCCACAGAGATTTATTACTATCCCAAACAGGAGGAAATGAACTAGAAAGAGGAGCTAATAAAAAAAAAGCTGGATGAAATTTTGTTGAGCCTTCAATATAAAGGATGATTAAAATCAGAAGAACAAGGAAAAAAAGATCATATATTATATAAACTGAGCCAGTGGAGTAATTTGAAAGTGGGGAACCATCATAGGGCTTATTTCAAACCCGAATCAAAGCAAGTGAATCTTGTTAAAATTTCGCAATCATAGTGAGGGTTTGATGCATCTATATAGTATTAAGTCAAGAGGATACATACATGCTTTGCCTTTCATTTTGCCAGAACTCTGGGTGGCTACTGATGGTGTTCTACTCATGCAGAATGAAAACAAGTGGTAAGTCAAAATGCCACTGTATAGATAGCTAGGTTGGTCGCCAGCTGTCATGAGGCACTCTGGTAAGCAGAGTCTCAATCTCTGGATTCAAATCTAACCTGTGGTACTTTTGATCTAGCAATGCTGTAAGAATTAGTCACTTGGCTGAGACTTTATATAAGCTATTTGTATCTCTTGCCAGCTGCCCTTCCTCTAGTCCATTGTCTGTACTTCAGCTTCAGAGATTTTTTTTTTTTCTTTTTTTTTTTGAGCAGAGTTTTGCTCTTGTTGCCCAGACTGGAGTGCAATGGCACAATCTCGGCTCAGCGCAACATCCGCCTCCCAGGTTCAAGTGATACTTGATTCTCCTGCTCAGCCTCCTGAGTAGCTGGGATTACAGGCATGCACCACCAAGCCTGGCTAATTTTGTATTTTTAGTAGAGACAGGGTTTCTCCATGTTGGTCATGGCTGGTCTTGAACTCCCGACCTCAGGTGATCTGCCCACCTCAGCCTCCCAAAGTGCTGGGATTACAGGCGTGAGCCATTGCACCCAGCCCAAAAGATCTTTTAAAAATACAAATCTGGTTTAAGTCTGCCATCCTTAAATGTAGTCAATAGACACCATTTGTCTTCAAGATAAAGTGCAAACCATTAGCAGAAATTAGTTTACAGTTTTGACTTAGACATGGCATTTTTTAGAAGGCTTTCCATGCCTCCCAATATTGAACTAGATACATTCTTATTTTATTTGTAAGCCTGTATCTCCAAATAATTACTCTAGTTGTCACACTTCCTATATTCAATTATAATTGCCCAATAGTTCTTTGTAATCCTAGTAGAACAGAAATCTTTAAAATCAGGCACTTGTTTTCTTATTACTGAATTCACTGTTGATCCTCAATAGTATCTGAAACATATTTAATGCACAACAATTTATTTGTTAATTAATTTTTTGTAAATTACATTTTTAACTCAAATATAAAAAGCTTGGTTAGGCTACCAGATGAATTATACCAGTTTTGCTTTTCAGACCTGAAGTTATCTAGTTAATGTAACTCTCCTACATTTTATAAAGAATTGATAGTCATCTGTTTAAAACTAGCAGGAGACCAGTCAGGGAAATTAAAATTCTCCGTGGATCTTGTGTTGAAATTCTAATCTCTTCTAAAGTGATGTAACTATTATATTGCCAGTGAATTAAAGAAAAGAGATCATTTCATAATCTTAAGGTTATAGCCTAATGCTTGAAGTTTAATTTTTTACTTCCGTAGTTGAGGGTGAAATGATGTGATTACATTTCATCTGAAACCTAAAATTAGCTCAATCCAACATGTTCTTTTTGAAAGGGTAAAGGGAAAATGATGTAATGTTTTGTATGTCACATTTAATTCTGCTGTTAGTCTTTGTAATGACATATCTTGTGATTTTGTGTTTGAAATTTTGCAGAAGGAAATGGAGCATTGAATGGGCTATATACAGTTGATTTTGTTAATCAAATGAGTAGAGAAAAACTTAAACCGAAGAAAAAATATATTTTTTGTATTTCACTATGAAATAGGGTAATAAAATTCTCAAATATATGCATGATTATTTTTGGTGATTTGAAATGGTGTGTGAAATAACCTGATTTTCTGCTGTGATGTTGCACTTGAAATAAGAAATGCAAACAAATGTGGATAATAATTCAACTGCTTATACTCAGTTTTTGAAACTAATGTCTATTCATAACACTAATATGTCCAATGAAATAAAATGAAGCTCTGCTGGTAACAGAATTTTTTAAAAGTAAAAATATAAAGTCCAGGTGAAATAAGATATTAATCTTTTTATCTTTTCCTTTATCATTAAATTTGCATCAAATTAAGAATACATTTTTAAAAATATTATTGTCCGATTTGATACAAAAGGTACCAAATATATTTCTAACTTATTGGCAATTTTTGATTCTCAGAAATTGATGTATTAATCAATAATAATAGGCTGGGGGCAGTGGCTCACACCTGTAATCAAAGCATTTTGGGAGGCTGAGGTGGGCAGATCACCTGAGGTCAGGAGTTGGAGACCAGCATGGCTGACATGGTGAAACCTCGCCTCTACTAAAAATACAAAAATTAGTGGGGTGTTGTGGCACGTGCCTGTAATCACATCTAATCGGGAGGCTGAGGCACAAGAATTGCTTGATCCGGGAGGCAGAGTTTACAGTGAGCCAAAATCGTGCCATTGCCTGGATGACAGAATGAAACTCTGTCTCAAAAAAAAAAAATCAATAATAATGACATTACTGTAATCAGAAATGCAATATAAAATACAGAGAGTGGAATTTCTGAGAAAATTCTGCCCTGAGCTAATATTTTCTAAATATCTATGAGGGTGAGGGGTTGATTAATGAATTTTCCTGGGTAAGTCATGCAAAAAATTGTTTAATTCAGTTTATTTTACTTTTGGTAGGTGTGTAGAAAGAGAAAGCAGGAATAGAATGGTTTGAAATAGTGAAGATGCAGGTTGTGAATGGTGAATGAGAGCAGCTTACTGGGCATCAGAGAGTTCATTTCATTCCCAAGTGTTCCTTGATTATTATTTTTAATTGAAATAATTATAGATACACATACAATTGTAAGAAATAATACTGAAAGAGCTCATTTGTATACTGTGCCCAGTTCTGGAAATGATAACATTTTGCACAACTATAGTTCAGTGTCACAACCAGGAAACTGACATGTATACAAGCCCTTGAATTTTATCAAAGGCTCTAATGTAATTATTTTATTCAGCAATCTATTTTATCTTCCATATAGTTTACTGCTGTGTAACCAAGATTAAACAGTGTTTTAAAAAATTAATGTAATTGATAACTTGTAATCATTTTATTTATTTGGGAAATATTACTTATAT
The DNA here is from genome assembly GCF_028885625.2 of Pongo pygmaeus. Lineage (NCBI taxonomy): Eukaryota > Metazoa > Chordata > Mammalia > Primates > Hominidae > Pongo > Pongo pygmaeus. Next base: position 103,665,434 of record NC_072378.2, on the reverse strand, counting down.
ATTTATGTTACCAACTGCATACCAATCACAAAACCCATAAAAGTTCTATGTATGTATTATTTATGTATATTTATGTATTCGCTTATATGCATTATATATTATACATATATATATATATAAAATCTTGTGACATTAGAAATTAGGTAACCAAATGTATGTATGTGTGAATATGCATATTTGGTGCAATCTTGTGACATGAGAAATTAGGATGCTGCAAGATTTGTTTTAGATAGATGGATAGAGAGAGAGAGAGAGAGAGAAAGAGATTGAGAGAGAGATGTTGTAGGACTTTCTCCTTAGGGTCCTTGTTACACAGCCAGGAAAGATTAGGCTCGCAGACCCTTTGAAGGGTGAATAGGGCAGGGTTTATTGGGTGAAAAGGAAAAAAAAAAAAAAAAAGAAATGGAGAGTCTCAGCAAAGCGAGAGTCCTGCTAGTTGTCTTCCTGCCTCACAGATCCCAGATTACCATCCTGGAACAGGAGAGGCCAGGCTCCTCTCTGCTGCAAATGATGCGAACTTCCCATGGCTCCACCCAATTCTCCCAGTGCACAGGCTGGTCATAGGTTCTCTGGGGACCCCTTTATACTTGGCTGTCAGAGGGAGACAGAGACAGAGAGAGAGACATATGAAGAGAGAACATTTTTGTATTTTTGTGGTTGCTATATTTACACATACATATAGTTACCAAATTTCCATGCCACAAGGTAATTAAACATCCAGAGTGGAGGCTGGAGGCAGGGCATGCTGAAGATGGCATGCACTGTATACGGTACAAGGTTCAAGATTCAGAGAAATATTTGACAAAGATCATAAGTTCTTACACATTTCTGCTAGACATCCGTCACAACCTTGGTGTAGGTAAATCCAAAATATCCCCATTGATAATCATGATATTTAGTGTGTCTCTTCACATTTATGAAGACCTTTTTGAATTTAGGATATTAGCTAGTAGCTCACAGGCCTTTTTGTGTTTGTAAAATAGGAGCGTGTTTTATTCTTCTCAAGAGTTCTCTTTAATTGCGTTCTTGCTTAGTCATGTAGTGCCAGTCTTCTTTTTAAGCTGTTGTCATCAATTTATTTTTTTGTTATAAGTTCAATTATGTAAAACTTTGAGTGTCATATATTTAGAGACGTTTTGTTTTCTATTGCAATAATTGTGAGCCATTCATTACAATAATTATTTTATTTTTAACTTTGATAATTTATCTTATGTGAGCTTTTCTTCAAAATGAATTACTCTGGCAGAACTATTCTTAACCAGAATGGAATGGTCCAAAAATGAACCTTCAAGATATTACTTGCAACAACTTTGCCAATGTGATTGAATAACTTTTACAGTAGACTTTCCACATAAATCCAATATCTAATAAATAATTTACCTTTACTCTTGTCTAGGAAATACTGCTATCACTTTGGCTCTCATATTTCCCTCATGTGAGGAAGAAGCCAGCAACGTGGAATGTGGCACATGATTTTAGAAGAGTAGTCAACCGTTGTCATTATTTATGTTTGAGCAACATACTTACTATTGAGCATAGAGCAGCTACAGGTCCTAGCATCCTCTCAAACTTTGCTACATTTTATTACAAGAAATAGGAAAAATATCATGTATAATTATATATTTTTATTCTAAAAGTGCAAAGATGTGTCCATGAAAACCATCAAAACATGTTTTCTGTTTCATTTCTTTCACACAAAGTGATGTCAACTTGTAAACTTATACAGATATTTTTGGCATTAATTTACAATGTAATATTAACATTCTTTAAGTATCTCTAAGAGAAAAGAGAATTAGGGTATGTTAAATATTTAATGTTAGAGTATTTTATAGTATCTAAGACCAGGGCATCCCTGAGAAATGAAAAGGAGGCAATTGGTAAACGAAGGAAACCACAGACCAACGTGTGCAATAGCGCTGTTGCTATCTCTTTTTGGTAGTGGTAGTTGGTAGTGCTGGGAGGAATTAGGGGTCATGGAAGCACCCAAGAGGGTATTGGGATGGAAGTACCTTAGGAAACCCAGTCAGATTGGTGAATGCCTCCATATAGAGGATCCTCCCCATACTCACATATTGGACCAGGCAGAGGCAACCGCATTTTCTGCCTCCAGCATAGAGTAGTAAGTTTGAGAACATGGGCACAGAGTTAGGTAAACCCTTGATAACTGTAAATACCCTGGAGCTATGCTATCCTCAGACCCGCAGCTACATCAACCACCCCAAAATAATAATAAATACACAACACAAAATCAGCAAATATTTGCAGAAATCCAATACCATAAAAATGAAATGGGAGAGTTCCATGATTCCCCTTGCAGGACATGTGACAGGGGTGTGGCTTGCCTGTTCAGTCGCCCAGCAGCTCAAACTCCTGAGGGAGCAGGCAGATGGACAGGTGCTGGAGCCCAGGTAGGCTTGTGTTACAGTGTGCTCTTTCAGCCTTATTGTCTGGGGACAGCTGAGTGTCAACCCCCTTGTCCTGGGTTCTTTTCTGGTGTCCTGAACCAATCAGGACACATGAACTGTTTGAAAGGTGATGAATGCAGAGACTTTACTGAGCAGTGGGGGCAGCTTTCAGAGGGATGGGGAGCTGGAGTGGGAAGGTGGAGGATAGGAGGAGAAAATCTTCACCTAGGGTTTGGCTGTTCTTGGAGGCACTCCTGTGGAAGTTCAGACACTTCTTCCTTCCTTCTCCAATGCCACCCTGCTGCCCTCTGCCACTCTCTGGCATTTTCTACCACTTTGTTCCTCTTGACGATCAGCCACTGTGTGTGTGCCTACTAGAGTCTTAGATTTATATGGGCACAGGATGGGGTTCATGGTGGGCCAGAGTGGTCTTGGAAAATGCAACATTCAGATGTGAAAACAGGACCGCATGTTCTCACTTAGGTCCACCAGCACAGGCCGGAGGGTGGAGCCCTTACCAGGGACCCTGCCCTTTTCTGCCTAGCACTTCCCTGCCCCGCTCCCCTATCAAAAATACAGAAGTCTTAACACCAAACTAAAATAGAGGCAACCATAGGTAATGGAACAAAAAAAGAAATTTAGAATAAGTATAATTAAGTATTGTCAGTACTGTCATATACAGAATACTATATTGCACTGATAAAAATAGACATAGATTATGTAAATGAAATCGCCAATAAAAGTAAACAAGCAGAAAAAAAATCTCAAAATATGAGCTGAAATGCAAATAGGAATAGAAGGAGGAATGAATTTGTGATTGTAAGATCAAATTGAAGAATTTTTTCAGAACATAGGAAGTATGTTTCAAAGTACAAAATCAATCTCATAAAATTAAGAAAAAAACATGAAGATAAAATACACATAAATATGTACACACACATACACCCAAACTGACATAGTGAAATTTCAGGTCACCAAGAATATAGAGAATATTCAAAACATTCTTTAGAAGAAGTATCAGACCCCCCACAAAAGAACAAGAATCAGCATAACTTCAAACACTAAAAAAAAAAAAAAAAACTATCTTAAGGGGGATATAGAAAATTATATAAAATTTCTGACAATTTGGGACCTAGGATTCTATGCTTAGTCAAATTATATCCATTGTCTGGGAAAATAGAAGTATTTTCATATATAAAAGTCTATGTGTGGATGGATTCAGGAAATTTATTATGCATAGAAACTCTGAAATAATCCCTAGAGAATATATACAGTAAAGAGAAGACAATATGAATCTAAAAGAAGTAATTGGGAACCATAGTTATTTGCAAAATATTAACAAACTTATGAGTATAGAATATTAAGTATTAAAGTATTATGTTAAAGAGCGTGGAAACCCAGCCAGACTGATAATTGGAATTCAAGCTTTCCTACTAATTATCTATGGGACCTTGGACATGTTTCTTAACTTCTTTCTGGCTCAATGTCTTTATTTGTAAAATGGGAAAAATAAATGTATTCACCTCATAAGAGTATTATGAACATTAAGTAAATTAGTACTTGTCAAGTGGTTAGAACAATTCCTTGCAAATGATAAGCACTCAATAAATGTTAACTATAATTATTTTTAATGCAAAAGTTAATAACAATTTTGAACTAAAACTGCAAGTATTATAAAATAGAATTCATTTGGAATCGAGAGAAGATAAGTTTAGGTAGCATTTTTCTAATGTTTTGCTTTTGATATAATAGATAGCATGGATATTTCTTAACTTTTGTCATTCCCAGAAATATGTTCATTTAGGAATGTGTGTTAAAAATGTAGTCTGAGTCAATTCCTGTTTTTTGAAACCAAAGTAACTAGTGCAATTTTCTCCAGCATTACCTTTTCCTTTATGATTCATTCTTTAGTTTAGTATTTCTAAAACATATTTGGGGAAAATAAATGACTCTTGGGAAACATATCAGACACTCTGTGTGTGTGTGTGTGTGTGTGTGTGTGTGTCTGTGTCTGTGTCTGTAAAAAATTGTGATTGTTTAGAAAAGATTATTTAGTATTGGTTTCTTTTCTGACTCACAATATTTATTTTATTCAAATAAAAATATCAAGGGAGATATGAAGTATTTTTTATAATAGATCATAGCCTTAAAAGACTGAGGTTACTAAAATCCTACTTTATACATATTTAACACAATTTATTTTCCCATAAATTAATATGCAGTCTTTAGCATAGCACGTAAAATCATTCCTTTAACCCTTGTGTAATTTCCTAGCATACTCTACTGTTACTCTCTTGTAAACTTCAGTAAGAAATTATATTAATCATGTCATTTTGCCTTTGTGCCTTTCCAAAAACATGTGCCCATTCCTTTCCAAAATCATGTGCATGTGTTTACATACACATGTATATATATGTATGTACACATATGTTACAGTTACACATTTTAACCCTGCATGAATGAATTTCAACTAACATCTTTTCTAAGAAAGCTTACCATATTTCCTGCTGTCAGAAATCATAAATAGTTCTATGAACATTTTTGGAGGAGAGGGATCAGGATTAATAAACTGAGCACCGTGCGTCGTTTCTAGCTAACAAACTGTCTCGTTCCCAGGCCCTGTGTATGAGTTCAAGACTTCATTGACTATATTACCCCATATTAGTGGGATTTTCTTCATGTAAATGTTCCCCTAGAGGTGGGAGAGCATACCAAAATACTATTTCATCTTACTCTTATTCTCCTATCATCACAATACTTTCATCCTTTAGCTCTTTTTCTTTTCTACCTACTTAGTCTCCACTTCTCTGTGTGAGGTGAGAGAATTTCCCCAGCAATTGGTAGGTGCCCAGTCTCTTCTTGGGATTCAGACTGTTTATGGACTCAAGTGTGAGTGGCTAGTATGATCATTCTCTCCTTGTCAAGTTTTATTTCCCAGGTCTTAAAAACTATATATATAACAGTGCAAGAGTTAATCTCCAATAGTCCTTTTCAGGACCACATCTAAGATTAGTGTTTCCTTTGCATGTATAAGACATGAATTTTAAAAGTGTGTCTCTCATTCCTGAACTTAAGCTCCCATATAAATTTCTTTTTGATTAGTTTATAGTTGAGAGTTGCTATGTTTAATCATTTCTCCCTCTTATTTCCAGGTTTCATGCCACATTTGATTTTGTTTCAACATTGGACAATGACTTTTTTGTACTCTTGTTCAGTTATTTTTTCACCTGAAGTTATTGATTTCCTTTGTTTTCCCTTTGATTTCTCCTTTGATTTATACTTATTTTCCTTTTAACTTAATTATGTTATGTATCTAAGTTCTTGATTTTATTTCAGTGTATTGGAGTTGTTAAAAATATGTGTTCAATCTGGCATATTGGCTTGCAAGCCTGTTTAGTATATTTTTAATGTTTCTATAACAGCTCTTCATTTCTGACGTGATGGAAGAAAAAGTAAATCTTGCATCCTTCTATAAAGTGAGAAGGCAAAACAATCTGACTTTTTAAAAAGTTTTGTTTTATTTTCAATTGACATACAATAATTGTACATGTTTATTGGGTACAGTGTGATGTTTTGATACTTATGTACAATGTATAAGATGCAAATTACCCTAATCTGCCTTTTTGATCCTGTACACCAATAGTGTATGTGGAGATCTGAAGAAGAAAAGAGTTCCCACCAATTGCCCCTGAGATCTTACACATCCTCAGAGAATGACAAAGCTGCTGGCACAGATGTTTTCCAGTCTGAATGGCAGCTGAGAAATAATTTCCTATGACCCTAAGCTACAATGGAAAAATCAGGCCTAGAATTGTGTAGTGTGAGGGGAGATGAGGCGGGGCACCATGTTGCCCAGCTCTGTCTCTCCTTGGTTTCTCCTGGCTAAGCTACATTTCCAATGCATGCCATGGAGCAAGAGCCTCATGCTATGGGCAAAATATGTTCTCTAAGACAGAAAATATGTCAGAAAGGTTTAGGTTTATCAGAATGAGCACTCACATTGAAAAACCAGTTTAAAATAAAAAAGCTTAATGCAAAAATTTTTGGTGGGTGTTTCTTCTTCAATAAAAATAAAGGCCGACCTCAGAAGAGAAGCCCATAATGGCAAATCTATTGCATCAATTAAAAGCGGAAACACTAGCTGAGTCATGAGGTGATGATTTTATGCTGGCAGTGGATCTGCCCTCTTTGTACGCATTTCGAACATTTCTCATGCTCTTCAGTTATTATACCGTCAATGTATTCAGCACATTATAAACAAATGGGTGGCAGGAAAGCAATTAGAGATTTAGTATGTATTGCTCTGCACTGTGCTTTATTTTCATTTTTCTTTTATTTGTTTATATGGTAAAGTAAGGGCACAGCCTCTCTAATGCCGATCTACTCCATAAATGATGGTGAGTGACAGATTTTTTCTTTGAGGTAGTATAACTGTTATTGTTGTTTTTATTTTAACACATATTTTTCAATTCTCTTTGACTTCTGCACTGATGAATATGGCTTATGGGCAAGCCCTCACACTCTATTATTCATTGACAGGGCAAATAGAGATAGAGACTTAATGTCAGATTCTTAAATAAAGAAAAGAGCACTATTTAATGGGAAATGCTGACACAGAGACGATTTTTTTTTTTTTTTAAGTAGCAAAACTATGTGTCCTCATTTCTTTCTTCCTTATTCCTGGCTTCAAGGCAGAATAATTTCGGAGTCTATGTATTTCTCTGAAAGACAATGTGCTTAGGAATTTTATTTTATTATTATTTATTACTATTATTATTTAGAGACAGGGTCTCGCTCTGTCACCCAGGCTGCAGTGCAGTGGCACAATCACGACTCACTGAAGCCTTGACGTTCTGGGGTCAGCTGCTCCTCCCACCCTAGCCTCCTAAGTAGCTAGAACTATGGGCGTCTGCCACCATGCCCGGCTAATTTTTTTATTTTTTTTTAGAGATGGGATTTCGCCATGTTGCCCAGCCTGGTCTTGAACTCCTGGGCTCAGGCGATCTGCCCGCCTTGGCCTCCCAAAGTGCTAGGATTACATGTGTGAGCGATTGCACCCGTCCAGGAATTTTAAAAGTCCCTTTACTGGCCTCCTAACTATAGGTGCTGAGATTAAATTTGAATAGAGCACTGCATAAACTGGTCTCAAAGCAGGATTTTACCAAGTAAAGATGTCCACTACAGTGGCCCAGAACACACTGGGAGCTGGACCTTTCATGATGCTCCTTCTCCTTGATTCTCTGTAGGTAATTTCCAGTGTTCCAATTTCTCCAAGGCTGATGAATCAAAACAAGAGGTTGATTTCTCATTTTCTTATTTCCCTGCAGGACACTTTTAGAGAAGCTGGGTTTAATCCTGGTATTTTGCTTAGGACAGATTTTTTTAAACACCCAAGCCCAAAATAATATGATAGCCAGGTATTTGTCATCAATTCAGTGTACTTATTCAATAAATGGATTCTAAATGAATAGAGACCAAATATTAACCAGCAATGGGGCTGCAGGTACTTTTTTTTCTTTTGATTTTTCATGTTATAGGGCCATATTGAGCACATGTTATAGAGCAGAAAAATAATTTGAGATAGTAGTCAACATTTTCTGCTCCTTTCCCTGCACCTATCAACCACCTATACTCAGGCTGTCACTAATTTTAGGAAGGAGCTATCAGATCAGTGTTGGAGAATAACAGCACAAAAGCTTTTGTTTCTATAAAGAAGAGCCTAGGCTTTAAGGCCCCAAATTTTTGTTGCCTAGTCACAAAACTAGTTATTTCTGACCTCCCACTTTTTCAACCTCTCCTCCCAGCCTCCCTTCCATCTGCCCCCACCTGAGAATTGTGTAATCTTCCAAAAGAGTGAGAATTTTTGGAAGAAATGGGAAATAGATAAAGTGAGTGAGATGTGATCAGCTCGCTCCCTCATACCCTGCAGACCACCTGGCCAGGAAGGGTTGTCTGTGAAGGTAATCCTCTAAAACTTTGGAATCTTAGGGGATAGGGGCCTCTTTTCTCTCTCCTAGTTTATGCCTTTGAGGAAACTCATGACCTCTGAAAGAAGATCCTAGAGACATGAAATGTGTGGTGGAGTGGCAATGGTGGAGTGAGCGGCTGTTTAAATGTGAGAAGGCCAGAGGCTAACTGCAGCCATCACAGCTCCTAAGTGAAATGGAAGGCCATTCAGAATTGTCTCTGGGTCCCCTACATGGCAGGTAGGTGAACTGAGAGAGCAAGCCAATGTGTGGGGAGGCAGAATCAGGTACCATCTCAGATGTTACAGCACTTTTCAAGTTTTTCTCCAATAACATTGGGAGTTACTCCTGTTTGCTCTCATTACATAGTGTTTTTCTTTAAAACAATTTGCCATGATCTGCATTTTAATTTAGGTCTATTCAGTTTTGGAACCTGAAATAAATATGCAGACATCTTAGTAGGGGCACAATAAATGTGATGAATTTAGTGGTTTTGTTTTACAATCAAATATATTTCTTACATAGATTATGAATTGTCATGAAGGCAACTACCATATTTTACATATTTCTTTCCCATGCAGTGAGCTTCATATCCACATGAGACTCTGAAGATATAGAAAGACGGAGAGAGGGTTAGGTGAGAACACAGAGTGAGAGAGATTAGCATGTGAATTCTAAAAACTTATTGCTTATAATTTTTTTCTTTTTAATCTTTATGGCTTTTATTTTTCTCCTTCTCTTTTTTCCTTCTTTTCTCCTTCCTTCTCCCCACTCCCAATTAAAAAATGATTGCAGTGGCTAGAATTTCCAGTATAATGTTGAATAGAAGTGGTAAGACCTGACATCCCTGTATTACTCTCAATCTTAGAGGAAAGCATTTGGTCCTTCATCATTACATAGGATGTAAAGCAGTAGGTATTTTAACCCTTTCACAGGTTGAGGGAATTCTCTTGTATCCCTAGTTTGCTGAGAGATTATTATTATTATTGTTGTTATTTAACTTTTGACAAAATGAGTAACTGCATTAGAATAGTGTGAAAGATTACAAGCACTGGCTGCTTGGGGTGGCAAATGACATAATTGTTGTGCCACAATTTACTCATCTGATAAAATGATGATAATGACATCATTTGCATTAAATGATTGGTTTGAGAAATAAATGAGATACTATTTGCTACAGAAAGTAGCATGATGTTTACCACAGAATAAGCACATACGAAGTATTTGTTGAATAAACAGATTGGTGGCAAATTGGATAACCAGCTTTAATTTGAAGGACATAGGAATCTGAGTGGATAATTATATACTGAAGTCTAAAGAAGCAATCATAGTATTGCTTACTTCAGTAGCTAACACCCAAACAGGGTAGAATTCTGATTTGTGAACATACTTTTTATTGTATTCTTAATTTAGAATGACCTCATGGAGGAAATAAAATAGAGTTTACTTGGTTATGATGCTTTGACAAAAATGCAGCTATTTTGGCTTTCAATACAATTATAGTGCTATTTATAGTATTAGAAACAAAAATCACCTAAGGTTTTAGCCACATTTTTTTCTTTCCCTCCCTTCTCTTCTTTTCTCTCCCCTTTCTCCTTCCCTGCTTTTTCTTTTCTTTTTCTTTCCTTTTTTTCCCTCTGACATGTGTGCTGACTGTATGCCCAGTCATCAGATAGATACAGACCATACAATGGCCCATGAGGAACATTTAAAATCTAATGAGAAGACACACTGTATTATCCTACACAGTGTGCTTGATAAGTGATGCTATGGGAAAGGATAAAGAAACTCACAGGAGAGCTACCAAACTTAGACTTTGCAGTTTATGAAAGATTTCCCAGCAGAAGTAACATTTAAGGTGAGACCCACAGAATAAAAAGGAGTTAGCCAGAAAAAGAAGTTGTTCATTAAGATTGTTCCACTATGAAAACACACAAGAAACCTGGGATGTACAAGAGGTGGACAGAACAAAGAAATAAGGACAAGTTAGAAGGGATGGTGCCTCAGGTATGATGAAAAAGAGCTATCTGGAATAACCTCATTTGAGCCAGTCAATAATGTTGAAGTATTCAGTCTTTACCCAGAGATGTTAGCTAATTAGATGGGCTCACACATCCAGGATAGCAAGAGTATCAAGGGTATTCTTGGCAAGAATAGCAAAGACGTGGGAACAAGTGGGTTTAGCACTGGGTATTCACAAGGTGATTCTCAGCAGTCCCTGGTCCTGAAAGAGTACCCTGTCCAGATTGCTTGGCAAGTATTGGTATTTAGCTGAACGAATTTTTAAAGAATTTCAAAAAAGTGATTTGCTTATGGACAATGAAGGCAAGTCTGCTAATCTGGACAAAAATTTGAAAATTGTAAAACACCAATTGAAACAAACAGTTCCTCCCTCTCTCCCTCCTTTCCTTCCTTCCTTCCTTCCCTCCATAAGTTATTGGGGTACAGGTGGTATTTGATTACATGAATAAGTTCTTTAGTGGTGACCTGTGAGACTTTGGTGCACCCATCACCCAAGCAGTATACACTGCACCTTATTTGCAGTCTTTTATCCCTTGCCCCCCCCACAACCCTTCTCCCCAAGTCCCCAAAGTTGATTATATCATTCTTATGTCTTTGTGTCCTCATAGTTTAGCTTCCACTTATGAGTGAGAATATATGATGTTTGGTTTTCCATTCCTGAGTTACTTTACTTAGAATAATCTGCAATCTCATCCAGGTCACTGCAAATGCTGTTAATTTATTCCTTTTTATGGCTGAGTAGTATTCCATCAAATATATATTTATATATAAATATAAAATATATATTATATAAAAATACATTTTATATATGTATATCACAGTTTCTTTATCCACTTGTTGATTGATTGGCATTTGGGTTGGTTCCACGATTTTGCAACTGTGACTTAAGCTGCTATAAACATGCATGTGCAAGTTTCTTTTTCAAATAATGACTTCTTTTCCTCTTGGTATATACCCAGTAGTGGGATTGCTGGATCAAATGACAGTTCTACTTTTAGTTCCTTAAGGAATCTCCACACTGTTTATCATCGTTGTTGTACTAATTTACATTCAATTAGCAGTGTAGAAGTGTTCCCTGATCACTGCATCCATACCAACATCTACTGTTTTTTGATTTTTTTGATTATGGCAATTCTTACAGGAGTAAGGTGGTATGGCATTGTGGTTTTGATTTGCATTTCCATGATCATTTGTGGTGTTGAGCATTTTTTCATATGTTTGTTGGCCATTTGTATAACTTCTTTTGAGAATTGTCTATTCATGTCTTAGCCCACTTTTTGATGGGACCATTTGTTTTTTTCTTATTGATTTGTTTGAGTTTGTTGTAGATTCTGGATATTAGTTCTTTGTCAGATGTATAGATGGTGAAGATTTTCTCCCACTCTGTGGGTTGTCTGTTTACTCTGCTGACTGTTCCTTTTGCCGTGCAAAAGCACTTTAGTTTAATTAGGTCCCATCTATTTATCTTTGTTTTTATTGCATTTGCTTTTGGGGTTTTGGTCATGAAATCCTTCCTAAGCAAATGTCTAGAAAGTTTTTCCAATGTTATCTTCTAGAATTTTTATAGTTTCAGATCTTAGGTTTAACTCCTTAATCCATCTTGAGTTGATTTTTGGATTAGGTGAGAAATGAGGATCCAGGTTCATTTCCTACATGTGGGTAGCCAATTATCTCAGCACCATTTGTTGAAAACAGCGTCCTTTCCCCACTTTATGTTTTTGTTTGCTTTGTCAAAGATCAGTTGGCTGTAAGTATTTGGGTTTATTTCTGCATTCTCTATTCTGTTCCACTTGTCTATGTGCCTATTTTTATACCAGTAACAAACTGTTTTGGTGACCATGTCCTTATAGTTTGAAATCAGGTAGTGCGATGCCTTCAGATTTGTTCTTTTTGCTTAGTCTTGCTTTGGCCATGCAAGCTTTTTTTTGGTTACATATAAATTTTAGAATTGTTTTCTTCTAATTCTATGAAGAATGATGGTGGCATTTTGATGGGGATTGCATTGAATTTGTAGATTGCTTTTGGCAGTGTGGTCATTTCCACAATATTGATTCTACCCATCCATGAGCATGGATGTGTTTCCATTTCTTTGTGTCATCTATGATTTATTTTAGCAGTGTTTTGTAGAGGTCTCGTAGAGGTCTTTTGACTCTTTGGTTAGGTATATTCCTAAGTGTTTTGGGTTTTTTTGCATCTATTGTAAAAGGGGTTGAGTTCTTGATTTGATTATCTGATTGGTCGCTGTTGGTGTATAGAAGAGCTACTGACTTGTGTACATTAATCTTGTATCTGGAAACTTTGCTGAATTCTTTTATCAGTTTTAGGAGCTTTCTGGAGGAGTCTTTAGGGTTTTCAAGGTAAACGATCATATCATCTTTAAACAGTGACAGTTTGACTTCCTCTTTACCGATTTGGATGCCCTTTATTTCCTTCTCTTGTCTGATTGCCCTAGCTAGGACTTCCAATACTACGTTAAAGGGTAGTGGTGAGAGTGGGCATCCTTGTCTTGTTCCATTTCTCAGGGAGAATGCTTTCAACTTTTCCCCATTCAGTATTATGTTGGCTGTGGGTTTGTCATAGATGGATTTTATTACATTAAGGGATGTTCTTTGTATGCCGATTTTGCTGAGAGTTTTAATCATAAAGGGATGCTGAAAATTCTTTTTCTGCATCTATTGAGGTGATCAAATGGTTTTTGTTTTTAATTCTTCTTATGTGGCATATCATATTTACTGACCTGTGTATGTTAAACCATCCCTGCATCCCTGGTATGAAACCCACTTGATTATGGTGGATTATATTTCTGATATGTTGTTGGATTCAGTTAGCTAGTATTTTGTTAAGAATTTTAGCATCTATATTCATCAAGGATATTGGTCTGTAGTTTTCTTTCTTGGTTATGCCCTTCCCTGGTTTTGGAATTAGGGTGATGGTGACTTCATAGAATGAATTAGGGAGGGTTCCTTCTTTCTCTATCTTATAGAATAGTGTCAAAAGGATTAGTACCAATTCTTTGAATGTCTGGTACAATTCTGCTGTGAATCAGGCTGGTCCTGGACTTTTTTCCTTGGTAATTTTTAAATTACCATTTCAATCTGACTGGTTGTTATTGGTCTGTTCAGGGTATCTGAACAAGAGGGTTGTATTTTTCCAGGAATTTACGCATCTCTTCTAGGTTTCCTAGTTTATGTGCGTAAAGGTGTTCATAGTAGCCTTGAATGATCTTTTCTATTTCAGTAGTGTCAGTTGTGATATCTCCTGTTTCATTTCTTATTGAGGTTATTTGGATTTTGTCTCTTCTTTTCTGGGTTAATCTTGCTAATGGTCTATCAATTTTATTTATGTTTTTGAAGAACCAGCTTTTTGTTTTATTTATCTTTGTAGTTTTTGTTTGTTTCTTTGTTTCAATTTCATTTAGCTCTGCTCTGATCTTAGTTATTTCCTTTCTTCTGCTGGGTTTGGGTTTGGTTTGTTCTTGTTTCTCTAGTTCCTTGAGGTGTGACCTTAGAATGTTCGTTTGTTCTCTTTCAGTTTTTTTGATGTAAGTGTTTAGTGCTATGAACTTTCCTCTTAGCACTGCCTTTACTGTATCCCAAAGGTTTTGATAGGTTGTGTCATTATTGTCATTCAGTTTGAAGAATTTTTTAATTTTCTTTTTGATTTTGTTTTTGACCCAATATTTCTCCAGAAGCAGGTTATTTAATTTCCATGTATTTGCATGGTTTTTAAGGTTCCTTTTGGAATTGATTTCCAGTTTTATTCCGCTGTGGTCTGAGACACTGCTCCAGAAAGCTCCTAGAACTGGTCTGATAATTTCAATTTCCTTAAATTTATTGAGACTTGTTTGGTGGCCTATCAATTGATCTATCAGGGAGAAAGTTCCATGTGCTGTTGAATGGAAAGTATATTCTGTGGTTGTTGGATGAAATGTTCTGTATATATCTGTTAAGTCCATTTGTTCCAAGGCATAGTTTAAATCTATTGTTTCTTTGTTGACTTTGTCTTGATGACCTGTCTAGTGCTATCAGTGGAGTATTGAAGTCCCCCACTATTATTGTGTTGCTATCTCATTTCTTATGTGTATTAGTAATTGTTTATGAGTTTGGGAGCTCCAATATTAGGTGCATATGTTTAGGATTGTGATATTTTCCTGTTGGACAAGGTTTTTAGCATTATGTAATATCCCTCATTGTCTTTTTTAACTGCTGTTGCTTTACAGTTTGTTTTGTCTGATACAAGAATAGCTACTCCTGCTCACTTTTGGTGTCCATTTGCATGAAATGCCTTTTTCCACCCCTTTACTTTAAGTTTATGTGAGTCCTTATGTGTTAAGTGAGTCTCCTGAAGACAGCAGATAGTTGGTTGGTGAGTTCTTATCCATTCTGTGGTTCTGTATCTTTTAAGTGGAGCATTTAGGCCATTTACATTCAATGTTAGTATTGACATATGAGGTACTGTTGCGTTGATTGTGCTCTTTATTGCCTGTGTACTTTGTTTTTTTGTTTTGTTTTGTTTTTGCTTTTTAATTTGTATTTTTGTTTTATAGGTCCTGAATAATTTATGCTTTAAAATTTCTGTATTGATGTGTTTCCAGGATTTGTTTCAAGATTTAGAGCTCCTTTTAGCAATTCTTTTATTGGTGGCTTGGGAATGGTGAATTCTCTCAGCATTTATTTGACTGAAAAAATCTGTATCTTTCCTTCATATATGATGCTTAGCTTCTCTGGATGCAAAATTATTAGCTGATAATTGTTATGTTTGAGGCTGAAGATAGGGCCCCAATCCCTTCTGGCTTGTGGTGTTTTTGCTGAGAAATCTGCTGTTAATCTGATAGATTTTCCTTTATAGGTTACCTGGTGCTTCTGTCTTACAGCTCTTAAGATTATTTCCTTTGTCTTAATCTTGAATAATCTGATGACAATGTGCCTAGGTGATGATCTTTTTGCGATGAATTTCCCAGGTGTTCTTTCTGCTTCTTGAATTTGGATGTCTAGGTCTCTAGCAAGGTCAGGGAAGTTTTCCTTGATTATTCTCCCAAATATGTTTTTCAAGCTTTTAGAATTATCTTTTACCTCAGGAACACCGATTATTCTTAGGTTTGGTCATTTAACATAATCCCAAACTTCTTGGAGGATTTGTTTATATTTTCTTATTCTTTTTTGTCTTCATTTGATTCGGTTCTTTCGAAGACTTTGTCTTTGAGCTCTGAATTTCTTTCTTCTACTTGTTCAATTCTGTTGCTGAGACTCTCGAGAGCATTTCACATTTCTAGAAGTGTCGCCAAAATTTCCTGAATTTTTGATTGTTTTTTCTTTAAGCTATCTATTTCCTTGAGTTTTTCTCCCTTCACTTCTTGTATCGTTTTTTTTGTATTTCCTTGCATTGGGCTTTGCCTTTCTCTGGTGCCCCCCTGATTAGCTTAATAACTAACCTCCTGAATTCTTTTTCTATCCCAGGTCTATCAGGGATTTCTTCTTGGTTTGGATTCATTTCTGGTGAACTAGTGTGCTTGTGGGGGTGTTAAAGATCCTGGTTTTGTCATATTACTAGGGTTGGTTTTCTGGTTCCTTTTCATTAGGGTAGGCTCTGTCAAAGGGAAGGTCTAGGGCTGAAGGCTGTTGTTCAGATTCTTTTGTCCCACAGGGTGTTTCCTTGATGTAATACTCGCCCCCTTTCCTATAGATGTGGCTTCCTGTGAGCTGAACAGCTGTGATTGTTGTCTCTCTTCTGGGTCTAGTCACCTAGCGAGTCTACCCAGCTCCAGGCTGCTACTGCAGGTTATCTGCACAGAGTCCTGAGATGTGAACTGTCTATGGTTCTCTCAGCTGTAGATACCAGTTCCTGTTCTGGTGGAGGTGGTGGGGGCGGTGGGAGGTTGCAATGGACTCCGTGAGGGTTCTTAACTTTGGTGGTTTAATGCTCTATTTTTGTGCTCGTTGGCCTCCTGCTGGGAGGTGGCACTTTCCAGAGATCATCAACTGTAGTAGTATGGAGAGGTACCAGTGGTGGGCGGGGCCCTAGAACTCCCAAAATTTTATGCCCTTTGTCTTCTGCTATCAGGGTGGGTAGGGAAAGACTATCAGATGGGGGCAGGGCTAGGCATGTCTGAGCTGACTCTCCTTGAGTAGGTCTTTCTGCAGCTGCTGTGGGGGACAGGGCTGAGATTCCCAGGTGACTGGAGTTGTGTACCTAGGAGGATTATGGCTGCCTCTGCTGAGTCATGCAGGTTGTCACAGAAGTGGGGGTAAGCCAGCAGTCACAGGCCTCACTCAGCTCCCATGCAAACTGAAGGGCCCGTCTCACTCCCACCATGCCCCCCTATACCCCAACAGCCCCCCAATGGTCTGTTTCCAGGCCATGGGAAAGACGGGCTTGAAAACTTGCCCCAGGCTACGTGCCTCCCAGCTGTGAAAGAAGAGGGCTTAGTTCTTCCCCAGCCTGTGGAGTCTGCACACTGGATTTGCAACCACCCTTGAGTTCTGGCCAGGTGGCTTCTCTGCCTGTTCAAGTTGTTACAAAATTCAACTAGAGATTTCCTTCCCTGTGGAATTTTAACCCTTGCTCCTCTGGCTGCCCTCCTGATGGATCCCTGTGGTGCCAGGCAGGAATGGGCTGCTTGGGGACCCAGCGAGCTCCCAGGGCCTTTCTGCTGCTTCCCCTACCCCTGTATTTCACTCAGCTCTCTAAATTGACTCAGCTCCAGGTAAGATTGGAAACTTCTCCCGCAAACAGGCCTTCAGTTTCTCCAGTGGGAGTGTGTGTTCAGCAGAGGAATAGTCCCCCTTTCCCACTTCCACAGTTGCGGCATGCACAGTATTTGAGGTGTCTCCTGGGTCCTGCAGGAGCAGTCCACTTCCTTCAGAGGGTCTGTGGGTCCTCTCAGGTTGCTAGTTTGTTCTTGCAGTTGATCTGGAGCTAAAATTCACAATGCGAGCCTCCGCACGTTGCTCTGTCCGGAGCTGCAGTCGAGTCTGGCCTCCCATCTGCCATGATGATCCTGTTTTTTAAACTATTTAAACATTGAACTATGAGCAATTTTTAACACCTTAGGCAGAAATCTCTGACAAAGTCTATTTATCTCTTTTGGAGTAGAGAGGAATACTTTAATGAATTAAATTGAAAATGAGCTGTCATTTACCTCGTATGTAAATTTGCCCTTAGGTGAATATTCTAATATTGTACTTCCTAAATGAGTTTTCCTACTAATGAATTAACTAATGTTTAAAAATGCAAACATATTATATGAAAATTACTAATGCTTTGTGCCTTTGATTTTTCTTCACATTGATTACAAATGTTCTTGCAATTAAGAAAATGGAAATTGTATAAATATCTTAGCATGATAAAGAGCTCTGTAACATCTATTTTAAATCTTTTGCTTTCTGAAAATTAACACATTATAATTATTAGTGTCCTGTTTGCAAAACTGTTTTATAATTACTACAAAAAGATTACTTACTCATTGGTTTAGACATAGTCTTACATAACTCTTTTTTGTTACTGTTTTTTTTTTTTTCGTGATTACTTTGTTTCCTCCATTTTATCAATTTCATCTTCTGAACAAGCACCACCTTTGTGTCTCATGCTGGTTGTTTGGCTATCTCCATACCATGAAGATGCTACAGTGCATAAACCCTATAGTTTAGTAATGTTTTCTTATTTGTCTCATGCATTTACCACTACTTCCCTTTTAATTATTGTTAGTGCCCTGAAATTGCCTACAATTTTGAAATATGCCTACAGATTTCATCAGTAGTAAGTCTGTAACTTGCCAAATATAGTATTTGATATTTTATTTTGTTATTTACAATGATTTCCTGGGAATTTTCAAGAGAGGTTTTAGGCAGCTAGCCAAAAGCCATTTGCATTCCATGCTCTGAACTTATGTGTGTGTGTACGTATATATGTGTGTGTGTGTGTGTGTGTGTGTGTATATTTCTAAATACTATGCTTTCTAAAGTACTATGTTTTTGCTTCTAAATCATTAACCAGAATATGTTCTTCTATATCGTCAATACATTACCGCTATATTTTGTTTTTCAGAATTTTTTCATAAATCTCATGCTATTTTTTTCTCTTCACTCATCTTTGAATGAGAAGAGGTCAGTCTAGGCCTCTGCTTCTTAGGAGCAGTGCTGCTGCATCTCCTTCTGCCCCTCACTCTTCGCCTGCATCCCTTTTGAGGCCTTTTCTCAGATCTTCTGCTGAAGCCTACTGATGTGCAGAGTGAATACACAAGGCTGATGACCATGTATCTGTTCTCAGTGCCTGGTTCTTTGATTATGCTGAGGTGAATGTATCCTTGAAAAATCTCATGCAGGCTGTGCAGTTACTCTTGGCAGAAGGTGTGCAAACCAACCAAAAGTGCACAGCCTCTAATGCTCTTCCATTCTCCAACACTTTCTAATTATTTAGTTCACCTTTCTATGTGCAATGTGCATTTTTTCTGTCTGATGTGGCTTCTTAATCTACGGCACTATAGAGGAATAAAATCTAGAGTAGTCTCAGATGAAAAGGTAACTAATTAGAGAGATGATCTTGAAGCAACCCTGATCGCCCCACAGAGCAGCTCCTCAGCACAGTAAAGTTAACATGAACCTGAGTTATGGTCTATAGCTGAGGAAGATAGAAATCACTTACAGGTTTCATCATGTCTTGGGGCCATCATTATCTCTCATCCATATACAAGGGTATCCACAGAAAAATATTGCTAGTTCAGGACACTTCAAACTTTTACATTTGTTCTGATATATGTGTGTATATATATATATATATATATATATATATATATATTTTTTTTTTTTTTTTTTGAAATTTTCAATAAGAAAATCGGGATGGAGTGAAAGGACAAGTTAGACAGATTATACATCACCATCTTTACCTAAAACTAGTTGCGAAAAACTTTCACTGGATTTTTAGGTTGTTAAGACACTTTGAAAACAATGACTTTTTCAGATTGAGTTACTGGTAATCTTAGCTGCTCTTATGAATGAGATATTTACTAGCAAGTAATTCCTAAAAAATATATAATTGAGACTTTTTATTGGCGGATTTACAGATGGGGGCTGCCTCTGTGTTATTTATGCAATGGTTAAGAGTGACTCTAGATCTACCTACCCTGTGTGCAAATTCTTCCACTGCCACTTTTATAATGGTTGACTTCATCTCCCTCTGTTATCCTGGTCACTTTAGGCAACTTTCTTAAACTTTATTTCTAGGTTTGTTGTGTGCATATCTGTTTGATTGTCTACCTGATTTTTTCCGTTTGTACTGTGGGAATGATGATAGTACCGCTTGATAAGATTGTTGCAGGATTAAATGTGATAACTTTGGGACACGTGTTATATATAGTAAGCTTTCAATAAATTTCAGCTTGTATTAGTTATTATGTTGCCCAAATATGTATTCTGTTTAGTCACATGTCAGACTGGTTTTCCTAAAGTGTACTAAACGTATTTGATTACATTGTTCATTGGTTAAACATGTTTGTTGAATGAATTGATAATATATATACTACTGTAAATGTTTGTAACGTTAGATTGAGTTAATCATGTAGATCTATTTGAAAAATTATCAGTGTGGTGGGCCTGGTTTATTTATAACTACATTCTTGCAGTCATTGTGCGTTTTGAAGACATTTTAATATTGAAATGCTTCTTTATTTTATCCATTAAGTCTCTAAAAGTTAGTATACTTGCATTATAGAAATAAAGTTAAACACAGAAAAATTGGCACAAGAAGTTTACTTACAACACTACACACCCAAGTCAACAACCCTTATAAACTATTGTCGTTGAGGATCACAAAAACTCTGTGAGCAGGGAAAGTTATTTTGTTCAGGTTCATAAAAGCAAGTAATGAAACCAGATTTGAACCCAACAGAAATTTTTTTTTTAAAGTTAATGCTATTTCTATTAGGCCATGCTGTCTTCTCTTCAACTTGAAAATAAAGGCTGCCCTGAAGTGCTAGATAGTACTGGAAAACATTGACAGTCAATAAATGTCACAGTTCTCTCCTGGCTGCTACATATATCAGAATCGACATAGAAAAATAAATATACTTCTGAGTTATTAATTCTGAGGAGAGCTACGAAATATAAATATATACTTTGCCCATCCTATTTTAAAAGCATCTTGCATTTCCTGTTTAACTAGTGGTGGCCTCTCTGTCTCTCGTGTGTGTGTGTGTGTGTGTGTGTGTGTGTGTGTGTGTGTAGGGGGAGAGGCATATATGCAGATGTGAATGATCAATTTATGCAATGTAACTCATGAAAATTGGCTGAGGATCACTTTCAACTGGTTCAGACACGTCCCCCCAGAAAAGACATTTTGTTCTTTGATGATAGACACATTATCCTCCTATATTGTCACTGGGAAGATCAAGAAGCACAGGAAGTACACAAGAAGTGATAACTGATGAATGGATCAATGACTGTTACTCCCTGTTCAATGTCAGCACAGAAGAAAAATTCTACACATGTCCAGGAAACACTTATTTGTACATGAAAACTAATTTTTTGTTTTAAACTTTCTTGTATCATGTCTTATAGCTATGTTTAATTGCTCACCAAAGGTTCATGTCTTTTTAAAATAAGTTTTCCAATCCAGCACTTTGATAACATCAGTAGCATTAGTATCTGAAAGAGTTAGCTTTTGAAAGATAAGCAAGGAACTTTGAGTCCTCTCTTGCTATACCCGTGTGGTGGAAAGTAAGAGCTGCAGGATTTTGGAACATGTGGAAATGGCATGGGGTGAAATAGGGCAAAGTTGGAGGTTGAACAGGGAAGAAAAGGTAATATGTCTAGTGATAGCATCTACTCCATAACTGTAATAAGAGCAACCACTTATAGAGCTTGCAGTATGTTGATTTCACTGTTCTAGGTGCTTCCTATGCATTATCTTTAACATTATCATAAAAGAAACCCCATGAATAGACATATGTTCACTTGTCTTTTTAATTATAAAAGGCTAACCAGGCAAGTGAAGTTTGATGTAACTAGAATAAAAATCTGGCCCACCATGGTACGTACACTTATGACACATTAGCTTTATGTCTATTCCTAATGGACATGTACAAATGTTTACTCAACCCTCAAAATTCATCTTGTGAATTTGGTTCACTTTAAATCAAGTTTAGATTTAAAAGTGCCAATTAAAATGCTAACGTACAATTTTCAATTGCATGTAAGATCAGTGTTATTTGCCTCTATACCCAGATTAATTCAATAATACCAATACTAACTATGATAAACACCTAATATTTATAAAACAAATAATATGACAGATATATTAATAAATGCTTCATATTCTTTATTTCATTTAATGCTTATAATGACAGCATAAAATTAAATTTATAGAAACTAAGAAATTTGCCTAGTCATAGAACTAAGAGGTGTTTCTGTTTGTGCCTAACATTTCACATGACTTTTTAGTACATCTGAAATTACATATTTCATAATAGTTATGATCTTTCCAAAAGATGAAAAAAATGGATTCTGAAATCTCATTATAAATTAAGATGCAACTTTCTAAATAGTTATGCAAGGCATTTAAACAAAAGACATTATTTTGTTCAATCTAATTTTAATAAATATCAATATTTACATTCCCTGCTGTTCAAATACAAATCTATTATTTTATTCTCTGACTTTCCTATAACCCGTCTTTTATGGATGTATTCACCTCATTGTCTTCTGTTTCTCTGTATCACAGGCTTGGAGAGCTCATCTATGATTATATTTTTAACTATCACACTTAGAAGACTTCTACCTCTATTCCTGTGTTCATATCTTGTCATAGAGCATCTTTGACTCTCATGTATAGTCTTATACAGTGTGAATAGGATACTGTAAATTTTTGTGTGCATATTGGTTTCTAAATAAAATAAGCAGTAAAAAAGATGCATTACAAATTCATTAGAGTACATCACTTTCTCCATTTCTAAAAAATATACTTAAGAATCTTTATGAAGACTTAATAAAATATTTATGTAACCTATTATCCTTTCATTTAGAGGCACCTTAATTTACACAAAAAGTAATGGAAAACATTTGTATTTTGTACTTACCTCTTGTGTTTTTCACCAAAACTTTGAAAATGCAGATGTAACCATCCATTTATTAAAAATCTCTTCCATGTGATCTAATTTGAAATGCGAACCTCTATTGAGAAACCAGTCAATTAAATCAGACTGACTTGCTCTTAGGACAAGCATGTAGGTGCATCTTTTTATTCAAAAAGTTAAAAAAAAAAAGTCCCAATGATATCTACCTCACATTTGAATTCTAAATCTTAGAGAGCTAGATAGATATAAATAGAGAGGTAGAGAGAGAGAGAGAGAAGCTTAATATTTTGACAACTTTATTGAGGTATATCTTGCATATGAGAAAACTTACTCATTTCAAGTGCACAGGTCACTGTCTCTTAGTAACTTTATCAAATGATGCAACCATCAGCAAAATTTTAGAGCATTTTCAACCTTTTCCACAGTGAGACTCCTCAGGCCCATTACAATTTCTACCCTAGCCCCAGGCCTAGGTAATCACTAATTTACTGTCTCTACAAGTTTGCCTTTTCTGGAAATTTCATATAAATAGAAATGTATAATACTGAACTAGTGACTGGCTTCTTTGAGGCTCACACAAGATGTAGCGAGTGTCAGTAATCCATTCCTTTGTTATTGCCGAATATATTTCATTGTGTGAATATATAGTATTTTGCCTATTGATTGATCAGTTGATGGATATTTAGGTTATTTCCAGTTTTTGGCTGTTATGAATAATGCTGCTATAAACTTCACATGTAACCTAATTTGTATGCAAATCTTTGCATGGGGATACATTTTCATCTATGTTGGATACATATCTGAGAATAGAATTGCTAGGATCATATGACAATTTCATGTTTAACTTTTGGAGAAACTGACAAACTGTTTTCTACCATGGCTTTACCATATTACATTCCCACTAACAATTTATGAGTGATCTCAGTTTTCCAGATGCTTGCCAATGTTTCTTATGGTTTGTCTTATTTATTGTAGTCATGCTAGTAGATATGGCATGCTATCAATTTTGGTTTTAGTTTGCATTTCCCTGATGACTACTGATGATGAACATCTTTTCATGGGCTCGTTAGCCACTTGAGTGTTTTATTTTATAAATATTTATATCTTTTGCCTATTTTATTTTATTGTTTAGTATAGGTCTTTATATAAAATCTAGATATAAGTATTTTATAAGATATGTATTTTATAATTTATTGAGTAATACCCCACAAGCACAGGCGACCAAATTAAAAATGGGCAAACGGGGTAACATCAAGTCAAAAAGCCTCTGCAAAGCAAAGGAAATGATCAACAAATTGAAGAGACAACCCACAGAACAGGAGAAAATATTTACAGACTATCCATCCAACAAGGGATTGACAACCAGATTATATAAGGGGCTCAAATTAGCTCTAGAGGAAAAAATTGAATAACCGAATTAAAAAATGGGAAAAATATTTGAATAGCTATTTCTTAAAAGAAGGCATACAAATGGCAAACAGGCATATGAAAAGATGCTCCACATCACTGGTTATCAGAAAAATGCAAATGAAAACTATAATGAGATATCAGCTCACCCCAGTTAAAATGGCTCATGTCCAAAAGATAGGCAGTAACAAATGCTAATAAGGATGTGGAGAAAGGGTAATCCTTGTACGCTTTTGGTGGGAATGTAAATTAGTACAACCACTGTGGAGAACAGTTTGGAAGTTCCCCAAAGAATGAAAAATAGTGCTAGCATATGATCCAGCAATCCTGCTGCTGAGTATATATCCCAAAGAAAGAAAATCAGTATATTGGAGAGATAGGTGAATTCCCATGTTTGTTGCAGCACTGTTCATAAAAGCCAAGATCTGGAAGCAACCTAAGTGTCTATCCACAGATGATGGATAAAGGAAATATGGCACATATACACAATGGAGTACTCTTTTGACATAAAAAAGAATGAGATCGTGTCACTTGCAACAACATGGATGGAACTGGAGGTCATTATGTTAAGTGAAAGGAGCCAGGCACAGAAGACAAACATACTGTGCTCTAAGTTATATATGGGATCTAAAAACAAAAACAATTGAACTCATGAAGACAGAAAACAGAAGGATGGTACCCAAAGGCTGGGAAGAGTAGTAGGGAGTGTAGGGAGGAGGTGGGGATAGTTAATGAGTACACACACACAAAAAGATTGAATGAATAAAACCAAGTTTTTGATAGCACAACAGGATGACTATAGTCAAAATAATTTAATCATACATTTAAAAATAACTAAAATAGTATAATTGGATTGTTTGTAACACAAAGGATAAGTGCTTGAGGGGATGGATGCCCCATTTTCCATGATGTGATGATGATGATTTATTTTTGAGATGGAGTCTTGCTCTGTCACCCATGCTGGAGTGCAGTGGTGTGATCTTGGCTCACTGCAACCTCCGCCTCCTGGGTTCAAGCAATTCTCCTGCCTCAGCTTCCTGAGTAGCTGAGATTACAGGCATGCACCACCATGCCTGGCTAATTTTTGTACTTAGTAGAGACAGGGATTCACCATGTTGGTCAGAATGGTCTTGAACTCCTGACCTCATGATCTGCCCACCTCAGCCTCCCAAAGTGCTGGGATTACAGGCCTGAGCCACCACGCCCGGCCTTCTGAAGTGATTATTATGATAAGCATGTTTATATCAAAGTATCTCATGTACCCCATAAATATATACACCTATGTACTCACAAAAATTAAAAGGTAAAAATGCCATCTCACACCAGTTAGAATGGCAATCATTAAAAAGTCAGGAAACAACAGGTGCTGGAGAGGATGTGGAGAAATAGGAACACTTTTACACTGTTGATGGGACTGTAAACTAGTTCAACCATTGTGGAAGTCAGTGTGGCGATTCCTCAGGGATCTAGAACTAGAAATACCATTTGACCCAGCCATCCCATTACTGGGTATATACCCAAAGGACTATAAATCATGCTGCTATAAAGACACATGCACACGTATGTTTATTGTGGCACCATTCACAATAGCAAAGACTTGGAACCAACCCAAATGTCCAACAATGATAGACTGGATTAAGAAAATGTGGCATATATACACCATAGAATACTATGCAGCCATAAAAAATGATCAGTTCGTGTCCTTTGTAGGGACATGGATGAAATTGGAAATCATCATTCTCAGCAAACTATCGCAAGGACAAAAAACCGAACACCGCATGTTCTCACTCATAGATGGGAATTGAACAGTGAAAACACATGGACACAGGAAAGGGAACATCACACTCTGGGGACTGTTGTGGGGTGGGGGGAGGGGGGAGGGATAGCATTAGGAGATATACCTAATGCTAAATGGTGAGTTAATGGGTGCAGCACACCAGCATGGCACATGTATACATATGTAACTAACCTGTGCATTGTGCACATGTACCCTAAAACTTAAAGTATAATAATAATAAAAAAAAGATAACCACTCTAAAAAAATAAAAATAAAAATAAAATGCAGATGTACTCTTGACCAAGCTAAAAAAAAAAAAAAAGTTAAAAATGTTTTAAAGAGATGTATATTTTGCAAGTATTTTCTCCCTGTATCCAAACTGGGCTCTGTACTCATTTTCCTTTACTGTCACCTGGGAGACCTATAACAATATAAATTGAATAATTGAAGAATTTTTTACAAAACCAATATTTTATTCATACATCTCAAACAATTATCATAGTTTTGGAAAGGTCTGCCAGTGCAAATACGAACATTTGTGCATTGGTCTCCTGTGATGCTTAACTATTATATTTTACCTTAAACATATGGAGTTGAAATATGCAATTGCAAACTGAGTGTTTCATAGAAAATGCTTGACATTTAGAGCCTCAGCACCTATTATTTGAATGCACATAGGCTTGTTTGCTTTTTAATTTGTCAGCATGAGGTATGCAATTATGGCTTAGAAAACAAAATTTTAAAAGTTGCTTTCTTTTCTCATATTGTTTAACAAGAATACAGTTGAGTGTTCCACCAGCTGTTTGCTACATTGTTCTCTATTTAAGAGTTCCCCCAAACAAGCAGTATGGAGGAGTCAGAAAATGGTTTGAACATCTATTATGCATTTACTGTGACTATAAGTGCTTACTCATTCCTCCTTAAATTTATGCTTATAATATTATGGTAATTTTCCTCCTAATAGGAAATACAGTAGCCTTTTTTTCTTTTTGTGTACTCTATTTGGAATTTTTATTGTGTTCAGTATGTATGAATTTTAATTTTCTTTTTTGTTAAGGCAATATAAAAAAGCACCAAATGTGACTTATTTTTAATGTAGCTTTAATATTTTAAATACAACCCGATTAAAATCATCTTTACCACTGAATAGCAGATACAGATAATTTGGTATTGAATAAAGTGCCAAAAGATAAAGTTAGGCTGGTATAACGTTACCTTTAATTTAATATTGGTTTATTTCTATTAAGAAATATATGTGTATTATTAATGTGAAATAAAGTAATAGACCCTTTCAGAAGACCAAGACAACCATTTTCCTATCCAAGTAGAAGCTAGCTATGCTGTAAACAACAGGTTTTAACTATAAATGTCAGAACAAGCGATTCTGTTTATGGAAATGGAGAATTAGTCTGGAACTTTTTATATGATGACAAAGACTCTCTTTTGATCAAACTCTACTCAAGGGCTCTTCTGAGACCTCTTTTTGACTAGGCCTTAGCTTCGTAGTATAAGAACTACAAACTCTTAGCACAAATGATTTTATCCACCACCTACACTAACAGACTTAAATAAACGCTAGTATAGTTTCTATCAGCTCAGGGCAGTGTTCCTAGGATGACAACTTCAGCCCCTTAAAATCCCTGCCTGAGAAAGCTTGATGCTACAAAAGAATTTATGCTTTGTTCCAGCCAAAACCTGACTATAGTTCCCTGACTACCCTTTTCTTGGAAGCATTACTTTTATTTTTTTGTGCAAATGTAAATCTTTTCTCTGTCCCTTTTAGAAGTATCTTCTACAACTCAGCAATGTCCTTCTCAAGAACTTCGGAGCCATCCTTTGGAAAAGTACTCAGCAAGAAAGATAAGTCCCCTATCTCCTAGTCTCCTTGGTTGGATAGGAGTCTAACTTTATAAGTTAGCAAATGTAGATGACCTAATGACATTAATCAACCTCTCTCTCCCCTTCCCACTCTTAATGTGCTCCTGGACTCTACTTTTAGCACACTCTGCATTTAAAAACCCTTTTTCCTTTTGTTTCAATGGAATTGAACTCACTTCATACAAAAATCTGTCTATGCTATTTTGAAGTCTGAATAAAATCTGTCTTACCATTTTTAATGTGTCTAGTGAATAATCTTTCACAATGGCATCACCATCCTTTCAGCCACTGGACCAAAACTCCTGGAATCATCCTTGATTCCTCTCTATCTCAGCATTACATACAGATTCATCAGAAAATCCTGTCAGTTTTACCACTCTTGATCATTCTTTACTCTCTTGGGCTAAGCCAGCTTTCACTATTATCTGGGCTACTGGGCTAGCCTCTCAGTCGTTCTCCTTGCACAATGCCTCCCTCAGTGGGTTAAGAAAATAATAGCCAGAGTGATTCTATTAAGACATAGTCACATTATGTCTCTATTTTGCTTAAAGCCCACTGGTGACTTCCCATCTTATTACAAGTGAAATTGAAAGTCCTTAGACTGAAATAGAAAGCCCTGTAATACCTGCCCCTCTCTTACCCACAACAATTATCTTGCTGATTTCATCTGCTTGCATCTGTTACAGCTAATTTGTTCCGCACTGACCACTCTGGCTGCCTTGCTGTTTTTTAAATATTAATACAAAGCACACCAAGCATATTCCTGCCTCCAGTCGTTTATGCTTCTTCTTCCTCTTTCTGGAATGCTCTTCCTCCAAAAATCAAAATGACTTCATATACCTTGTACTTCAGGTCTTTGTGGAAATATCTCTTTCTAGGTGAGATCTTCTCTGACCATTCATACTAAAAATCAACTCTCTCTTTCTACCCTGCCAATCTAAAGCAAGAATTCTTTCAGCTATAGTTTTCTCCAAATTACTTGAGTTATATGAAATGGTGTTCATTACTATCATTCTCATTGAATTCTACTAGCATCAGTGGTGGTAAGCTTGGATTGATAATTAAACATAATAGGCATCACCAGCACCAAGATTATTTAGTTTTAAGATAGGATCAAGAGCAAAAAAACAACATGGCTGGTACAACATGAAGTGCCTCATGATTCCCAAGCACAGTTTCTCAAATCCACATTCAAAACATGTTTAGTCACAGAAGGAGCTGAGTGGTCACTGGCCAAGAAAGCCATCAGCTATTGAATCCCTTCACCTTTTACATCCAGCTAGTCCAACGTGTCCTCGGAAATTTGTGACAAGTTTTCATTCCTCATTGATGCTATTTCTCAACAGTACTGGTGACTTATTTGTTAATAAACAATGTCAAGAATAAAGCACATGTGCTTGCTCTTATATACATTCTTTGAATTCTCATTTATCTTGGATCCAATATTATGTCTACCTATGCATTATTTGAATTAATATTGCTAGGAAAATTAACTAAATGTCAAATCCTCAAGCGTCCCTGAGGCCATACAACACAGAAAAGGCCATATAAACAGTACCTAAACCATTCTTTCTGCTTTATATAGGTTTATTTTTACTTTGTTTATTTTCTTTTCCTCTGACTTTTCCAAAGTAGCAGCATATGACACTGTATGACATTAGCAGTATATGACATTTATACAAGCTTTAATGACATAGAGATCATTGAACTCAAAACATGCATTCAAACCTTAAGCTGAATCTTGAGTTTACTGTTATAATGCTTAGATGTTCATTATCATACATATAAACTCTAACTTCTGTTAGAGCTATGCCAATTATTATATCCCTTTTATTTTTCTTCTGAATGTCGTAAGGCTCATGGTTATATACGGACATCTGTGAAAAACATAAGTTACCCCTTATAGTAAGTATATTGTTTTAACTTTTTTCTGTAATCTGGATTTTGTATTACAATTAAAAAGTACATTTTAATGTCTCATTTTAAGCTACCTTGGGTTATTTGATAATTAGCCAATATATAAATATAACATAAAACACAAAACTAAGATTTGGAGATTTGATTTTTGTATTTAAAGGCCAATTCACCGTTAAGCAGGCTTCTACCTGATTAGAAGATTTTAAGGCAATGCCACCAATAAAACCTTTGTGGTGTATGTGATTTAAATATATATGTAGGTATAAATATTTAAAATATTTATTTATTTTTAATTTATTTTATTTTCGTTTTTATTTTATTTATTTATTTTTATTTTACTTATTTATTTTATTTTTTATTTGTTTAAAATTTAAATAAAAATTTAAATTATATGATATATTTATATATTATATAATATATGATATACTATATATAATTTATATTTTTATATTATACTATATATTATATAATATATATTTTATATTATACAATATATATTATAAAATATATATTTTTATATTATAAAATATATATTATATAATATATATTTTTATATTATATAATATATATTATATATATAGTCAAGAGGACTGTGCCTCTTCAGCTATCTACACATTTGAATACAAAAGTTTCAGTGCTATTTTAAATAGCACCGAATATATATTATAATATATCTATATAAATAATATAAATATATATTATATATTTAATGTATATATAATATATAAATAATATTATGTTATATATTATATAATATTTAATATAGAATATATAATATAATATATATAATGTATAATATATAATATATGATGTATAATATACATTATATTATATATTATATAATATGTTATTCATATATTATATATAAATTATATCTCATATGTAATATATCATAATTAATATATAATATATTAGAATTAATATATAATTATATATTAGAATATACAATTATATATTAGGATTAATATATAATTATATATTAGAATATACAATTATAATATAATTAGAATATAGAATTAATAGAAATATATAATATATAAATGCATAAATATATAAATATATATAAATATATAAAAAATATGTATTATATAAAAATATATATAAAAATCTATATAAATATATAAATATATAATATATGTAATATATAAATATAATATATAAATATAATATATGATATATATAATATATGTTATATGATATATTATCTATCATATATAATATGTTATATATGATATATAATATATAATATATATTATCTATCATACATAATATATGTTATCTATCATATATAATATGTTATATATATCTATATTATAATTGTCTATAATTATATTATATTTATATATAAGATATTATATTATGTATTATAAATATTTATATTTAATATATTATATTGTGTATTACATAGATTTATATATATTATATAATATATATATTTGTATATAACATATTATATTATGTATTATATATTTTTATATAATATATAAATATAAATATATAATATATTATATATAATATATAATACAGAGTATATTATATATTATATATTATATAAATATGTAATATATTATATATTATATATAATACATAGTATATTATATATTATATATAATACATAGTATATTATATATTATATATAATACATAGTATATTATATATTATATATAATATATAATATAAATATGTAATATATTATATATTATATACAATATAAACACGTAATACATTATATATATAATATACAATATAAACACGTAATACATTATACATAATATACAGTATAAACACGTAATACATTATACGTAATATACAGTATAAACACGTAATACATTATACGTAATATACAGTATAAACACGTAATACATTATACGTAATATACAGTATAAACACGTAATACATTATACATATAATATACAGTATAAACACGTAATACATTATACATATAATATACAGTATAAACACGTAATATATTATACATATAATATACAGTATAAACACGTAATATATTATATATTACATAATATTATGTAATATATAATATATATAGATATGTATATTTTTTTTGAGACAGAATCTCGCTCTGTCTACCCAGGCTGGAGTGCGGTGGCACGATCTCAGCTCACTGCAACCTCTGCCTCCTGAATTCAAATGATTCTCCTGCCTCAGCCTCCCGAGTAGCTGGGATTACAAGCACGCACCACCATGCCCTGCTAATTTTTGTATTTTAGTAGAGATGAGGTTTCCCCATGTTTGCCAGGCTAGTTTTGAACTCTTGGCCTCATATGATCCACCCGCTTTGGCCTCCCAAATTGCTGGGATTACAGACGTGAGCCATGACACCTGGGCCTTTTGAAAAAATATCAACAGGACAGTCTTGGAAAATGTTGTCAAACCATCAAGAAGAAGTCATTGTACATTATTTTAAATGGAAAGCAAAACATTTAATAGGATTCCGCCCCCCCCCAAAAAAACTCTATATTCTGTTTTATATATTAGGTAAACTAAGCATTTAATGTGCTAGAGGCTAACAATACTACTACTTCCATTCCAGTGCAATAATAATGGAGAAATAGCTGGATAGGTTAAGACATGAAGTGTAATGAATACTACATTGCTTAAAATTAATAAGGAAGGTGTGACAAATCCAAAACTCTGGACTGTCATGAAATCAATTTCTATTTATGTTGAAATATTTAGATGATACATTTTGATATGATTTTCATTTCTTTGAGCATATTTTTCATGACAATTGGGAGACAGCAAAGTAGATCATGTTAAATATTGTAGAAAACCTGGCCGGAAATTCACTTTGCTTTAGATTCACCAGACACGTATTTGTTTGTAGATAATCTAGATATGACTACAATTGGCAATCTTCATTATTTGATTCATTATATACTTGAATATGAAGCTGAAATAAAAGTTGTTTGGTAATTCTGAGAAACCTTAGGGAATGGGATTATTTTAAGTAGATATGATTAAGAATACTGAGACACAAAAGAGATAGAAAACATGGCCGATACTTGTCATTTATGATGTTGAAACTTTATTTCTGATTCATTAATATGCGCTCATTAAAATAAATAAGTACAATCTTGTAGGAAATGTGCTCAATCAGTTTCACTTACAATCATCTAGGTAAATTTGTAACGGTTGCCAGAGCATTAAATAAATCCCAAAGATACCATGTTTATACTGAAGGCTCCAGGTAAAAAAAAAGAGTCATAAAGGAGAGGTGTTTTTATCTTATTAAATATGAAAGCAAAGGGTTAGTTACAGAGCTTGATCAGAGACAATGAGAAAGTCGGTCTCTAACTTCATATAATTAATATTTGTCAGGCATTACAAATGATAGAAAAAAAGTTCAGATTTAAGTTAAACAATTTGGTCTCAGCAGCATTAAAAATAAGCTCTCACCTGCTTCTAATTTTCTTGTTGATTACAAAGGTCATTGGCTGTTTGAACAGTGAAGGAAAAAGGAGCTTTTAGAAGAGCACACAAATGAAAGCTCAAGAAAGGAGTCTTGTATGTTAATGAGTGAGGGACGTTGATCAGTATGCAGTTGCAGGCTCAGAATATGATAAACATGCTTGAATATCTTTCTATTCACAAGGGCACTCATTTGTGTGTGCAAGTCAGCAGCATAAATCCATTATTTGAAATTGCACTAAGATCTTCAATTACCTTTTTGAAAATTGATGATATTTTTATATTTTATAAGTTTTGGTCTAATGATGTTAAAAGTAGAGTTTAAAATTCTACCAAAATTACAGATCTCATTAAAATATGATATTAAATTACATTATCTATGATCTCTTATATACTTCATTTCCTCTTTTTATGTAATTTTTCAGCCTTCTACAAGAACAGAAAATGATAATAGCCATCATTCATTGACTACTAACAATGAACTAAGTATTCTCTATTTATTATCTTTATTAACCATCATAACAAACCCACTTCTAAGGGATCTTTATCCTCATTTTACAGAAAAGAAACTGAGATTCAGTTCTCTGAGGTGAAGGACTTAGCATAATTTATTTTCTGCTCCAATGCTTCCTCAATATTTCTATCACTGGGGTTCTTAAGGAAGACAACTTGTCAGTATCCGTATGACATTTTCGAACTTATGTAAACCTGGGCCTAAAAATTATATTCAGTAGGTTTTGGGTGATATTCAACTCCTGAACTGTGTTTGTTTATAATTTTTAAGAGATCAACAGAGATGCTGATGTCATACCTAGTTGAGAATCACTATTATTTGCCATTACAGAATACAATAATTAAAATAATGCTTTCAGCTGTCACTAATACTCAGGAACAAATTGATGGTTTAAGACTTTGGGTCCTAGAGAAATGGCTTCCATTTTCCTACTACTGACTAATAATTATTGATTTTAATTATGTGCTTGATATTATTCTAAGCAGTTTATGTCTAATAACTACTTAAACATCAAAATGACATTACTGGATAGAGACTTTTATAAGCTCATTTCATAAATGAAGAGCTGAGTCATGGAGTGTCAAGGAATTTGTCCAAGACAACACAAATCATTCCTCAACTACTCTCTGAGGATTTACTAGCTTCTCTATAGCTCTCCAAGCATCTCTTTTTAATAATAATGAAACATTTCACATATCCAAAATAATAGGCATATCGTTTATGATAGGTAGGTGTAATAATAATAATAATAATAAACTGTATATTTAACTGTCCAGATATAGAATATAATGATAATTATACTATTTTATGAGATTTCATAACATATTTGCAATAAAGTTAGGTTTATTAATAATTTATATTACATTATAGATTTTTCATCTTTTAAAAAATTTATGATAAATATGTTTGTATATAGTTATGTATATACACAAACAAATGTATTTTTCCCTTCTATACTTACACTTCAGTTTTTTTTTATGCTTTGCTGTTCTCAACTAAGAATGTACTCTATAGATCACTTCACATCCATTCAAAATCTTTCTCATTCTTTTTTACAGTTTTGTAGCACTCCATTGTGTTAAATACTATAATTTGTTAAACCAATAGCTTATGAATGTGTATTCAGGATGTTTCTAGTATTTTGTAATTGTAACTAATGTCACAATGAATAACCTTTTTCATATGTATTTTTAATTATTTCATATGTAATTTAACGATAAAATTATCAAAGTGAGATTGTTAGGACAAAGGGAAAATTAGTGTGCGGTTTTGTAATATATTGTCATCTCCATAAGTCTTTACCAATTTGCATTTCTACCAGCAGTATATAAAAGCTCATATTTTTCCATAGCTTTATTAACTAAAGTGTTGACAACTTTTGATATATAAGATTTTAACATAATTTTAGTTTGTACTTATTTTGAGGGAGATTGAATCTGTTTTTATACATGTAAGAATCATTTTTATATTATAATTTGGAGAATTATCTCTTCATGGTTTTGGCTTTAAATTTTTTCATCTTTTAAACAACTTTTTGAAGAATTATGTATTAGGGAAATAGGCCATCTGTCTTCAACCTGTTTCAATTTTTTTGTTTTATCATCTATCTTTTGACATGTCCCTATGATATCTTCTTCCAAGAACTTTATAAAAGCATAAAATTGAATTTTTTTAATTGCTCCTGTATATTTGCAGGAGCAATTATACAGGAGCAATTATGTATTTGTCACAGTTTGCAAGCTTATACCTTTATGCCCACAGAAGAGGAGATATTGAAGTCTCTGCTGTGGAGGTGAAATCACTGCAGGTTGTCTCTTTCAATCTGCGTTATCTATCAGCAGTGATAGCTTTGTGTCAGTGTTTCTGACTTAATCCCCCACCACATGGCTTCTAATACTGAAACTCTGTAACACATAGATTTCTGGATTGTCAGTGGCTCCAAAAGGTAATTACTTCTCTGTTTTAACACCTCATTTTTCTCTCTTTCCTTTGAAAAATTTATCTAGATTTCTTAACATTTTCACAAATCATTTAAAATATTATTTAAATATATACTTTATCAACTTTTTTTAGTTTTTTTTTTGTTAGATTTTCAGATATCTAGTTTGCCTTGATACAATATTGCAGAAAAAAGGGGTATCGGGCATTGTTTTCCAATACTATAGAATTCATTTGTCGATAACGTTGATACATCTGAATGAAAACTCTATCTGAAGCTGTTCTTTAATCTTATTTTACTTTTCTTTTGTATGGAAATATATGAGAGAAAATTTGTACAAATACTATTTTGTGCACTAAAGATTTTTCCTCGAACAACAATAAAACAGCAGGTATCATGAGACATTACAAGGAAACAAAAATGTAGATGTGAAGACAAAAAGTAGAAAACCCCAGGGAAATAAATGTTATAGTTAAACTATGCCCAAAAGGCAGATTAAAATGATTTACTCTTCTTGAGTGTTTGTTTTTATTTAGGATTTTCCTCCATGCGACATAAAACATAATTTATTATTTAATATTTAATTTTATAATCAATAGATCACCCTTATATAAAAACAATCAAGAAACAGGACTGGTTTGGGGCAGTAGCTTTCATCACCCATTTATGAACCAAATTCAGGGTATTTGCATAGGGAATACTCAAAACTGTATTTAAAATATAGATTCCTAGGACTCATCCTTAATTAACACAGGTAACTATTATTATACCAACTTTACAGATAAGGAAACGTAGGGTTAAAAAATAAATTGCCTAAAGGCATACAGCTACTTTGTGACAAACAAGTCAGATGACAAATATGTATGCCTAAAGATACTAGTGTTGGACATATTCTGTATGACATTCGTGTCAGTCTTCTGGATTTTCCTAATTAGCTACTTGTCCATCATGAGGACAATGCAGTCGAATATGGTGTGCTATTCAGAAATAGTCTAAAGTTATTACAAAGTAATATCATTTATTTAGCCATTAGTCAGAATTTTCCAAACTAAATAGAAAAAGAAATTCTAAGAAGAGTTGGCCAGGATCAAAAGTTTAATGTGATGTTTGTTTATTTCTGAAATTGGAAGTGTCATGATATATTTTGTGGTGGAGAAAATAAATTATATGAGATAAAGTAAACATAAATTCCAATGCAAATTTATTTATTTAGAAAACAAAAGCATATAAACAATTTATGGTTGATTGATATTAGACAATTCTGTTGATAACAACACATTTACCAGAGTAAATATGAAACAAGGTAGAGAACAGTTCACACCTCTTTTTTCTGAAGGTCATTCTGCAAATCAAGCAAAGTGGAACTTTGTTTAAGCTTAAAGGGCACTCACATACCCTAGGGTATATAAAAATCAGAAAGAGGCTTGTCTTATATTTATTTCTAATTTTGAAGTGGCAATCTCTATATGACTAACTTCTCTAGATTTTTTAGCTTCTCCTGCCCAAAACCTTCCCTGATTTTAATTTTTTTTTCACACAGACTTCACAGAGAAAATATATGAGAAAGATTAGGACTGTTTAAGGAAAAAGATAGTCTACTGACTGACTCAATATTGGATCTCTGAGTGTATCTTATTTCATCAAACCTTCCAGATAGAAACCCCAGACTCATTATCGTAAATATTTGCTTATGTACTATCATTAATAATAAAACACATATGTCATTGAAAAATCTCTATTTGTCCAATGAACCTGATGTTAGTGACCATGTGCTAGTAGTAGTCAAATATAAAAAGCTGAAGAAATATAATAGAGAAAGAGATGAGAATAGATTCATGAGAGAAGAAATAAGGAAGCATGATCCCAAAAGGAAAAAAAAAAAAAAAATCTAGGAGCTGGCCTGGAACTGCTGACAGCTTTGTTAGCTTGAAATGCAGCCAACTTAATGTTAACCTGTTGTAGCTAGTGTACCAAATAGATTTGCGCTGTTACAGTCTTAGAACCAAGAGACCTTACACTCTAGCATACCAAGAAATGGAACAGATGGGTTGTTAATGGTATGTGGTGTTTTTAACCATGAGTCGCAGAACATACACGTGAACTCTGTCAGTCTTATGGACAATTTTAATGTTTCCTCCAAAGGACCAAGAAGATATTAGAGCATTCTCATGGTTCTAAAAATGAATCTCAATTAAATAAATCTGGAAGTTTCTCATGAGTAGGTGCAATAAATGAGGCAGGGAGATATAAGTGAGCCATTTTTAAAAATATTTTAGGCAGAAATGTGAGAATATTTTTGTTTGTACATGCCTTACTATATTTGACAGAGGAGACTGAGTTAGAAATCTTGACAGTTATTAAAACTTAGAACTTCAGAAGATGTTAACAATACATCGTGTGAAAACCATAAGACTCAAAGCAGCTCTTTCAGGAAGCATAAAGAGCAAATTAGTAGACAGTTACAGTAATTTCTAAGAGTAACCACAGAAACCAGAAATATCTGTGGTTTGACTTAATGATGCAGAAGTATAGATGCAGAAGTATAGAGACAGAGACAAATAAAAATGTACATTATTTTTAGAAGAAAAGAAAATCCTACATTGTTTCCAGTCTTGAGAAAATCTAATGGCAGCTCTCTTAGTTAATTGAAGCTGAACTGTTGAAAAGCCTTGTGTAAATAGAAATCTTAGGCCAGGTGAGGTACAAGATTCAGGCAAAGCTGGTTTTCATCACACAAGTGATGACAAGTCAGCTTGCGGTTTTGATAATGGCTGTCTGATTCACCATTTTTTTTTTTCCTAACAGCAGGTTAGGGAAAATGGATTGGCTGATAGAATCTTAACAGGCCATGTGGTATTTTACTAAGCCTTTTTAACTGCTTTAATTTCATTTTTAATTCTAAGTTACTAATATTTTGACCTCCACTTCCGATATTTAGATATCCTCAGTTTGAAGCTAAAAAGACAGCCGTTGGTATGGGATAAGCAAGATACCCTAGAAATCAATTCAACCTCGAGCCTCTACAAAGGCAAAACTTGCATTAAAACTTGAACTAGGCTTCCCCCACCCTCCAGAAAGAGTCTTGAGTTCTAAGACACAGGCTGGAGGAAGCCATATTGGCTGCGGGGGCTGGAGGAGTGGACCCTGCTTCTGACAGGGCATCAAGGAAATGGGAACAGAAACCATCTGCTGAGGGCACAAAGCCACTGTCACAGTGTCTGTCATGTTGTGGGGTGTCAGCTGGTGTTAAAGGGCAGAAAGAGGTGCCAGAGTTTGGACTTTGTGGGGCAGGAAGGACCGCTGAACTGGGGAGTCAAGACATATATCCCCAAACCACACATCAACTTCCAGTGGTAACCTCTGGCAGCAGGAGATCCCAGCTCCAGTCACAGGTTGAATAATAAGCCTCTTGACTCTTAGCTTAGATTATATTCTTATTTTACTTTAGATCTAGTGAATATATCTTGATTGTATCGTCAATTTCTTTAATTATTCTTTAATAGTCTGCATTCTAGTGACTATTCTTTAAGACTAATTAAAGAATAGTCTGCATTCTAGTAAATTTGGCTATAAGTTTAACGAAGAGCCGTTTATGATTTGAGCCTTTGGGTAGCTTCAAACCGGGAAAGATACACAACATGAGAAAGAACACTGAAGTACAACCTTGGCTTTAAAACAGGATTTGGACCACATAAAGCTATCTCCAATTTTAGACATGATCCATACTCCTGCAATCATGAGTCATTATGGCTATGGATATTGTTATCATTTTGTTTCATCTGAACAGCAAGGTACTATCCTAGAGATAATCAGTATGAAAACTAAAGTTTCCTTTCATCAGTAACAAGATAATCCTAACATAACCAAGTCCCCCAAAATATTTATAAAATATATTTTTGTTGTACTAACTGGATCACTTTGTATCCAGTCCTTTAGTTCCCGTGATGATTTGGAAACATTTCTTTAATGTGCTCCAGGTTAATTTATCATCTCTAAATTGATCTGCTAATTGATAACTGCAGAAAATATTATTACCCCACAGATAACTGGATAGTCCTCCTTATCTCCAAATACATAAGAATTCAGAATTCACTGTGATAACCACAGTCATAGTGTTATCTTAGTCTATGGTGGATGCCTAGTGAGACAATCACTGAACTGCATTAAGAAATGGAATAGGAGTAGATATGGCTTTCTCAATTATCTTTGGTCTGGCTGACAGTCTAAGATACTGGATGACCCTTTCATTGTCCTCTTTTTAAAAGGTTGTAACTGTGGAGCATATCTGTTTCTGTCTTCTTTCTAACCCACTTTAAGAATTATCCTGATTTATCAGTTACTTTTTTCCATCTACCCAAACATAGACCTGTATTTCATGCACTATGACCATTAGATGAAGGTCAGAGAGAATTAAGATCTGGCCTTAATACTCAATAGAGTAATATGTTCCAAAAATTAGATTTTAGATTCCTCTGGTGAAGTTCTCCCATTGTAATCACCAGGTGGTTAAAATGTTGAGGGACATGATGACAAGAAGAATAGGGGAAAGTGCAGGAAAAAAAAAAAAAGTGATGTGGATACTTATTTAAAAATCTGGACAAATTTAGCTTACAAAACAGAAGTCTTGCGAGACAGTTTGACAACTGAAGAACACAAGGGAAGTTCTATCAAAAGGGAAAAGAATTAACTACCTCTCTAAAGTTGCAGATTGCAGACCTATGACAAGATCATTATTAATTTCTGGAACAAAGTAGTAATTTTCCAATTACTAATAGTGTTCAAAGAAAAGTTTGAGTGATGAGCTCTAAGATTTCCTTGAAACTCCTCATTGAAATATTAGGTTTCTTTTCCGTCTGCCTATAACATTCTCCAAATTTGCCTCTGTCTGCAAACACAAAAATTATTTGCTGCCTCAAGACTCAGCTGAAGTTCCACCTCCACAATGATGCCTGACTAAGATTGATCTACAAGGTCCTTGTTCGCTTCTCAGCTCTAGTGGCATCTCCTAATTGTGTAGAAAATAAAAGTATTTACACAAAATGTTAGTAGATGCTGGGTGTTTTATCATTAAATCAATTTGGAAAATATTCCATTAAGGTTAAACAGGCTTGGTTAATATATATGAGTTCTGAGATTGGGAAATGTCATGTGTTAATGTGAAAGTTAAGAGTGAAGTATGAGATAACAAATTTTACAGTTGTGTTTAATCAAAACACTTTTTCAGTGTCTGGCAGAACTAGTAAGTATTCTGTAGATCACCCTTGAGAAACCCTCTCATCACAGGATAATTATGATCTAAAGCATTTATTTTATATTTAATTGTTTGTCATCTTTAGTTGTTCAACTTTCCATATTTTTCCTGGAGGAGCATGTCTTGCATATATTTTCTTGAAGTCAAGGCATATGTGATAAAAACTGTGCAGACTCTCCTCTCAGTCCCACAGTGCCTAAGATGACATTGAGAAGCAATGAATGTTTAAAAAAATTAATCTCATTGTATTTTCAATTTGGAGAATCTCCCTGCTGGTTTGTTCACACCTTTACCAGCCTGTCAACAGCTACATTTTTGCATACAGGAGTCTGTTTTCACAGTGATACACTTATTCTAGTAAAGCATATATAATACCTATGCTAACTTACCGGACATGTAAGAAAGTCATATACTGTGTTAATTTTAGCAAATGAAGAGTTTTTTAAGGAGTAAGAAGAATCATACTTTCCCAAAAAGTCTCTGTATCCATCACTAACAATCATATGAATTCTTACTTTCTTAGTTAACAAAATTGCCCTTAAAACAAAATTCTCTTATTTGAATTATATTTTATTTGTAAATTACCTTGTAAAATGAGAATATTTTTATTTAAAAATTCCATTAAATTCACTTGAAAACTTATATGAGTTAGTGTAATTCCCAGGACAACATTTTCTTTCTCATTGAAGGGCATATCCTTAGAGCAAGCGACTCTAATTTTCACCCAGCAGTTCTTTCTTCATTATGATCACCCTTTTGGATTTTCCATGGATTGGTGCCATTACATCCACCTTCTCTCAATCTTCATGGTTAATGCTATTTTCAATGACATGTAGTCCTATGAATTAGCTCCTCCTTAAGTATAAATATTATTTTTATAAATCTCAATAATTCTGGGTTATGATATATGTGCCTTGTCATTTTGTTAGTACATGAAGTTTGATTTATAATATATGTCAATCTGCAAATTTCTGAAGCATAATTCCAGGTTGAAGGAAGAAAAAGCGAGACTATAGCAAGTAGGAAGGTGTTAGATTTTACCAAAGAAATGGTTTCATGATTTCATTGAAATATATCATCAATATTTTCAAATTCAAAGAATGCTTTTGTTAAATTCTTAAAAGACATATAAATTAACTTTTTTTTTTATTTTTTTATTTTTTTTCTTTTATTATTATTATTATACTTTAGGTTTTATGGTACATGTGCGCAATGTGCAGGTAAGTTACATATGTATACATGTGCCATGCTGGTGCGCTGCACCCACCAACTCGTCATCTAGCATTACGTATATCTCCCAATGCTATCCCTCCCCCCTCCCCCCACCCCACAACAGTCCCCAGAGTGTGATGTTCCCCTTCCTGTGTCCATGTGTTCTCATTGTTCAATTCCCACCTATGAGTGAGAATATGCGGTGTTTGGTTTTTTGTTCTTGCGATAGTTTACTGAGAATGATGATTTCCAATTTCATCCATGTCCCTACAAAGGACGTGAACTCATCATTTTTTATGGCTGCATAGTATTCCATGGTGTATATGTGCCACATTTTCTTAATCCAGTCTATCATTGTTGGACATTTGGGTTGGTTCCAAGTCTTTGCTATTGTGAATAATGCCACAATAAACATACGTGTGCATGTGTCTTTATAGCAGCATGATTTATAGTCCTTTGGGTATATACCCAGTAATGGGATGGCTGGGTCGAATGGAATTTCTAGTTCTAGATCCCTGAGGAATCGCCACACTGACTTCCACAAGGGTTGAACTAGTTTACAGTCCCACCAACAGTGTAAAAGTGTTCCTATTTCTCCACATCCTCTCCAGCACCTGTTGTTTCCTGACTTTTTAATGATTGCCATTCTAACTGGTGTGAGATGGTATCTCATTGTGGTTTTGATTTGCATTTCTCTGATGGCCAGTGATGGTGAGCATTTTTTCATGTGTTTTTTGGCTGCATAAATGTCTTCTTTTGAGAAGTGTCTGTTCATGTCCTTCACCCACTTTTTGATGGGGTTGTTTGTTTTTTTCTTGTAAATTTGTTGGAGTTCATTGTAGATTCTGGATATTAGCCCTTTGTCAGATGAGTAGGTTGCGAAAATTTTCTCCCATTTTGTAGGTTGCCTGTTCACTCTGATGGTAGTTTCTTTTGCTGTGCAGAAGCTCTTGAGTTTAATTAGATCCCATTTGTCAATTTTGGCTTTTGTTGCCATTGCTTTTGGTGTTTTAGACATGAAGTCCTTGCCCATGCCTATGTCCTGAATGGTAATGCCTAGGTTTTCTTCTAGGGTTTTTATGGTTTTAGGTCTAACATTTAAGTCTTTAATCCATCTTGAATTGATTTTTGTATAAGGTGTAAGGAAGGGATCCAGTTTCAGCTTTCTACATATGGCTAGCCAGTTTTCCCAGCACCATTTATTAAATAGGGAATCCTTTCCCCATTTCTTGTTTTTGTCAGGTTTGTCAAAGATCAGATACTTGTAGATATGCGGCATTATTTCTGACGGATAAATTAACTTTTTAAGACTTGACCTTTATTTCCCACATAAGTGAAAATCACAATATGCCATAGGCCTATGTAATGATCAGTGGTTCACAATATGGAATTTACTGATAGAAACTATCGTATTATTATTAAATCTTCCATCTGGGTACTGAAAATGCAAGAGCAATGTGATTTTTATGTAATTATGTCTTTGAAATAAAGTTTAATGCAGAAAAATCACAAAGTTTCTTGCTTTTGAAGTGACTCATAAGGTTTGCATGTAAAACCATCAACTACTCCAATGAGAAAAAAATGTGAGAGAATCACAATATCATTCATACGTACATACATACACTGTTGTGTAAGATGCTATGTGTTCTGCTATACCTAATATAAGGAGTTTTTTGCATCTGAACTCAATCTCGAGCCAGCCATGGCTTTTTTTTTTTTCTTCATCTTCTCCTTTTCTAAACTGTGAAACTTTTATCTGGTTAGGTAACATATTTAAATTTGTAATATTGAAATAAAATTGTTCCTTCAGTGGGTCCTGGCTTTTAGTATGAGAAGGACAGATATAGTGCCAGAAAATTCAGTGCTGTGGTGATTTGGGAAAAAAATGATATTTGTATGGAATCCTTCTGTCTGAAGTTGATTCAATATATTTTCAAAGTTTGCTCAACTCTAGAATCCTATTGGTGTTTAAGGTTAACTTCTTTTCATATATAGGAGACAATCTTGGAACATTTTTTGTTTGTTTGTTTCAGACTTTTAGGTGTTCTGGTACGGTTAAAAGCCTTAACAGTGTTCTATAGTGAGCTTCAAAGCACCTCTCTCTTAGTGAGTCTGACGGGGCATAGGTCTTCATTTCTCTGGTTTAGCTGTGGGCTATTCTGGGTAATACATTTGACATAATTAGTAAATTAGCTCCTCTACTTCTCAG
This sequence comes from Pongo pygmaeus, assembly GCF_028885625.2. Classification (NCBI taxonomy): domain Eukaryota; kingdom Metazoa; phylum Chordata; class Mammalia; order Primates; family Hominidae; genus Pongo; species Pongo pygmaeus. The sequence goes on along the minus strand of NC_072378.2, from coordinate 103,621,444 downwards.
TTCTATGAGGTTCAGAGAGTGAGCCAAATTTGGTTATTTTATAAGGAATATAGCCATTTTCACCTAATAGAAATGGGGGAAAAATGAGAGTTTTAAGAATTATTCACTGAAAGATGCAAAATTTGTGTAAAATTGGGAAAAATACTGAAGAAATTTGAAGAAAAATGTCTGTGACGAAATAAGCTTCTTTTGGGAACAGACTGGTTAGCTCTTTCAATTGTGCCTCTAACAGATTCTTCCTATTTTCTTGATAATACAATCTGGTTTTGTTAGGAAACTGATGAGGTTGTGCTAAGAGAAAGTGGGCCCTATGCACTCTAGGACTTTTTGCTCTGTGTAAACAATGGAAATTCCTTTCTCTTTTATTAAGGATTAATTTGGAGTTGAACATCTGACCCAATTCAGTTTAATAAGTCAGGGAATTTTGCCAGAGAATTAATAAAAGAGAGATGTAAAGAAATGCCCCCCCCCCACCCACCTTGGCCCCCATTTTCCTTACTGCCTTGGAGGCATGATGCTTGCAGTATTGATGTACAACTTGCAAACATATGGGGACACAAAGAGATGTGCAGAGCAGGTGATTGTGATCCCTGACACTGATGAGCGTCTGAATTAATCAACCATGGACTTACCTCTTTTCTGGATTTTTGTCATGTAAGACAATAAATCTGCATAGTTTAAGCCACGTTTAGTTTAAAAAAATGCTACCTAAAATGTTGTGGTATGTCGCTGTGTGTATCCAGGTAAAGAATTTAAACCTGCTAGAATAATGCCAGGTATGTCCCCAAGGTCACTAGAGAGCCTCTTGAACTAGCAAATGAGTGCCACACTAATTGCTTTTAGACTGTCTTCAGTAAAAGCCTCTATTTGTGGCCCACAGGCCTTCAAACAGACCTCATTGATCTGTAAGGTAGGAGTAGTCACTCGTCAATTTGTGCCATATCCCCGTTGTTATGTCCTTACCCACTTTACATATTTGTATGATCTAATTGCCTACTGTTGACATATGATTTGAGCTTTTTGGTTAAAGGCTTATAGAATTAATTCTAGAAACATTTATGCAAACATCTTAAGGTATTAAAAAAGAACACGTGATATTCTTAAATATTTCCTACATCAATTCCACCACCAAATATTTATTCTAAGAATATAAATGTTCCAGTATGTAAATATGTAGGTATATTATATTAATCTTTAGAACAGTGATAATTTTAATAAAATCATGAAAAACTTAACCAATAAAATAGTGATTTTTTAAATTAAAATATGCTACATGCAGTTTTAAAAAAATGTTGTTTCTCTTTATTTTTCATATTTATCTCAGTTTGATCTATTATAATAAAAATAGAGTAACTGATCTAGCAACTGGGAAGGAATGTGTATAAAATACATAAAACGATTTTGCATAGATACAAAACAGGAGAATTTTATGATTTTTGGTTAACATCCATAATGCCTGTCATGGTCATGTTACACATAGATAAGCACTCAATCTCGGTTTTGATTGTGCTTATAGAATTATATTTGTGGAGAATTTCTTATGGAAATTTGCATATTTAAATTACAAGCCAAATTAGAGAAGAACTATACTGACATAACTGAGGATTGCAAAGGAAATTGTGAGCCACCCAAAAGTCTGCAATAATTTGTGAAAATATCCATCACTGACATATCAATTTAGAGTAACTTTTCTTAAAAAGTCTGCATTGCAGTCTCTACTCTTGGTTCTACCACTCTTAGGCACTAGAAAAGTGATGTAATTCCTTTGAATTTAAATTACCTTTTAATGGTGATTATATCTTCGTCTGCCTACCTTCAAATATATGAATATAAATGACAAAAATGTTTATGAATAGTCTATGAGGAAAATGTGTTGAATGGTGAAAATATCTTAAGGTATTTGAAAAAGGTAACATTAACATTTTGGTCAAAGAATATTAATACTTAGGATGTTTGTTGATACTGTAGAGAATGCAAATATATTAGAATCTTTTGAAAGTGGAGTACTAAATACATTGACTTCATAAATGTGTGTTTTTATATTAATTTTCCTTCAGTTATATTTATCTTTAACCTTAGCCAATTGCCACGTTTATAACATATTTTGTGAGTGAATTTATATGAACTATATATATTTTAAATTAGGATTTGCCTTATAATGTTCTAGAAAGGGAATAAGCTACTACTTGTAGGACAGAAGAGCAAGGACCCACTAAACCTTTCGTTTATATTTTCTCTTAATCTCAAATTATACCTAAGTGTCCTAGTATTTACTAGACAGTGATGTAACCAAGGTAAACACAAAGTCCCTGGAAGTTTATGGTTTTCAAAATAAAACAATAAAGCAGGTAGAATATTAGTTCATAAACCTACCCATTTGTGCCAAAAAGTGTGTAACAAAAATAAGCAAGTTATTTTCAAGGATATTTCTATGTACATTTTCTAAGTGCATATGGTGTTCTTTGGATGTGAAGATTATTTAATGCTATGAAGTGCTGAGTGCCTTGGAGGGAAGACTGATAAGACATGTCATAAAGTGTAGAATCAGGAATGAAAAAAATAGGGAAATAAAAGTTTATAAGAAGTGGAGTACAGATTATAGAAGGAAATGTAGTTTAGAACGGAGGGCTTATTCTTCACAGGGTGGACAGTGTTTCTTACAGCAGAGTAAGAAGAATTTAATTCTACTAAATCTTTGGACTGACATGGATTCAAGTTCTAGCTCTACATGGTCTCAAGGCCAAATTAATTAATCTTGTTGATCTTATTCCTTTAATCTCTAAAATGGACAGAAGAAGAAGATTTACCAAATGATTGAAAATATGTGTAGTGCTTAGGCTGCCCTGTGTAAAGCAACCTAAAGGTACCCAGAATGCTGTAGTAGTAATAGAGGTGGGAGGAGAAGGAGATGGAGAAAATTCAGGTGGACAAAAAGAAGGAAGGTACGTAGCTGGTGCAGGAGTAGAGGAGGAAGAAGGCGGGATAAGTTGTGATTCTCGTTGTGTAGTTCATAAAAGTATATACTTAAACTGAAGCTACTCCTACGCGCATAGCAAACAGAGAAATGTTGGAATAATGCATGGTATTCAAAAACGAATAACGTAACAGTCATTGAAAAGAAGCATGAGTATTAAAAGGAACTCATATTGGCAAACCTAAGCCCCATATCTAGTGATAAAGACAAGAAACTCCTGGATGTGGGAGACACTTACTTGTGGGAGAAGACTGCTCCTCACCTCTTCCACTGCTGCCTGCCTGCACACTTGCATTGGTAATGAGTGAGAGGTGTGGAGGGATGATCATTTATGATGGAGTCACAGCAGCAGGCCATGCAGAGACTAAACATGTGACCCCCAAGAGTTCCCAACTGAAAAAATCTGGGATTTTACTTTTTGAGGAAGAATAATTTGTGTGCCTGGAACTTGTCTCTGCGATACCACAGGCACTCTCTCAGAATCCTGACTTACATCAAAGGAACCTCATCATTTATTCATGCATTTAACAGCATGGGATAAAATCCATACAAGGGGATTTTTTCAGATGATTCCTTATGAGAAAATATTAATTTTATGTTGGCTATATGATATGATTCTGAAGAAATGCACTGAGGTATCCATGATTAATTGTCAAATGAATATAAATCACTGAAAACAACAAATCCCAATATCTACCCCTCGATTTAGACTGACAATGCTAAATTTCTTAAAAATTAAATTTGATAAGATTAACACATTATTCAAGAAAAATCTGTAGATATTTAAATGCTTTTGGATTGCTTTAGAAACAAAATTCAGAACTTTGTTTTATATTTTCAGTCAGCTGTTGAACAGAAACATTGGAGAGTGTGTGTGTGTCTGTGTGTGTGTGTTTTTAAATTTTTATATTTTTTTGGCTATATAAGAATTAAACTTGAGCGGCTTTATTTGATGTGGTAACAAGATCCAAATCAGGTATTTAAAACATTTACAGGTTGAAGATTTATTATTTTCCTCTCATGCAAAATAAATCTTAAATCTGAGCTCACTGTGTATTTAAAGTTAAAATGTTAGCAGCCGCTACATGTCCACTACAGACTTATGAAATGTTAACATGCAAAGCTTTATTAGATTTCTTTGCTAAGTACTTCATTTCAAGTAACTGACATGATTAGCCAGTTTTCAAACTGCAAAATATCTCACTGCTCTCCAATTTTGATTATTGCATAACTCTTCTTCTAAAAGTATGAAGAGACATATATTTGATTATTATTACATAACTCTCCTTCTGAAAGCATGAAGTGTCTGTATTTTGAAGTGAAATGTTGAAATTCGTATTATATTTTGTAAACCATTAAGCAAGAGTTAAAGTCACAAATAATATTTCACTCCTTCTGTAGAATGCTGAATGCAGCCAGTTAAGTTTAACCTAAGCATATTTACTTCATCTAAAAATAAGAGTTGAAAAACTTGCTTCAGATTTTTTTTGAAGACTTCTGAATATCATGACCCAGAGATTCATGCTAAATCTTTTTATTCCAATGAATGAGAGAACATTTCCAGAAATTTCAGGCTTGTCAAAAACATTAGTCACCTATTTAAAAATCCATTACCATGAAATGTAACTTTTAAGGAGGAAATATCTTTGTCAGCATAACTTGTACACATTAAATGTTCACCTAAAAAAAGCTGTTGTCATATTCCATTGACATAAATTAAAAGTATTATTTCTGTTTTATTTTATAAGTTTTGAATTGTTTTTGAGATATTTAATCAAGTTAATTTGCAAAGTATTTTTTATAAAAATAAAAAAATGCACATCGAGCCACAACTAAAATTATGAAATAAAGGCTTCATATTTTGAAAAATGTTTCTGACATCAAGGGCAAGTATAGCAGTGTGGAGGGAACAAAGGAGTCTCTTAGGCAGTTCCAACTCAAGGTGACCCTAGTTACATTTCTGATAGGTGAAGGCTTTGGTTTTGAGGAGTGATTCTGACTTGATTGGCAATTTGTTAATGAAGCGATCAAATGGATAAAGGATACATACTTGTCACCCTTCTCTATTCTTAAATGACAATCATCTGTCTTTACTTTGTGAGTTTTCATGAGTAATTCTGTACTATAGCATAAAAGTAAGTCCTTAAGTGCACTGTCTTATTTATTCTTGTATATGCTATGCGTTTAAGGAATCCTTTCTGTATCTCCAACATTACAGTCTCAATTAGCACAGTAAATAGCATAATGAAAAGGTGTAATGAAATGGGTCATAATAGCTTTTCACAGACATGCCAAATAGATGGATAATGATTGCATTTTCTGTCCTCATCTTAGTTTTAAATCACATGTCTATCTTAATAAATATTGAGTAATAGTTCTCAGAGCTGCAGTCCAAATCTAATTTCTATGTGAGATTTGAAAAGCTTGTGTATTTTTTTTAAAGTTCTGTACTGCAAAGAATATAGTTAGTATAATAGCACAGGCTGCTGAATTTATTTAAAAAGAGGAGAATAGACTAAACTTAGAAAGTACCGAGGATTCACCTACAGGATGAGATGTGCTTGTATTGAGCATATTACCACATTGTTAGGAGGTGGCAATTCACCAACTTTTTTTTTCATCACTATCAGTGATTTTTGAGATTTGTATTTTAAGAAATTATAGCTTAAAGATTTATTCAGTACCTTGCAGTTTACAAAGTTTTTCTCCCAAAATATTCCCTTACATGATTCTCACAATAATTATTAAAAAAAATAGACAGAACATATGTCCCTTATTTCTCTATTTCCATAAGAGGAAATGTGAAAAGAGAAAATCCAGGAGACATCCCTACCTCGTGTCAGGGTGGAGCAAAGTCCTGGTTTAAGGCTCTCCGGGTTGTACTCTGCTTTCTTGATTCCTAAGGAAAGAGTGTTTGCTGCTAAAACATATTTTTATACCTCCCATGTTGATTTTAATCCTGCAAAGAAATAGAGAACGTAAGGGAATCACACTAAATGTAAAATTCTGAAAATAAAAATGTGCATTATTTATCTCTCTCTCATGTAAGGCTATGTTCATGGTTCCCAATTCTAAAATAATTCAAACAAGGAGGATGAGATCCCATTGGACCCTCACAGGATCCTTTGAAGTGTTTAGTAGGCACTAGAGAAGTTTTTTTTTTTTTCTTTAAATACTGTGAAAAATTCTGTTTGGTCTTGGAATCTACATAGTCTTGAGAATTGTGAATACTTCTATTTCTTCCAGGTCAATAGAGAGTTAGGGTCATCTCACTCTAGCAAGAACTCATGTTCCAACAGCAACTATCCAAAGAAATTTTCTGGAAAACATTAGCCAGAAAGAAATTATATAAAATCACAAATAAAAGCAAGTATTATCTTAATAGATTTGGTTTCTGTAAGTTAAATTTTGCTTTAAAAAGCCATATGCCATGAAAAGGAAGTAAGATTTTGTTTTAAATATTTTTGTTTTATTTAAACAAACTAACAAAAATATTGTAGTAGTCTAGTGCATTTCCACTAATGATTGAGCTAACATTAAATGTTTGGAGGATTGAATACTTAGTCTTATTCAGCAGAGAGGATAAACGGTAGACACTCACGTACTTACATTTTCTAGGTGTTCTTTTTTTTAAAGTACATTGCAGTGCATTTCTCATCTAGAAAATTCACTTGGTTTTAAACATTGCTGAGATTCTAAAGAAAATGTGACAGAAAATGTAAAATTAATATGTCATTAGCCATAATGTGATACGATTTCATGGCAAATTGAAGTTCAAAATTTTACTCTAGAATCATCATCCCTAAGAAAGACATTTCTGTATGACAGTCTTTGCTGTGGCTGTGTATTTCTGGAGAGACTGGATATCTGGATGTAGAAAACATGTATATCACTTTAAGATAAACAATGAAGGTGATAGCAAAACATCCTAAATTACTTGGCTGGGGTGGGTGGGAGGTGGGATACTACCCTTTTCTTCTTGCATTAAAAAAAAAAAAACTAAGCATATTAAAATACATATCTTGCATTTGGCAAAAATCTAAACATGATAACTTCTTGTTTATATGACTTTATAAAGCATCTCATAATTCCTGAATTAAAATTCTAGAATTTATCATAGGATTCATTGCTTTCAATGCATATGGTTGATTTTGTTCCAGTATAGAAATGTTACTGAATAAGTTGTGGGTATGTGGAATAGCCAATAGGTTATATTTATTTAAGTTTGTTTATTTTTCTAATTTCCTTGGTTTTTGAATGGTACTGATGCTTATAATTTTTTGAATGTGCATTTAGACTTTCAGATAATCATAAAATTTTCCTTCGTTTCTATTGTCCTTTCTACTCCTAACATGCTTTAGTTGCTTCGGATCCATTCTTCCCTTCACCATTATAAGCTGTAGGGATTTTCCTCAAATCATTTTAGCCTTCAGTGTGATGTGTTCCCTTTTCAACTCAGGTGATTTATTATTTACAAGCCTCTTATTCAGCACTTATTCTTAAACTGAATATGTTTAATCTATTGTATTATTTAATTTTGCTTAAAAGTGGCATGCATATTTATGATTTATTACACAACCACATCAAAAGCAAGAACCATGTTTTATACTTTTCTATATTGTCTCTTGTACCTTACCTTCATTAGACACAATACATTTGGATTCTGAAAATGAACTTCATGTGCAGTGGCTGAAACTGAATGCCAATTATCCCTTTTTAAGGATTTAAAACATTAAATTTTGAAAGAAATTTGTTTACTTCAAATATATGATTTCACCAATCAAATAAGAAAAGGAGCACTTTAGGCAAGTTCCTAACGTGCACCGTAATGGAATGTGTAATCTCAGGGAATTATTTATGCTAGAAAAGGAAACACTGTGAAGATACAGCTGTGAACAGGAAACAAAACTGGAAAGGCTACTTTTCTTGAGGAGTTTGCATTCTAGTCCAGACCTTTTCACTTGACGTGAACTGGATCCCTAGTCCTCAAGGTGACTGCCCAGTACCTGGAAGGGCCCATGGATTAGTTGCTTCAGATGCACCCATTCTTGTCCCTTCGTTCATATGCCATACAAATATTAGCTTTTTCTCTTTGTGTCAATACATAAGTGGTGTCAGGGTAATATATTTCTCTGACTGATTCGTTTACTGAAGCAACTGAATGTATTCATCTTTATTCAGTGCTGTGTACTGAGGACTGTGCGTGTTGTAAAAGCTCTTGGGTTTCCCTTCAGATCACAGTTAGGATTTAATTGCCACAGGATCATTTCTCCCCAGGTTTGGTTTGATCCTTCTATTTTAGTTATTTTGTGTATACATAACTTTTTATTTCCAAACTCATGTTATTTGCAATTTTACATTTGTTTACATGAATACGTACTAATAATTACTCTACAAATAGACTGCCACTTCCACCAAAATAGATGGTATTAGTTTCTGATTATCATTAAATGTCTAGCATAGAACAATGATACTTACATGTTAAATGAATAAAGGCTATGCATCTTAAAACTTTTCTGTAGTCGTAGAATATAATTATTTGTAGAAAAACATGATTTTAACAATAATCATATTTTATAAGTAGTCCGTATCACTTAGATACAAATATTTTGCTCTTTAATACATTGGTAATAACCTGATATACTTTATACTGAAACTAATGTTTACTCAAAATGTGTGCATTTTTCTTTAGAGTTGCAATTATTTTTGTAACATTTTATTCTGTTGTTGGTTATCACATAAGTACTTACAACTGGCACTTTAAAATTTTGTTTTCTTGGCCGGGCACGGTCGCTCAGGCCTGTAACCCCAGCACTTTGAGAGGCCGAGGCGGGTGGATCATGAGGTCAAGAGATTGAGACCATCCTGGCCAACATGGTGGAACCCCGTCTCTACTAAAAACACAAAAATTACCTGGGCCTGGTGGCGGGCACCTGTAGTCTCAGCTACTTGGGGAGCTGAGGCAGGAGAATCACTAGAACCCGGGAGGCAGAGGTTGCAGTGAGCCAAGATGGCACCACTGCACTACAGCCTGGCGATAGAGAGAATCCGTCTCAAAAATAAATAAATAAATAAATAAATAAATAAATAATTGTTTCCTTTTGTCTTTTAGAATATAAGAAATGTGCTTATGGGAAAATAATACTTAAAGAACAAATTTATGGCCGGGCACGGTGGCTCATGCCTGTAATGCCAGCACTTTGGGAGGCCAAGGAGGGCGGATCATGAGGACAGGAGATAGAGACCATCCCGGCTAACACAGTGAAACCCTGTCTTTACTAAAAATACAAAAAAAAATTAAAAAAAAAATTAAAAAAAAAAATTAGCTGGGTGTGGTGGCGGGTGCCTGTAGTCCCAGATACTTGGGAAGCTGAGGCAGGAGAATGGCGTGAACCTGGGAAGCGGGGCTTGCAGTGAGCCGAGATTGCTCCACTGAACTCCAGCCTGGGCTACAGAGCGAGACTCCATCTCAAAAACAAAAACAAAACAAAACAAAAAGAACAAATTTATAATTCTCAATTCTAGATTCACCTGGGGGTGTGGGTGGGAATGTAAATGGACCTATTTTTAAAACCTTGTCTTTACTAAATCTATATGCCACATTTTTATTTCAAATCCTTGAAACAGGATACAAATTGCCTCAAATTAAAGACAAATAGAATAAACACACAACTACTTTTAAAAACACAGGTTTATTGAGGTATAACTGGTCTTTTAAAAACTATACACATCTAATATATAAAATTTGATGAGTTTTGATATATGCATACACACACATGAAACAACCACCACAATCAAGGTAATAGACATATCTAACACTTTCAAAAGTTTCCTTGCACATCTTTTTTCTTTTTCTTTCTTTCTTTTTCTGTGTTAAAACACTGAACATGGGATCTCTCATTTTAACAAATTTGTTAGTACATAATACAACATTGTTAACTCTAGGTGCTGTGCTATATACAGTTGATCCCTAGGACTTATTTGTCTTGTATAGCTGAAGTTTCATAAAAATTGAACAATTATCCATTTTCCCTCTTCCAGCCCTTGGTAACCACTTTCAATTCTATAAGTTCTGGTATAAGCCTGATGTAAAATCTGGTACTTTTGACTGAATAGATCTCTAATAATAGTTTTAATTCCCTTTATAGATGTAAGCCCATTAAAATTTTTTCTCTCCACTTGGATTAAATTTATTTTAATGTTCTTAGGTAGAGACATATTTTGTCAAAGTTTTCAAAGTTTATTGGTATAATTTGTCTATAATATTATTTTTTAAGTTCTCTTTACCTGCCTCATATTTTTCCATATTTTTACTGCTCTTTTGTTTGTTTTTCAGAAGTTTATCTTATTAATCTTTTTAAAAAGCCAAAGTAATGGTTCTCAAAGATAAATTGCTTTAATTAAGTTTATACCTGAGTGCACACTTGCATAATCAACTAAGTGATAATTTGACTGAATATAATTTTTGTTTGAAATCATCTTTTTCCAGAACTCTAAGAAATTATTCCATGGTTTTCAAATATTTCTCACTGAAAAATTTATTGTTAATCTTAGATTTTTTGTGTTGTAAGACGGCTGCTTTTTCTTTCAGAAAGCTTTCAAAGGTTTTATCTTTTTAGTTCAGAAGTTTTATGAGGATGCATCTGTTATTGTTTCTTCTTTAAAAAAATATTTGTCTAGCAATTAGTAGGCCCTTTTCACCTGGAAAAACCGGAGACTTTCAACAACAAATACGGCAGATTTGTTACCAGAACCCTGCTTTCTCAGAGCTCAGGGTTTCTTCTACAAATCTGTTGGTAACACCTGTATATTAAATTATCTTAAAATTTCCTCTATTGCCACCAAGGCAGGAGTTTCTGAGCTCTGCTGAATTTTGCCTTCAATCAGATATTATTTACTCTGTGCTTTCCAGAGAACCACCAGTGTTTGCATTTGTCTATCTGAACTGTTTCGTTTTTTGATCATGACTTTGTTTTGAAATTTTCTTTTTTTCTCAGTGGAATTTGTGAAGGGAAATGAGTGAGTTAATAGGCTTAATAGTTAAGCTCAAAGTGGAAATAAATCACTTTTGATTTGTAAAATACTTTTTTATTTACTAAGAATAGTAATTCTTTGTTCATTGTCTATTATATTTTACACATTTACTTATTGTAAATTTTGTGCATGGTGTTTTAATTTGCAGAAACATAGTTTATATAATCATGTCTATTATTTTTAGTAAATTCAATTTTTATATTTTGTAGACTTTTCCACTCCAGTATTATACAAGGATTATTAAAATTTCCTAAGTTTGTTGGGTAGGAGATTTAAAGTTTCATCGTGTGCACATACATACACACACAATACATATCTATCTAGCTACCTCTTTGTCTATCTAATCTATCACTTATTTATCCAGAGAGAGAAACTATTTTAATAATATGAGACATGCTTCATTTATTTGTTTTTCAAATAATGTTATTTTCTTTAAGACTATTTTTTAAATAACATCCTTTTCATACGTTATTGCTCACCTCACCTACTGTGTGCTACAAATTATCTTGGGCTTAAGGAGGTGAAGATGAAAGGATAAATTCACATCCCTAAAGGAACTTAAAGTATAAAATGATACACTAGACAAAGATGGAAAGAGGTGTGGTCAGGCAGACAAAGTGAAATATCAACAATTGTGTTTCCTCAATTCCTGTGTTTTGTTTTTCTGTGTTTTGTTGAATTTGTTGTACTTGACTTCCTACTTGGCCAGACTATGGTTTTCCCAAGAAAAGTTATAAAGGTGAGATCATAAGGCAAAGACATCAATTTTTGTTTTGAACATGCAATTTTTTTCTAAGTTGGAAACAGGAGGCTTTAGGAAGATTGTTGTGTCCATGTAACTTCTCAGACTAGATTTAGATCCTACTAGCAGGAGGTAGAAAATAGACATAGGAAAAAATTAAAGTTGAATGGCTAGGGCTCTTTGAAGAGTCTTGCCCCATAAGTTGTTAAAATCTCTATCCCAAGTGGCATAAATCAAAGGAGAGTAAATAGAACCACTGCTTTAGGAATAGAGACTGTCTGTGCACTTTCTTTTAAAAGATTTCTCTGAGACAGCAAGTTCTGGAGTCAGTTCCCCATATCACGAAGATGCATAGCAGTAAATAGAGCTGCACAGGGAGCCTGAGGAAGAGCTATTAAACCCTTGTGTGGCCTGTGCACTATTGAAGCCACCAAATATTTTCCTGTGGTTTTTCAATTACTATGAATATGACGTGATTCCTGTGGCTTAGAGAAGTCTTGCAGTATTCAAGCAACATAAACACATGTAAAAAGAAATGAACCATGAGTCTGAAACCAGGTAGAGGTGTCTGAACCTCTTGAAAGAGTGCATTAAAATAACAATCTAATACACTATATGCTGCAAGCCATGAAAAGTGTGGTTAACATTGTGCCAAGCAGAAGAATTTGCATGTAGAAAAGAGCCGGTGGTATGTGAGGAACTGACAACCCAGTGGGTAAGGAGTAAGTAGGTAAATGGCAAGACACAGTTGGGAGAGAGTGGGAAAAACCATACAGTGCAAGACCATAATATCACATCATTAAGTTGCAATATGGTTACATATGAAAAATAAATATCTTGTAGAGAAATTCTCAGCATATTATTATATGAAATCAAATTTTCTCCCTTCATTGATTTGTTATTCCAGATAAAATTTAATATATTTCCAAATTGTTAAAAAATTTAAATTCTAGGTTTTTTTGAACTGTGTAAATTACAGAATTTAATTTAGATGAAATTGATATTATTTATTATTAAGTCTTCCTATTTATGAAGATGTTAACTTCTTCCACTTAAACAACTTGTATTTTATATCCCTGTATGGAGCATGCAATTTTGTTACATAAGCGTAGAAAAATTATTTTCAAGGTTTTTCCTTAGATCTGCAAATGTTCTGGTATAATTGTAAAAATCTTTTTAAAAATTATATTTCTTAAGTGTCTATTACTATTGTATATTAAATGTACTGATTCTTTTTGTTTTTGTATTGTACTCAGCCAACACATTGATCCTATTGATTAATTACCTACTTATTTTTGGATCTGTTGAATTTTTAAGGAAACCCTTGTATTTGCAAAGCATAAAGGGGTAAGTTGTCCCTCTTTTTTCATATTTATATTTAAATTAGTTTATTGAGTTTTAGTTATTTGTCTGTATTTTAGTGTTTAGGATTATCATAAAAATACAGAAAAATAGTGGTTTGAATGGTCGACTTTAAATAAAAGTTCTCCAATATATAATATCTTACCATAAGAGTAATATTGATTGCATCTCATGTTAATATTTCTCATCATATAGATACAGTATCTAACAGTCAATAATTTACTAAAAAGTACATTCATCTCTTCAGCAATAGAGATTAGATTTCATGATCTTTTGTGATTACTTGTTAAAAATGGACATTTTTTGACATTTTTATTGTGCTTAAGTGTTTTAGTAATTCTTGGTATTAAACTGTTTTTTTTTTTCACACACACATACGTTTATATATACACATCTGTTACGGAAGTATTGCTTTCAAGGTACCAGATACAAATAGTATTTTTAGTAGATTCCATCTATATCAAGTTATGCTGTCTATATCTAATATATAATGTTTCTTTGTATATTTCTGCAATACTTATGTTCTTTCTTTGTTTCTCAAATTTCTATTATATGTAGGTCAGATTCCCTGAATTTCTCCTTGTCTATCACCAGTTTTGTTTTTGATGCTACTATTCTCAGTTCAGAAGACGTTCTTCAGTTTGTCTTTTACTTCTTTGGAACAACCTTCAATCTGTTAATTCCATTGCATTTAAAAGTTACTAATTATATCCTTCAACTCTCTTTGATCCTTCCTTACATTTAATTACCTATCTTCATTGCAATTTTCTATGGCTGTATAAATGGAGTACTCTCTTGACACAGGAAGGATGATAATACATTTTTGCTTGTTTACTTATTTACTTTTTCTTTTAATAGGATTGTGCATATGCTAAATGAAGTCCCTAGTAGTATTCAGAAAATCTGCCATCTTCTTTTGATTCACAGGATGCTTTTATAGGTTCTTTGTCTTTACTTCGTAAACTCTATTTATGAATGGAAATCCAGTCAAATAGGAACTCAGGTCAGTCCCACTGACTAAGATTGTTCTGGATACCTAATTACTACTTTTAGGAATGGTCTTCCAAGTTCAGATCCAGGACAAAAAGGGATAAACAACAATAGCAATAGCAACAGCAGCAGCACCTAGGAAGAGATGACCTGTCAGACTAAGATAAGTAATAATAAACATTAAGATGGGCAAGCTCAACTAGGATCTAGGTGCCATAGATATTGCTGCAAACCCTAGTCTTTTCTAGAGGTGACTATTTCTGGGGCATATCTGAGAGATTCACCATTGTGTTCATTGTGTTCCTATCTTGTAATCAACAAATAGAAGTATTCTGATCCCAGTGATTCCTGAGCCTGTCCCAGTGATAGTCTACTCATACCCTCTTAACATCTTTCTCCTCCTGGAAGGGTGTGTGGGGAGCCTTTAATGTACATTGGCTTTCTTAAAAAAAAAATATATATATATATATATATAGAGAGAGAGAGAGAGTAATTTCTTCAGGTTTTGTTATATAATCAGTTATCATCATGGATTTCCACTAGGGGAGCACATTTTTATCTGGTAGTATAAAGTCTTAAATATTTTATTAACGAATTTAAAAAGAAATGTGATAGATGCCTGTGCTGCTCTGTTTTTGGAATTTATTCCTAGTTAACTTGTATGTTCACTAGAAGGCAGGCACCTAAATGGACTTCTTGCTTCTGAACATTCATTATCTATTGCATTATCCATATTGGTGAATGAAAGCTTTTTCTTGAAAGCATGTACACACATGCACACACATACAATCTTTATGTGTTGAAGCACATAATTAGTAACTTTTAAATGCAATGGAATTAACAGATTGAATATTGTGCCAAAGAAGTAAAAGATAAACTGAAGAACTTCTTCTGAACTGAGAACAGAGGCATCAAAAACAAAACCGGTGATAGACAAGGAGAAATTCAGGGAATCTGACCTACATATAATAGAAATTTGAGAAACAAAGAAAGAACATAAGTATTGCAGAAATATACAAAGAAACATTCTATATCAGATATAGAGAGCATAACTTTGTATAGATGGAATCTACTAAAAATACTATTTGTATTTGGTAACTTGAGAGCAATACTTCTGTAATAGTTGTGTATATATAAATGTATGTTTGTGTGAAAAAAAACAGCCAATCCATTTATTTAATTTTTATTACATTTTTCCAAATTTTTCTATCTCTTAGACTGGGCATCTTCACCATTGCTAGTTACGGTTTATCTTATATTTTTCAAATATTTATGACTTTGAATAATCTTAAGGTTTCATGTCTCTAAGCCTCTGTTTGTGCTATTTCTTCTGACTAAAATGTGCTATCCTGTTCCCTTTTTCCTCATTACCTACTTTTCAGTCTTAAAAATTTTGCTCAGGCATCAGCTCCATAGAGAAATGTTCCTGATTTCCTTCTCCCTCACTATTTACCAACTGAGCTCTGTACAAGTCCCACTGTAGTCTAGCATCTCTTATTAATTATATTCCATTTAAAACACTGTTTAATTATCTTCATCTACTAAGCTGAATCCACAAACATTACTTGTATCCACTTCAAAACAAAGTGTTTAGTATATAAGCATTTATTGAACGAATAAGTGAGCTTCCTGTCTGGAGGTTTAAACTTGGCGCATCTTTGGTATTTCTTGTCACTGAGAAGGCACAGAATCCTTACCCTCTCTGCTTATGGTCAGCTCTCCAGGAATCACAGTTACTGGTGAAATTCCTCCTATGCCTAAGTGACCAAGAAATAAATAACAATATTTTAAAATTATTATCACTTGGAAAGAACTTCAAGTAATATCA
Organism: Pongo pygmaeus; assembly: GCF_028885625.2. Classification (NCBI taxonomy): domain Eukaryota; kingdom Metazoa; phylum Chordata; class Mammalia; order Primates; family Hominidae; genus Pongo; species Pongo pygmaeus. The sequence goes on along the minus strand of NC_072378.2, from coordinate 103,605,514 downwards.
TTCCTGGAAAGGGAAGTTCACTGCTACTCAGACAGAAACTTTATCCACATTTTTGCTTGCCACTAAAGAAATTGTGTATGAATGAAGCTTTTAAAGATACAGGTATAAGTTTGGAATTGAGAAAGAAAACATAACTTTGTTTTATTTGTTCCCTATTTCTATCACCATGGGAGAGCTACCTAAGCACCCTTGTCCAGTTTCCATTAGGCATCTACGCTTTTCTCTATAAGCTCCTCAGAATATAGTTTATCTGAATGAGAATAACAGAAATTACCATAAACAGAAGAAGTAACCTATTTTCATGATCACCTATTTGACACTATTTTCTTCCTATATTCCCTTTGTTCTAAAGAATTCTTGGTGCTCACCTGGTTGCCGTGGAATTTCTCCAGCCCTCCTGGATGAGTTACACTGATGGATTATTAGGGTGCACTGCTATATCAATATCTTGGCCTTATCCTCTTTGGTCAGCGTATACAAAATATCTAAATATAAACTACTTCTAAGAGCAGCTCTATACTTAGCTGCATATCAGGAAGTGGCTAAATTATTTGCCTTGAGGAATTTTCCTTCCTTCAGTGCCCAGTGCCCTTTCCCATTCCCACACATGCTTTGTTTAGGTTTGTAACAATGTTAAAGATGAATGACATGAAGTGGAAAGCAAGCACATGGTTTGCACAGGTGTGCTTGTCTTACAACTCAAATCTTTTTATGAGGATCTTTGACAACCAGGTCAATAGATTTAAAACCAAATACAAGGACTCTCTAGAAGGGTACTAAATTAATAGAGACAGTAAAAGTACAATCAGCTGAATTACAGACATAAGATGAACTTGAAATGTTCTAGATTCACAAGGACAAGTCTAAAGTCATTCTGAGTATCCCTAATTTCCACTACCTACTTTTTTCCTTCCTATTCTGTTATTTCTGTCCTCCTATTTTGGAAGCCTAGCCATTCTTCTTAAAAGAATGATGCTAACCAATTTTCCTCTAAATTCAAATTGTTCACTAAATAGGTCAGCCTGCAACATTCCTTTGCAAGAATAGTACTGAAGTGCTCAAATTGCACTATTTACCTGAATATAAATTCCAGGAATTCTTGCATCAAAGTTAGGAAATCTCTGCTCATACCCTATTTTTTTTTATTTAGGCATTCTTTTCAAAAAGTTCTTGTCTTTATATAAACACGGGCTTAAAGAAAACGTCTTATATTATTTTTTATTATTAGAAAATTTTGCACTGTATCAACTATTCCTCCAAAAAATTGTCTGTTTATTTAGAAGATCTAAATGGTGACATAGTCTATATTGTGACTTTTTACATCTTTTATTGATAATCAATGGTATAAAATATTTCAAAAAATCAGATTAAGACCATGGAAATTCCCACTGTAGGCATCTTCAGATGATACTAGCTTTTCTAATTCTTCAACCATGAAATGTTATTTATACAAGACCTAATTAAAATGTCATGTTTTGTCAAAATATGAATTGCTTTCCTAGGAAGTGTTAAGCAATTTCCTCTGTACTTCTACGACACTTGTATAGTAAATTCTCTGTAGCAATAACTTTTATTCGTGTGTTTCTATCACACATCAGGATGTCAGCTCCTTGAAAATAGAGACCATTTTCTATTTCGTTTCCCCAATGCCAAGTTCAGTATAGGAACAATATATTGAATTGCCCAATGCCAAGTTCAATATATAAACCATATATGAATCAATAAGTGTACATTTACTAGATATAGAATGAATGACTAAATAAATTACCATAACACAATTTGGTTGTTATATTAAGCCAATTAAAACAGTTAAGCCTATTTATTTATTAAATAAATATTTATTGAGCTTCTTCTAAAAGCCATGCCTGTTTTTAGTTCCTGGGGATATCATAGAGAACAAAACAGAATAAAAGCCTTGCCTTAATGGAGTTTATGAGGTTGAACAAAATGAAATTGTACAAATTTGACCATTTCATCCTCAGAAATGACAATTGCGTATGGTTCAAACTGATGTATTTTAGTGAAGAAATAAAGATAAGAAACTAAATTCAAAGTTTTTAGAAGCAGTGACTATATTTTTCACTTTTATTAAATTCCTTAGTCTAGTTAACACGAGGACTAGGTCAATATCACTGACACCAGCCTAGTCCAAGTCTCCATCTTGTTTTACCTGGGTTACTGAAACAGCCTCGTAAATGGTCTCCCTGTTGCCTAGCCTCTGACTGTTTGTTCTTATCTGAGCAGCCCAAGTGACCCATTTACAATGTCTATCAATCAGATCATGCCTCTGCCACTGCTTATTTTGAAAGGTTTGGTGAATCATTAGATTTTAGTTGCTTCATATAAAACCCTTGCAAAAAATGCTTTCTCGGTTGTGAGTATCATCCAGCTAAAGATACTTTCTAAGTAACTTTATTGGTAATTTACCTATTTATCTGCATGATTCCAAACCTTTGATATTGATTGAGACTTTCTTATAATTTAGCATATGGTTTTATATTAGTAAATGTTCTATGCATACATGAAAAATGTATTATGTTGTTCTTAAGAGTATCCTGTCTATTTAAATAAGGTCCAGTTTCCTTACTGTGTTGTTTGGATCTTTATCTTTACTAATCCCCCCACCTACCGGCCCCTCAGTATTCTATCAGTGACTGAGAGATATGTGTTAATGTCTCTAACTACAATTGAAAACCTTTGCAGCTGGGGGAATAGGACATTAAAAAACAAAACAAGCTTTGGAGGAGGGGTAGTAATACATGCTAGCCTCAGCACTACAGCTAAGGAAGAGGGAAGGGAGAGGAACAATTGTGAAGGCCAAACCCTTTAGGCCCATTGACACTGAAAATACTTACTTGACACATGGAACATTTTCCAGGCTAGACTATAAAACAAATCTTATTAAATCTAAAAGATTAAAATCATACAAGGTATCTTCTCTGACCAAAGTGGAATAAAATTACTAATAAATAGTAGAAGGAAAAATGGGCAATTGAAAATATATGTGGAAATTAAGCAATGCATTGTTAACCAACGTGGTCAAAGAAAATTCAAAACGTATATTAGAAAATACTATGGGACAAATGAAAACAAAAATGCAATATACCAAATGGCATAGGATCTTATAAAAGCAATAGTCAGAGGAAAATTTATAGTTGGAAATGTCCAAATTAAAAAAAAAAGAACAAAGAAAATCTCAAATTATCAATCTAACCTCCCACTTTAAGAACAGAAAAAAACAAGAGTAAACTAAACCAAAAGCAAGCAGAAAGAAGGAAATAATTAAGGTTAGAGAGGAGATAATTAAATTGACTAGTGAACAGAAAAACAGAGAACAAATAAAACCAAAAGTTGGGGTTTTGTCTCCCAAAACATCAACAACATTTTCAAACCATTAACTAGACTGACCAAGAGAAAAACAAAGACTCAAATTACCAAAATCAGTAATGCAAATCATGACATTGCTACAGACCTTACAGAAATAAAAAAGGATTATAAGAAAATATGATGAAAAATATGTACTCCAAAAAAATTAAATAACCTAGATGATATGAAAAAAAAATCCTAGAGATACATAAACACAAACATGAACTGAAGAAGAAATAGAATGTGTTGTCTGAGTAGTCCTGTAACAGAGAGATTGAATTGATAATATTAATAATAATAAAACAACTTCCAACAAAGTAAAGCTCAGGACCAAATACATTCTGGTTAGTTTTACCTGGTAAATTCTATGAAACATTTAATGAAGAATTAACACCAATTCTTCTAAAACTTTTAAAAAAATAGAAGAGCTATATTTCCTAATTTCTTCTATGAAGTCCATTTTATCTTGATACCAAAGACAAATACATCACAAGAAAAGAAAACTACAGACCATATACTTTATGAGTACAAATAAAAAAGTATTCAACAAATATGAGAAAACTATATTCTTCCAGCATTAAAAGGATTATACACCATGACCAAATGGAATTTATCTCAGAAATGGAAGGATAGTTCAACATATAAAAATAAATCAATTTAATAGATTACAATGTGGTATTATTCCACACTCTTACCAAAAAAAGGACAAAAACGCACAAACATTTTAAGTGATGTAGGAAAATATTTGACAAAATCCAACATTTTTAATGATAAAAACATTCAACAATCTAGGAACAGAAAAGAACTTTCTGAAAACTATAAAGTATAGCTATAAAAATTAATAACTAAGATTATACATAATGGTGAAAGATTGAATATTTTCCCCTAAGATCAAGAACAAGAAAATAATGTTTGTTCTTATCATTTTATTCCTCAACGTTGTACTGGAAGATCTAGTCAGGGATATTGGTTAAGAAGAACTAGAAGGCATCAAAATTGGAAAGAGAGAGAGGGAAAACTATATTCACAGATGGCATCGTCTTATATATAAAAATCTTAAAAACAGAGTTAATATATTTGGAAAAGTTATAGGATAAATTTCAATATTAAAAATCATTTCTATAAATTAATAATGAACAATCTGAAAATAAAATTAAAACAATTCTACTTACAAAAGTATCAAAATAAAGAAAATACTAGTAAATTTAACCAAGAACATGCAAAACTTACCCCCTAAAAACTATGAAATATTGTTGAAATAAATTTTAAAACATCTAAATAAATAAAAGGTCCTCTGCAGTTTATGCGTTGAAAGTCTTAATATCATTTGTATGGCAAAAATCTCCAAATTAATTTATGGGTTCAATGTAAGTCTCATCAAAATTTCAGCTGCATTTTTTTTTCAGAAATGGACAAGCTGATCTTAAAATTCATATAGAATTGCCAGAATTCCAAATAAGCCAAAAGACTCTTGAAAACCAAAGTTGGAGGACTGAAATATTCTGATTTCAAAACTTACTACAAAGCTGCAGTAATATGTGGCATATTCATAGGCCCATAGATCAATGGAATAAAAGTGAGAATCCAGAAATAAACCCAGATATTAATTTTCAATAAGGGTCCCAAGACTATTAAATGTGGCAGGAATGATCTAACAGTCTAACAAATGGTGCTGGGACAACTGAATTACCACAGGTGAAATAATGAAATTAGAACCTTGTCTCACACTATATAAGAAAAAATTAATTCAAAATGATCAAAGACCTAAATTTAATACCTGAAATTCTAAAACTCTTAGAAGAAAATTAATAGGAGTAACATTTTATAACCAAGGATTTGGCAGTGGATTCTTAGATATAATGCTAAAATCACAAGCTAAAAAAAATAGACAAACTGGACTTCGTTAAAATTAAATACTTTGTTCATCAAAAGAAAAATCAATAAAGTTAAAAGACAACCCACAGAATGTGGGAAGATATTTGTAAATCTATATATATTTAATAAGGGCCTAGTATCCAGATTATATAAAGAATACTCACAGCTCAACAGCAAAAAGACAACCCAATTTAAAAATGAATAAAGGCTTTAATAGACAATTTTCCAAAATAGCATGCATTTGGCCAATAAGTACATGAAAAGATACTCAACATCATTAACTATTAGGGAAATGCAAACCAAAAACCACAAAGAAAACTACTTCATGCTTACTAGTTTAGCTATAAAAGAAAGAAAAATAAGGGTTGGCATGGATGTGGAGAAATTTGAAGTTACATGGAATGTTGTTGGGAATGCAAAATGATGCAGCCGTTTTAGAAAATAGTTTGTAAGTTCCTGAAAATATTTAACATATAATTAATATATAACCCAGAAATTCTGCCCAGATATCTACTGAAGAGAACTGAAAATAGGTGTTCAGACATTTGTACATCAATATTCATAGAAGCATAATTCAAAATTGCCAGAAAAAGTGGAAACACCCCCAAATGTCCATCTACTGACAAATATAGAAACAGAGTGGTATATCCATATAATGCAATATTATCCAACTATAAAAATGATAAAAACCTTATCCATGCTACCGCATAGATGAACCTTGAAACCATCATGGTAAGCGAAATAAGCCAGACACCAAAGGCCTCACATTGTTTAATCCCATTCATATAAAATGTCTAGAATAAGCCAATCCATACAGACAGAAAGCAGATTGGTGATTGCCGTGGCTGGGGAACGGTAGAATAGAAAGTGACTCCTTATTGAGTATGGGGTTTCCTTTTCAGGTGATAAAATGTTCTGTAATTAGATAGTTGTGATGGTTGCACTACATTGCAAATGTATTAAAGTCACTGAATTGTACACTTTAAAATGATGAAAATGGTGAATCAAATATTATAGGAATTTTATCTCAATTAAGCAAATATAAATAAATACATGTAAAAATAAACTTTTGTCTACTATAAAGTGATATATGAATATTCATTTTAGTATTATTCTAGTTTCAATGAATGTACTTCATTACAATATTCAACACAAGGGCAAGAAAAGCTCTAGAGGAAGATCCTGATGTCAGTTTTAGACACAGAGAGTTGAATATTACATCAAATAATAAAGGGGGTGCTGAGACTAGAGACAGATATGTGGAATATATAAGCGTATTGTTGAAAGCTGAATACATGGAATTGAAGGAAATTTCTCATGGAAAGTGAAAAGAAACGGGCCTGTGACAAAGCCTTGAGGATATAAGCACTTTAGACACAGGCAGAAGGAGAGTGGAAAACAATGGGTCTTATCATGAATGCCAAAGAAAGATAATATTCCATGGAAAGAACAGACAGAATTACTGAAACTTGCCCATTTGTCTAAATAAGAAATACATTTTTATTGTAAAAGATTTAAGTAATATTGATTGTGTTCAGTTCCTGGAACAGAAAGTAGGATCCGTGTGATTATTTATTTATTTATTTATTTGATACAGGGTCTCACTCTGTTGCCCAGGCTGAGTGCAGTGGTGTGATCATGGCTCATTGCAGCCTCAACATCCCCAGGTTCAAGTGCTTCTCCCACCTCAGCCTCCTGAGTAGCTGGGACTACAGGCACACGACATGATGGCTGGATAATTTTTTGTATTTTTTGTGGAGACGGGGGTCTTTCTGTTGCCCAGGCCAGTCTTGAACTCCCTAGCTCAAGTGATCCTTCCTCCTCAGCTTCCCAAAGTGCTGAAACTACAGGCATGAGCCACCATGCCTGGACAGCCTAACTTAAATAAAACGAATTTTCAAATTTCATTCCACTCAAAACTTACTAACCACCAAGTGGTAAACACCATGCATGTATGCATGCACACACACACACACACACACACACACACACACACACACACACACACATTCACTTTACTTATGGTTTAATTCAAATTTCCTAAAGAACAGATGCAATAACCAAGCTGAAGAAAATTTACAGAAGCATTAAATTATATTCACTGGCATAATGATTTTAAAGACGAGGGAAATTAACATGACTAGCAATTTTGATCAAATTTCAAGAGGATCACTTTTAATGTATAATGGTGTATGTGTATGTGCATGTGCGCATGTACACAACTATTAAATAGTAAAACTGGAATATGAAACCAGGATTTTGGAAGCCTATGCCAAGGACAATTGTACAACATTTCCTATGTTGATTCACAAATGGGAAGTTGTTTGAAGAAGACTGAGTTGCTTCACTAAACCAATGAAGGCTGGGGACATGTAGGAGCCAGCTCATCTGGCTTCACATTTGTTACCAATGGAAGTGAGCGGAATTTTTTTTTTTTTTTAAAGTTTTAATCCCAGGACTAAGGCAGCTATTGTTAGGAGACAGGTAAGGAGCAATGTCTAAGCAAGTGATGGGCTTGCCATTTCCAGTCGGTTCTGAAGAAGAGGGAATTGTGAGCTGAGCAGGACCTTGTGCTATGTCTACTACAATATACCTTCCCAGGATTAGTCATTTTACTCAACCTGCTGAGGACAAAATAGATGGAGGAAAACACATCTACAGCTAGTCACGTGGAAGCTTCACTCTGTGTTGCTTTTCCATGTTTAGTATGACAGTCACAAAACAAACTCTCCTCAGAAGGCTCTGCTTGAGAAGAAAACATTCGAAATTATTCTAACATTATTTATTATATTGTTCTAAAATTATATGCTCATACTTTAGAATTACTTGAACTGCCATGGATCTGTAATGGTGTGCTAAACTTTCTGATGACAATTGTGTTTTTATCAATTTTTCTTTTCATTTCTAATGGATTTTGCTTTATACGTTTTTCATGAAATGTAATTTGTCAGCAAAAGGTTCATGATTGTTGCAGGCTTTTGTGGATTTGTATCTTTTAATCAATATAAAACTATCTTTTTCATTGCAGTACATCCTCTTTACCTTCTTCTCTATTCTGTCTCATACTAATTTTACCACACTTATTTTCTTTTGGCATTTGTTTGATAAATCTTTGCTTGTCATCTTATTTATTGCCTTTGAAATTTTTTTCTGTTTGGATTTTTTTTTAAATAGAACTGGAAGTTGTTACTGTACACTATGTGGTAAAGTAACTCTTAAAAGAAAGATTTATTATTCCATATATGGGCATATATTTTATGTTGTTTATTGTTTCTATACTCTTCTATTATGCTTTTAGGCATACTTGCAGTTTATATTTAGATCTGCATTTTGTTGTAAATGTCTGTTTTTTGTTCTCAATTATTTTCTGCATGATTAGACTCTAAATGTAAATGCTATTAGGTATTTCAATTTTTACCTTAAAGTTTAAAAATGCAAATATCACAATGAAAGTAAATTATTTCTTAAAATGCCATTTTAAAAATAGATGTGTTTGGACATTCTTCTATTCTTTAAATCTGTCCTCCAATTTTTGTTAATCTAGATTGTGGTTATAAATGTAATACTTTATTAACCAATTCTTTGTCTTTTTCATTGATTTAAAATTCTCAATACATTCAAAGGTCATAATATAATTAATTTTGGAGTTCATCTCAAAACATTTAGGGTCACAATTATTTGGTGAAAATTGGATTTTGCTTTTATTGTTTTTGCATAAGTCTTCAAGCAATTTATCCATAAAAGATACATGTTTCTTAAGTTCATGCTAATCTCAATATGTTTTCACAGACCAGCAACAGAATAACTGTTAATATATATATATACAAAGTGTAATTATGTATGTACAAAGTGCAAATATATGTATATATATATCAAATACTATGTAAGTGTTATAATTTCAAATGTTAACATTTATCTTTACATTCTTAAACATTCCAGGTATTTAATATTCTTATATATATTTGGGATTTTTAGACAAGGATGAAAACAGTTGGATTTTGGTTTAGTTATCAATAGACTAAATTGTTTTCTTAAATGTTTATACTTTTTTCTTTAAGTTTAACAATTTCACCATGTCACTTATAGTTATAATTTTAATATCCAACTATTTTTATAAACATAATATACAATTTCAATTTTAAGGCCAATGTATTAGTAATTTTGACAATTTCATTAATTCATTTGCTTCAGCTCCATCTCTACTTTAGAAATTACTTTTTATTTACTGATCACTTGAATATTTTCTCTTCAAATATTTTTTCATATTATACTACCTAAATATGATATTCATCAAGGAATTCATATCTCCTGCAGAAGTCTTATCTTCTCTTAAAAGTCTTCATTAGTTCTTCAAGGGTGATAACTGGATTTTTCTTCTACTTGTCTTTCCACATTTTAAATTGTTCCCTATTCCTAACTGATGTCACACTCTAAATTTTATTAGAAACCTGGTTAATATTTTCTTTTTATCTGTATATTGTTATACATCTATGTCAAAAGGAAGCAGCTCCCCTGCTTCCTCAGGGTTTGAAATTTAATTTTTTAATCTATGTCATAAGTTATATTTTCTGAATATATCTTTAGGGAATTAGGAAGGACTTCCATTTAGTACATATTAATTGGCTAAAATATCACACTAACTTTTCTCAGACAAGAAACTTTGGAAGGTGGGCAAGATGTATTTTAAAATATTGAAGAGTCTTTGAATACAATTTGATAATTTACTACCAGGCAAAAATGTTAGTGAGGGCAGGGAACTGCTGAAAAATTCAGAGTTGAAGTAGTTTTAACCCTGAAAATATTTGCAAAATCTGGGGAAATTAAGCCTATGTTCATATGACTTGAAGGGATATATGAAGAAAAAATAAACCACATACAATTTAGTGTGTCATGTAATCCAGATATAAATCTGACCTTCCTACATACATGCAAGGTTAATCAAAGAAATTACCTTGGTGCTGAGTTATGCAGGAGTTAAAAAAGGTCCCTGAGGAATTATAACTGAGATGGCCTTCCCATAGATTTTTACATATAATTCATATTAGCTTTTGGCCCATAAAACCTGAAACCTTGATTTTAATTTAAAGTGGTCCTGGGCCAATAGCTCCCCTATGTTCATTTTGGCAACAAAGACAAATCCTATCTGGAGAATTGCACCTGTATCCTAGACCATGGAAATTCCCAGAAATTATGCTCTGAGTAAAATGAGCAACCCACAGTTAGAAATCACTACTTTTTCCCAGCACTTTGGGAGGCCGAGGCAGGTGGATCACGAGGTCAGGAGTTCGAGACCATCCTGGCTAACACGTTGAAACCCCGTCTCTACTAAAAATACAAAAAAATTAGCCAGGCGCGGTGGCGGGCGCCTGTAGTCCCAGCTACTCTGGAGGCTCAGGCAGGAGAATGGCGTGAACCCGGGAAGCGGAGCTTGCAGTGAGCCGAGATCGCGCCACTGCACTCCAGCCTGAGCGACAGAGCCAGACTCCGTCTCAAAAAAAAAAACAAAAACAAAAACAAAAAGGAAAAAACAAGTCACTACTTTTGCAATGATTTTAAGGCCCCATAAACACAAAAAAGCAGATATGATAGGCAATTCATCAATTCACAAAATGTCTTATGTTGGTATTAGCTCCAACACTTAAAAACTAACATGAATCAGTATATTTGAAGAAAAAATGAAAGTAAACTTTGAAAGTGTTTATAAAGAAAAAAAATAGCAGTAGATTTTTTTAAAAAATTTGAATATTTAGAAATGGAAACTAACATAGAAATTAAACATTCACAAGAGAAACTTCTGCATCCAGTGATATCGCTGGTACTGTATATACCCTCTGAAGATTAATAACTAGAAAATTGGACACTACTGTTTGCAGATATCAAACATGGAAGAGCGTAGGAGTATATTTATTTCCCAAGAGAAGTACTCAATTGGCATCAATTATTCTCATATTTCCCCTTAAGACACTTTCCGAATTGGCTAGAAAGGGTAATACAAGCAAAAAACCCCACTGTATCACTAACTAAAGGAGATTGAGTTTGAAAATCTGGGTGGGTGAACCAACTAGAATTCTTGGGAAAAAAGAGAGGAGGAAGCTACACAGATGAAGAGCTCTGTAAATTCATAAAAGGTTACCTGAGTGTTTGGGTTAACAATCACTTGAAAATGTATGTGGTGAAATTGCCCAAGGCTAGGCAAAATAAACGTATAGTGGGGAGAAAAGCAACAACCAACCAACCAACCAATCAAGCAAAGAAACAAACAAAAAACTGAAGAGCTATAAGCTAGAAATGTTTCCAGGATTTACACAGGGCTGAGGAATGTATGAGTTCCAAATTAGCAGAATGAAGAGACGTTGTTGACCAACATTAATTTAGTTAAGATAGACTTTGAAAGTGCTATTGTACCTTAGTAGTCCTAGAGCAAACTCTAGCTTATGCACTAACTACACTGAAAAATTAGCCTCTAATGGATCAAATTGATCTGCAAGCCACTTAAATGCCTGACAATATATACTCTACAATCATTAAAATAAGACAACAAAATTCAAACAGTTTATAATGTAATACACCTATGTTCAATATCAAATAAAAAGTACTAGACATAATAATAAACAGGAAAATGTGACTCAAAGATAAGAGAAGCATCAAATCATAGAAAAAAACAGATAAAATTGGTATAAAATAACTTTAAAACCTCTATTGAAAATGTGCTCAAAGATGAAAGGAAATGAGAATGTAAGAAAAAAGGAAATGAAAAATTTGAAGAGAATTAAATGGGAATGATAGTTGAAACAATCTGAAATGAAAACACATTGTATTGTTTGTCAGAAGATAGAAGATAGTGTAAGAAAGGATCATAAAGGCATTGCAATATAACTCATCCCAACTGAAACATGGAGAGAAAAGAAAATGAAAAAGAAATTGGCAGGGACTTAGAGACTTGTTGGAATATATCAAAGTGTATAGGATTAATGTTATTGAATTCCAAGAAAAGAGGAGGTACAGAAGAGATATCCAAGAATATAATAGCTGAAATATTTCCAAATTTGAAGGAAACTTTAAGCCACAGATTCAAGAACCTCAGTGATATCCCAAAATAATGAATGTAATGAAAGCCACACCAATACACATTATACAGGTATTATAATCAAATTGCTGAAAACTAGTTAAAAAGATAAAATCTTTAGAGCCATCAGAGAACAAGAAAGATACATTATTATTATTCTTATTAACTAGACTTGCATAGGGCAACAGAAAAAAAGGAGGAAAGGCTGGGCGCGGTGGCTCACGCCTGTAATCCCAGCACTTTGGGAGGCCTAGGCGGGTGGATCACCTGAGGTCAGGAATTCGAGACCAGCCTGGACAACATGGTGAAACCCTGTCTCTACCAAAAATGCAAAAATTAGCCGGGCGTGGTAGCAGGCACCTGTAATCCCAGCTACTTGGGAGGCTGAGGCAGTAGAATGGCTTGAACCCGGGAGGCGAAAGTTGCAGTGAGCTGAGATCGCGCCACCGCATTCCAGCCTGGGTGACAAGAGCAAAACTCTGTCTCAAAAAAAAAAAAAAAAAAAAAAAAAGAAAAAACAAAAGGAGGGAAATAATGTTAATGCTTGAAGATAGCACACCTTTCCTTTTGCTAGACCTTTATTGTGGTAGTTTGTGTTGACTTGGTTGGGTTGAGTGGAGTTTGATGTTTGTTGTTGCTATAATTACTCTCAGTGCACCAGAAGCTTTAAATCCTTCTAGTAATATCTTTATTTATGGTGGAGCAAAATTTGCAGAGAATTTTTCTTAACGTCCAGTGCCTGCTTGGCTTTATGCTTTTCATTGCATAAAAGTTGCATTCCACCATTAATGTTTACCTTATCCTTATTTAGCATGGTTGTGGGGGAAGACTGTTGATATTCTCTGACTTTCTGATTAAGTCTCACTCTTAAGCAGGTAGTGTGAGTGTGTGTGTCTTGGGATGGTGTCCTTTACAAATCTTTCTACCTCTCATCCAGGTATATTGCTGGGCCTAGCACTTGTTTCTGCCACAGCCCTAAGAATTTTTTTCCTGTTTCTCTTCCTCAACTACAGTGAACTTTGTCCTACCTGGAGTTTCCGTGTGCAGCATGCGGGAGATACCATTTCACTCCCAGTGGAAATGGGGTTCTGCTGTGTTATTAGGGTACAGTTTTGTCTTTCCCCCTACAGAATAAGGCTGTGTTTAATACCAGAAACAAAGGAGATAGTTCTAGGTAGAGTTTGAGAAGTATCTGCTCTTCTGCTTCCACAGCTAACATCACCAGGAAACTTTCTCAAGATTTTCATGTGTCTTACCTGTGATAGTCTGGTAAAGTTCATGGAGGAAAAGTCTACTAGGGGTGTAAATCCCATATGTCTGCCACCTATGGGGACTTCATACTCTCACACTAGTCCCTACTTGATTTTTAGGAATTTGTTATTAATAACTAGCTGAATCTTCTTAGTGCCAATGTCATAAATATTACATTCATTGACATTTCTCCAAGGCAGTCAAATGCTTAGGTCTGGCTTCTCCATACAGGCATCTATCTCTATCCTGATATTTGGTAATTGTTTGTCCTGGACCTCAGCACTTTGATGGGATCAAGAAAAGTTGTTATTTTGCAGTATATACAAATGCTTTTCTCGTTGCAAACAGGGGAGTGATGCTCTTTACAACTCTCTATATCTCAGAACAGAAACTGGAAGCTGAATTCCATCACACATGTTTTAGGTGTCTTTAGGTATTCATCTAGGCATCAAAATTTGTATGTTACTTACTGCTCCTTTAAAAATGCCTCAAAATATAGTGGCTTAAAATACCACAAATTTACTCTCTAAATTTCTGTGAGTCAGGACTCTGGATGTTATTTAGATGGGTACCTCTGACTCACGGCCTTAAACAATGTCTCAATGAGAGTGTTAGAAGGGTCTGGGTCTCACCTGAAGCCTCAACATGGGAAGCTCACTCGTGTGGCTGTTGTCAGGATTTGGTTCCTCGTTTTTTGTTGGACTGAAAGCTTTTATTTCTCACTGGTTGAGAAAGTTAGAGATATGGGAGGGAGAGAAGAGGGAGGAGAGAAGTGGGAGAAGGTGAGGGAGAGAGCAAGAAAGCATGCACGTATTATAGCAGGACAAACACTAGAGGCTCTTACTGATCTTATTTCTTCTAAAGTGATATGCCGTTACTTTTGTCCTGTTCCATTAGAAGTATATCGATGGCTACAGTACAAAATCAAGATAATAGGTGATATGATTTGGCTGTGCCCAAATCTCATCTTGAATTGTAGCTCCCATAATTCCCACGTGGCAGGTAGGGACCCGGTGGGAGAAAATTGAATCATGGGGGTGGTTTCCCATGTACTGTACTGTGGTAGTGAGTAAGTCTCATGAGATCTGATGGTTTGATAAGGGGTTTCCCCTTTTGCTTGACTCTCATTCTCTCTTGTCTACCACCACATAAGATGTGCCTTTGGCTTTCCACTGTAATTCTGAGGACTCCTCAGCCACATGGAACTGTGAGACCATTAAACCTCTTTTTCTTCATAAAATATCCAATCTTGGGTATGTCTTTATCAGCAGCATGAAAATGGACTAATACAGTAAATTGGTACTGGCAGAGTAGGGTGACACTGTAAAGATGCCCAAAAATGTATAAGCAATTTTGGAACTGGGTAACAGGCAGAGATTGGAACAGTTTGAAGGGCTCAGAAGAAGACAGGAAAATGTGGGAAAATTTGGAACTTCCTAGAGACTTGTTGAATGGCTTTGACCAAAATGCTGATAATGATATGGACAATGAAATCTAGACTGAGGTGGCCTCAGATGGAGATGAGAAATTTGTTGGGAACTGGAGTAAAGGTGACTCTTGCTATGCTTTAGCAAAGAGACTGGTGGCCTTTTGCACCTGTCCTAGATATATGTGGAACTTTGAACTTGAGGGAGAGAGCATAAAAGGGAAACAGAGCATAACAGTTTGGAAAATTTGCAGCCTAACAATGCGATAGAAAAGAAAAACCCATTTTCTGAGGAGAAATTCAAGCTGGGTGCAGAAATTTGCATAAGTAACAAGAAGCCAAATGTTAATCACCAAGACAATGGGAAAAATGTCCTCCAAAGCATGTCAGAGACCTTTGCAGCAGCCCCTCCCATCACAAGCCCAGAGGCTTAGGAGGGAAAAATGGTTTCCTGGGCTGCGTCTAGGGCTCTCCTTCTGTGTGCAGCCTAGGGACTAGGTGACTGGCATCCCAACCACTCTAGTCATGGTTACAAGGGGCCAAGGTACAGCTCAGACCATCGCTTCAGAGGGTGCAAGCCTGAAGCCTTGGCAGCTTCCACATGCTGTTGAGCCTGTGGGTGCAGAGAAGAACTGAGATCTGAAAAACACTGCCTAGATTTTAGAGGATGTATAGAAATGTCTGGATGTCCAGGCAGAAGTTTTCTGCAGTGGTGGGCCCTCATAAAGAACCTCTGCTAGGGCAGTGTGGAAGGGAAATGTGGGGTTGAAGGCCCCACACAGAGTCCCTGCTGGGGCACTGCCTAGTGGAGCTGTGAGAAGAGGGACACCATTCTCCAGAACCCATAATGGTAGATCCACTGACAGCTTGAACCATGCACCTGGAAAAGCCACAGACACTCAACACCAGCCTTTGAAACCAGCCAGTGGGGAGGCTGTGCCCTGCAAAGCTACAGGGGCAGACCTTCCCAAGACCATGGGAACCCATTTCTTGCATCAGTGTGACCTGGATGTGAGAAATGGAGTCAAAGGAGATCATTTTGGAGCTTTAAGATTTGACTGCCCTGCTGGATTTCGGACTTGCATGGGGCTTTAGCCCCTTCACTTTGGCCAATTACTCACATTTGAAATGGCTGTATTTACCTCATGCCTGTACCCTCATTGTATCTAGGAAGTAAATAACTTACTTTTGATTTTACAGGGTCATAGGTGAAAGGCACTTGGCTTGTCTCAGATGAGACTTTGGACTGTGGACTTTTGAGTTAATGCTGAAATGAGTTAAGACTTTGGGGAAGTCTTGTTTGGGAAGACATGTTTGGTTTTGACATGTGAAGACATAAGATTTGGGAGGGGCCAGAGGCAGAATGATATGTTTTGGCTGTGTCCCCACCCAAATCTCATCTTGAATTGTAGCTCCCATAATTCCCATGTGTTGTGGGAGGGACCCAGTAGGAGATAAATGAATCGTGAACGTGATTTCCCCTGTACTGTTCTCATGGTAGTGAATAAGTCTTACAAGGTCTGATGATTTGACAAGGGGAGACCCCTTTTGCTTGGCTCTCATTCTTTCTTGTCTGCTGCTGTAAGAGGTGGCTTTCACCTTCCACCATGATTGTAAGGCCTCCCCAGCCACGTGGAACTGTGAGTTCATTAAACCCCTTTTTTAAAAAAAATTACTCAGTCTTGAGTAGGTCTTTATTAGCAGCATGAACACAGATTAATACAATAGGATTACCAAGGGTATGGATATCAGGGTGCAGAGATAATTGAGAACAATTTTAGAGACTGCCTTCTCAGAACATAGGAAGGAAATAATAAAGTTAAGAGTATATACCCATGAACTAGGATTTAGAGAATGAGAAAACTCAGTGGATCTGGAAGTTGGCTGGTTCTTGAAAAATAGTACTTAGATTGATAAATCTGAAGCTGGATTTACGAAGAATAAAAGAATTATTAAAGTATATATTGAGAACAAGGATAGAAATATACCTACAAATTCTACTCATATTAAAAGAATAATAGAATAGTAAAACAATGCTAATAAATATTACAACTTAGATAATATGGACAAATTCCTTGAATGACACAAATTATAACACTGACCCAAGGAGAAATAGAAAATTCAAAAAAATCTTTGTAGGCTCTCTAATGTGTTCTCTTCTTCCATTCCTGATATTGTTCATTTGTTTCTTTTATTACTTACTTATTCATTGTTCATTGGTTGATTGGCTGGAGGTTTATAACTTCTATTGATTCCTTTTTTTTTTTTTTTTTTTTTTTTTGAGATGGAGTCTCACTCTGTCACCCAGGCTGGAGTGCAGGAATGCAGTGGTGTGGTCTCAGCTCACTGCAACCTCCGCCTTCCGGGTTCAAACGATTCTCCAACCTCAGCCTCCCGAGTAGCTGGGACTACAGGTTCATGCCATTACACCCAGCTAATATTTGTATTTTTAGTAGAGACGGGGTTTCACCATGTTGGCCAGGCTGGTCTCAAACTCATGACCTCATAATCCACTGATAACAGCCTCCCAACGTGCTGGGATTACAGGCGTGAGCCACTGCACCTGGCCTGATTCTTCCAAAGTAAGATATTTTTATTCCACTGATTTTCTTTGTTTCCTATGCTTTATTTTATTAACTTTTCTTTTTATCATTAATTGTATCCTTCTATTTTTTCCAGATCCAACTTGTTCTTCTATTTCCGTTTCTTAAGTTGGAGACTTAGCAACTGGCTCCTACTCCCTTTTTGAAATTATTATTGTTGTTTCTCTTTTCAGGATCAGATCTGAAGGAGCATCTTCATGTTAGGATGTGCTAGTCTCCCGACAAAGGGAAAGTGCAAAAGACTTGGTGGAAATATAAAATGGATTTAAAGCACCTGCTTTATCTCTGCCAACCTTTCAGTGTCCAAAGTAAATTGTATGGTCAAGCTCTACATCAGTAGGACAGGGAACCATATGTTTCCTATAGGAGGTGCTCTAAGTCAAATGAATGTGGGTATATAAGTCTTTAAAGGAAGGAGGAAATACCTCTTCTGACAAAAATGAAACCTTTGACAATGTCATCATTGTATTAAAACTGCTTTCATCATTTTAAGAACACAATTTAAGAAACAATGGGAGCATTTAAATGTTCTTTTTTCTAAATTTTTCTGTATACTTTTTCACTATCGACTATTTTCTTCTATTCAAAACTTTCTATTTTCTTGTCTATCTGATTTTTCAGTTATTCATAAGACTAATGCTTCTATCATGTCTCCATATTTTCTCAGAAAATTGAACTCTATTTTTTTATCTGGTTATGCCTTTTCCCCCACATTCCACACATAGTAGATCTCTTCTTTTTTTCTGAATTTAGAATATATTTTTAAATAATTAAATTTTTCTACTTTTAAAGTAATACATATTTAATAAAGAGTTCTTGAAAATTAGAAAAGTACACAAGCACACATACCCACAAAACATAAATGCATACAAAATATGTTTTTTATTATCTTCTTTTATTAATATTCTTTACTCTATACATTGCTAAAGTTTGATTCGCTGGAAGTTTGTTTTTTTAATACATATGGGTCTTTTAATTAAAAACCTCATACTATGTAGCTTGTTTCTTTATATATATAAAATCATTTTCATGTAAATATGGTATTTATCAAATATGATTTTGAATGTCTTTGTATTATTCTATTTCAATATATTTTTATAATTATCAACTTACATTTCTACATTTTGTGGTTTCTTGTTTTTATGTTGTTATAAGTGACACCGCAGCACACAGGATTTTTGTACATGTGCATGCTCATATGCATAACCTTACTATATTTATACATATCTTTATTGTCATAATTAATTTTAAGATACATTTGTAAATAGATATATTTTTGAGAGTTGTAGACAATTTCCATAAGAGAAGAATGTAATAATTTACCCTAACAGCATATGCTGATTTCCATTTTATTTCTTTGACAAAGCCAGATATTACTTTTTGTTTTAGTAATCTAAGAGGTAAACTTTAATGTACAATTTTATTGTGTGTTTATTTTATGACAATTATAGTTAACATTTTTCCATATATAATTGCGCATTTGCAATTATGAATGATTTTTTAAAGTCCATTGTTAACTGGGCTACTTTTTCTTATACATGCAATACTTATAAGTGTACAAACAATTTTTCATATCCAGTTTTTGAACTACAAAAGTGACAGAAGCTTATTGGAAATATCTAAATGCACTAAGGCATTTAAAATAATATCAGTAGAGTAGATTTTATGCAAAATTGGACAGAATAAGCCTGAATCTCTGGGACTTCCTCCCCTAATGAAATATAAGAAAAAATGGTTGAAGACATTTTCAGCAGCAGCACCTCCCCCCCCAAAAAATGACTAATTTTATATGAAAACTTTAAAAACAAGAAGGCTAATTGAGATCAGCATCAGGACTTGAATTCCTGCTCCTTTCTTTATTCCAAAATTCTTCGGTGAAATGAGCTATATCAACAGAATTGTGAGCATTTCCTCTAATGTGAATGTCTAGCAGAAGAGACAGAAGTCAAGAAAATCATGTTGAGAACAGAAAAACTAAAAACCTTTAGAGACTCTGAGAAGAGATGGAATAGGCTGATGAAGGTTGCTACAGTTCAGTGATCTTCACTACATTTGAGGAAAGCACCAAAGTCCATATGTATGAAATACATCCTTTCCTGAGTCAAGTATAGCCTGGGATTGATTATTAAGTAAACATCTTAGGAGAGAAAACAAAGCCCAGATATCCAAGGGATGCATGAATTACCATATAATTCATTTTAAACCTTCACATTAAACCCACATAAAATGTGCTTAAATTCAAGAATGTGTTGGATGTTGTAAAATGGAGAATTATATGGATAATTTAAAAAGTAGTGTAGAAAAGTAATGAAATAAATAATTGCCAAGAAATTTCCCAAATGTAGTGAAACACAGAAATTTACAGCTATAGGTTATTAAATGAACACCAAAGAAGCCATGATATAAGACAATAATTCAGTAACAAAATGGCAAGCCACAGACTGGGAGAAACATTTGCAAAGTATGTATCTTAGAAGGGAAATATACACAGAACATGCAATAAAACACCAATAAAAAGACAAAATATGTTAATAGACATGTCACAAAAGAAGGTTTGCATAAGGCAGATAAAGAACTTGAAAAAAATGTCATCTGAACAAATGCAAATTAAAACAACAGTGAATGTTCTGCTAAAAATGTAGGAAGCTGGAAAGGGCATTTTTCCCAAAGTTACAAAAGCATGCAAATAGCTAAATGACCTACAAAATTACAACTTTTCTTGAACCCATCACAAAGCTGAGCTTTTAGGGTATCCAATAACCTAAAATAGAAGAAAATAGAGGAGGCTCCACAGTGATATGGGATATAATTGATTGCTTATCTTGGACAGATGCCAGATATTGTACAAAACTGAGAATGTCTGTTTCCCTTCACCACATTACTGTCCCCATCCTAAAGACAAAGTAACATGAATGGATTTTGAAGCCTGTGGTCTTCTAAGGTGCTACCATAACAACCACAATGCCAAACCTTGATCTAATCATAACTACAGTTGACTCTTGAACAAAAGGGGTTTGAACTGTGTGAGTCCACTTATACATGAACTTTCTTCTGCTTTTCCTACCCCGACACAGTGAGGCAAATTCTTATTTTTCCTCTTCCCTGTCAGCCTACTCAATGTGAAGACAACAAGGATGAAGACCTTTTTGATGATCCACTTCCACTTAATTAATAGGAAATAATAAACATATGTTCTCTTCCATATGATTTTCTTAATAACATTTTCCTACTCTAGCTTACTTTATTAAAAATACAGTATATAACACAGTTAACATACAAAAAAAGTGTTAATCTACTGTTTGTGTGATTGGTAAGGCTTCTGATTAACAGTAGACTAGCTAGGTAGTTAAAATTTTAGGGAATCAAAAGTTATATGTGAGTTTTTCACTTTATAGAGGGTCAGTGCTTCCAATCCTTGCATTATTCAAGGATAATCTGTATATTGACTCAATCCCCTGCGTGCTGAAGAGCTAGCAAAAGAGGAGTTCTCATCATTTCCAGGCATAAGAAGGGTGCTATGGACCTCAGTCTCAACAAGGTGTCTGGCTTTGGACAAGAATAATAATAATAAGAAGAAGAAGCAGAAGAACAACAAAATTACAAGACATGGAAAAAAGGAAGGAAAAAAACAACAATAAAATGTCAACAGACAAATTAATCAACAGAACCAGACTCAAATATGAAACTTTTCTAATATTTTCTAATATCCCTTAACAAAAAGTTTTTGCCAAGGCAAAACTTTGCCATTAGCAAAAAGTTTTTGCTAATATTCCTTGCCAAAAAGTTTTTATAGACATAAAGATGGAAATAATAGACATTGAGGACCATAAGAGGAGGAGTACAGAAGGGGGCAAGAGTTGAATACTATATAATGGATACTGTGCTCACTACCTGGGTAACGGGTTCCAAAGTACCCCAAACCTCAGCATCATGAAATACAGCCTTGTAACAAACTTGTCCATGTACCAATGAATCTAATAGAAAAGTTGGGAAAAAAGGTGTTTTTTAAATTTTCAAACATTTTGGTATTTTCCAGATGTCTGTCGGATTTAATTTCTATTGAATTAAAAAATTATTTGGTATCAAAACTTCTGTGTTTACTGGGATATGTTTAATGACAGAGCATATGGTCTTTGTGATTGTTCCACATGTACTAGAAATAAATATGTATGCTGCTGTTTGTGGCACTACAAATGAATTAGGCCAATTTATTTGATTGTGTTGTTCAAGTATTATATAACTTTTGTAACTTTCTGCCTTCATGTTTTTTCAATTACTCCCAGAGAAATATAGAAACATTCAATTATTTTCCAAAGTTTTAAATTCTTTTTCTGTTCTGTTTTTGCTACACAACAATACTTAACTATAGGAGATATACACTTCACAGAATACTTAAACATTTAAAAAAATGAAAATTGTTTAAGAAAATGGCATGGATACTGTCCTAATCCATTTGATGTTGCTATAACAGGATACCTGAGGCTGTGTAATTCATTAAGGAAAGAGGTTAGTTTAGGTCATGAATCTACAGGCTAAGAAGTTCAAGATTGAGTAGCTTTATCTGGCAGATTCTGTTGACAGATCCTTCATAGCGTGGTAGAAAAACAGAAGGGGCAAGAAAGCACTCGTGAAACAGACAAAACATGAGGAGGGGTGGCATTGCTTTATAACAATCCATTCTCATGGTAATTAATTTCATTTCTCAAGAAAACTCACTCACTCCTGCAAGATTGCTTTAATCCTTTTATAAGGGCAGATCCCTCATGAACCAAAGGCCTCTTAAAGTTCCCACCACATCTCATCATTATATGGGCAATTAAATTTAACATGAGTTTTGGCAGAGATGAACCAATATGAAACCATAGCAGATATATACTATACTTTATTAGCATTATTATTACCTTACTGCACTTCACCTATGATAATACAAGTAATGATACAATGGTGACTATAGTTCACTTGATTCTTACGCTATAATTGGCACAATTTCTAAGCAGTTTTATACCCTGCCTCCTGAGTTTTGATGAATCCACATTTCCTGGCCTTACGCTTTGTGTTTTGAGAAGCTGCTGGGGAATGTAGATTATTTGTTTCCTGGCATTGAGATGGATGTTCCTAGTTTCTGCATCCCATGTACTTGGCATTTTACAGAAATAGCTCGAAGATTTTTAAAATTGCTTGTTAAAAGTTCTCTTCCCTTTATTAAGCACTGCTACATACACAAAAGCTTATTTTTAAATTTCTTTTGCAGTGGGGATTTTAGAGATAAGTTAAATGCTTGGGATCATACCACTTTCCTAAAATAAAAATCTTCTACAGACTTGTTAAATGATCAGATCAATAAATACCCAGAAAATATAAGCTTTAGGAATATAATTAGAAGCAAATCTACGTAACAATCCAAGTCAGCAAATAGTATCCACAATGTCACTTATCACATAAAGAATAATGGGCAACATGGCATTTCATAGAGGAAAGTACAGTCTCAATAGCAATTAACAAAATACAAATTAAAGAATTTTAAGAAACAATGGTATTTCTATTAAGTTAGCAAAACAAAACAAAATGTAAATACAACATATTGGCTTTTTGGGTACATGCAATTTATATGTCTCTTATGGCACTTTAAATTTGCTATACTTTTTTTTACTAGAATTAAATTGAACAATAAAAGATAGAACCAACAAACTATCTATATACCTCATTTTCCCTTTAGGAATATTATTCCAGAAGATTATACTTCAAGAAATAATCTTAAAGTAATTTAGGCAAAGCTTTTATGATCTCACTACTACTATAAAATAGTGAGAAATGTACCAAATGCCCAACAGTAATATCATATTTATGTAACTTGTACCCCATGTTAAAAGATGTAAATAGTTACAGAAAATGCTAATTAATGTGAGACAAAGTGTTTTGAATTCAATAATGCTAAATTATGTGTAGATATATATAAATATTACAAGGCTTGCATTATATGTTGAAGACAACCAAATAATCCAGAATCACTGTTCAGAAGGTCAATCAGTTTATATAATTTTCTAATTTTAAAGGTTAATACTATTTTCTACTAATTTTAATATAAATAAACTCAAATGCAAAAACTCAAACTTCCTTCAAAACAAATTTTGCTTCTAATTGTTGTATATACATTTAAGCAAAATGACATACATATTTAAATAACAGTTGCTTTTTTCAATTTTGTCATTTTGAAATTTAAAAATATTTTTAAAAACAATAAAAAATTGTATAAAAATTTAATGGAAAGAAGCAGGAGTTTATAAATCTTAAGAATCATCACATTGAGCTGCTGCATAAGGGAATCACTGTGTTGTTTCAGAGACAATAGGCTTTCTCTTGCAATTACCATCATTTTCCTCAGTTTCTGATTATTTGCAAAACAATAACCATTTGGGCAGTAGTTTATTGTTTCTCTTCAAACATTTGACACATTCTTCATTACTTTTAGTGGATGTGAGTCTTTTACTAAACCACAATTATAATTAAGACTGATGAAATCATTAGGCTTGTTATAAACATTCAGTTTATCCAAATAGAGTTTGGCAACATTTTAAAGGTCTTCTGTCAGGTTCATTCAATGTTTAATTATTTGTTGTTGATGTTGAATTCCAGCATGATTGTTGTCATTTGTCATTATGCTCTATTGGAGTAAGTCAACCAATTTTATTTATTTTATTTCTGAGCCACTTATATTTAAAATAACAGCAAATACTATTTTTAAGTGTTTATTCACTTCTTCTCCTGTTATTAATACAGTGGATGCCAAGAAGTATTGTGATTCTATTCATTTTCTAATCAAATAAGTATTTAGCATTTGCTATGGACCAGTTTCAGTGAGAAAAAGTTTAAAATGAAACCTTGTTTCTGACCTCAAGTCTTACATTCTTTTTTATTTATTTATTTTTTTACTTTAAGTTCTGGGATACATGTGAGGAACGTGCAGGTTTGTTACATAGGTATGCACGTGTCATGGTGGTTTGCTGCACCCATCAACTCGTCATCTACATTAGGTATTTCTCCTAATGCTGTCTTCTCCTAGCCCCACACCCCCAACAGGCCCCGGTGCGTGATGTTCCCCCTTCCCTGTCCATGTGTTCTCATTGTTCAGCTCTCACTTATGAGTGAGAACATGTGGTGTTCTCACTATGAATGAGAACATTTGGTTTTCTGTTCCTGTGTTAGTTCACTGAGAATGATGGTTTCCAGCTTCATCCATTTCCCTGCAAAGGATATAAACTCCCTCTTTTTTATGGCTGCATAGTATTCCATGGTGTATATATGCCACATTTTCTTTATCCAGTCTATCACTGATGGGCATTTGGGTCAGTTCCAAGTCTTTGCTATTGAGAACAGTGCTGTAATAAACATACATGTGCATGTGTCTTTATAGCAGAATGACTTATAATCCTTTAGGTATATACCCAGTAATGGGATTGCTGGGTCAAATGGTATTTCTGGTTCTAGACCCTTAAGGAATTGACACACTGTCTTCCACAATGGTTGAACTAATTTACACTCCCACCAACAGTGTAAAAGCGTTCCTATTTCTCCACATCCTCTCCAGCATCTGTTGTTTCCTGACTTTTTAATGATCGCCATTCTAACTGGCATGAGATGGTATCTCACTGTGGTTTTGATTTGCATCTCTCTAATGACCAGTGATGATGACCTTTTTTTCATGTTTGTTTGCCACATAAATGTCTTCTTTTGAGAAGTGTCTGTTCATATCCTTTGCCCACTTTTCAATGGGGTTGTTTTTTTTTTTCTTGTAAATTTGTTTAAGTTCCTTGTAGATCCTAGATATTAGCCCTTTGTCAGATGGATAGATTGTAAACATTTTCTGCCATTCTGTATGAATGATAGTTTCTTTTGCTGTGCAGTTTCTGATGATAGTTTCTTTTGCTGT